>NC_064626.1:490513807-491138807 GCF_023864275.1 Schistocerca cancellata | reverse complement strand
CAAAGAAAACGTTTTGATTTTCACTGTGGTTTCCATTTCACGACCTATCGTTCCTTACTTTCTGAACAACCCTCGTAGAACACTTGCCCGCGAAAGGCAAAGGTCAAAAGTCGCCTTTCGGCCGTGGTCGCTTGCGCACCGGCTCTGTGCGCTTGACAGAACACCACAGTTGTTTATTTCCTCGTCGCTGTATTTCGTGTTGTTTAGCGTCCATTACTACTGCACCTCATGGCGCACTGTTTCTGCAGAACGACACTTAAAGTAACATTCGAAGCCCGACCACGCGCTTATGAAATTGAACAATTCATTCTTGAAGAGCTTTGTCTTGACCCCCGGGAAGTGATATGTATTCACTTATCTATCACTAGCAGTATCGACTTTTTTAAGGTGACGACGTTGGAAGCATGTGCTGAGGTAGTTCGGCAACATGCACATGGATTCAAGTTCAAGCATTCTAACGGCCATATTAGAGACGTAATGGTCATCGAACAATTCGGGTCTTTGAGCTCCCTTTCGAAGTGCCACAAATTGTTGTCGTCGAAGCTTCCGACCTTACGGCAATGGGGCACATCGCGGAAAACTGGCAAACGTCGACGGCATACCACGTGTTGAATGGTGAATCAAAATCGAACTCTCCAAGTATGTACCATCCTATCTGCTGATAGGTTTGTATGATGGCCAGACGTGGACGTGTGCCGGTTGTGAACAAATGGGCCATGTTCGGTCAGACTGTCTGCGCCGACGTTTGCTCCCGGTCCCGACCAGTGACTCAGCTCCCGATGTGACGGTCACGTCTTTACCAGACAGCGACGCCACAGCCGTATGCAGCCCAAATGCGTCACGACTGTTCTCCCCTCGGAAATGACGGCGCTGCCATGGCCTCAGTGTCACCATCTCCCCCGACGCCTATGACCCCACCAACTCTCCAGAGCTCCATTACCAGCCTGCCAGCTGCGAAGACATCGATGTGAGTGTGGTGTCTACCTCTTCCTTTCTTCAAACGGACGCGACCTCGGACACTGAACGTCCACTTTCTGATACAGAACAGCACCTCCGAAAACAGCGGTCCCCCGAAAAAGGAAGGAAAACGCCATCCGACGACACACTTGTTCATGTGGCATTACAGGTAGTATAGCGGATACAGGACAGTGATCTCCCTTCGAGCGCCCTGACGACAGGAGTGGCGACTCATGATGCCCCATCTGAGGAACGATCCCACCTGACAACGATGGGAGAGTCCCTGGACCCCACTATAGCAGCGTCACCACAACTCGCCCTCGGTGAGTGCGACAGTAGCTTGCCACCTGTTCCAGTCTCCTGGGCTGATGACGTCGACGATGGAGCTGATTGAGATGGTGGCCCTCCCATCAGGCAGTGCGCCCTAGAGGTGCCTGACCCACCTTCCACCCAGTGATTGCCGCTACAGTGACTGCGTCGGATTTTACACGCCAGCCAGACAACTCTGCCGGAACATCTGTGCCAATGGTGGGAGCACGCCCACAACACTA
Organism: Schistocerca cancellata; assembly: GCF_023864275.1. Classification (NCBI taxonomy): domain Eukaryota; kingdom Metazoa; phylum Arthropoda; class Insecta; order Orthoptera; family Acrididae; genus Schistocerca; species Schistocerca cancellata. The sequence continues at coordinate 491,137,299 of NC_064626.1, read as the reverse complement.
CACCATCGCGACGATGAATCTGGCCACCGTTCGAGCTTCCCACAAACTGTTCCGAGAGACCATTTATGCCACTGATGTAGGCAATGCCCGCCTCTAAGATGTGACCGTCGTTGATTTCTAAATCCCCACTGGCTATATGGCACACATCTCCCATGCTTCTGACAACGGTAGTGGAGTCGCCATCCTCGTCCATTCTGGACTCCCTGTTGAAGATGTAGCGTACCTTCCTAATGCTAGAGGTATGGCTCCCACGCTGTTCGGCGTCTGCATCCTCATTGTATATGCGCCGTCAGGCGACAGTCGCCATCGTGATCGACACACCTTCTTTGCTGATGAGGTAACGCCGCTTTTTGAGAGGCCCCACAAGGGACGCCACACAAGGGACTGATGACCAACTTCCACGTCATTCCCCGTGTGCAGCACTCTTCGTCGTCATCGACAGACTTCAGCTTGTTGACACAAGGACAAAAGTTCGTGTCACCTATGCAGGTTTTACATATTATACGTCGCATTCATCCAGTCGCCTCGACCGTATATACCTCACACGCTATCTTGCTCCCGAAACTCGACATGCCGACGTATGGCCTTTGGCTTTCTGAGACCACGACGCCTACATGTGCGATGTCGTCCTCGCCCGCCAACAGGTGTGGCACAGCCGCGGCCTGTGTAACTTAAACGTTTCCCACCTGACCGTTCCTGATTCCAGACGTATCTTTGAGGATGTGTGGTCCCTCTGCCGTCGACGTCGAACCGCATACACATCCACCTTATCCTGGTGGCTATCCTGCGCGAAACCAGCTCTACGAAAGGCACTGATGGGATATGACAAAGACTACAAAGCTTGGCAAGCGAGCACCATGGACTTTTATTATGCGGTGCTTCATGACTGTACTTCTATGGCATTCTCCCCTGTCCGTCAGACGATAGTGCATCGTGCTAAAGCTCAGATCACTTCACTTATGCGGCGACGCTTGCAAGGGACCCTTTTCAGATTCTGCAGACCATATACCTCACGAAACGCCATCGACGTACCACCTTCTCACAGAACGCCGACGTCGTCGTCGAGCACTCAACCACGACCTCACTGATGCGGAAGAACGACGATTCACTACGCAATGCGCCATTGGTCACGCTTTCTATTCTCATTTCCTCCTGCTTTACGCTGTCGTTCCACATCCTCCGACCTTAATTGAGGAGGTATCAGCACTGACTGTTAACACCATGCCAGAGGATGTGGCTCGAGAAATTCAAGAACAAGTGGCCTCCGATGAAGTCCTAGACGTTATCACGGTGGGAGCTGCCATCGAGTCCCCTAACCTGACGGTCTCTCCCCACCCACCCCCCGAATTTTATAAGTGTTTTAGCTATATTTTGGTGCGTACTTGGACGTCCATCTGTCGTGAACTGATGTCACCCACAACGTTAGTCCCAGCCACTTTCCCTGAGAGGATCATCATCCTGGTCCCTAAGACACATGGGCGATCACGGATCCGGCCCATCACTCTGCTCAACAGTGACATGAAAATGTTTAACCGTTTGTCGGCCTCACAGCTCAAGAAGCCAGCAAGATACGTCACCTCCCAGACTTGGCTGGGCGGTAACAACAACATCCATACCATCCATATGGCGCATCAGCATCGCTTGACTTCAGTCAAGCATTCGATCATGTTGACCATAACTTTCGGAAATCGGTCCAACACATGTGTTTTCCAGCTTGTATAGTAACAATGATAATGCGCCTCTTGAGCGGCGCGACTTCCAAAATACTCTCTAATGGCCGCCTCACCGCGTCTCTAGCGATCGAGGGCCAACTTTTCACGATTCTGTATGCTTTGGCATTAGAGGCCCTACTCCAGGGGCTTCGCCAACGCCTGGTGGGCCTGACGTTGCATAGCCTTCTGTTGTATAGTCTATGCTGATGATCAAGTCTACTTCCACAATGAAGACAATGTTCGCACTGCTCTGACTTGGGAGGCGACATATGGGGAGGCATCGGGCAATTCTCTTAACATTTCCAAATCGAAGGTTCTGCCAATTGGTGAGAATCTACCTGAGAGAAATGTCGCTCCACTAAGTGTGGCCACCAGCGTCCGCTCTTTGAGCATTGATTTTATGAACGACCTCCGTCGTTCACCGGTAACCTACAGTAGACATCTCCTCCAAACGATCCTTGTGGACCACCGGCTTAGATCCCTCGACACTGTACAGCGTGCACAATACTTGAATGTTTACCACGCCTCACGCATCCCCCATGTGGCACAAGTGATCCCAGTCCGACTACCCTCACACGTCGTCTGTTGATGGTGATGGGATCCTCTGTCTGTACCGGAATGATATTTAACGTTCAATATTCCTCCCTTGCTCTCTCACGGGAGGGTGGTGGAGTGGGCTTATTCCGTGTGCCAGACGGAGTTACAGCTCTTTTTGTTAGCTCCCAACTGAAAGTCTGGCATCACTGCCCGACGAGCCTGACCGGACTGCTTTGGCATGAATACGTGCCAGTGTCCATGTCTGCGCCAGTCATGTTATCACTATCGGCACTTCTTTCTTGAATTAAGTTACATCCTGCACTCCTTACTCTTACACGTATCCTCCAGACAAAGACTGTACCTGACACATTACAAATGTGTCGCAGCCCCAACCACATCGAACACAAGTTTTCCCAGATCATATGGCATCGTGTGTGGAAAGCGTTCAGTCCACCTGGCATATCACCGTCAATGGCAAACAGGTCAACCAGTTTTGCTAGCGCCGCATCCACTCTGTGTTCAGTGTGGTGCAGAGGACACAGACGCTCATAGATTCCCATGTGGTCCGTCGCCTGACGTCTGGAGGCTCGCACAGCGTATCTTGGCTTTCCTTACCCGACAGACACCTGCTCAGATCACTTTCCTCGCGCTTTTATTACCGGATGTGATTCATTTCCCCGCAACAAAAACTAATGCTCTGAATTGGATACGCTGTCATACGGTCCGCTACCTTTTTGGCCCCGATGGGGAATCGGAACTACGTTACTGGACGCAACTTAACGATCTACACTGTGCACTTGTTTTCAACCCTAGATACAAGAAGTTCTTTTCCAATTTTCTATGGAGGGCCTTTCATGATCCGCCTTCCAGCTTGGACGTCCAAGCCATGACATGCTGATGCTTTTCGCCGACATGATGTTCTGAACGCACTACAAAAGCAATCTCTGTTACAATTTCGACAGGACACGTTTGGATATTCTGCCATTTGGAAGGCGCTAGCGATTCCTGGAATTCTAGTACACAGACTAGTTTAATACAATTAAACAAATAAAAGAAAATAGAAATATACGTACAAAAACGCAATAAACCAAAAAATGCAATAAAATAAACTAAAAAACAAAAGCCCGTACACAACTACTTTTCATCGCTCTATGTTCAGCCCCCCCCCTCTACATTCTTTCTTTCCCACGCCCTTGTAGTGGTAAGTTATTTCTTTTGGGATAGGCGGAGATAGGTCCCAATGCCTGAAGAGGGGCAAGTGGCGGTGAAAAAAAAATGGTAGAGCATAAAAAAGATGTGGGTCCGCATTTCGCCACACGAAAAAAGAAAGATGGTAGAGCACTTGCCCGCAAAACGCGAAGTTCCCGAGTTCGAGTCTCAGTCCGGCACACAGTTTTAATCTTCCAGAAAGTTTCATATCAGCGCACAGTCCGCTGCAGAGTGAAAATATGATTCTGGAAACATCCCCCAGGCTGTGGCTAAGCCAAGTCTCCGCAATATCTTTTCTTTCAGGAGTGCTAGTTCTGCTAGGTTCACAGAAGAGCTTCTGTGAAGTTAGGAAGGTAGGAGGCGAGGTACTGGCGGAATTGAAGCTATGAGAACGGGGCGTGAGTCTTGCTTGGGTAGCTCAGATGGTGCAGCACTTGCCCGAGAAAGGCAAAGGTCCCGAGTTCGAGTCTCAGTCCGACATACAGTTTTAATCTGCTAGGAAGTTTCATAACAGCGCACACTCCGCTGCAGAGTGAAACTCTCATTCTACAATACAGTGTTTGAAACGTTATTGTTCCGAGAATGTTGTCGGCTTCTACTTAATCCTACCATACTTTCCCCATGAAAATTCTGGGACTCTTGAAAAGCTGTGATAAACTAATCAGCAGTTTCTTAAATACTGTAGCATGTGTGGGCCTCAGTGTCTAAAACCCGAGTCAACTGAAATTTCTTATAGAAATTACGGGGAAGTATAAAGTCAACCCTCAATTTCTGTAATTGATGTGGAAGCTCTGTGGTCTTCAGAATCTAAGCTTTGATTTAACAACACCTGTTTAACAAAACATGTTGACACTGGTAATATTTTACATTTTTAAACACATGTTTATACGAAAAGAACATAAGCAGAATATCTAATAATGTGTGAAATACACTTCACAAAAGTTTTAACTTTTATTTATTTAATTACTTAGTTACTTTTTTGGTGAAAGAAGAAGAAGAAGAAACCAGCTTTTGTTTGGCTCATTTATTGTGCTGCAGCCTGAACGATATCAAAGTTCCCACTCTGTGCAATCGAATAGTACTTGGCATTGCAAATCTTATATTACACTTCTTGACTAAACTTTTTTATTCGAGGAAAAGTTATTTTTATTTTATGTTGGAACAAAAGGTGCGCCGGCCGCGGTGGTCTAGCGGTTCTAGGCGCTCAGTCCGGAACCGCGCGACTGCTACGGTCGCAGGTTCGAATCCTGCCTCGGGCATGGATGTGTGTGATGTCCTTAGGTTAGTTAGGTTTAAGTAGTTCTAAGTTCTAGGAGACTGATGACCACAGATGTTAAGTCCCATAGTGCTCAGAGCCATTTGAACCATTTTTGAACAAAAGGTGCATTTGCGTGTAGACATAACAGCAGTGTTCACACAAATGAAAACACATCACAATAACTGCAAACAAGACTACTTAAACTTTGTAGTCTGCCTTCTCTAATCACAGAAAGTCCTAAAATGTTACACGAATAAGTGGGATAAGAGTCGATCCAGCACACCTCAGTGCAAGGAATTGCAAAAATTAGTTGCTTTTTAAATTAGAAAGACAGTGTCAAGAATATTCAGAACATATTTATGTCCCAGCTAAAATCCCGGCGACGCGGGAAGCAGAAGCCAAAAAAGCGGCTGCCCTGTTTTCTTTACGAGACGAATTCCAGTCTGCAGGTGTGCTTCTACTGTTCACTGACAACAGAGAAACAGGCAACATTGAAATTAAATTATTCGGCATTGTCGTACTTTCATAGCACAGATACGTCAAATAATCCGAGCTGGTCAGTTCATCGCTCCGTGTTTAAAGTAAATCAGTAAATCTTTGTGCTCGTGCGGCACATTTAAAGTAAAAAGTTTTGTGCTCATTAGCAGTGTAGCACGATTGAAACTTCATACAGTCTTCCTTTCCCTTTACAAATGTTTTTCCTTTGTTTTGACTGTTGGTTGACAATTTTGTAAGTGCCTTAACATGAATGACAGCGAAAAAAGCAAACGTGCAAAATTGAATGGGGTGGCATTTCGGAAACTATCGAAGGAAAGGCGAAAACGAGAAGCCAATGTTCTAAAAACGCTTGGCGGAGTAGGTAAATTTTTCGCTAAAAATGTTGCTGGTTCGACCTCGAGTTCAAGTAGTAAGAATGATATTTCTGGCACTGCAGCTGTTGTAGAAGATGTAAATACAGTTGAAACAAAAGTTAAAAATGAAGAAAAGCAAATTGTTCCCGATTTCTAGTTTCACGAAAAACTAAGTGTTGAGCCAGACATTACAAAAGGAAATAATCTCGTTACTGATGATCCTGCAGAATGGTGTGTCAATGAATCAACAGTCGACATTCACTTACAACGTGGCATTAATCAAAATTGTAATGGTGATTTTTCTAATTCAAAAACATCTATAGACGGTAAAATCAGACATTTGAACAAATATATATATATATATATATATATATATATATATATATATATATATATATATATATATATATATGAAGATGGTATCTGTTCCTTCGGACTGTCCGAAAGAGCCGGCCAGTGTGGCCGTGCGGTTCTAGGTGCTTCAGTCTGGAACCGCGAGACCGCTACGGTCGCAGGTTCGAATCCTGCCTCGGGCAAGGATGTGTGTGATGTCCTTAGGTTAGTTAGGTTTAAGTAGTTCTAAGTTCTAGGGGACTGATGACCTCAGACGTTAAGTCCCATAGTGCTCAGAGCCATTTGAACCATTTGTCCGAAAGAACAGATACCAACTTCATATATATATAGTTAAGGCTCACCAACCATTTGACAATATTATTCTTTGCGGATGCACAAACAGTGCCTGAACTCTTACGGAAATCGGCAGTAAGGCCGCGAGTAAGAGTATAATGAACAGGGGCACTAAGAATATAGTGCCGGACGATTAGATGCGAATGTGGGTCTCACGGGAGGCGTGCCAGAGATAAGTCCCTGCAGTCGCACTGTCATCTGTGTCCTCGGTGGCTCAGATGGATAGTGTGTCTGCCATGTAAGCAGGAGATCCCGGGTTCGAGTCCTGGTCGGCGCACGCATTTTCAGTTGTCCCCGTTGACTTTTATCAACGCCTGTATGCAGCTAGGGGTATTCATTTCATTGTAATATGTCAGGAACCTACACTGGTTTGCAGGCACGCATTAAAGAACGAAATCAGAAAGCGGATTATGTGCCTTGTGCAGAACATTTTTTGAATTTAGTCGGCACTAGTGTTGCAAGCTATTGTCAGGAAGCATGTTCATTTTTCAGTGTAGTCCAAACTTTTATTATTTTTTCTCTGCTTCTACAGTTCGGAAGGACCTACTCCAGAGATTTAATAGTGTAAATCTGAAATTTCAAAGTGTAAAGATTGATACTAAAATAGGACATGAATTATATGAATCACTTGTCGGATTTATTGCATCTGTTTGTGGCATGTCCGATTATTATGAAAATAAATCCATGGAAATTGTGGCTGAAATAGACTATGAATGCACCTATAAAAGATGACTAGAACTCAAACTTCATGACGACGAAGAAGCGGACTCCGAAGAAGTTTTTCTGACTGGAAGCGAAAAATTTAGAGTCTAAACATTTCTTCCAGTACTCGACAACTTGCACGTCGAATTAGTGAGGAAGAGGGAAATTTACAGAACACTGTTGGACACTTTCACAGTTCTCAATAACCTTAAGAACAGTTCACCTGACGATATTGCTGAACGTGCAGCAAACCTCCAAGCGTCATATGACAGGGATTTAGAGCCTTCCTTTTCTAGTGAATGTGTACATTTCGCGGTTCTTTTGAAATCTTCTGAGATTAGTGATATACCAGCCAAATGAGTAAATTTTTACGAAAAGCGAGGTTACAGTCCGTGTTTCCGAATGTTGACACTGGTCTTAAGAATATTTCTCTGCATGGCACTTACAAATTGTTCAGCAGAACGCTTGTTTTCGGCTCTTAAACCGTACCTGCGTTCTGCGTTGTCTGATGAGGGATTGAACGCCTTGTCCATTGTTCACATCGAAGCCGACCTCATAATTGATAACCGTCTTAACTATGAAGATATGATCAACGAGTTTTCTGCCGTCAGAGCCAGATTCAAACTTTGCTGACTGGTGAATTTGTTCATTTATTCATATTAGTTTTAAAAATTTAAGATTATAATGTGATTTTTATTATAAGTTAGAGCACATTCACTGGATTTACAAACTACGTATTACTTGTTTATTTTACAGTTGCCAATGCCAGAACGCGGAACTAAACTTCGTTTACGTTCAGACGTGACCGAAGGCGCCCGACAATACTAAACAATACCCGAATAACCCAGGCCACTCGGCGCTACACACTTAAGTCATACTGATACTGTAGTATATTACAACTAATGCGTATTCTTAGCGTCTGCTGAAATGTATAGTTATCCCGGAAATATACGTCTACGGAGAGTACACTCAGATGAAAAGGTGTTAATAAGTAACTTAGTTCAGTTCTGTTGATAAATACGTAAAAGCTTTGCTAATACCATTAGAAACAGCTATGGTGAGAGCAGTAGCTGCAGTACAAAACTATTCAGCCCTTACATGGATTAAAGGTATTGCGCACACTTATTATGCAGCATCTAGTTACACAGGCCCTAAAGATTTACACGTTAACTATTAGATTATAAAACAAAATTGATTTTCCCACACTAGTGCGTAAAATTATATAATAGCAAGTCCCGTTCTCTGTTTGTTCGTCTGTATTTAGTTATTAGTTCGTGCACTGAAATCTCTATTCCATTTTCATTTCTTATGCTTTTCTAGAGATTCACGTATTAATACTGAACGTGTTCTTTTTTATCTGCTACACATTGAAGTTATTAGATCGTAAAACGACAGTTTAATTTTAATTTTGAACGCATATCTGTAAAAGTACGTATTAATTTCTAAGGTATGTCTTTTTCGCTTCAGTTTTTAGATCGTAAGACAACTTTTTTTATTTTCATTTTCAATGGCTTCGTGTAAAAGAACGTATTAAAAGTGTACGTACAACAAAAATCCTTTGTCTCCTACACGCTGTGCTGAATTTTTAGGCTCAAAAAGAAAAGTTATTTTCCTTGTGTTCAACGTAGAATTTTTAAATCCGCCACTGCTCTGCAGTTTCCAAAATTAAAATTTTCTCTGTTTGGATTTTACTTCTGCGTTATTTTGCACTCGACAAAATGCATGTGCAGCTATATGTAATCTCAATTGTTGTTCACTCAATATGCTTTTCGCACTGATAAAGAAATGTCACTCTCCCTACTTGATTGCAATTGCGTTAGCCTCTGAAGTTTTAGGTTCTGGATTTTACGAAATAGGTGCTTGAATTTTATAATACGTCTACTAGGAATGTATTCTATACATGCAATTTTCAATCCTACCTTATTGTTGTCTTGTAATTGGCACTTCCCTTTTAGTTGTCCACTTCTGGTATTGTTGTCTTCTCCCTTCTAATTTTGTTTTACTATTTTTTTCAGTTAGTATTTTTCGAGTATTATATTATTGTGTCCGTCATGTCATCACAGTACATGTAATATAAAAAATTATTAAAATACATGTGTATTAATTATCTTAACAATACTAGTACTGCCGGGTGGGTGGCCGTGCGGTTCTAGGCGCTACAGTCTGGATCCGCGTGACCGCTACGGTCGCAGGTTCGAATCCTGCCTTGGGCATGGATGTGTGTGATGTCCTTAGGTTCGTTAGGTGCAAGTAGTTTTAAGTTCTAGGGGCTGATGACCTTAGAAGTTAAGTCCCATAGTGCCCAGAGCCATTTGAACCATTTTTGAATACTAGTTCTGACTGTATTGACCTCTACGTATCGTTCCTGTCACTTATCGCCAGTTTATAATATAACAAAAATAAAGTTTAGATATATGGAAATAATGAAATTAATTAATGGCAGGTAAGAAATAAGAAATAAGATTTCGCTTTCGACATTTGCTTAATGGCACAACGGGATCGGGACATCGAAGAGAAATTGAACAGGTTACAGAGAGAAGCGGAAGTTGCAGGCCTCGATATAAATGTTCGCAAAACGAAAGAAATGCGGATAAATTCGACCATCACGAATAGGCTGGCCATTAATGGAGAGGACGTAAAACAGGTCCAGTCTTTCCTCTATCTCGGAAGTATAGTCACGACTACAGGAGTCGCATCCGCAAAGCAAATGGTGCATTTGTACAACTGAACCCTCTCTGGAGAAATAGGAACATCTCAAAGAAGAACAAACTCCGGCTTTTCAATAGCAATGTGGAGGCTGTTCTTTTGTATGGTTGTGGAACTTGGAAGGTGACTAACCACATCAAAAACCAGCTCCACGTTTTTGTCAAGCGCATGTGAGATGGCCAGATACAATGAGAAATGAAGATCTTTGGAGGGAGACAAATCAGCAACCAATCAATATACAAATCAAAGAAAGAGGAAACCAGATGGAGCTACCGAAGGGATGGCTTTGGATTGGAACCATCAGGGAGTTAGAAAACGTAGTCATTACAAACAGAGGTGGTAAATGACGATCGAGAGAGAAGCTGCAGAGGATGGGAAAACCTGGAGTGAATTGAACAGACTGGCTAGAAATCGTACCAGGTGGATGAATTTCGTCACGGCCCTATGTTCCAGAGGGAACGACAGAAACTAAGCAAGCTAAGCAAGCAAGATAAGAAAATAATAGAGGTAATCTGAAACTGGAATTTTGATTACTGTCTGTTATGAAACTTTCCGGCGTGTTGGACAAGCACAATAAGCTGAGATATGCCAACTAATAATACTACGTCCGATCACCGTATCCACCTACAAAATCTTGACTATGTCCTTTATAGTGTTGTAATGGGATCTTCGTGACGACTCCGAAGTACACAGGTGGGCTTTTTGGTTTTCTGTAGGTTGCTGTACTGCTTGGAATAATGACTCATACAATTATTCACTGATAAAATAATACTATATTCTTCCTTCGATGCACATCAAAAATACAGACTTATTACTTATTCTCACGACCAAAATGGCTACCAACGATTACGCTCTACAATAATGTGCATCTAGCTTCGTTCGTTAACAGAGAGCGAGTCCTTCCTCTTACCGAGGAACAGAAAAACATCTCCTGCTTTTTTTTCGGTGGGCGCAGGCGTAGAGCCTGGGCGACCACTTCACATATTCTCTTTGCCTTTGAAGAAAACTAAAAAATAAAAGCAAGAAATGCAAAAGGTACATCATAGAACGACGCTACGCTCCAATAGCTGGGCTTGCTCACTAGTCTCTGAGTGCAGCGATTCAATTTATAAGACGACGCGACCGCCGCTGCCCTTGCTTTCTACTCTCGCTGGTGTTCTCTGGTTGCTGAGAGCCCTGCGCTGGGGGTCATGCGGCAGTCTCCGTAAAAAAAGGTCAATGTGTGCACGCCGCCGCTCGCTTTCGCACAGAGATCGGTGCGGTAGTGCGAGCCACATAGTGTGCGTGTCCAATCGAACCAGCAATACGACTGGTTGTGCCATGCGGCGCAGGTACTAATGGATGTTTCGTGAAGTGCACATATGCGAGCAGTAACTAGCACATATCAGAGCGCTGCTCTTCAAGGTGTTGTTCGACGCCTGCTGTCATGTTGCTGACGGATGTTATCCAGACGTTGTTGTACTGCAATACTACAGCACCTGGACACCACTTGAATCACCACCGGCATTTGTTCGATATGTTATATTCTATTTGTTGCTTTCATCTTAAAGACTTTGTTTGTTAAGCAGTCTATGACGACGTTGTTTGTTAAACAGTTTGTTTCCCAGCTGTTTTAAAAATTTTATTTCTGATCATTGGTTGTTGCTTGGGTTATTTGTTTACGCATTTGCCTCCTAGACCACGGTAGATAAACCAGGTGGTATTGGATTTTAAGTACATGCGGAGCACACGATGCCTTACAAGCAAGCTACTCATATGTGGAACATACTAATGTAATAACGATGTTGTGTGTGTGCACAAAGTTATGAAACTAGTCTGGCTGATCAAGACTCATAACTTGAAGCTTTGATTTCACGTATGAGCTTTTAATATTTATTTTACTGGGGACGTGTTAAATTTTATAATTTATATTTGGATTTCTCTTTAAAAAAGTATTTATATTGTTAAAGTTCGAGAATTTAGTTAGGTATCTTTTAAGGTTCTTCTAACACTGCAAGTTGCATTTCAAGTAGTCTTACCACGGAAATAAAATGTGAGAGTAGTGGCACTCAGATGTTTTAACGTAAGTTGAGAGCTGTTTTTGTGATACACTTTTATTTCTCGTATAAATTCCTCGCTATAGTGTGGTAAACTCATTTTAATTACTGCAGCCCCTCCTTCGTCTTTGTGTTTCCTTCTTTATTATTTTAATCTGGTTTCTGCAGATGGTACATTTAGCAACACGTTTTATAACAGGTTATATTTGCGTCATACGAATCAATAGAATCTAAGAAAAAGGACGTAGAATGAAAAGCAATACAGGGAAAAGGACGTGTAAATTATGAGATAAAAAATGTAAAAATAAAAACAAAAGGTAGCACCACTTACACTTAAAACGCGTCTATGCGCCCATCGAAGCGTGTGGGATAGAAACTTTAAAACGACCATTCAGTAGCTCATGTTCGCATTTTAAAGTTAGTCAGGAATTTATGATCTGTGCCGGTCACCTTCTAGGGCCAACGTCACGTACGCACACATGGATTTCTGAAGGGAAACACGAATCAATTTACTTTACGATTATATTTCACGTCATACTGTTTTCATTACATATATTATTCTTTTATTTGGTAATTATTGGATATGCCACAATACAGACTTAACAAAAAAAATTTTCCTCATGGTAAAAAAAAATTGAAAAAAATAGATAAACGTAAACCATCGCCGTTAGGCCTTCGTGGAGGTCTAAATGAGTAAAACTTTTTGGATGCATATGCTACAGGCGTACATCGCTAATTATTTTTCCGAATACATCGACCTACTGACCTAAGCTCCTCTACGTCAGTTACTTTTGAGTGGTCCATAATCAGTGTGTAAAAGCGCCGCGAAATCGGTTTGTACTTGGGTGACGGCTACACTTGCAGAGGTAAGTTGATAATATTCCAGCAGTTTCTCCTGACGGAAATACTGCGGAGAGAACGAATTCACCGGACGTGGTCTAAGTTGTTGACTCAACACGAAGTCCTGTTTTCAATGAAAATATGACACTGCCGACGCAATTGTTGATCTTTCTTCGTCTGTGCCGACAGTTTCTGTGGCACCGTCAACTGTGTTTTTGACACCTGACGGGAAATGCGATCTTTCATCTCCTCTGCCGCGTGATGCATACTGTGTATTTCCTTTCGTATAGTTCGGTAAGAGAACCTTCTTCAGTCTACCTGAGATTCATTTATTCTTCTGGTTCGAGTTCGTGCAAAATACTTCAGTTTTTTGAGTTTTTCTTCTTTCAGTAAATCTGTCCGCAGACAAGTATCAACTGGATGTCCTCCAAATACAGTGAAGAGCCAAAGAAATGGGTACACCTACCTAATATCGTGTTGGGCCCCCTGAGCACCCAGAAGTACCGCGACGCGACGTAGGATGGACTCGACTAATGTCCGAAGTACTGCTGGAGGGAACTGACACAATGAATCCTGCAGGGCTCTCCATAAATCTGTAAGATCTATTCCGGACAGACGTTGCAAGGTATTCCAGATATGCTGAAGAATGTCCATTTCTGGGGAGTTTGGTAGCCAGCGGAAGTCTTTAAACTCCGAAGAGTGACTCTGGAGCCACTCTGTAGCAATTCTGGGCGTATGGGGTGACGCAATGTCCTGCTGGAATTGCCCAAGTCCTTCGGAATGCACAATGGACATGAATGGATGCAAGTGATCAGACAGGATGCTTACGTACGTGACACCTGACAGAGTCCTATCTAGACGTATATGGAGTCCCAATCACTCCAACTACACGCACCCCACACCATTACAGAGTCTCCACCAGCTTGAACTGTCCACTGCTGACAAGCTGGGTCCATGGATTCATGAGGTTGTCTCCATACCCGTACACGTCCATCAGCTCGATACAATTAGAAACGAGACTCGTCCGACCAGGCAACATGCCTCCAGTCATCATCGGTACAATGTCGGTGTGGGTGGGCCCAGGCGAGGTGTAAAGCTTTGGGTCGTGCAGTCATCAACGGTACACAAGTGGGCCTTTGGCTCCGAAAGCCCATGTCAATGATGTTTCGATTTAACGTTTTCACGCAGATACTTGTTGATGCACCAGCATTGATATCTGCGGCAATTTACGGAAGGGTTGAACTCCTGTCACGCTCAACGATTCTCGTCAGTTGTCCTTGGTCCCGTGTTGTGTACATAATTCCGCGTAGTCAGCGCGTACACAACTTTCCCACTAGAGCGCGCCCCGCTAATCACAATAGCGCAGGCGCAGTGCTCGACCGTCTCTGCATTACGAGATGGCGCTGTCTTAGAGACGGACCAAATTCTGCTTACGCTGATCCGCGTATTAATACGTAACGCAGCCAATGAGATTGCTGCTAACGCAGAACCTTTTCTCCTTGCGGATCACACTCGCGCAGTGATACCTGAACGCGCGAGGTATTATAACGAGTGTACAGACCTCCGATTAGTCAGTCTGCATTTGTCTGCACCAGTCTGTACCAGTATGCATTAGTCTGTACCAGTCTATAGTCAAGTTTCAGTCTGCACCTAAGAAGATTATCATATTCTTGTACTTAGCCATGAAGATAAATGAATAGACACTTTGTCAAGTATTAGAGATATGTGAGAATAAGACTAATGTACCAAGACCAAGGGAACTTCAGAACAGCATCCAGAACCAAGTTACGTAATGTCTATGGTTTTTATTATTTTAATAAATGTGTGTGAAAATTAATCAACTTCTGTTTAAAGTTGGTCACCGTCAATCTGCTACTCTAAGCGTGCAAGTGGCATTTCTACCGTCTGACCTAACGGCAGAAGATAAACACGCCACGATAAGAGCACGAGACATATTGCTGACACTCGCCTACTTCGCCTGATATTCAAGGGACACCCATGAAATGGTCGTATGGAAAAAACCCTTCATCGCTACCTCAGCGATGCTGTGTCTCATTCTTCGTGCGCCGACTGTAATACGAAGTTCAAACTCTCTTAAATCTTGACAACCTGCCATTGTAGCAGCAGTAACGTATCTAACAACTGCGGCAGGCACTTGTCTTATATAGGCGTTGCCGACCGCAGCGTCGTATTATGCCTGTTTGCATATCTCTATATCTGAATGCCTGTTAGCATTCTAAACCCTCCTTTTCCTTTCCCTCCTTTTCCTTCTACTTTGCCCGTCCATGATTCTCTGTAGTGAACAATTCCTACGTAATATAGGTCACATCCAAGATGTTTTTGTCTTCTGTATCATTCTCATGAAGTTTCGCTTCTCTCCTACTGTGCTCAGCACTTCCTCATCTCTCCTTCTGTCGATGCATTTGACTTCCTCCATTTCAAAACTTTTTAATATTTTTCTTCTTTGTGATTGTCCACGTTGAAGAACATTAAGGCACCACACTCTATACAAAACATTTGGCAAAGCTCTTCCTCAGTGTAATGGGGGTGCTTCAGGGCGTCATAAAATCTTTCACTCCACCGAGAGCTCTCTTTCCTATGAAGATTTTGCGTCTTACTTCCTCCGTAAAACTTCCTCTGGAAGTTATCAAAATCTCAAAATACTGGAATGACTGAACCTGTTTCTAATACGATCGTATCTGGTGATATATTAATCGTGTCGTTTGATTTGATGAATGCTCAGTTGCATTCCATTCTCTTTACCCACAATTACAATATTCTCCATTATTACCTGGAGCCCTTTCTCCGTTTCCTGGGCTTAACGTGTGTAAATCTGAATATTCATTACCTCGGTAACCTTGGATTTGAAAGTGACTGGAAACCACGATTTATTACATGCGTTTCGCGTGAGCAATAAGGTTCAAATGGTTCAAATAGCTCTGAGCACTATGGGACTTAACTTCTGAGGTCATCAGTCCCCTAGAACTTAGAACTACTTAAACCTAACCAACCTAAGGACATCACACACGTCCATGCCCGAGGCAGGATTCGAATCTGCGACCGTAGCAGTCACGCGGTTCCGGACTGAAGCGCCTAGAACCGCTCGGCCACCACGGCTGGCGAGCAATAAGGAATCCTCCAGATTACATTTTCACTTCGCATGGGACTCTGCGCTGTTTTGAAACTTCTCGGCAGATTGTGTACTGCCAATCTCATACAGTTACTTAATGGATACGTCTTATTCGGGGACACGAGAGAGACCTTCAAAAAACTCACAGCTAGAGATATATTTTCTCAATTCCACATCGTCAGTAGAATTCCTAACTAAGAAGAATGCCTAATTAAGACTTTTACAATTGTCGCTACAGTTGCCTTTTAACAATGATATTGACTGTGGCTGACAGTGATTAAGAAATTATGCCACACTTAGAGCTACTCGTGACCGACACACGACTGCGTACCTCGGCCGACCCCGCGAGGCCTCTCGAGCCGTGATACTGGCGTTCTTGGCCTCAAAGCCGTTCAGACAATAGGGCAATTAGGCATCTGGATTTTTCTAACGCCGAGCAACTTGTTACGCTGGAACCTCCACGTAATGCCCCATTGGAAGCGCCACGCCATCAAGACAACACACCGTGCTTCTATGCAGGCTAAAAGAAAACAGAAAATGTTGTGGGAGGAAGGCCAACCAAAGACTGCGTTTTATTGGCAGAACACTTAGACGGTCCAACTGATAAACTAAAGAGACTGCCTACACTACGCTTCCTCTGGAGTACTGCTCCATACCAGATAGGTTTCCAGCGGTCTCGTGGTTCCGGACTAAAGCGCCTAGAACCGCTCGGCCACACCGGCCGGCTGTTATTTAAATGAAACGTCAATATTTCTTATTTAAATTTGGTGCCGCTAGCGCACGTAGGCTCGTTAATACGAGAATTACGTCACTGACATAGTAAATCAGTTAGTTGTGCAGTAGGAAACTTAGTTTTCAGTCACCATAATCTTCGACACCATTTCACTTTAAATGTCTCATTGCCACTTATCATCAGTACAGAGAGATAAGGAACATTATGTTTTGTAAGATCTCTATTGAGAACTTCTTGGCAGATTGAAACTGCGTTCCAGACCGCAACTCTATCCTGGGACGTTTATGTTTCGTGAGAAAGTGTTATGCCACCAGAGCTATCCACGCACGATCTGCCTTTTACTTCCGCCAGTAGTTTATTTCCAACCTAATAAAAATTCACGGAAGTTCTTCAGGATACCTCGCGGAACTACCACTACTATAGGAAAGGACGTCGCGGCCACTCGCAAGGTATGCAGGAGAACTTCCGTGAAATGAGGAAGGTAGGAGAAGAGGTACGGTTGGAAGTAAAGCTGTGAGGGCAGGCGGTGAGGCATGCTTAGATAGCTTCGCCGGTAGAGGATTTGCTTATGAAAGGCAAAGGCTCCAAGTACGATTCCCCGCACTTAACACAAATAAAGCAGTTATGTGTGTTAATATGTTAAGAAGCTCAGTGACAGTCTTGTTCCTGACCTTTATTATTGTTCCGTCCAGATTTTATAGAAAAGGTTTTCAGTGTTATCGTCGCTTTGAACTGAGTAATAAGTCATATTTGTACAACCTATTCTCTTCATTAACACTTACACGCTAGTGGGTAATGAAACATGGAAACTTCGTGACCTAGACACACATTTACATGGCACACGTTTGGCAGCCCTACCACAATCCTAACGGCACATCTGCGGTGCCACATGGTATCTGGAGTCTCAAAGCTGCTACAGGGGACAGTAAGCTGTCACCTCACCTCCCACTCCATTTCCACTATAAAAACTTACTCGCACTTGAGGTGACGACACGTCTGCCACAAACTCTACCATCTTATCGACTCCTTAGCCGACTCATGTGACATATTAAAATTTGTGATGTATAAGTTCTGTTTAAATTTATTTAAAAACAGACTTTAAATAATTTTAACGCAATAAGATCGCTGTTTTCCGACAATATTATATAAAATTATAAGTTCTGTTTGTTTGGACAGGGAAATAACTGACGGTGGATGAAGTATATAGTGTGTAAAACACAAACTAACAATGGCAACATAAGCATTTATTTAAAAGAGAAATTAGCTGCGATCGAATATAACGTTAAATGTTAGGAAGTGTTTCATTAAGGTGTTTTTCTGGACTGTGGCCTTGTTCAGAAATGAAACGTGGACAATAAACCTGCCAAGAAAGGAATAAAGGTTATTGGATTATGGTGAAACAGAAGAATGCTGAAGATAAGATGAGTAGATCGAGTTAGAAATTAGAAGACATTGAATGGAATTAGAGAGGAAAATTTATGGCCCAACAACTTAACTACAAGAAGCGCCAGGTTGATAAGGAAAATAATAACTTGTTAAGATGTCAGTTTGGTAGAAATGGGAAGTACATGTGAGTGTGAGTGTGAGTGTGTGTGTGTGTGTTTGCGTGAGGGGGAGTGAAAATTGTAGAGGAAGATCAAGACTTGAGTACAGCAAGCAGGGGTCAGATGGATGTAGGTTCCATTAGTTTGGCAGAGATGAAGACCCATGCACGGGACAAGCTATAGTGGACAGCTCCTTGAAATCAGACTTCCGGTTTAGGTGTACAACAGTTGATTGGGACTCCAACACCGTGGCTTATATTTCGCTACCAGTGTTGTATCACCCGAGGCTTTCGAAAGGGTGGACTCTCATCTTCTACATCTACAATCAAGCTCCGCAAACAACCCTATAGTGCGTGGCGTAGTGTACCCTGTACCGCCTCCAATCGTTTCCTTTCTGTTCTACTCGCAGATAGAGCGAGGGGAAAAAGACTGTCTATATGCCACCGTATGAGCCCCAGTTTTTTCTATTTTATCTTTGTGGTCTTTACGCGAAATGTGTGTTGGCAGCAGTAGGATAGTTCTGCAGTCAGCTTCAAATGCTGGTTCTCTAAATTTTCCCAATAGTGCAAAAAAGCTTCCGAAATAGAACTTTTATTGCGCTGTTGATGCACATCCTCATTGCTCGTTTCAACGACGTTCAAATGTGTGTGAATTACTAAGGGACCAAACTTCTGAGGTCATCGGTCATTAGACTTACACACTACTTAACTTAAACTAACTTACGGTAAGGACAAAAAACACACACACACACACACACACACATATCCGATGGAGGACTCGAACCTCTTGCGGGTGGGACCGCTCAACGAAGCTTTTTTTTTTTTTCTTCCGATCTATAAGTGTTACAAATATCTTATAATATTTCTAATTGCCGTGCGTAATTTCCAAAAAAAAAAAACATTAATTCAGTTTTACATATCATCGGATATGTGAATTATTAAGCTCCTACGCGTGGTGCATTGCTATCTTGCTATTGACAACACAGAGGTAAACAGTGAAATTAAAAACATTACGTAAAATAAAGCGCTAACAAAAGTTAACGGTGACTCCACTCTCATAGAGCGATGGTATACAGCATTTACGAGGTAGCGATGATGCGGGGATTTTCCTGCACAACCATTTCACGTATGTACCGTGAATATCAGGAGTCCGATAAAACATAAAGTCTCTGACATCGCTGCGGCCTGAGAAAGATGCTGGAAGAATGGGACCAATGACGACTGAAGAGAATCGTTCAGAGAGACAGAACTGCAACCCTTCCGCAAATTGGTGCAGATTTCAGTGATGGGCCATCAACAATAGTCAGCGTGTGAACCATTCAACGAAACATCATCGATGTGGGCTGTTGGAGCCCAAAAGTGCACTCGTGTACCCTTGATGACTGCACGACACAAAGCTTTACATCTCGCCTGGGCCCGTCAACACCGACATTGGTCTGTTGACTGAAAACATGTTGCCGAGGTTGAAAATACCGATTCAGCTGTAAATTTCTTTACTTTCACACGACCGGTTTCAGACTGTTATAAGCCCATCTCCAGGTGTCGTAGTATGTGCCACTTCTATTTACAAGCTTTCGTTCCTGACCAGTAACGAGAGCTTGTAAATTGGAGTGGCACATGCTACGACACCTGGAGATGGGCGTATAGCAGTCCTAAACCGGTCGTGTGAAAATAAAGAAATTTACAACTGAAGCGGTATTTTCAGTCTCCGCTATAATGCTCAGTTGCGGATGTTCTTCCAACAGGATTGTTTGTTGGTGAAAACATGTTGCCTGGTCGCACGAGTCTCGTTTCAAATTGTATCGAGGGATGGACGTGTACGGGTATGGAGACAACAAATGGTTCAAATCGCTCTGAGCACTATAGGACTCCTAAGGTCATCACTCCCCTAGAACTACTTAAACCTAACTAACCTAAGGACATCACACACATCCATGCCCGAGGCAGGATTCGAACCTGCGACCGTAGCGGTGTCGCGGTTCCGGACTGTAGCGCCTAGAACTGCACGGCCACTCCGGCCGGCTATGGAGACAACTTTATGAATCCAGGGACCCTACATGTCAGCAGGGGACTGTTGAAGCTGGTGTGGACCGTGTGCAGTTGGTGTGATACGGGACCCCTGATACGTCTAGATGTGACTTTGGCATTTGCACGTGCGTAAACGACCTGTCTGATCACCTGCATCCATTCATGTCCATTGTACATTCCGACGGACTTGGACAATTCCAGCAAGGCAATGCTACACCCTACACGTCCAGAATTGCTACAGAATGGCTCCAGGTACAGTTTTCTGAGTTTACACACTTCCGATGGCCACGAAACTCTACAGACATGAACGTTATTGAGCATATCTGGGTTGGCTTGCAGCATGCTGTTCAGAAGAAATCTCCACCCCCTCATACTCTTACATATTGATGGACAGCCCTGCAGGATTCATGTTGTCAAATCCCTTCGGCACGACCTCAGACATTAGTCGAGTCCATGCCACGTCGCGTTGCGGCACTTCTGCGTGTTCGCTTAGGCCCTACATGATATTAGGTGTACCAGTTTCCTTGGCTCTTCAGTGTAATACTTCAGAAGTCTTCATGCCGCTCACATATTTTCGAACCTATTCCATATGCTCATACCTTCATTAACAGCCTGCAATGACACAGTGTTGCAAACGCTTTCCGGAAGTCTAGAAATATGGAATCTGCCTACTGGCCTTCATCCATGGTTCGCAGTATATCATGTACGAAAAGATCAAGCTGAGTTTCACACGAGCGATACTTTCGAACACCGTACTTATTTGTGGACATACACTTTCTAGTTCCTAGAATATTTATTATATTCGAACTGGGAATATGTTCTAGAATTCGCAGGAAACCGATGTTAAGGATACTGGTCTGTAATACTGCTGGCACGTTCTTTTATCCTTCCTATACGCAGGAGAAACCCGAGCTTTTTTCAGTTTGACGGTGCTTTTGTTCTGAAGTGGTTAACTGTATGCATATGCTCGTTGCAGTAGATCGTGTATCCTTGTAGTGACGGAGAACCAGTACAGACTCAGGACGTCTGCGAGGTAAGGAGTAGTGAATACGTGTGTCGGGCTGAGAGGTATGTTTCAGTGAATCAGCTGGTCGAGTGATTTTCGTGAAAGGCAAAGATCTGGCTTCAAGTGCTTGTTCAGCATACATCGAATCAACACCAGTGTGCATTTCGCTAGCAAGCTAAAGTTCTATTGAAGCGCGGGATTTGAGCTCATTTGAGATGTAGCGACACTGAGAAATCTGCTATGAGCTGGGTAAAGAAATTATTGGTAGAGTATGCATAAGATAACATGGCTTATACCTGCGCAGACAGCGTGTCAGGGGAGAGGACGACCGTAGCGGTCTTGGTTCCACTGCGAGTGGTCACCACGCGGTAGGGTAGGTATAGTACAACAGATGAACTCTGTTCAAAAGCAGAACTTATAGTTGACTGGTAGCGCGAGTCTACTAACGATCGTATAAAAATATTATGCCAATAAAGACCATCTACACAATAAAATATGTATTTGGCTATTTTATTATGGTCGTGTATCTATATCTTATTGTGTAAATGGATTGTATAATTGTGGTACCTGTTACCCTCTAAGGAGTATAATTTTTTTTGCATTTCAGTTATATGGTCCGATGACGATCTAGAGACGACTGAAAAATGTTTCCACTGACATGCAATTTTTAATTATTAGTAAAAATCCATGCTCATGATTGATTTTTATTTCAAACAGTTCTATGTGTATACAGGTGACCAAAGGAAACGCTGGTCAACCTGCCAGTCGGTGAAGTAGTAGTATAGCAACAGTAGTTTGTTGAATATACATCGGCTGCTCTGCCGTGTTTCTTAAAACAGTTTTACAGAAAGTGTTCGGAAAAAAGTTGATTCTTTCTCTTCTTGTAGTTTTTTTATGTCAGCTTCATGGTGAGTTGCCTATCTTTTCCTTAATGATCATGGTAATTGTGATACTTCAAAATTAAGTAACCTATCATACGAAATTCGAATAGCTTATAATGATAACTGTCTTCATGAGTTTATGTTTGGTGCTCATTAGGTCATACATAGCTGAAAATGGAATGTAGTTAACGTATTGGATTTTTCTTTAGACTTGGGACGAGGACTATTTCTGTCTCCAGTCCCAAGAGAATGGTTTTTATGCAGCACTCACTTACGTCCGCACGCATTACAATACAGCACAACTGAATTATTCACGGAATCTTTCATATATCAAGCCATGTAACGAGTTTTGGCAAATGATAGCACGGGAACAGGAGAGTAACCTAGATAAATGTAAAACTTTCATACATACATATAGATAGAAGTGACTAAGTATTTTTCCTGTGGAATAATGTAATACGTTTAGGGCCAAGTAGGAGAAACTGTCTTGCAACAATAAAAGTGAAGAAATTAGATTTTTTATGCTGACAATGAGCTTTTATAAGCTATTGACCTATTTTACTTTCAGTCTTCTCTTTGACAATAGGCCATTGTCAGTATTCGTCCGCAGTTGTCACAGGGTTAGCATGTTAGTGAACTCAAATTGTGTAAACTCCACCGTGGGGCCAAATTTTACATTTTTCGTAGATTTGAAGCAGTGATAATTTGCAAGACCCAGCTGAATATACATAATCAATATCTTTGACGAAATATACTTGAAATAAAAAACGAAATATACTTGAAATAAAAACCTTCGGTCCTTTTCTCTGCACAGGAATGGAACAAAAATTCTGTATGCTACTTGCTGTTAATTCTTTTTCATATTTCTCTCATCATCTAGATTTATAAAGAAAGTCCTGTGGTGAGTTTCAGTTCGAGATGTTTATTAAAAAGGCACTGGATTGCAAGACTGTCACGAAGTTGCAACGGAACTGACGACTTATTTTTGTCCGACCTGTTATTATATATTTGTTTAATGGCTTAGAAAATAACTTATTGTCGGCGTAAAAATAAACGCTTACTCTCTTCACATATATTGTAAACCCAAACAGTTTCTCCTTACATCAATCATCCACACTTCTTAAAAACATCATTACACTGTAAAAGTTGCTATTAATTATGTTGCTGTATATACGAAAGGTTCGTGTATTAACTGCTCGCCAGAATACTCTTGTCTTTCTTTGCTACCTTTTGCCAAAACCTCGTTCCTATGGCTGATCTGTTTGTGAAATGTGAAGGATGTTGTGAATAATTTACTAGCGCGTGGGCTGAAGTGAGTGCTTTACATGAAACCCATTTTCTCGAGATTGGAGATATAGGACTTCCCCCAAGTTTAAAGAAAAATTCACCACTTTCACTTCATCTGGTACACTGAAACGTATAATCTAGGGTGAACCAAACCTAAGTCATAGGGACTCCAATTTTTTACAGCAAACTATTCGAATTTAGTTCAGTGGAGTGAGCAGTCACGCAATATCACAATGACTAAGACTTCAGTCAAAGATAGGCAGTTCATCTTGATTCTAAAGAATCAAACTTTTTTTACAGAATAGTTACTGCATTCAGTATCATGTGGACAATCTTTGCGAAGCCTCCGACCACCCGACACTGGCCTCGACTACGCGTTCTTTTTGGTGCGCACTCTTCAGAACAAGTGAGCTCTCACAGAGCAGAAAACAGTTATGTTTTTGCATGTATGGGCCAAGTTTTATGTGACCTCTACATACTTCTCGTAGAAAAAATTTAACATACGGCAATGTTCCTCATCAAATCAATAGCGACGCACCCGTAGTTACCTGGAACGGCTGTGCTCGAAGCAAGAAGTTGCAAGTTAGATTTCTGTTGTACAGAAGTTAATTGTAGATACTTCGAATTCCTTTGTACATAAATTTATTGTAAGTCGTCGGGTATCAAATGTGACTTGGAAATTTCTATGATGCTGCCTTTAGCTAGCAACACCTCTGCCGTCACCCTCTCAGTTATTTTCATTGCTAAACAAGCTGAAATATCTGAAGGGAAGTTCATTGATGGTGTAGTACACTACGGATTGTAGGCCCGGAAAGACTGATTGGGTTTGTGAAATGGTAAGTGACAGTTCAAATCCCCCTCCGACCATCCAGATTCTGTGCTTTTCTTAACTGCCCATGAAAAACACGTACAGTACATCTGAAAAGGACAAGCCCAATATCCTTCTTTGTTCTTCCGCAGTCCTCAGTCTGAGCTTCATCTATGACTGCATCATTGATAGGGCATTAGGTGGTAACTTTACAATTTTCTTTTATACCCAGGCTGTTAAGGGACACATGGACGAATACCACTGCCGAGTGAGAATCTCTAGGAAAGCCTGCCTTAAATGTACAAGTAGATCGAATGTAATAGAAAACATGATGGATGTATACATCCACCAATGGACGAATTATCACTTAAGATGTGCAGTGAATATTAGTTTAATCATCATTACTCCTTTTTCCAAGTTGTAGCGTAAGACCATTGACCATTACTTTTTCTTGGGTGACATTTACACTTAACTTTTTGAAGGCATCATTGTCGCCTTTGAAGGTAAATTATTTATTTATATAATCAACGTTCACATTTTAGAAGTTTGGGCATTCAACAAACGTTTGTATTTGAATAGGCACTAAAGAACCAAATTTGCAACTGAAAGTGGCGAAAGTCCGAAACTGTTACCTTAGGCTTACAATTTTAACAGTCAGAAGCGACAAAGAGGTTTATTGATCAACCTTTCTAATCTACATATTAGGAACTGGTTGCAAACCCGGTGATAGTGACATTAATGTCGTACTTTGTATGCACACAAATGTCTCCAAACTCATCTCAATACCATTTTATTTATTTAGTATTTTCCACACATTGGAGCGTTAACAAAGATTGGCTCTGAGCACTATGGGACTTAACATCTGAGGTCATCAGTCCCCTAGAACTTTTAACTACCTAAACCTATCTAACCTAAGGACATCACACACATCCATGCCCGAGGCAGGATTCGAACCTGCGACCGGAGCGGTCGCGCGGTTCCAGACTAAAGCGCCTAGAACCGCTCGGCCACACCGGCCGGATAATAAAGATTGCTTGGCAGTCTATTTCCTACTATTAATACGAAAATGTTAGTCTGAGACAATGAACAGAGGCAGACTGTTTCTGCCATGTGGTTCATGGTAGAATGTGTCCTGCACGACGTCCTGTGGGTGATGCATTGATGTAGCTCTCTACTTCAACAGGTTGCATCAGTGATAGTGACCGTCCGTTCGGCGTACTCCAGACTTTCATCACGTAAGAGGTTTTATCTTCTGATAACATTTCTATCTCCTGACCCTGCCACGCCTTTGCTCCCATGAGGATTCCATTCGTTGCGCACCATGACACACACCCACACCCACCCACCCACCCACCCACCCACACACACACACACACACACACACACACACACACACACAAACAATCCAGTCAGGTAGGCCAGGTGCTTTTACACGGTGTGGTGCGACATGGTACAAAAATATGTTATTGGTATTGTGATAAATGCGTATTTCTTTATGTTTCTTATATGTTTGAGCTGTCCTCTCCACTTATTTTGGAAAGGCTCTTAGATAATAATAGATGGATTTCAATACGCGTTATTCCGTAAGCGTCATTTTTCCTTAAATTCTACCAGTCAGGAAAGAGTATTGTGGTTTTCACTACCTCCAAAAACGTAATTAAGCAATTACATTTTTTCATAAGTAGGGAGTAAGTTATTTGGATAGACTATGATTAAGTTGGAGATCGGTTGCAGAATAGAGTAATGCTGAATTTTCGGTGGGCAATGACATTTGTGAGAAACGATGTTCGTGACCGAAGGTCCTGCAGTGCTTTTCGAAAAGTGATGAAAATGGTAAATTGATGATCAAGGCAAAACAATATATAAGGTTAACAGATATGAAGAGCATGAATATAGCGTGAGATTTTACCGTAGAAAACCATTCGGATCATGAGACTGGTGAAATATTAGTTGTCAAAGGATGTAAGATGAGTAAAGCATCCAAACAGTAGTAGCACCATAGATTTATAGAGAAAGAAGTATGAAGGGGGTTCATGTATTATGATGCGGATACGCCATAATATATGATCAACAGTTCAAGAAATCGAAACAAGGTGCCTTACTCTAATAGTAGGTATCATTAATGCTACGTTTAATATTCGCAGTTTTAACAACTATGATTTTCTAACAAGGCAAATGTGATACGTTTCAAAATGTGATGTTTCAAAATTACACCGCCGAACTTCGAGAACGCGTAGAAGACCTCTTTAGGAACCAAATGAGGGTAGGAACCGGGTACGCCATCTAAAGGCGCTAGAGAACCTCAGAGCTATAATCGGCGGTACTTATGAAGGTATGCATATACAAGCTGATTCCGTGATAATGTTACCACCTTTCAAGCATGATAGAGGAGAATAAATGCGCCAATCTGAGTGAAGGATTCGAAAGTTATAAGTAAAAATCTTTCTGATACCTCTGACAGTGGAATACATGTACCCCTACTGTCTTTGATAAGTTTGTAGTGCAAATCTGGACCAGAACAAGAAAAAAAACGGATGATAAACAAGGACTGCCAAAAGCGTACCTTAAAAGCTATGAGCACCTGTTCAGTAGAAGAGATGCGTTTCAGAATAACCAAGGTGGACAAGCGGTCGTAGCTCCTCAGGGAGAATTCATGTTTACTGGACACTTTTTACTTGTTTTGGTCCAAACTACCACCTCTGGAAATTGCCTACCTTATAATCTAAGCAACAGTAGCGGCACATGTGTTCCACTGTCAGAGGGTTCAAACGGCTATGAGCGCTATGGGACTTAACATCTGAGGTCATCAGTCCCCTAGAACTTAGAACTACTTAAACCTAAATAACCTAAGGACATCACACACATCCATGCCCGAAGCATGATTCGAACCTGCGACCGTAGCAGTCGCGCGGTTCCGGAATGAAGCGCCTAGAACCGCTCGGTCACCACGGCCGGCCACCATCAGAAGTATCAGAACGATTTTTACTTGCAACTTTAGATTCGTTCTTTTCCGGATCAGGGTACCCTCACTCGGATTGGTACATCCCTGAAAGCTTGTAACATCATCACGGAATCACCCGATATATAAGTAGCTATATAGGCGCCGGCGATTATAACTTCGAGGTTGTGTATCTTCAGATGACGTATCCGGACATGGGTTCCAATCCTCATTTTGTTCTGTATATTACCTTCTACTCTTCTTAAAAAGGGGAATTCGATACTACAACAACAGTTAATGTTTATGATCAAAGTTTTGCTAAAAGTAGCAGGAAAATGTTCTAAAGATCAGGGAAATACTTCTAACGCAACGAAATTCCACTTCAGTTGCAACGCAGCTTTGGTGATCATTGTTGCAGTGATTGAGATGGTGATGATGACGAAGATAATGACGACGCGCAGCCGCAGTGCACAAGATAGCAGAGTATCCACAACAACCATCGATTCTTCCTTTATTATGGGTGTTACTACCTCGAAATGGAATCGGAAAGAACGCAAAAGCCCCGTTCTTAGTTGTGGGTGAGAGAAATGAGAAAACGTGGAGGGGAGAGAGAGAGAGACAGAGAGATAGTGTGAAATTAGTCGATCAATTTCTTTCACGTAACTCGATTTGCTTAATCAATGGCCCGCTACTTGTGTTCCGTTTTATCGAGTCTGTCACGCTTGGTTTTACCCTAGCAAGACTGCACTAAATCACTGGAAAAAGATGGACTAAGTTATTTGTCTTATTTCGCTTATGCCAGTGAGTAGTATTTTTAATTTACCCTCTATTCCACCAGTGTTTGATGTTAGATGACTGCGTGGTAACTTTAAAAGAGAAAAAGAAATATAGTAGAAGAAAAAAAGTATTAAGAGACTAATTGATTTTGTTTTAAAAAGAAATAACGTTTTAGTTCTTTTTTTGTCATCGAAAATTACAGAGATATTTCACGAGTTACGTTAAAATATCCCGAAGCTTTTCCACACACTCCAGCTTGTCTAATAGGAAGGAGTATGAGGGGTAGCATAGTACATCATTTCGGTATCTCGCTTCGTCGAAGTTGAATTGAATGCAATCGGTCCAAATATCGCATGCGCTCCACTTCGTCACTTTCCTTCACCTATTTACTGTGAAGAAATTATTCCGTCGAGTGAAATCAGATTATCGATTCACTGATTCATGTTAAATTGTTACGATTTCATCTTAATCACTAATGCAACGGTCAAGGAAGATGACGTTAGGTAACAAAGCAAACTGAAGTTGTAGGGTAAGCTTTCAGTTGTTCATATACGAAGACTTATTAAATCATTCGTAAGATGCTACGCCTAGATTTTAATTGTTTCGTCCTGCTAACGTCGCTATGAATCGTGGAACCGAATATGTATTCGTACACCCCATGATTCTAACGATTTAAGTCTTTGTGTAGTTGGTAACGAAACAGAGCCTTTTTTACTTGAACACTGTTCAAGCATTTCAATCCTTCTTTCCCTCTGTTTAGTTCATTTAATGATTTACTGGGACTCGTGAATGGAATTCATTTCATATTTCGGTATTACGTTCGCCTCGCCTCGTCACGTTTCCTTGTGGTGACAAGGGCTCATGTGTTTCAGTGCTCATACAATTTTGTGTTCAATATACAATTATATTCCTCTACTGTCTCTCATTGCTTTCCTGATTTATTTATCGAGCATTCGAGTATGTGTTGGAGCACGCTTTTGTCCGCCATCACTTTGTGAACGCGTTTCATATCTCGCGACCCTCCTCTCAGATCAGTGCTGTATGTGATGATCCCCACTTAGTGTTCCTTTCTAATTCACGCAGTGTTAGATGACAAGGTATGTTCCGACAACGGATCTGTTGTTGATACTACAGAGGAATATTTCAATCACATCTCACAAGCTATTTCAAATAAAGTATTATCAAGAGTTGCACTAGTTGACAAACCATACATTAAATGGTTATTAGAGGGTGAATATATGCGCAGCGATTTGCAAACAGAAATTGGGGAAAATTAGCCTATGTGGAACTCTGCAGTTTACTGCAAGTTTCGTGTGCCATAAAATTTTACAAGTTCACCACCCAATTTAATGAAAATTGAGAAAATTTAATATAAGAACTGAATTAATCAATTAATTGGCAAGCATAACTAATGTGTTAATATTAATAAAAAAAATCCAGGTGAATGTGTGGAAAGAGCGTATGGGAACAATTTAAGTACAAACTGAAAATCAAGTAATTCAGAGCAAACAGGAACTTAAAGCTCTACAAAAATAAGATAATCAGACAAAAATCTACAAATGTAAGGCCTTCCTTTTGTGCTTCGGAAACGCTAGATGGGATGTATTGAAAGTAATCTTACAAAAGGGGAGAGGTCTGCCTGAGATACCGTCAGCACAATTTAACATAGTTTATTAAAATAAAACATATTAAAAATTCAAAAAATAATTCTAAACTGTGGTCTGTCGTTACCTGTTATTTAATTAATTAACTTATTTATACTATTGAGTGCCGAGGTGCATTGCAGTGATAAATGAAAAGGAAATCTTAGGCGCACATTAGAAAAGTTTCACACACAAAAGATTCACACACACACATGAGCGAAGATAAAAAGACGTTTGTCCATCACAATAAGTCAACGCCCAGCGGTTCATCCCTTTCGCTGTGACTGGTTCATTGCGAATACGAATACCGTGGAATGCTTTTCGGCAAAGGAATTTATCTGCATGACCTAGCACACCGGCGTGAAAAATCCTCAAATGCCGTGAATATTCATGAACAAAGCAAAATTATTAAGTCTCGTGAAAACTTCAAGAATACAAATATAAACCGTGTAAACACAAATAGCAACAAAATATCACGCGGAACTAAGAATAAAACTTATTCAAGATGGTACTGAAATTACACAAGGTGAAATCAGCACCACGTGATATGAGAAAAGTTCACACATACATTCCAGTTAAGAGAAAAGTCAGACAACTGAATTTTAAAGTTGTGCTGTAATAACGGATTTCCTACACCACGTGTTCTGCTTACACAAAGCACGGACCGGAAAACTGACTACATCAGAAAAATATACTAATAACCACACTCTGAAAAATATAAGAATTCGACTACAGAACTTGAAAATTAACTAGCAGATCGTGTTGCAAACTGAGAGAGCATTTGAAAGTCAACATCCTTCTTTCCTCGATCAATTGAAGTATTTCTTTTGTCACCCAAAATAGAACATTACCGAACTTTCAGTTTAGTAACTTATTGTTGAAAAGTATTGACACGGATTATTTACAGTAGAATAGGAAAAAACTGTTAGAAGCTGACCTTGGGGAAGAACAGTTCGGGTTCAGGAGAAATGTTGGAGCACGTGAGGAAATACTGACACTACTATCTACCTTTTGATGGCTACTTCCGCCTTGACAGGTGTAAAATCCACTGACCAAGTCAGCAGTTTTTACTCCTGACGACGATGGCGGAGGTAGCCATCGCAAGCTCGAGCGTTTTTTTCGAAATGACACGGCTTGTTAGCAGAAGTTTTTATTCAGGCACGAAAGACACAAGGGACACATTGCTTTTGACAATGTTCACAGGAATACCCTCTTATAATTTATTAAGTTAGCAGGGGTTAAATACAGAGAACGGGCGAAAGGTCATTTAGAACACAAAAATCGAAAGGCAATTATAAGACCTGAAGCGCACGAAAGGAAGCCATAGTTGAAAAAGGAGTGATACATGGTTGTCGTCTATCCCCTATCTTACTCAGTCTCTACACTAAGAAAACTGAGAAGGAAAACATGGAGAAATTTGCAGATGGAATTAGAGTTGAGGGTGAGATCTTAAAAACTTTCAGGTTGCTGATGACAGTGTAATTCTGACAGACAGCAAAGAACTAGAAAGTGCGGTTAAACGAATTGGCTGATTCATATAGCTCTGAGCACTATGGGACTTAACTTCTGAGGTCATCAGTCCCGTAGAACTTAGAACTACTTAAACCTAACTAACGTGAGGACATCACACACATCCATGCCCGAGGCAGGATTCGAACCTGCGACCGTACCGGTCACGCGGTTACAGACTGTAGCACCTAGAACCGCTCGGCCACTCCGGCCGGCAAAACGAATTGGATAATGTCGTGAAAGGGGGTATAAGATAAACATTAACAAAAGCAAAACAACGATAATGGAATTTCGTTGAATTATATCAAGCGATGCAGAGGGAATTAGTTTAGGACTAAAGACTAAAAGTAATAGAGTTTTGCTATTTGGGCCTGAAAACAACTGGTGATAACCGAAGCCGAGAGAATATAAAATGTAGAATGAAAAGGGCAAGAAACATATGTTCAGAGTGAACATACATTCAAGTGTTAGGACGTCTTTTCTGGAGATATTTGTTTGGAAGGTAGACATGTATGGAAGTGAAACATGGACGATAACCAGTTCTGGCAAAAATAGAATAATAGCTTTTGAAATGTGGTGTTACAGAAGAACACTGAAGATTAGATCGGTAAATCACGTAACTAAAGAAGAGGTTCTGAACAGAACTGAGGATAAAGGAAAATTGCGACAGAACTTGACTAAAAAAGAGCTCTTTTTATAGGACATCTTCTCAAACCCCAAGGAATCATCAATTTAGAATTAGAGGGAAATATGTAAGGTAAAAATTGCATAGGAAGTCAGTGCCGAATTGTGCAAGCAATTTCAAATTGACGTAGGTTGCAGAAGTTATTCGGAGATGAAGAGGCTCGCTCAGGACAGAGTAGCGTTGAGAGCTGCATCGCTGCATCAAACCAGTCTCCGTTCTGAAGATCACAACAACTATAAATGTGAAAGAAAAGTACAAAATGAAGTTTAATTGAAAATATGAAAAAGGAGTTGTTCGTGATTCCCAACCACACGGTGTCATTATCCAGAGTGGTTGTTGAATTGTCAGTTTGGGAAAGGAATGTTACATTAAACACTCATGAGTGAAAATAGTCGCCAAGTTAGTGAATTAGAATAATGAAGTGTATTTAAACGGTACCATCATGTGTTGTCATTTTCACATTAAAGTTTCAACCATTTATAGAATGTTAATGTCATGAAGAACAAGTTACCACAGACATAATCAGTCCACCTTTAGTGGGCGTTATACCATAAAATCTATTGTCTCAGAGACAGGACAGTTTATTTCTTAAACAGAGTAGGTTAGCA
The DNA here is from genome assembly GCF_023864275.1 of Schistocerca cancellata. Taxonomy (NCBI): domain Eukaryota; kingdom Metazoa; phylum Arthropoda; class Insecta; order Orthoptera; family Acrididae; genus Schistocerca; species Schistocerca cancellata. The sequence continues at coordinate 491,105,185 of NC_064626.1, read as the reverse complement.
AGACCGCCAGCCATTCGTGTTGGGCCGAGAGGTGACCACGTTTTAAAGAAACTGAATCATATCGGAAGAAATCTCACAAAGATACCTGCCTAGCTGGATGGCGGCACTGGCCAGAGCTTGCTTGCGGTTGTGGCAAACTTTACAGATAGGCAGCAATCGGCAATCGAGCCACGAGTACTGCCGCACGCTCCCTATCAACTGTACACATCGAATATATGTAGGGGCAATATACTGTACGCGTTAGGGGAAACACATAATATTCGTTGAAGTGACTACCTTACTTGATACATAAGCAACACTTGAACTACAGAATGAGATTTTCACTCTGCAGCGGAGTGTGCTATGATATGAAACTTCCTGGCAGACTGAAACTGTGTGTCGGACCGAGACTCGAAATCGGGACGTTTGCCTTCCGCGGGCAAGTGCTCTATCAACTGAGCTACCCAAGCACGACTCACGCCCCGTCCTCACAGCTTTACTTCCGCCAGTACCTCGTGTCCTACCTTGCAAACTTTACAGAAGCTCTCCTGCGAACCAGCCCTCGGCTGTGGCTAAGCCATGTCTCCGCAATATCGTTTTTTTCAGGAGTGCTAGTCCTGCATGGTTCGCAGGAGATCATCTGTAAAGTTTGGAAGGTAGGAGACGAGGTATTGGCGGAAGTAAAGCTGTGAGGACGGGCCGTGAGTCGTGCTTGGGTAGCACAGTTGGTAGAGCACTTGCCCGCCAAAGGCAAAGGTCGCGAGTTCGAGTCACGGTCCGGCACACAGTTTTGATCTGCCAGGAAGTTTCAACACCTGAAGTATAATTCAACAAGGAAATAATTTAATGAAAAATTGGAGAAAATAATTCGACTGTTCGGGCGCGTTGTACAATATGTGACAAAGATGGTTCTTTACTGTAATCAGTAACAAGGGAAACGCAAATGATTAGTCTCACGTTCAGCAGTTCACTTATGTGTCATCTTAAATAAATATGTTTGGCTCACTAGATCCGCTCCTCTTTCTGAGAGAGAATCCCTGAAGTTGATGACGCGCACTTGATTCAAAGTTGACGGAGTCGATGGATCATTGAAAATAGCGGACTTTTAGATAAATAGAAAAATACGTATAAAATGCAGAAAACATGTCGAAATCGAAGACAGGTCCTCCACTCCGCAGGAGGGTGCATAGGTCACGCGGTGAGCTCCCCTTTCATTGAAGGGTGTTGACACTGAGTCCATAGGCGGCAGTCGTAAATAATTGTTTTCTCTATTTGTCGGTAAATATGCCTTTCAATCATCTATCGATCCGTAGGTTTCGAGTCGGTGAGTTACGATGTATAATGGTGGTTTTCTGAAAAAAGAAAAGCAGGGGCTAGTAGTTCAAAAATGTTCAAATGTGTGTGAAATCTTATGGGACTTAACTGCTAAGGTCATCAATCCCTAAGCTTACACACTACTTAACCTAAATTATCCTAAGGACAAACACACAAACACACCCATGCCCAGAGGGACGACTCGAACCTCCGCCGGGACCAGCCGCACAGTCCATGACTGCAGCGCCTCTGACCGCACGGCTAATCCCGCGCGGCGGGGTAGTTGTGAACCAAAAGAGTCCTTCACACAACCTCCGTACATCCATCATCGGGTGGATATTGGAGCAATAGCTTTGTTGTGTATTATATATACTAACAACAAGACCAGCAGCTATATTTACAGGGTTTGCTTACACGCAACAGTTTCTTTGTTAAGAAACCATCGTCAGGGTCTCTAACAGCCTAAGTGGTTTGGTTGATGTTGGGGACTACCACCAGACTTCCTGCAGACGCCGATGTTCCTTGGAATTTCTACAAAACATTTCGTGTTGACTCCCGACATCATCTTCATCGTCCATGCATATATGGGACTGAAGATGGTGCAAGGTATACCAGTACAATACTCCTTACTATAGGTAAGATCCTTCCTTTCAGTTATATGTATACATGGGACGAATCGTTTGGTACTGTGTTAGGTGTTACCCGTCGGAGACTGAGGCCTGCCTGCTAGAGAAAGGAGGCTGAATAATAACTAATACGCAGACATAAGGCGGAGGGTTGCCGGGTGCAGCGAGGAAGACAGTCTCCGGCCCCGGCTCTGACCCGGCGCGTGCCCTCTTTATGGCGGGCAACAGGTGCGCCTCCCCTCGCAACGCAACGCCATAGCAGCGTGGGGGTAGTGGATGAGCTGGAAGCCTTCCAACCGACAAGTAGAGTGCGTCTAGCAGTCTCAGGTCGACGACCCGTCTAGAGGGTTCGTTGGCCGGCTGTTCGTAATAAGGAGCCGGATGCGGAACGCCTCCACTCCCCCGTATTAAAGTGCATCGCTTCATCCATTCGCTTCAGACGTGAGCTGCATTTCCACATTTTCCTCCCGATTCTTTTTTATACTCGTTGGCCCATACGTTGCTACTGTGTTCCTTTGGCCACGTAGTATGAAACTACACTACTTTTTATCTCATTACACTCGTTCACTCGCTTAAAGATGTGTGTTAAAAATGAAGAAATCCCTCCAGCTGTATTTAAGGTGTCGATTTTATTTTGGCAACTAGTTTCAACGTCGTAACGTCATCTTCAGGCCCATACACTTGTTGGCGTCAACTGCGTGCGGCTGATACTAGAAGTCAGTGGTGAGATACGAACGTTGAATCCAGTTGCCAAAATAAAATCGACACCTTAAATACAGCTGGAGCGATTTCTTCATTTTTAATATAAATTTATACCAGCTGACGTCCCACTGTCCTCTATTTCAACTATGGATGTACTAACACGTTAAGATGTTTCTTGGATTTTCTACAAAATGTGTGGTGATAACTGCCGATATCAAAGTGCTCATCCAGTAAAGATGGACCGAAAGATAGTGCACTGTAACACCAAGACCGGTTGCATATAAATTAAAACGTCTAAACGATTATGTTTTATACAACGTAGTCCATTTGCCATCTTCAGCATAGGTGTACATCGTAGCAGAATGGATGCACAGCCTCCTATGTTGTTTGTATACAAGTAAAATATTGTAGTTTAGAACACAGCTAGTGAAGATGATACACTAATCATAGGAAGCCTTAGCCTGACACTACTGCCGTTATCTGCAATGGCCGCGCCGGCCGGGGTGGCCGAGTGGTTCCAGGCGCTTCAGTCTGGAACTGCGCGACCGCTACGGTCGCAGGTTCGAATTCTGTCTCGGGCATGGATGTGTGTGATGTCCTTAGGTTAGTTAGGTTTAAGTAGTTCTAAGTTCTAGGGGACTGATGACCTCAGATGTTAAGTCCCGTAGTGCTCAGAGCCATTTGAACCATTTTTTTGTGGTGGCCGCCTAATTCTTCGATCGCACGGCTTGCCGCCTTTGACTACCTTCTGGTGATTTCATCACCCTATCGTTTCTGACCTCTGTTTTGTGACCTCACGTCCTCTTACTTTTTGCAAATACTGCGCTCCTACCTTTCTTATCGCACTTAGCATCTGATGCAGAAATCCTTTACTGACTCGTTAAATGTTACTCCCTTCTCACCCAAGGTGAACACAAACATAAATATACTTACAAACGTGGCTCCAAAAACCACATAGTTTTCCCTGCTGTTTATAGACCTGACAGGCCGTGAGCCAGGTCAACATACAATACTGGCCATTAAAATTGCTACACCAAGAAGAAATGAAAATGATAAACGAGTATTCATTGGACAAATATATTATACTAGAACTGACATGTGATTACATTTTCACGCAGTATGGGTGCATAGATCCTGAGAAATCAGTACCCAGAACAACCACCTCTGGCTGTAATAACGGCCTTGATAAGTCTGGGCAGTGAGTCAAACAGAGCTTGGATGACGTGAACAGGTACAGCTGCCCATGCAGCTTCAACAAGATACCACAGTTCATCAAGAGCAGTGAATGGCGTATTGTGACGAGTTAGTTGCTCGGCCACCATTGACCAGACGTTTTCAATTGGCGAGTGAATTGGAGAATGTGCTGGCCAGGGCAGCAGTCGAACATTTTCTGTATCCACAAAGGCCCGTACAGGACCTGCAACATGGGGTCGTGCATTATCTTGCTGAAATGTAGGGTTTCGCAGGAATCTGTTTGGCTCTGAGCACTATGCGACTTAACTTCTGAGGTCATCAGTCGCCTAGAACTTAGAACTAATGAAACCTAACTAAGGACATCACACACATCCATGCCCGAGGCAGGAATCGAACCTGCGACCGTAGCGGTCACGCGGTTGCAGACTGAGGCGCCTAGAACCGCACGGCCATACCAGCCGGCGCAGGGATCTAATGAAGGGTAGAGCCACTGGTAGTAACACATGTGAAATGTAACGTCCACTGTTCAAAGTGCCGTCAATGCGAACAAGAGATGACCGAGACGTGTAACCAGTTGCACCCCATACCATCACGCTGGATGATACGCCAGTACGGCGATGACGAATACACGCTTCCAAAGTGCGTTCACCGCAATGTCGCCAAACACGGATGCGATCATCATGACGCTGCAAACAGAACTTGGATGACGTTTTGCCATTCGTGCACCCAGGTTCGTCGTTGAGTACACCATCGCAGGCGCTCCTGTCTGTGATGCAGCGTCATGGATAACCGCAGCCATGGTCTTCGAGCTGATAGTCCATGCTGCTGCAAACGTCGTCGAACTATTCGTGCAGATGGTTGTTGTCTTGCAAACGCCCCCATCTGTTGACTCAGGGATCGAGACGTCGCTGCACGATCCGTTACAGCCATGCGGATAAGATGCCTGTCATCTCGACTGATAGTGATACGAGGAAATTGGCCTCCAGTACGGCATTCCGTATTACCCTCCTGAACCCAACGATTCCATATCCTGCTAACAGTCATTCGATCTCGACCAACGCGAGCAGCAATGTCGCGATACGATAAACTGCTATCGCGATAGGCTACAATCCAACCTTTATCAAAGTCGGAAACGTGATGGTACGCATTTTTCCTCCTTACACGAGGCTTAATAACGTTTCACCAGACAACGCCGGTTAACTGCTGTTTGTGTATGAGAAATCGGTTGGGAACTTTCCTCATGTCAGCACGTTGTAGGTTTCGCCACCGGTATCAACCTTGTGTGAATGCTCTGAAAAGCTAATCATTTGCATATCACAGCATCTTGTTCCTGTCGGTTAAATTTCGCGTCCGTAGCACGTCATCTTCGTCGTGTAGCTATTTTAATGACCAGTAGTGTATTAAACCTAACATGCGCCTACAAAATTTTCATTTCATTTCGGAGCTCATCAATTGCCTCCCTCTCTTAGAAAACGAAATTTGACATTCACTTAATAAAATGAAACAGTCGCAGCCCTTGTTTTGGTTCTTTTATTATGTCAACCAGTTCTGGTGTCTCAATACACAAACATCCCTAACCTTTACTATCTCATAGCTCACCTTCCCCTCACAAAAAACATTTCCATCATTGTAATCATATCCCAGCCTGCATACTAGTTTAGCCTTACGCAGAATCCCGCGTCTACTAGAATGAGCTCTTCGACAACTACTCACCCCCACACACAAACCCACCAGCTTCACTGCTACACGATTACTTAAGCAACCTTGCTACTCTCAACATACACTCCGGGAAATGGAAAAAAGAACACATTGACACCGGTGTGTCAGACCCACCATACTTGCTCCGGACACTGTGAGAGGGCTGTACAAGCAATGACCACACGCACGGCACAGCGGACACACCAGGAACCGCGGTGTTGGCCGTCGAATGGCGCTAGCTGCGCAGCATTTGTGCACCGCCGCCGTCAGTGTCAGCCAGTTTGCCGTGGCATACGGAGCTCCATCGCAGTCTTTAACACTGGTAGCATGCCGCGACAGCGTGGACGTGAACCGTATGTGCAGTTGACGGACTTTGAGCGAGGGCGTATAGTGGGCATGCGGGAGGCCGGGTGGACGTACCGCCGAATTGCTCAACACGTGGGGCGTGACGTCTCCACAGTACATCGATGTTGTCGCCAGTGGTCGGCGGAAGGTGCACGTGCCCGTCGACCTGGGACCGGACCGCAGCGACGCACGGATGCACGCCAAGACCGTAGGATCCTACGCAGTGCCGTAGGGGACCGCACCGCCACTTCCCAGCAAATTAGGGATACTGTTGCTCCTGGGGTAACGGCGAGGACCATTCGCAACCGTCTCCATGAAGCTGGGCTACGGTCCCGCACACCGTTAAGCCGTCTTCCGCTCACGCCCCAACATCGTGCAGCCCGCCTCCAGTGGTGTCGCGACAGGCGTGAATGGAGGGACGAATGGAGACGTGTCGTCTTCAGCGATGAGAGTCGCTTCTGCCTTGGTGCCAATGATGGTCGTATGCGTGTTTGGCGCCGTGCAGGTGAGCGCCACAATCAGGACTGCATACGACCGAGGCACACAGGGCCAACACCCGGCATCATGGTGTGGGGAGCGATCTCCTACACTGGCCGTACACCACTGATGATCGTCGAGGGGACACTGAATAGTGCACGGTACATCCAAACCGTCATCGAACCCATCGTTCTACCATTCCTAGACCGGCAAGGGAACTTGCTGTTCCAAAAGGACAATGCACGTCCGCATGTATCCTGTGCCACCCAACGTGCTCTAGAAGGTGTAAGTCAACTACCCTGGCCAGCAAGATCTCCGGATCTGTCCCCCATTGAGCATGTTTGGGACTGGATGAAGCGTCGTCTCACGCGGTCTGCACGTCCAGCACGAACGCTGGTCCAATTGAGGCGCCAGGTGGAAATGGCATGGCAAGCCGTTCCACAGGACTACATCCAGCATCTCTACGATCGTCTCCATGGGAGAATAGCAGCCTGCATTGCTGCGAAAGGTGGATATACACTGTACTAGTGCCGACATTGTGCATGCTCTGTTGCCTGTGTCTATGTGCCTGTGGTTCTGTCAGTGTGATCATGTGATGTATCTGACCCCAGGAATGTGTCAATAAAGTTTCCCCTTCCTGGGACAATGAATTCACGGTGTTCTTATTTCAATTTCCAGGAGTGTATATTCTCTCTTGGTGCATTTTGTTCTAATTAAAAGTGAAATTCTTTGCCTTCATCAGCATTTCCGTTAATCTTTTAAAATGCGACATACCATATTTAACGTAACTAATGTACAGATGTGATTGTAATAACTTAAAATATATGGTTTTCTTTTTCATGTATTTGAAACTACCTTTGTATCTCGAAAACCTTTTGGCTAAAGAACGACAAATGTATCTTCGGCCTCATCCCCTCTTGCCCACTCCATGACGAGTAGATGAAAAGATAAAAAATAAAGAATAAAAAAGAAGAAACAATTATATACGATTAGAATGTACTATTAATTTGTCAAATTTCTCCGTACCTGTGATACTTGTCTATCTATCTCCGATCTTAAGCCGTAACACTTCTTTCTTACATTGTAAATTCCTCCCTTCACTGTTGGTATCTACTAAAGTTTTCTGAAACACTACTCTAATCTCATTCAGCATATCACCCTCACGATCTATCATCATATCTTTCCATCTATATATATTATTCCGTCATAAAGTCAGGTTATGGGCATTTTCCTGTTTCTGTACGCCCAGACGCCTCCCTTTGAAACTGACATATACGTTTGTGACTCAGTTCCTGTTAAAACTTTACGCCATTAACTTTATTATATGCTTTTCTCTGATACTGCCTTATATAATTTAAGATACCATACTTGCAAATTATCAATAGCATACGTCACTTGAAGCTTCCAGAGAAGTGGGCGCTAAAAGTCCAACAGCTTTTATCATTGCTCGTATGCTGCAATGTTTATTCTTTAGGCCTCGTACAAAGGCTACCAGCGGACTCTGGTAAGAATGTTATTTGGCACGAAGCCGAAGAAAAGAATCTGGGTGGGACGAAATGCTCAAAATATGTGACGGTGTTAGTTCCTCGGAAAATAATCGCTGTGTCTCCGTTGTATAAGCATCTGAGCCCGGACAAGAAACAGGGCGTCAACAGAGGGCTTGTAGCGTGAATTGCCTTCTGTATTCTCTGTTACAATCCATTCACCAGGCGGACAAAGCAAGGTACGTGGGTTTTGTGTTTCACCTATACCAAAAGAATAGGCGTTCAGTGCTTTAAAGACAGGTTGGTCCACAGAGGCCAAGGTGTTTGACCGTGACGTCAAAACTGACATTAGACAGTGCTCCAGACCATGGGATGAAAACCGTGCTGTGTAATTACAATTCTGTCTTTATGAGTATTTGAGTTATGAATTTTTGGATGTCACTTTTGACACGTTCATATCAGTAACACATATATCTGTAATTACTTTTCCAGCGCAAGTGGCTGTACGATTATTAGTCTAATATGGATCACTCTATGAAAGTTATTTGCGGAATGTTTTATTACAACAAAATTCAGGAAGGCTGTTTTTACTAAAGAACGCTAAATCACGCAAAGACATGGAATGATCATGGTCATGGTCATTGTTCACATCTCTTTACAAATGCACCAGTACGAGCTCGTTTAAGCAAAATTTTCCCTTTGTTACTTCCTTACACATCTCTCAAATTCTGTTTCATCTACGTTTACATGATTACTCTACTATTGACAATAAAGTGCCTGGCAGAGGTTTCAATGAACCACCTTCAAGGTGTCTCTCTACCGTTCTACTCTCGAACGGCGCGCCGGAAAAACGAGCACTTAAATTTTTCTGTGCGAGTCCTGATTTCTCTTATTTTATCGTGATGATCACTTCTCCCTATGTAGGTGGGTGCCAACAGAATGTTTTCGCAATCGGAGGGGAAAACTGGTGATTGAAATTTCATGAGAAGATACCGTCGCAACGAAAAACGCCTTTGTTTTAATGATTGCCACTCCAATTCACGTGTCATGGCTGTGGCACTATCTCCGCTACTTCGCGATAATACAAAACGAACTGCCCTTCTTTGTACTTATTCGATGTCATCCGTCAGTCCCACCTGATGCGGATCCCACACCGCACAACTACACAACTATATTCCAGAACAGGGAAGACAAGCATGATGTAAGCAGTCTCTTTAATAGATCTTATCTTTTGCACCTTCTAAGTGTTCTGCCAATGAATCGCAGTCGTCGGTTTGCTCTACCCACATTATCTCCGTGATCGTTCCAATTTAGATTATTTGTAATTGCGATCCCTAAGTATTTAGTTGAATTTACGGCCTTCAGATATGCGTGACTTATCGCGTAAACGAAATTGAGTGGATTTCTTTTAGTATTCACGTGAATAACTTCACACTTTTCTCTATAGCCGGCCGCTGTGGTCGAGCGGTTCTAGGCGTTTCAGTCCGGAACCACGCTGCTGCTACGGTCGCAGGTTCGAATCCTGCCTCGGGTAATGGACGTGCGTGTGATGTCCTTAAGTTAGTTAAGTTTAAGTAGTTCCAAGTCTAGGGGACTGACGACCTCCGATGTTAAGTCCCATATTGCTTAGAGCCATTTGAACCATTTTTTCTTTATTCTGGGTCAATTTCCACATTTCGCACCATACAGATATCTTAAATCATTTTGGAATTCGTTCACTTGGTTTCTTCGATAAAACTAATGCAAATGGAACTGCGACAGTCTTTCTCAATGAAACAATAAACTGTAGCTGCAGTTCGGTCCACAGAAAGAAAAAACAAAAATTCCAATTTTACTTATCAGTATTATACTTTGGAAGTTGTGACGTAATTTATAAGATCCATAGTACCTTCCGTATGACATCATAATCTTCTTCGGGCCCATTTTATAAAACAATTCCCATAAAACCGGCCGAAACTATACATCACCGATTTGTACACTTCTTTGTATTAGTATAAATTCTGTCAGATGAAGCAGTGTTATATTGTCTGGATAGAGGCACTCAGGTGTATTAAGAGGCTGTCTTTTAAATTAAAATTGGGTGAATTAAATGTCATTTATAACTCCTGATGAAAACAAAACCCTTGAAATCAGACGGTATGTTTACGTTCTTCCGACGTTTCAGATGCATAACCTCACAGTTCACATAATTTTCTTTTGGTACTTACATGGTAATGTTTCTACAATCCCCGTGAACTTGATTGCGTTAGTCATGATTTGCGTGCGTAAAGAAATGGCTTTCCTTGAAGGGTCTTCTCTTTTTCTCTTTATTGTTATTCAAAACCATACGTGGCACTGACCTTCTGCGTGAAGTAAGAGCACACCAATTAATAATTTAGGTAGGAGCCATGTCGTTATTGTGACGTATAGCTCCGCTGGTATACATACAACGACGTCATGAGCCAGGATGATGAACGAACTTGGGAAGTGAGGCTTTAGACTCGCAAAACGTATGTGACAAGTAACTTTTGACGTTCTTACTATCTGTGTAATAGCTTATGTTGGTACCACTGAATTCTGTGAACTTCATTTTCAAAGGCCGCCAGCGTTAGTTCTTGTTTACATTTGGTAGGTAATGGAGAAGTCTGTATTTACGTGCGCCAGGGATCGATTAACCAACGTACCGAAATGTTTAACGCAAAACCGCTTATATGTCCGAACCACAGCTGATGGCACTATTTCTCACAATTCATCTAGCCCTTCTATCTAACATTAACGACATCGCAAATACAAGTCTCAACTCTAGAAGCATTCGTGCTGTACCGTTAGAATTCGGGAAAAGTAGGTTTCAGATTCTATGCTGGGCTCAAGATTTAAGTATTTCCTGAATTTCCTGTTGGCTTAAGACAGGTGCTGGGGTGGCTGATACTGAAAATGACACGGCCGGTATGCTTCCTCATCCTTGTCCAAACTGAGCCTATACACCATCCCCAACGATGCTTTCTATTGGCGTTAGACCCTAACATGCGTTTCCACCTTTTCTACATCTACATCTACTTCCATACTCCGCAAGCCACCTGACGGTGTGTGGCGGAGGGTACCCTGAGTACCTCTATCGGTTCTCCCTTCTATTCCAGTCTCGTATTGTTCGTGGAAAGAAGGATTGTCGGCATGCTTCTGAGTGGGCTCTAATCTCTCTGATTTTATCCTCATGGTCTCTTCGCCAGATGTACGTACGAGTGAGCAATATACTGCTTGACTCTTCGGTGAAGGTACGTTCTCGAAACTTTACCAAAAGCCCGTACCGAGCTACTGAGCGTCTCTTCTGCAGAGTCTTCCACTGGAGTTTATCTATCATCTCCGTAACGCTTTTGCGATTACTAAATGATCCTGTAACGAAGCGCGCTGCTCTCCGTTGGATCTTCTCTACATCTTCTATCAACCCTATCTGGTACGGATCCCACGGCCGGCCGGTGTGGCCGTGCGGTTAAAGGCGCTTCAGTCTGGAACCGCGTGACCGCGACGGTCGCAGGTTCGAATCCTGCCTCGGGCATGGATGTGTTTGATGTCCTTAGGTTAGTTAGGTTTAATTAGTTCTAAGTTCTAGGCGACTTATGACCTCAGAAGTTGAGTCGCATAGTGCTCAGAGCCATTTGAACCATTTGAACGGATCCCACACTGCTGAGCAGTATTCAAGCAGTGGGCGAACAAGCGTACTGTAACCTACTTCCTTTGTTTTCGGATTGCATTTCCTTAGGATTCTTTCAATGAATCTCAGTCTGGCATCTGCTTTACCGACGATCAACATTATATGATAATTCCATTTTAAATCACTCCTAATGCGTACTCCCAGATAATTTATGGAATTAACTGCTTTCAGTTGCTGACGTGCTATTTTGCAGGTAAATGATAAGGAATCTATCTTTCTGTGTATTCGCAGCACATTACACTTGTCTACACTGAGATTCAATTGCTATTCCCTGCACCATGCGTCAATTCGCTGCAGATCCTCCTTCATTTCAGTACAATTTTCCATTGTTACAACCTCTCGATACACCACAGCATCATCTGCAAAAAGCCTCAGTGAACTTCCGATGTCATCCAGAAGGTCATTTATGTATATTGTGAATAGCAACGGTCCTATGACACTCCCCTGCGGCACACCTGAAATCACTCTTACTTCGGAAGACTTCTCTCCATTGAGAATGACATGCTGCGTTCTGTTATCTAGGAACTCTTCAATCCAATCACACAATTGGTCTGACAGTCCATATGCTCTTACTTTGTTCATTAAACGACTGTGGGGAACTGTATCGAACGCCTTGCGGAAGTCAAGAAAGTGAACCCGTGTCTATGGCCCTCTGCGTCTCGTGGACGAATAGCGCGAGCTGGGTTTCACACGACCGTCTTTTTAGAAACCCATGCTGATTCCTACAGAGTAGATTTCTAGTCTCCAGAAAAGTCATTACACTCGAACATAATACGTGTTCCAAAATTCTACAACTGATCGACGTTAGAGATATAAGTCTATAGTTCTGCACATGAGAATTTTCATGTAAGGCTCTAAATTCACACTTCACAAGGCAAAGATGACCTCTGGGCACTAATGAAAACGTTTTTGACTGACTGTCATTTTCTACTTTGCAGGAAAGTGGCAGTACTTGTACTCACTGACACATTCAGGGCTTGGCTGGGAATCCACCACTCTTGACGTATCACCATAGCCATCGCTTACGTTCACTTTGGTTTGTCTCTCATAACAAAGTATGTTCAATGTGTTTGTCACACAAGCCATGAAAGACGAATGCTAGTAATTCATTTTCATTAAAGCCAATCAGCGGTTCTGGACGAACCACAGAACTACCTACTAGTGGGAAACGATAGTAATCCCACATTACATTTTTCCATTGTTTAAAACGTCCTACTGATTTTGGGTCATTTTCGCAATAACTGCGTCGCTCTACTGATATTTCTTTACACACCAAATTTTATTTATTCTTTAGTTAGTATGTTGCTCATGAAACGGTCGCTATTTCAGTGTGTACTAGAGATGAGCAAACACGTTGATCATTGGCAGATACTCCAATGGTGACCGGTGCTTTTCGTGATCCGTCCAGCTTCAGTCGTTCACCATTCCTGTTTTTGTCTAATTGCTTAGTACTGTTTGAATATCAAAAAAGTCAGATCGGAAAAGTAGGCTACACCTTAAAGCAAGAGCCTACCTTCATTGTGAACGACGAAATACTTCTGCGATTTCACGACGAGTGGCACTGGATATACTTTTTACATCGTCAATATCCATTATATATTCCGCCTTGCTTATGAGTGCACTTACTACAAGTCAGTATCCGTTCCATGTTCCATCTTAATTAAAACCAATACTGAATTGATACACGTGTGGCCGCGTGTGGATTCTAAAGATCAATTTTTCTAAAGGGCACAGGGAGCTGCAAAGCCTCCTCCTACCCTCCGCTGGGTACAACTGTGCTCTTGAACAACCTCTTACAGAATACTGGATAAAACTAGTCGATGGAAATCTTTTAAAATGAATATTAATAAAGTGTTTCCAATGAAAACTGTTTCCTTCATGACGCTTAATCCATTCCAATAAACAAACTATCATAGGCAGTTAGTAAAAAAAGGTGTCATTTTAAAAATTGAAATACTTGACTATATGTCATATGCACGAGAAATTCAAGTGGTATCACAAGTTTTCAAATTTCCAACTAAAAAACTGTGACCTCAACGAACAAAAGAGACTGGTAGGTTGATTGCCTTTTATTCGCTTCAAAGGATTATCAGCTGTGCCTCGGAAAGTGAAAAATGAAAATGGTACGGGGAACAGTTTTGAAAAATTCATTTAATTTCATTCTAAAAACTTTATCCCGTTGGACATACATACATACATACATACATACATACATACATACAATGTATACGTATTTACGACATAATTATCGTCATTGATAAGCATCAAAGGTGAAAGCTAAATTGAAAATTATGTGCACTTTGCTTTTGAAAACACAGAATTGCATATCACCAAGCGATTTCTAACGAATTGGGATTATTTGTTTTAATTTTAACATACGAGTACGAGTATGGATGAAAAAGTAACAGCAGATATACTACAGATCATAGCCTGAAGTGTCCTCTACACAAGACTACCGTTCAACAAGGTCACAATGCCTTTGTACAAATTTGCGTCATCACTGAACCCAGTCTCAAGACCAGTTTGTAAAGAGTCAGGTTTTTGCTTCTTGAAATAAAGCTTTTTTAATCTCATCCATGAAGAAAGTGTTTGGGGACGCTTTAAAGGGCATCAGCGAAGTGATCGATCAACAGCATTTGTCACAATGCCAGTCCAGTATGTGCTGATGCAGCGATTCGACATGACAGGTGCCTTAGATTTAACAATCAAAGGTGAAAACGACTACTTAAACTCGTGTGCCGAGGTACAAAGCCCTGAAGTTTTCCAAGCGATGGCGCATACGTATACAAAAGCAAGGTTACTATGTAGAACGGTAGTAAGGTATAGGGGACAGTTCACGCTATGATCTGTACTCATTCCTCTGTTATATGTCCATTATCAATTTTTTATGACACAGGAGGCCTTACTTTCTGATCCACGCTCGTATAATTAGAATAATGTTACAGAGAGCCGCGCGCGTGGTTATATCGATTCCGGTGCTAGAGGAAACCGTGTGTCTAGCGGAAACCGTGTGTCTAGCGTTTCTTAGCTACGGCTTTCTTGACGTCCTAAGTGGTGGCGCCTGTACAAGGTGTTTCTACACCCGCGTAGTCCAGACGTGATAGGCTGGGGCTTGGCTGGTTTGATGCAACATTCAGTACAGTGGATTGTACCTTGGAGCCGTGGTGGTTGTTCATCTTGACTGTTTACTTTGCGGGCCGAGCTTTCGCCTACTGGCCAGTTGCAGCTATGCCCTGCGTGTGCGGTGACAGGCCATATTCTGGAGTGGGATTTCGGGCGTGTTCCTACTGCCTTAGCTGGTGGACGTGGCTACATACACTGTTCATGATTTACTTCTGCCTGCTGCTGGAACGACGGTGAGTAAAAATTTTATGGGCGTTAAGTATTGGTCAGGATTTATGAGACTAACCTATGCAGTCACGTCTGGGTGTCCATTATTTTGACATTAAACTAATTCGGGTCGTTCTGATGGCGGTGTTTGTCCGATGCCTTTGTGTGGATCAACATCCTGGTGTTAAGAATATCTCTAAAAAAATACTTATTTTATTGTAACAATGTATTGGTTTCAGGAGGCGTATTTCTTTCCTGGATTAAAGTTTTAATTGCCTTTTATGTGTATATTCTGATTTGGTATTAGGGGCTGCATGTACTCATTCGTATGCCATCGTGTTTCTGTTGTGGTTCAGGATCCGCATATAGTATTTGCCTAGTTTGCATACTTGACTCTTCCCTTGCCTGGGATTTTGTTCGCCGTAAAGGTGCTTGGTAAGCCCTTAAGTCTCTTCACAGTCATACATATTACTGTGTTTTAAATTTCCTGTTATCTATGATTACGCATATTAGTGAAATACGATGCTCACAGCGCTGCCGTGTATGCTAAACTTTGAATTGCTAATAGTTATTTTCCCATCTGGTGGTTGATATTGTTCTCTGATTGAACAAACTATTGAAATAACAATCCCTTCTGATTGCTTTTCGGATTTTTTGGCATTTACAGATACTACTGTGTATTCCGTATTCTGTCATAGACGTACACACATCAAAAAAAGTTTTGCATCACCTCGGTTCCGAGACTTCCTGAACGTACACAAAAAATTGGAATAGATAACAACATAAACATCGTTTCCACCCTTTTTATTGCTCATGAAAATAACACATTGCATGTTGCACCACCACACAGTAAGAACCCCAACGGTGGTGGGTCCACATTGCTGTGCGCACCGGTACCTCTAATACCCAGTAGCACGGCCCCTTGCATTCAACTGTTGGTCCAGATTGTCCCACTCCTCAATAGCGATTCAGTGTAGATCCCTCAGAGTGGTTGGTGGGTCACGTCGTCCATAAACAGCCCTTTCCAATCCATCCCAGGCATGTTCGATAGGGTTCATGTCTAGAGAACATGCTGGCCACTCTTGTCGAGCGATGTCCTTTTCCTGGAGGACGTCATTCACAAGATATGCACGGTGGGAACGCGAATTGTCGTCCATGAAGAAGAATACATCGCCAATATGCTGCCGATATCGTTGCACTATCAGTCGGAGGATGACATTCACGTATCGTGCAGCCGTTACGGCTCCTTCTATGACCACCAGCGATGTACGTCGGCCCCACATAATTCCACCCCAAAACAGCATGGAATCTCCACATTGCTGCACTCACTGAACGGTTTATACAAGGTGTTCAGCCTGGCCTGGTAGCCTCCACGTCTCGACGATTGTCTGGTTGAAGGTATATGCCGTTACGGCTCCTTCTATGACCACCAGCGATGTACGTCGGCCCCACATAATTCCACCCCAAAACAGCATGGAATCTCCACATTGCTGCACTCACTGAACGGTTTATACAAGGTGTTCAGCCTGGCCTGGTAGCCTCCACGTCTCGACGATTGTCTGGTTGAAGGTATATGCTACTCTCATCGGTGAAGAGAGCGTGATGCAAATCCTGAGCGATCCATTCGGCATGTTGTTGAACCCATCTGTACCGCGCTGTATGGTGTAGTGGTTGCAAAGATGGACCTCGCCACGGACGTCAGAAGTGAAGTTGCGCATCATGCAGCTTATTGGGCACAGTTTGAGTCATAATACGACATCCTGTGGCTGCACAAAAAGCATTATTCAACATGGTGACGTTGGTGTCAGGGATCCTCTTAGCCATAATCCGTAGGTAGCGGTCATCAACTGCAGTAATAGCCCTTGGGCGGCCTGAGCGATGCATGTCATCGACAGTTCCTATCTCTCTGTGTCTCCTCCATGTCCGAACAACAGCGCTTTTGTCCATTCCGAAGCGTCTGGACACTTACCTTGCTGAGAGCCCTTCCTGGATCAAAGTAACAATGTGGACGCGATCGAACCGCGGTATTGGTCGTCTAGGCATGGTTGAACTACAGACAACACATGGCGTGTAGCTCCTTCCTGGTGGAATGACTGGAACTGATTGGCTGTCGGATCCCCTCCGTTTAATAGGGCGGGTTCAGTGACATCTCTGGACAGTCAACGGGACTGTGTATGTGATACAATATTCACAGTAAACGTCTATCTTCAGGAGTTCTAGGAACTGGGGTGATGCAACACTTTTTTTGATGTGTATATATGAATTATTTCCCGTGTCAACTATTTGCTTGTGTGTTTCAGAACCTGTTGTAGTGAATTTTGATACTTTTGGGTATTCCTCATAACCTATCGATATGTTTTGGAACTTGGCCTACGTGGCAAAAAAATATCACTTGCGTTTAGAATTTAAAAAAGACCTGGGACAAATCAATAAACACTTTTACCTCCAGCATTATTTTAGTTTCGCTCATCTCATTATTACTCCGAGATCCTAGTTCCCTACCAAATCGTGTAGATTATCAATAGCGTACACTGAACGGCATGTTTCTAGAACTGGAAGCCGACTTTTCGAGAACAGTTTGAAATTCAACAAGTGAACTGAAAGAAGAACGGTGGAACTGGGAAGAGGAATCTGGTGGGATCGACGAATGGTGCAAGCGAAAGAAGGATCGAGTGATCAACCAAAAATGAATGAAAGTGAGGAGGGAGCGAGACCGATCTGAACGAAACGGTGAACGAGATTTTTTTTTTATTTGTTCCTCGGTCCTTCCGTTCTGTTTCGTGAACTGTGGACCTGTAGCTTCGCGAACGACTCGCCTCTAGTAAAAACGCCTCAGCGGTCGAGAGAACGTCAACATGGAAATCCTTCGAAATTTGTTGCCTGCCTGGAGCGAGAACGTATAGTTGTACGTATGTGCGAAAACATTGCTTTCTTCCTCTGTCGGACTGTAAA
Organism: Schistocerca cancellata; assembly: GCF_023864275.1. NCBI lineage: Eukaryota > Metazoa > Arthropoda > Insecta > Orthoptera > Acrididae > Schistocerca > Schistocerca cancellata. The sequence continues at coordinate 491,087,396 of NC_064626.1, read as the reverse complement.
TCATTTCTGTAGTGAGTTGAGGCGACAATTTGAGCGTAACGTCTGCCACAGAAATATGGCACGCTACAAATTAACGAGCAGTTCATTACAGACGTCTTCTTTCGATCCGCCGAGAAAAAAAGAGGTGCAGAATTGTTGTGCAGCTTCGCAAGAACGAGGTGTATGAATGTTTTGAGCAATGAGAGGGATGAGTCAGGAAGATGTAGACTGAAATAGGTATTACTTTGAAGGCAACCACCAATACATGAATTTATTTCGCAATTACACTAATTTATATAAGTGTATTTTTTATGTATTTGGACACATACCCAAAGTATTACAGCTGACTGTATTTCTGTAGCATTATTATGAATAGTTCACAGAGGAGTCTTGATACATTATCCGCAATAACAGTAAAAATAATGAGTTCCATGTCGGTCACATAGCAATAGAAAATTACAATTTGAAGCATTTCGTAGTGGTGGACCACAGGGATCTGTTTTAGGCCCTCTCTTTGTTCTGGTATACATAAATGATCTTCCCCTTACACTTTCAGACGATGCATTTTCATTCCTTTTTGCGGATGATACAAGGATAGTCTCATTAGTGAAATAATTGAGAACAACAACAGCTGATTCAAGACTAATGGTTTATCATTATGTTTTTACAAGACTCATTCCTACTCATACAGATCCACAAACAATAAAAATGTTCCTACATGTGGGGAATAATTTTCTTCAAAGCAGGGGTGAGGAAGAAATTGGTACTGAAACAAGAAACATCATTCGAATGGCAAGACACCTCTACAAAGCTTCTAGCATTGCAATAAGTGGCATAATATACATAATGTGAGCAAAGTATACATAGCAAGAATAAATTCTTGTGTCAAAGAGTCTTGCAGCAGGTTAGGAGATGTATTTATACATCCTAATAAATTCTTGAGTTATAGATGTCTAGGGAAAGATGGTTTGCATATTAACACATTGGATTCCAAAACACTTAGCAAAATTTGTTTTCAAATAATAAGAAACAAGGGAAACTATAAAGTTCTGATGGGGATCTCAAAGAACTTAAACGACTTGCAACCAACAGTAAACATAAAATAATAAATAGTATTGAGTGTACCAAATTCATGCATTGTAATGTAAATAGATTAAAGGCTGATTACTATGGTGACAGAAGCTCTAAATAACATGCACTTGAAATTCTTTTGTCTGAGTTTAGAAATGTTGAAGTAATTTCTTTAAATTAACTCTTGCTTAGTGAAGGTACAATAAAATCTTAAGTAAAATTGAAAACTTTAAGGTAGCTACCAGCTTTTGTAGGGAAAGCAAGTCATATGGATATTCATACATATTCATTGAGTTAAAGAAGTGACATTAAGTATTTAAATGAAGACTGTATTTTTGAGGATCGCTGTGTCGATTTAAGGAACCTAACTGATGTTATAATCTCGATTTACAAAATCCCACGGAAAGTCAAACTGAGAAGTTCCTACATAAATTTAAGTTTTGCTAGAACTCTTTTGTAAAGAAAAAAATTGTAATTGCTGATGATATCAATATCAATGTGTTGCGTGAATATGGTGAAGCATCAAAATTCATTGACATACTAAAAAATTTGGTTTCAAATCAAATTTTTCAGAATCAAGAAGGGAAAATGCACAGTCAGCTACATGTATTGATGATATTTTAACGAATTATTTTTTTGAAGACATTCATAAATTTTGTTTAGATTTAAGATTTCTAGTCAATCAGCACTACTCATTGAGTTGCCCAGATCAAGTAAGGATGTTCTGTGTAAAAAGGTCTATGTAGAACGAAACTTTAATCAGGAAAACATTATTTCATTTCATGGCAAGCTGCATGCAACAGAATGGCACTTTGACAAAATTATTTAAAGCGCTACAAATTTTGAAGCATTCTTAAGTAGTTCTTTAGATGTTTTCAATCAAAAGTTTCCATCTAAACTGTGTTTTACTAAAGTAACAAAAAATTTACGTAGATCACTAAAGGTAAAAAAATCTCCAGTGCCAAGAAAATGCAGCTACATAATGAACTAAGATATAATAAAAGCACTGACTTTGTTGGATATGTTAGATGATACAAAATTACATTTAAGAAAGTTGTCAAGGCAGCAAAGCAAATGGCAAATAATAATTTAATTTTAAAGCATGAGAATAAATCAAAGGCAGTGTGGTCACTTGTGAAATCTGAATGAGGTATTAAAGCATCGTCACGAAATTCGTAAAATCAAACTTGAAGATAAGATGATTATGAATCGAGCAAAAATTTCAGAATGCTTGAATGAATTCTTCATTAATGTAGAGAAATCAGACGTCACTGCTGTAGACTATGATAGCAAAGTATGTCCTTTCGGACTTCATCAAATGTCAGAACGCTTCACAAAATTTAAAGTGGTGTCAGTGGCAGAAGTAGAAAACATCATACTAACACTGAAAAACATAAATTCTTGGGGTTGAGATGGGATACCCACAAAATTTCTCAAATTTGTGCTTAAAATAATAGGATACCCACTATCTATAATAACAAAAAAGTCTTTTGAAACTGATTTTTCCCAGAGTTGCCAAAATATGTAGAAGTAAAACTGCTGTTCAAAAAAGGATCAAGAGACGATAAGGGAAATTATAATTCTATCTCTCTTCTCCCAGTCCTGTCAAAAGTATTCGAAAAAGATGCTGCCATCCAGATTCAAAATTTAATTGAAAAATATGAGATTATTTTGAAAACTCAATTTGACTTCCAACAAGGAAAAACACTACACATGCAATAAATAAGTTTGTTGATAAGATTGGCACATCATTAGACTCTAAGAATAAAGTTGGAGGTATCTTTTGTGATCTCATAATAGCCTTTCATTCATTAAATCATGCACTTCCTATCCACAAACTTGATAATTATGTAATTAGGGGTGGCTTACTTCATACCTGTGCAATATGAAATGAAGAGTGGTTGTCTCTACAAATGCAGGAAATTACTTTACCAAATGGAAGACAGTAATACAAGGTGTACCTCAAGGTTCTATACCAGGACCTATTTTGTTTCTATTCTACATTAATGACCTATCAATCAATATACATGCCTCATCGGTCTTATTTACAGATGGTATGACTGTATTAATTGAAGAACAGGAGACAAACTATTCCTATCAACATCATCAGTGCAATAGATCATTTAGAAACCTGATTTCATCTCAATGGATTAACCCTAAACACCCCAAAAAACCATGTGGTTCAGTTCAGAAAAAACGGTCAACATCCCAGGAAATTAAAATAAACGGCAAAAATCAAAATCCAGTGTGCTTCCGTGTTCCTTGAGGGCACTGCGACTTGCTAGTCAGTTACTGTCTGACGCTTCTAGCAGTAGGTCATGAGTGGACGATGCAAAGAAAGCAGATATGCGCATGGTGTGTGGTGTGTAGCAAGAGTGCAGTTCGTTCTTGTACAGTGTATGCAGCAAGTTATCCCAATAGACGTCAACAGTCTCTCTGTAGTTATTTATCAACCTCTTCAACCAGTTACATGAAAGTGGCAGTGTAACACCTATACAATGTAACAGAAGGAACCAAGTGACTACAGCACAGGGGGAAATTAATTTTCCTGTTGCTGTTGTAGTTGATCCGCACTATAGCTCCCGTGCAATCACATGGGAAAGTGGTTTGAGTGAGGCAAATGTCCTATGCATTCTTAATCAGCTTCGTTCCCTATAACATCTTTCTCGATAAATAATGGCATGGAACAGATCATAAGAATCGCGTGATTTTCTGTACATGAGCATTAAGACATGATACTCCAGATATTTCATGTAACCTGTTTAGTGATGAAGCCACATTTACCAATCATGGGGAGGAAAACCGTCGAAACATTTGTTGTTGGTCTGTTGACAATTCCAATTTGCGTCAGGCAGAACGTCAGCATCCAAAGAGTGTAAACGTGTGGTGTGGGACAGTGAACCACCAGCTCATATGCCCATTTTTCACAGACAGAACACTGAACGCTCACAGGTATTGCAGCCTCCTAACAGGCGATCTTCTACGGATGCTAGAAAACGATCCTCTGCAGACGGGGAGGAACTTGTGGTACCAACATGATGGCTGTCCATCACATAGTACACAAAGTACTAAAGCAGGTATGCACAAATTGTTTTCAAACTATTGCAATGGACGCAGAGGACCTGTACTCTGGCCGGCCCATTCACTGGATTTGGTGGCTGTACACTTTTTTCTGTCGGAAAAGCTGAATGACGCTTTCTAGAACGACATGCCAACTGCGTCCAATGAAATGCAACTTCGCATTACTGCAGTATTCTCGACATCTCCGCTGAAATGCTAGCGCGTGTATAGCAATTCCATACCACACTGGAAGCGAATATTGTGGCTCCAGGTGGTCACTTTGAACACAGCCTGTGAAAATCAGTTGTCTCATTGCTGTGCAGAATCCACATAACCAGTGCACGCACTTGTGTTATTCTTTAGTGTGTGCTACCACAGGCATTGTACTAGGTGTCGGTGTGGAAACTTTTGCAAATGCTGTATCTCGAAAATGACTCCCATTAGAAAGCTTATAGTTTGTTAATGCCAGTAGGCATTGTTCCATTCAAAAATAGTATGATTGCACTAAAAATACACTTTGTAAGTATTATTGAAATCTATTTATTGGCTAACAATACGAACCGCTGACTACCAATCCATTCTGTGAAAACCGCACATCAAGAACACTTTCCATTTATGCAGTACTTTTGGTGCAAGTTTTAGGTGATGGACCCTGTATGTATACAGGGTGGTCCATTGATCGTGACCGGGCCAAATACCTCACGAAATAAGCGTCAAACTAAAAAACTACAAAGAACGAAACTTGTCTAGCTTGAAGGGGAAACCAGATGGCGCTATGGTTGGCCCACTAGATGGCGCTGCCACAGGTCAAACGGATATCAATGCGCTTTTTTAAAATAGGAACCCCCATTTTTATTACATATACGTGTAGTACATAAAGAAATATGAATGTTTTAGTTGGACCACTTTTCTCGCTTTGTGATGGATGGCGCTGTAATAGTCACAGATATATGGCTCACAATTTTAAGCGAACAGTTGGTAGCAGGTAGGTTTTTTAAATTAAAATGCAGAACGTAGGTACGTTTGAATATTTTATATCGGTTGTTCCAATGTTATACATGTACCTTTGTGAACTTATCATTTCAGAGAACGCATGCTGTTACAGCGTGATTACCTGTAAATACCACATTAATGCAATAAATGCTCAAAATGATGTCCAACAACCTCAATGCATTTGGTAATACGTGTAACGACATATCTCTCAACAGCGAGTAGTTCGCCTTCCGTAATGTTCGCACATGCATTGACAACGCGCCGACGGATGTTGTCAGGCGTTGTCGGTGGATATCCTTCAACTTTCTCCACAGAAAAAAATCCGGGGACGTCAGATCCGGTGAACGTGCGGGCCATGGTGTGGCGCTTCGACGACCAATCCACCTGTCATCAAATTGCTATTCAACACCGCTTCAACTGCACGCGAGCTATCATGTTGGAAGTGCATCGCCATTCTGTCATGCTGTGAAACATCTTGTAGTAACAGCCGTAGAACATTACGTAGGAAATCAGCATACATTGCACCATTTATATTGATTGGATAAAATGGGGGCCAGTTATCCTTCCTCCCATAATGCCGCACCATACATTAACCCGCCAAGGTCGCTGATGTTCCACTTGTCGCAGCCATCGCGGATTTTCCGTTGCCCAATAGTGCATATTATGCCGGTTTACGTTAGCGCTGGTGGTGAATAACGCTTCGTCGCTAAATAGGACGCGCGCAAAGAATCTGTCATTTTCCCGTAATTTCTCTTGTGCCCAGTGGCAGAACTGTACACGACGTTCAAAGTTGTCGCCATGCAATTCCTGGTGCATAGAAACATGGTACGGGTGCAATCGATGTTGATGTAGCATTCTCAACACCGACGTTTTTGAGATTCCCGACTCTCGCGCAATTTGCTACTGATGTGCGGATTAGCCGCGACAGCAGCTAAAACACCTACTTGGGCATCATCATTTGTTGCAGGTCGTGGTTGACGTTTCGCATGTGGCTGCAATAACGTAACGGCGAACGGTCCGGACACTTGGATGATGTTGACCAGGATACCAAGCAGCATACATAGTACAAGCACGTTGGGCATTTTGATCACAATAGTCATACATCAACACGATATCGACATTTTCCGCAATTGGTAAATGGTCTATTTTAACACTGGTAATGTATCACAAAGCAAATACCGTCCGCACTGGCGAAATGTTACGTGATACCACTTACTTATACTTTGTGACTATTACAGCGCCATCTATCACAAACCTAAAAATGTGGTCCAACCAAAACATTCATATTTCTTTACGTACTACACGAGTATGTAATAAAAATGGGGGTTCCTATTAAAAAAAACCGCAATTGATATCCGTTTGACCTATGGTAGCACCATCTAGCGGGCCAACCATAGTGCAATCTGGTTTCCCCCTTCAAGCTAGACGAGTTTTGTTCTTTGTAGTTTTTTCGTTTGATGCTTATTTCGTGAGATATTTGGCCCAGTCACTATCAATGGACCACCCTGTATATGTAATAACCAAACAGAGCATAGTAAGTATCGTGTAGCTAATGGGGTGTAATTTATGGATGAATTAGAAAGCGTCCTGTTTGAAAACCACTTCTACTCCACTGTAGACTATGTACTGAGATGGGGAATTGATGTTTTAGTGTGTTTTGCAATTATCATGACGACTGTAATACAATAATGTTTAATAAGGTGTAGTTACTTACTTGTGATTCTTTTAAAATATTCTTTGACTTACCTGCACATAGCAGAAAACTCTGTCGGTCACATTTATGAAGATTAACGTAGTGTAAAATATGTAACTGCTTATATAATGCACCTAAGCTCATGCAACAATGTCGAAACCATGTAATTAGGAAAGGCGTGAAATCTAAGGTTACCATTTAAAAATACTAATACACGCTGACTGTTTAACGTCCCACCGGTTATGAGTAGTTAAAATAGTTTAAATACCTGCGAATATGTTTCCTTTGGTGTCCCTCGACGACTGCATACATGAGCTGAAATATGCTTGTTCAAGATATACAGGATACCATAATGGATTTCACTACAATGATGTAGGCCACAACTGAAGTAATGTAAGTACGTAGATTTATTCACTTCAAAATCTATATCTTATGAGCTCATGATCAATCTTCGGTGTAATAAGCCTCGTTGTTACTACTACAGCTAACCGATAGTAGCACACACTACACTGGCGATATTAAATAGTCCAGATGCAGTAATTTGATAGAAATGCGTATGTGAGGTCCATTGCATTGTTCAATGCTAATATTCAACAAACTACGAATATAAAGTCACATATCATTCTGCCTTTTGCGGTTTTAAATCAAACTGTTTAACACTCAGAAATAATCCGTCACTGCACTGTTCTAATATGGTGTTTTATACAGTGTCCAACACAAGAGTTGCTCTATTATAAATCCAAAGCTGAATCATGCAACAAGAACTTATGTCAACTACACGCACAGATCTGTCCTGTAGCGGGTCCAACACTCATCTGACCTAACAATACTCGAGACCGAGTATTTATATTCTTCCTACAGCGTACTACTGGTTATAATAATGCAAAACATAATTTAGAATATGAAATAGTTCAACAACTTTATCAAACAGTCTATAATATTTCCTACTTTGCTAGAACAAGTTTAAGACATTTTCTAAACACATAAAAATCACATTAATATTGAAATTGCAGAAATAAGCATTCTAACAATGCTAAACGATCAGTTATCTATATTTTGTTAATTAGGCTCGAGATCTAATTCCTACCATTTACAGATGATGAGAACGAAATATATTACTCTTTTATCTATGCAATTTCCCTATATTAATTTCCTGAATCTGATTTTGATTGTTTATGGTACAAAGCGTATTCTAATTATTATTGTTTGGTATTGCTATTATTCTTCTAAAAGCCTTTTTCATATTATCGAGAAGTAATTGAATTTCATTATAGCTGGAGATATAAGAGTATTGATCTAATAATACATAATGTATGGGTGGTAGCCATAAACCTGGAATGTTACAACAGGACCCTTTACAGGAGCGAAGCATTGGGAGAAAGATCCGCCTGGCTGTCGTAGATGTTTGGTACTGTGACTTCATTGTGTCTAAAAGGTATTGCAAGAGGCATATGTTCCTAACAAAAATATCAGTGTGGAGCTTTAATCGTTCTTGGTAGAGGCTGCTGAACTGAAATTCGTGATCCAAAGGACTCAGATGCACTGAGTCCGTATCCAAATACCTCACTGCCCATTCCACGAGGACTAGGGAAAAATCATCCACCATAGTAATTCGATTTTTTTTTCGAAGATTGCCGGCCAAATCGGAGTAAACATCGCGTCCAAAGTTTCGACCCTCTCTTTCTTGGCTCTCGACTGAAGCATTCCCTGCATTTTGCGACCACAATGTTTCCTTTAGACGAAGTGTCTCGACGAAATCTTTATAATTCTATCCTTTTACATACCAGTTATTTAGTATTATATTTTTGCGACTTGGCGCCTGTGACCCACGAAGAAGTAACGTTAGCTTCGTAAATATTCGTTTGCGTGAAGAAAATGTTGCATTCCTTCTGACATGTTCCAGTTAGAGTTTCCGTACACATCGCCGTGTTTATCCACTTCACCATGCTGTGTGAACAGTCTCGTCATTCAATGATGATCCGCTATTCGTGCGAGTCGCACTGTATTCCCTGCCCACTGATAGCAACGTCAGCTAACATGCAACGCAATAACCACGGGGACAAGTAGTGACGGATGTCACTCAATAAGCTGTGGACAGGTAGTTACAGGTACGTCAAGGAATGCTAATTGCATTCCCTTGCGACACATGCCGATGGGTGTGTCTTACCTCCTACACTGCTATTGTAATAGGAACTCAGTTTCGGAAAAGATAATGTATTATGCGATTTCCTTAGAAAATCTATGCCTTGTCTGCTAACACAACCTGAAAGAAGACAGTGATTGTAAGAGGAATAATTAATAACACTGCTGTTATATTCGTTGAAAGAAGATCAGGGACAACAGAACAAATAAGAAGGCTGTAAACAGATTAAAAATTGGGACTGTCGAAATACAATATCAGAAGGAATGTAACATTTTTTATGGCAACTTGGCTCTGCTGGGGACACCGTCGATGAGATATCTGAATGTCTGTGGTTGAATGACAGCCCATTCTAACTGAAGGAAGGTAGTGGTGTTGGATACTGAGGTGTGGGGCAAAGCCACCGTTCTTACTCATCAAAAGGAATTTCATCTGGCTCAGGTCGGGACTCTGGGCAGGCCAGTCCATTAAGGAATACGGTCATCGCGACCCAATGGTGGCACTCGGCTGCTACGAGCTGTTGCCTCTTCTGGGTTGGGGTGCGAGAGTTAGAGAAGTACTGTGCACCAGACTTTCAATAAATACTCCCTCTTGCCCCTTCCCCTCTCCGTGTCCCCACCAAATCAGATTAGCATTCTCAGAAGTAGTTCTCAGATGTTCTCCAATGTTCTGTGTACATGACCCTTTTGGGTTGTGTGTGTGATGTCACCCTCAGCTGCTGGCTTTGAAATGCTGACTGCGGCAGAGTCGGATGAAGTATCCAGTGGTCTGTTAAGGACTTCGTCTCCAGTATCAATAGGCAACCAACTTTTTGTGACTGCGTGTAGACAACTTAGCATGTTCACACCGTTTGATCTTCCTCTGGATGAGAGTCTTCTGCTACCAGCCACTGTTGCAGTGAGACATCACTTTGCACCCAGGCTGGGAGTGACCGAGTCTCTGTGTCGCTTAGCACTGGTTCCCGGAGGCTTCCATCGGCGCTGGTCACAGACAAGGGCGAGCACATGCCTTCAACGTCGATCGTGCTGGAGGCTACCGTTTGAGGGCTATAGTTCTCTGTGCTGTATTCTGTGGCCTGAGATGGGCCAGCAGCCTGGATGGTGATGTCATACATGAAAAATGACGCGTGGTCCCAGCATCTGTGGCCATATGCTGACTCCAGCCTGTGACACTACTTTTGCACACCTCTAATCAGAGGTACCTTCTGATGTTTGGCTGCGTCCTGTGGTTCACTTCCACATGCAAAGATCGATGGGGTCTCCTCCAACGGCATTCACACTTCTTTACCTGTTAAAGGCTATTTTGAAGTTTTCCATCTCAGCTGCTTGTAACAAGTACTCAGTTTATTATGTATTGCATGATTGCTTATTTCCGGCCTTCTACATCTACATCTACATCTACATTTATACTCCGCAAGCCACCCAACGGTGTGTGGCGGAGGGCACTTTACGTGCCACTGTCATTATCTCCCTTTCCTGTTCCAGTCGCGTATGGTTCGCGGGAAGAACGACTGTCTGAAAGCCTCTGTGCGCGCTCTAATCTCTCTAATTTTACATTCGTGATCTCCTCGGGAGGTATAAGTAGGGGGAAGCAATATATTCGATACCTCATCCAGAAACGCACCCTCTCGAAACCTGGCGAGCAAGCTACACCGCGATGCAGAGCGCCTCTCTTGCAGAGTCTGCCACTTGAGTTTGTTAAACATCTCCGTAACGCTATCACGGTTACCAAATAACCCTGTGACGAAACGCGCCGCTCTTCTTTGGATCTTCTCTATCTCCTCCGTCAACCCGATCTGGTACGGATCCCACACTGATGAGCAATACTCAAGTATAGGTCGAACGAGTGTTTTGTAAGCCACCTCCTTTGTTGATGGACTACATTTTCTAAGGACTCTCCCAATGAACAGGACATTTTAAATTGCATTAGGTGTCGATGTGTTGCCAGTTGTTACAAATGGAATACTTGTGGATAACAGCCAAAGTGTAAAGCTTCAAAAGTCTCTTAACAAATGTTAAGACTGAATAAACGTCTCATTCGACCAGGAATGTCTTACTTCCAGATATCACCACCACCACCACCACCACTTTCGACCCATGTTCCAGCGAAGGAGGTAGCGTTATTTCGTGATCTTCACTTAGCGTTTACGCCACCACAGCAGAGGTCAGAATCTGGTGTAAGAAGTATCTACTGCACTGTAAGTTGCGTATGTGTTCACTAGCCCTTCAGGGGCTCCTGGGTACAGGCTTGGCAACACTGTAGTTCCTTAACTGGGAACTGTTACGTACCGCCAGTCTTCTATCACTGTAAGGGCTGGGCATGTTTCGATGACCACCATGCTGTATAGCAGTGGAATGCTATGTTTGATAAGGAATGAGGATCTTAGTTTGACCTCTCAGATCACGAGGATGGTAACAACCTCTCTAAATAATGCCCTCAGCCTCAAGGTGCGCTGGGCGCCGATGAGATGCCTGATAGTTGAGGTTGAACAGTTGCTAGCGGGCAACCTCTGGGGAATCTCCCAGATCTCACTCAATAAGGCTTATCTATGCACGTAGGGCTCTGTCTAGATGGACTTTTATTTCCATTGCGGCTTGTGGGACCGAGTTAGATACTTCGAAATGTCCTCTTCCTCCTCCGAGCGGAATCAATGCACAACTTGTAGTTAGAAACCCCCTGTCGGCCAAGAGGCCTCACGTGTCGAGCTCTCCATATTCTCTATTTCTTCAGGGTACTTCAGCGTTTAATAACATAAAGCATGCTGCAGGACAGAATGCGTGTTTGATAGTTAAGAGACGAGAGGCAAGCTTTGAACAAGTTTCCACTTTCTGCAATCGAAAGGAATGGGAGGGTACAGCAGGTACATTAAACTTTGTCAGGCAGTTGCACTGTGCTACTCTGTTGGTCAAAACCTCTAGTTCCAAGAAATAACAAAGCTTCATAAAGCGTAAAGCCTTGGGGAATATACCATTGCAACTGAGGTCCACACCACGTTGAACTACAGAAACGGTGCTATGATGTTCAAGCACCTGGTGGACATCTCCATAAAAGACCTGAAAGTTGTTGGCCCAGAAAGCATCGTAAACAGGCAGAATATCATGAAAAGGGTGGAAAGCGATCTGATGTAATTCGACTCGTTATTCCTCACATTTAATAGCATAAAAATCCCAGAGAATGAGAAGACAGGTTTTCCTTGCTTAAAAGCGCAACCCTATGTCCCCTACATAACGCGTTATTTTAAATGCCACCGCTTTAGATACACAGCTCTGGGATGTAACGGAGATACCATTTGTGACAAATGTCGTAAGGTTGCCAACGAAGGAGTCAGATGTTTATCTCCTCTGAATCGTGTCAGCTGCTCCGGAGTAGGGGCTCTGGGGTTGGGACTCAAGTGCCTTCCTTAAACAAAGAGAATCAGGAGATCGAAACAACAAAATGCATCCCATATGGTGAGGGCAAAAAGATCTAAAAGTCAACACAGCTGTAATATTCACTACCTTCGTTGCTCCAGTTGTCAAAAAGCCAGTTTGGAAGACTGAGGTTGCTAGTGCCTGCGCTAGTACCTGCGTTTGTCAAAGCACTTGTCCTTTTGCAGTTACTTCGAAGCCTATACCTTCTCCCACAATATCAGACAATACTGTGGTAACCGACGTTGTAGAAGTGCATGGTTATCCAAAGGTTCAGTCTGGTCCACCGTTTAACGCTGAAAAAAAAAAAAGCGAAAAATGAACTGCCTGTCGATGTCGCTCTCTCTGACATCTCTCATGATTCTTCTTTGAAGGCAATGGATATTGATGTCGGCCTAGGACACATATTTCACCCTTACACCGAGCCTCTTATACCGAGCCTATAGGCTCTCCTCCCAATTGGAAAGACAGGATGAAAGGGCGACCCCCCTTGATAAATAACTCCCATACTACAGTGGAACCTCAATGGGTTCATGACACATGAGGAGTAATTGAAACTCCTAACACAGAAACGTCCCCTGTTCTTGTGTTTACAGGAAAAGCATTTAAATGGATCAGATGACCCTGTTATATGGGGATATACCCTTTATCACAAGTATGACATGTCTGTGGAAATGACCACGGGAAGTGTTGCGGTATTTTTAAATAGCTGCTCTCTTCTTGGTTACTGACCTACAAGCGGTTGCAGTTGAAGCTCAGGTGTGTCAGAGGATCACTGTTTGCTCGCTATATTTTCCTCTGCAGACTCAGAGGCTCTGACAGATCTTTTAGAATAAATCCCCTGATCATCTCTCTTGCTGTGAGGCATCAATTCCCATCACGTGTTGTGGGCTCTACCTCTATTTGCCCTCGATACTGGGTTTTGGAGAGCCTTATGACGTCTTCTGACCTGTGCATCCTCAGCATAGGCACTCCCACTCATTTGTGCGCTACTAGGTCATTCTCAGTCCCTAGCGTCACTTTCGTCTCTCCAGCCCTCTCAGACTCTGTTTAGTGGGAAGTCATTGGCGACCTCCTTTCCAGTGACAACTTCCCACTCCGCATTCACCTACTGGATGTACCTCTCCATAAAAGTAAGTAGAGCTGACGGCATGCTGTTCAACCAGCTGGCTGTGTCCGAACATCGTGACAGAGTCCAGGAGTGTGCGGGCCACCTTGCCGCTACCTTCTACATTCCGAGTGAACCTGTCCTTCGGTGGGCTGCTGAGCGCAGTTCCACCCAGATCAGGAGGGCCGCTGTATGGTGGCTTAAGTCCACCAGACGTCGGAGAACATTGCAGTATTTCGATTAACAAAGACCAAGACTCAACGCTTCACCAAGGAGAGCAAGAAAGGTCATGGCAAGCGTCCTAAGGTTCCATCAACCGTTCCATTTTTCTACAACAGCTTGGGAAGCCATCAGGAGAATTTTCGGTTACTTAATCAGGAATGTGTTTCCAACAACACTTGGAGACGCTGCACAGACAATGGCAGAGCATTTCGCAATGAATACTGTCATTTCCTGGCAGGATCCAGTGGTATGTCGTTACTGTGTCACAATGGACTCCTGGTCCACCAATATGGAGTACTATAACTGCCTATTCTCCATGAGGGAGCTTGAATCGGCGCTGTATGACGCTACTGATAGGACGCTCGGTCACGACTAAATCCAGTACTGCTTGCTGCAGCACTTGCAAATGGTGTCAAAGGAAATCATCTCACGATGTTTTGATTCGATATGGCTCACTCATGGAGGGAAGCAATTTGATACCTCTCCTCAAACCAGGAAATGACCCAGAACTTGTTGGAGCATCTTCTTAACAGTGTAGAAAAGACCATAGAGCGCGTCGTCAACCGTTCGTCTTGTTTATCCGCTATGTGTGGATTCAGGAAATATCGGTCAACTGTTGACCCTGCCAGAGGGGGAAATTCAGAACGCTTTTCTCCGTAACAAGCATTGTTCAGTAAGGCATACGACACTACGTGGAGGCACAATATTCTGTCAGTTACACCAATGGGGCTTTTTTAGTCATCTCCCCGTCTTTATTCGTTCCTTCCTCTCAAGACTCCACTTTAGGTACAGAGCCGGTGACAAGCTATCATACAGTTCGTGCAGGAGAATGTTAGTCCTCAAGGGGAGTGTTTTAAGCGTTACTCTCTTTGCCATAGCCATTAACTGTATCATTTCCACAGTTCGGAGTCTTGTGCAAATGATCGAGCGAGGTGGCGCAGTGGTTAGCACACTGGACTCGCATTCGGGAGGACGACGGTTCAATCCCGTCTCCGGCCAACCTGATTTAGGTTTTCCGTGATTTCCCTAAATAGCTTCAGGTAAATGCCGGGATGGTTCCTTTGAAGGGGCACGATCGATTTCCTTCCCCATCCTTCCCTCACCCGAGCTTGCGCCCGTCTCTAATGACCTCGCTGTCGACGGGACGTTAAACACTAATCTTCTCCTCCTCCTCCTCTTGTCCAATGCCTCCTATTTGTGGACGATTTTGAGGTTTTCCGCTCTTCCTCCAACGCCACAACAGCAATTTCAGCTGCAGCTTGCAGTGACGTAGTTGGAGAAGTGGGCTGCGAAGACTGGCTTTACAATTTCTGCAGAGAAGTGAGTGTTCATTTGAATCATTCTCGTCGTGCTTTTAGTTCACTTGACTTGCGTATGTGGGACACCATTCTCGCTTCTATGGACTCTGTGAGGTTCTTGGGCCTAATTCTTGCCTCGCAACTGGCATGGTTACCATATCACAAGGATCTGAAGACAGTGGTCCAGAAGACACTGCACATCTTGAATGGCTACAGGTCCACCGCAGATGGACTACGGGTGCATAATAGACGTTTCAGCGAGGCCTTTTTACCTTAAGATAATTGACATTGTACTTCGTGAGGGAATCAGGCTCACCACAGGCGTTTACAGGACAAGCCATTGTCTTGAAGCGTGTGTGGTTGAGCCATTGTATGGATGAACGCAAGAGAGGCGGGAGTAAGTGAATTAGCGCCATTTTATAGGTTTACTCCTCACTGTGTGACAACAATTTCAGTCATTTTATCCACATTCGTTTCTTTTAATTCTGAAGTATTGTTCATCTATCTGGGATTCCTATGAGGTAGGACTGATACAGGAGACAGAGAAGATTGAATGAAGAGCGGCACGTTTCGTCACGGGATCGTTTAGCTGGCGAGAGAGTGTTACGGAGATGCTAAACAAATTCCACTGGCAGACGTTACAAGAGAGGTATAGTGCACCACGGAGAGATTTACTATTGAAATTTCGAGACAGTACTTTTTAGGAGGAGTCAGAATACCCTAAGCAGATTCAGAAGGATGTAGGTTGCAGTAGGTACTAGGAGACGAGGAAGCTTTCACAGGATAGAGTAGAATGGAGAGCTGCATCAAACCAGTCTCTGGACTGAAGACCACAACAACAACAATAACAACAACAACAGACAACGTATTACTTCCCCCCACATACATCTAGCGTATTGACCATGAGGAGAAATTTCGGGCAATTAGAGCCAATACAGAGGCTTACCAACAATGATTCTTTCGACGCACTATTCGCGAGTGGAACAGGGTTGGAGGGATCAGATAGTGGTACCGAAAGCACTCTTCGCCACACATAATTAGGTGGCTTGCGATGCATGATGTAGATGTAGATGTGTAATGGTACTGATAACACCGCCGTTCAGCGCCCGCAAGCTCTGCACACGCACACGCACACGTCGCGGGCGCGCGTCTTCAGCATACTAAAGATGGTAGCAGTACGTTGAGTAAATTAAAGAAAAGGGAGCATTAGTGGTCAATGTGCTTCTGACAGTGAGGTCATATGAAGCTGAATGCTTCCAGAGGAAACATTCCTGCATTTATTGATTTGGGCCACAGCCTTTCCGAATGCGAGTCCAATGTCTTAAAAACTTCGCCACCTGGCACTGTAATTACTGTCCAATAACTCCAACGACCAGATACTCTCAGACAAAAATAAATTTTCAACAAACGTCTTCCAAAAACGTCACGCTTTGCAAAATTTATTAGAGTCGTGCAGTAAGGTATGTCAAGGGCTATATCAAAGCGAGGGAATTAGCATCTTATATACAAACATTCCATATATGTTTATTAATGATGAAAACAATCATTTGAGCAACTACAACAGTAATAATATTTGTAACGATACCCATGGCAAAGGTGTAGCGTCTTTGACTATTAATGAATACGCTCTCGGCCCTGGGTTTTAACCCAGCCACTGCTTGAATTTTGAATTAAAAATCATAAGCAATGGTGCCCGAAGACTTCGCGCATAAGAAGTAATCCTCGTTCTGCCAACGATCTTGTCAAAGAGGGCGGCCGGGCGGACAGAGATTCAGGGCACTCTCCTGCCCTTAGAGATATAATTCGTTCCTAAAAGGCGGAAGTATCAGCAGTGATCAACGGAAAGAAGTTGAAGAAGGCAATGGAAACCACTGGACACACATTATGTGTCCACTGGACATGCTACCTTTAATTGAAAAAGTGTCATGCTGAGCTCTCCACTGGTAAAACATTCTAGAAAAGTTCCCACTTCGGTTCTGCGAGAGGGGACTACCAAGGGGGGAGATGACCATGAGAAAAATATGGAATAACCAATGACAGGATAACATTCTACGAGTCGCAGCATGTAATGTCAGAAGTTTGAGCGATGGAAAAGCTAGAAAATCTGAAAAGGGAAATGCAAGGCTCAGTCTAGATGTAGTGAGGATAAGAGACGTGAAATGACTATAAGGATTTCTGGTTAGACGAATGTGAGGTAATATCAACAGCAGCAGAAAATAGTGTAACAAGGTTACGATTCGTTATGAATAGGGAGGCACAGCAAATAGTGAGCTACTTTGAACAGTTCAGTGGTCGGATTTCTCATCAGATTCAACAGCAGCCCAACGATGACAACGGCAGTTCGCGTACAGATGCCAACGTCGCAAGCAGCAGATAAAGAAGGAGGGAGGTATATGAAGATTTGCAGAGGGTAAATCAGTACATAAAGAGAGACAGAAAATCTAATGAACATGGGGGATCGATGCAACGCAGTTGTAAGGGAAGGAATAGAGGAAAGGGCTACGGAAGTATATAGGCTTGCCAGAAGGAATGAGAAAGGAGAAAGACTAATTCAATTCTGCAATAAATTTCGTATGATAATAGCGAATACTTCGTTCAAGAATCACAAGAGAAGGAGTTATACTTGAAAAATACCGGTAGACAGGGGACGGTTAAAGCTGGATTGCGTCATGGTCAGGCAGAAATTCCGAAATCAGACGTGTGATAGTAACGCGTACCCAGGCGCAGATATAGACTTAAATCATAATTTAGCAATGAAGAGTAGGGTGAAATTTATGGGAATCGTCAGCAAGAGTCATTGTGGAAGGAAGTGGATACTGCTGTCCTGGGGAACGACGGGACAAGTTTCAAGCCCACTAGCGATGTGGATACTGCGATAAGGAACACCAGACTAGGCGGCTCTGCTGAAGAAGAGTGGACATCTCTAAAAAAGGCAATCAAAGATGTTGGAGAGACAGACATAGGTACAAGGAAGATAACTGTGAAGAAACTTGGATAACAGAAGAAATTATTCAGTTGATCGGCGAAAAAAAGGACAAAAAGGTTGAGGGAAAGACAAAACTACAGCAATATGAAACTCTTAAAGAAGAAATAAATAGCAAATGCAGGGTACTGAAGTCGAAATAGCCGCTGGAAAGATGCGAAGAAATCGAAAAAGAATTTATCGTCAAGAGTGATTCGGCATATAAAGAAGCCGAAACAATCTTCGATTATATTAACAACAATGGTGGAGATTTTAAAAGCGCAGTGGCATCTTTGGCTTGCTCTGAGGTGACAAACGTAATTGGATAGAGATATCGACATACACAGATGGCGGTAGTATAGAGTACAGAAGGTATAAAAGGGTAGTGCATTGACAGAGATGTCATTTGTACTCACGTGTTTCATGTGAAAAGGTTCCCGACGTGATTATGGCCGCATGCCGGAATTAACAGACTTTGAACGCGGAATGCTAGTTGGCACTAGAAGCATTTCGGAAATCGTTAGGTAATTCAAAATTCGGGGTTCCATAGCGTCAAAAGTGTGCCGAGAATACCAAATTTCAGGCATTACCTCCCACCGTGGACAACGCAGTGGCCAACGGCCTTCACATAACGACCGAGAGCAGCGGCGATTGCGTAGTGTTATCAGTGCAGACAGACAAGCGACGCCGGCCGGGGTGGCCGAGCGGTTCTAGGCACTACAGTCCACGTGACCGCTACGGTCGAAGGTTAGAATCCTGCCTCGGACATGGATGTGTGTGATGTCCTTAGGTTGGTTAGGTTTAAGTAGTTGTAAGTTCTAGGGGTCTGATGACCTCATAAGTTAAGTGCCATAGTGCTCAGAGCCATTATTACACAAGCGACACAGCGTGAAATAACCGCAGAAATCAGTGTGAGAAGTACTACGAAGATTACGACGATGCCCCTTGCAAGTAGGGCGTAGACAGTGCTTTCCTATCCTATGGCACTAGATAGGCTATTAATCTGATATCTCTACAGCTTCTCAGTATATATCTCACACGCTAGTAGGGGAAGCTCTTTTCATTTATGCCGCCTTAGATACGACCACTGTGTCAGTCAGTTCCAGTGTGATAGTGAAGTATGTCTCTGCGATTTCTCGATAGGGGAGTCACAGACAGTTAATTAGTGGATATGTCACAGGTCCATCCTCAGAAAAAGTGAGAGCAGACAGCACCAATTCTCACTTTTCATCATTCAATAAGTGAGAAGGCTGCTTTGGTATCCCAGACTGACGACTCGGAAAGCCAGCCAGAGGGCATGGAACTGGACCTCTACTGCTAGGCGGGTCAGTAGCAGCCGCCAGATGCGGACGCCACTCACCGTTCGCCAACCATAAGTTTCACCGCGGCTCAATGTGGGACTCAGCGGTGTTCTTGCTCCACTATTGTCTCCTACAACGGGACCATCATACCTATTATTCAAGGATTTCGATGAGACTTTGGTAATTTGAAGAGGGACTATCCTTAGTACCTGGATAGCGGCTTTTCATACGACGGCCCCTATTTACCATCTATGCCAGTAACATTTAGTCATGTTTTGGCCAAGCTATTGTGGTACAACAGCTAAGGTTCACGGCTAAGAAGCAGGCGGTACGTTTTCAAATCCAGTTCGTGTACTTTTTTCAGTTTTTTCATACAGAACATCATTGTATAGTACACTGAAGCGCCAAAGAAACTGGTATAGGTAAGAGTATTCAAATACAGAGATATGCAAACAGGCAGAATAAGACGTTGCGGTCCGCAACGTCTATGGAAGACAAATGTCTGTCGCATTTATTAGATCGGTTCCTGCTGCTGCAATGGCAGGTTATCAAGATTTAAGTGAGTTTTAATGTGGTGTTACAGTAGGCGCAAGAGCGATGGAACACAGTATCTCCGAAGTAGCGATGAAGTGGGGACTTCCCCATACGACCATTTCACGAGTGTATCATGAACATCTAGAACCCGGCAAAACATAAAATCTGCGACATCGCTGCGGCCGGGAAAGGATCCTGCAATGACGACATCAACGACGACTGAAGAGAATCGTTCAACGTGGCAGAAGCGCAACCCTTCCACAAATTGCTGCAATTTTCAGTGCTGGGTCATCAACAGATGTCAGCGTGCGAACCATTCAACGAAAGTCGAAGACCCATTCGTGCGCCCTTGATGACTGCACGACACAAAGCCTTTCACCTCGCCTGGGCCCGTCAGTTCCGACACTGGACTGTTGATGACTGGGAACATGTTGCCTGGTCGGACGAGTCTCGTTTCAAACTGTATCGAGCGGATGGACGTGTACGGGGTATGGAGACAACCTTATGAATTCATGGACCCTGCATATCGGCAGGGGACTGTTCAAGCTTGTGGAGGCTCCGTAATAGTGTGGGGTGAGTGCAGTTGGATTGATATGGGACTCCTGATAGTTTAGAAACGACCCTGACAGGTGACACGTACGTAAGCATCCTGCCTGATCACCTTCAACCATTCATGTCTATTGCGCATTCCGACGGATCTGGGACAATGCGACACCCCACACGTCCAGAAATGCTACAGAGTTGTTCCAGAGACACGCTTCTTAGTTTAAACACTTCCACTGGCCACCAAACCCCCCAGACATTAAAATTGTTGAGCATATCTGGGATACCTTCCAACGTGCTGTTCAGAAGAGATATCTACTCCCTTGTACTCTTACGGATTTATGCACAGCCATTCAAGATTCATGGTCTCAATTCCCTCCAGCACTACATCAGACATTAGTGGAGTCCCTGACACGACGTGTTGCGGCACTTCTGCGTGCTCGCGTAGGCCCTGCACGCTATTAGGCGGAGGTACCAGTCTCCTTGGCTCTTCAGTGTATGTCATGAAAAATTATTCAAAAATAGTAATTTTTGGCGTAGTAATTTCGTCAGTGAATCAATCATTAGGACGAAATTTCTTCAAAAATGTATTCCGTTTGTTCCAAAATAAATTACGGCATCGTCTTACTAGCTGTCGTTTGCTGTGCTACGACAGAATTCCAGATGGTATTTGTCACAGAAGGAACCTAAACGTATATTCCTAGAGCACCAAGCTCATTTAACGAAAGCTACTGCCTTGCAGGTACAATGAATTTTCAGGAGTGGTACCTATAAACAAGTTTCATTTAAATTAAAAAAGATAATTATGTCTTCCATAAATTTCCCTTTTAACCACACCTATTTCATGTTTCCTGTGAAATCATGTGAACTAAGCTGTTGCAGAATTAAAGATGGCATCTTCCGCAGAAGTGATTTCTTTATTAGTCTTCAGCTAGTCGGGAGCATTTTGAATTTTTTAGTGAAAATTTTAACCCGCCTGTAAAAATTAGTAAAGTACATCTGGGTGGCACAATTTTCACGGTGCAGGCGCATGCTCTTCTTTCATCTGCAGAGATTTGATCACAAAGTGGCTGATCAGTCTCCACTCTCCACGAATCAATAATGTAAATAAATTTTTCTTGCCTCACGTGTAGATGAATGAGAGATTACAAAAACGCTTCGATTCCTCTCTGATATCGCCTAGGTCAAATTACATTTTCTAATTTTTGAGGCAATTCATCACTATTTGTTTTGAACATTCCGACCAAATCTCCTCGGACGATTGTCACACGCAGAAGAAAACTGAAATATTCTTTCGTGTGAAGGAATGACTAATGTTGTTCACATTCTTTCTCTGCACAAGGACAGTTTTGGATCGCTGTTCAATAAGGGATTTATTATACGTCGGTTGTTACTGATATCTCGTTAGGAAGGTAATAATTAAATAATTAACGATGAGTATTTTCATCTGTATCTGGAATTCTTCTGCAGCTGTTAATATTTAGTCCATTGTTGAAAACTCTTTGAAGCTGTCCAGATATTTGGAATTTTAATTAAGGACCACTAACTGAATGCATATTTGAAGAAAGTGTGCTGCAATTAGCGGTTCATTAATGGAATTTCTGTTTCGAAAGTGAATAGATTTTTAATAATCTTGCATTAGATGATATTCTGTATGATGAAAATGAAAAAAAAGAAGGAAAAAAAGAGGAAGTACACGGGTAGGGTTTGAAACCACACCGCCAGCCTGGTAGTCCTGAATCTTAGCCGCTGCACTACACTCTCTTGCCCGAAAAGTGACTAAACGTTACTAGTATAGGTGGTACGCTTAAAACTTCAACACCGATTTTCTTGGAAGCTAGGGGCCGTCGCAAGAAAAATAACCAACCAGGTCTTCAGCACAGATCTTTCTACAACGTATGTGAAACTCATAAAAAATTGTGATTAACAGATCTGTTGGGCCATTCGTCAGTCCGAAGTCACTGTTGGTTCTTGGTCTCCGCTTTCTTTACGTCTTAGGTTTCCTCTCTCTAGTTTAATCACTGGACTTTGTCTGTAGTGCCGTCTCCAGTTGAACGTTTCCTCGTATTTGTCTTTTAGTCGGAGATCTGTTGTTTACTTCCCCGGACCGGTCGGTCGAGCCTCGCTTTATTTCTTAAGTCTTCCGACATTCGGTCGGATCTCGATCACAACACTGCCACACAACCGCTTAGTTGACACTTCCGGAGTAGTAGTCTACATGTTGCCCACGTTCTCATGCATCTATTTATTTATTTACAACTGCATAGCCAATTACTATGGAGAGAGAAATACTTAAAAGAAGAAAAATATCATTTTCATAGGAAACTACCACTTTTTATTAATTATAGTAATCGCAATGGGGAGATGAGCTTAATGATAATGCCGAGTAATGAAGTCTTAACGCTTTAGATTTAATTTCTATAATTTTATGACCGTGTCTTCCCAAGTGAACAATAAATTTTGTAATGAAGTAAGTAAAACTGTAATTTTGACCACCGTTCATGCGCAAATGAGATTTATATACAACATTAAGTTATATACAGCAGATTTATAAACATTTCTTCCGTTTTATGCAAATCATGTTTATTTTAGTCACTACAGGAAGCTACACTACTAGCGTCTACGACGAGGAGAATGATAACCAGCAATAGTCTCCACAAGTATCAATGAATAAGAAAAAGTTAGTGCAAAAACTATAAACGAGATTGTCGCATATAAAGCATTTTACAGAAGATTGAAGATTGTTTTGATAGGAGTGGTTTGCAGAGGATAATTCCTCCCTGATAAATGAAAGTCACGGTGACAGCCACTAAGAGGTCTACTAAAGGCCACTTATAAAAATGAGGAGCGGAAATTGGAAAAAGGAGAGTTAGTGGATTTCATCTTTTTGTTTTGAGCCGTCAGTGTTCTGACTGGTTTGATGTGGCCCGCCACGAGTTTCTCTTCTACCCTAACCTTTTCATGTCAGATTAGCACTTGCAACTTACTTCCTCATTTATTTGTTGGATGTATTCCAACCTTGTCTCTTCCTACAGTTTTTATCCTGTACGGTTCCCTCCAGTACCGTGGAAGTTCCTCCATGACGCCTTAATACGTATCATTCTCTCCCTTCTCCTAGTCAGTGTTTTCCGTATGTTCCTTCCTTCACCGATTCTGTGCAGAATCTCCTCATTTATTATCTTACCGATCCACCTGATTTTCAACGTTCTTCTGTAGCACCACAACTCAAACGCTTCGATTGTGTTCCTGCTTTCCCACTGTCCATCACTCACTATCATACGATGCTGTCCTCAGAACTTTCTTCCTCCAGTTAAGGCCAATGTTTATACTAGCAAATTTCTCTAGGCCAGGAATGTTCTGTTTGTCTGTGTTAGTCTGCTTTCTAGGTCCTTTCATCGTCCGCCATTGGTAACTTTGCTTACAAGGTAGCAGAATTCCTTAAACTCGTCTACTTCGTGATCTCCAAATTTGATGTTAAGTTTTTGATATTCTCATTTCTGCTACATCTCATTACCTTTGTCTTTTTCCAGTTTCATTGTAAATCCATATTCTGCAGTCATTAGACTGTTCATTCCATCCAACAGATCCTGTAATTCTTCATCATTTTCATTGAGGATAACAACGTCATATCACTGATATTCCTTCACTCTGAATTTGAATCCCATGCTTGAACCTTTCTTTTATTTTCATCATAGCTTCCTCGATGTGTAGATTGAACAGTTGGGGCGAAATATTGCGTCCATGTCTTACACAATTTTTAATCCGACCACTTCATTCTTAGTCTTCCAATCCCATTGTTCCCTCTTTGTTTTTGTACAAATTGTATATTACCCTACTTTTCCTGTAGTTTACTCCTACTTTTCTCAGAATTTCTAGCATCTTGCACCATTTTACAATGTCGGACACTTTTTCTAGGTCGAAGAATGATAAAAGAGTATCTTGATTATTCTTCATTCTTCCGTTTCCAAGCGCAGCGTTGAAGCTGCCTCTCTGGTGCCTTCACCTTTCCTGCAGCAACACTGCATTCTTTTCCATTCTTCTGGATATTATTCTCGTCAGCAGTTTAGATACGTGAGCTGTAGGCTGATTGTGCAATAGTTTTCGCATTTACTTGCACTTGCTATCTTCGAATCTGTGTGTATGTTATATTTCCGAAACTCTCATGGTACGTCACCATACTCATACTTTCTACATACCAACTTGAATAGTCTGGTTGCCACTCCCCGCAATGACTTGAGAAACTGCGATGGAATGTCGTCAGTTCCTTCTGCCTTATTCGATTTCAAGCCTTCCACAACTCTTCTAAATTCTGATTCTAATACTAAATCTCCTATGTCATACCTATCGACTGCAATTTCTTCTTCTAGCACCTCATTGGATAAGTCCTCCCAATCACAGAGACCTTCAGTGTACTCTTTCCTCCCACCTGCTCTCTCTCCTGCGTTTAACAGTGGGCGCCACACACTATGCTGCCATGCACAAGTTTCACCGCGGTGCAACGCGGGACTCTACGGTGTTCTTGCTCCACTATCTTTACTTACAACTGGGGATTTCGATAAGACTTAGGTATGTTGAAGAGGGACGTCTTACCACGATCTACATATGTGCATATAGCTACTCCATTACTTTTGTCACCTCCGAGCAAACCAAAATACAGTTTCATTGCCGTGGATTCAGCTACTCCCGTGAACGACTTATTAAAAGGCTCCAGTTATATAATATTATAGTTCTGATCTTGGCATATAATGTAAAAAAGCAACGCTGTTCTAAGCTATATGACAATCCTAGCTTCACGCATAGCATGGAATCTCTTGGAAGCACCAATGAAGACATACTATGTGTTCAAAAATGTTATTTACATTCATAGGTTATTCATCGAGCAAACACTAAAATCCTTATATGCCTTTGCTAATAGTCAAGAGTTCCCTCAGTATTATATCGTGAATGTTCGTTGACAACAGAAATAAGTCAACTGTTATTGATTTATGCATGTTATGCAAGTTTAACTCACATAACCTAGTTTTCTTTTATTTTGAACTTTAATGTGTTGACTAGTGGAAAAATGTTCCTATCGGAGCACAAAAAAGGCGAATATGGTCCTATTTAAGAGACTGACAGAAAAGTGGGGTACCAGCAGCCTAATTCTATCTTCCTCACCACCTTCAAAAATTTTCCCGAAATCTTTGGCTGGTCTTGTTAACCTTCAACTCACCTCCCACGCCCACAGGATCCCCTAACTCTAACTCGATCACACCTTCTAGTCCATTGATATAAGTCGCTCATACCCATCCACTCCCATTTTCCCAGTTTCACTAACTCATTCAGCCAAACTCATTGCCCTTATCTCTCTGTGTCTCTCTGCCACATTCTCCTTCGTTCTGTCCTACTACTACTGTCTCCTCTCAACGTCTCCCTCTTAAAGCTGCTGTATCATTCATTCCTTCCCACTGCTGATGTCTCTTCTTACTGTCACTATCTATTCCTCGCTTGTCATTCATTATCACTGGCTCTCAGTCCCTTCTGATACCGCATTCTCTTCATTCCTGCCCCCCCCCCCCCCCTGCCACTACTGTCTCCTTTCCTAGCGCTGTTCTCACTGTCAACTATTTTCCACTGCCACACTGCCACTCTCTCACACTGCCACTGTCTCCTTCGCTCTTTATTCAGCACAACCACTGTCTGCTGTCGTCCAGTATTTGTTGCTTTTCCGTCTCTTTCTCACTAATTACTGTCTCCTCTCTCAGCATAAAAAAGCACGAATATGTTCGCAGGCTGAACTTTTGGGAAATATTTTAAAGGTGTTGAGGACGGTAGAGTGTGGCAGCTGGTACCCCACTTTTCAGTCAGTATTTTAAACAACAGCATATTCACCCTTTTTGTACACCGATACGAGCACTTCTCAGGTAGTTATTTTCTTTCCACTGCCACAGCAGGTCATGTCACTCATATGGGTCAGTAAAAGTATGGTAGTTTATTTGTGTGGAACAGAAGTATTGGGAACTGTATATATGTCTTGAGGGAGCGTAACTCAGAGGGGACAAAGTACTCAGGCTGTAATTATTTAGTGTTTTAGAATGAAAGCAGGTAACGATTTCGAGTAGACCTTACCCATAATTTCAAACGTTTACGGAAGTTTCTGTCTCCAAAAGCCCTCACAGAATAATGAAAGGAAATAATTTAATTGGTTATTGTATATTCGCAGTTCATGCAGTAAAACTTCAGCACGAGAAATGACGTTTTAATTTATTACTTTTTTGCTACTAACTCCAAGCATAACGCCTTTTGCAGCCAGTATTCACATATACAAAGTTGTACCACTGAATATACCCGCAAAATTATATCACTGCACGACGAATAATTCAGGAGATACACGGTCTACTCATGTTACGCTGGCCGGCCGCTGTGGCCGAGCGGTTCTAGGCGCTTCAGTCCGGAACCGCGCTAGCAGCAGGTTCGAATCCAGCCTCGGGCGTGGATGTGTGAGATATCTTTAGGTTAGTCAGGTTTAAGTAGTTCTGGACTGATGACCTCAGATGTTAAGTCCCATAGTGCTCAGAGCCATTTGAACCATGTTAAGGTGACCACCGCCTATGTCAACGTGCAATTACCACTCACAGACGGTGAGTGACAGCACGGACAAGAGGGTAGGATTATATAAGGCGTGTCGGGAGGAGGCCGAAAACAATACAGTCGTTGTCGTAATGAGGAAACGGAGCGATTTATATGACGTCCAAACAGGGGTGGTCATTGGCTTTCGGGAGAAGATGGAGCATTTCAGAAACTGCTAAGATGGTAAACTACTCGCGTGCCGTCATGGTTAAGGTGTATCGTGCAAGGAAAAATGGCGCCAGCCAAAACCAGCGCCGAGGCAACTGTGGTGCGCCACGGGCTATAGACAAGGGTGAACGACGGCTGCAGAGATGTGTAATGGTGAATATATGTGCAACTTTTGAGTACCTAATCGCCTGTATGCACCAAGGGGCCAGCAACAGTACCTTCTCAGCGACCGCTCCTGCGTCTGGGTCTTCGCAATAGGCGCTTACTTGATGCACACATACCGAGTGCGTTCACGACGATTAAGGCTCTAATTTACACCACAGCACCGCAGCTGGACGTGCAATTAGTGGCGACAAGTGGTCTTCTCGGACGAATAAGTCCGGTGGTTCGCATGGCCTGAAACGTCTGAAAGCAAACGGGCCGAAGGAGGGAGCATTACGATCTGGGGAAAGCTTTCGAGACATCACCTGCGTGATCTCGTCGTTCTGTAAGGCACAGTGGGGCAACACAAGTATGCATCTGTCCTCGGAGACCACGTGGACCCGTACGTGAAGATTTTACGTACCACATAGGTAGCAGTGTACGTGCATGTTTCGAAGGGTACCAGGACGAGTTTACCGTACTCCCCTCGCCATCAAACTCCCCGGATTCAAACCCAGTAGAGAATCTGTCGGACCAGTTGGTCATGGCACTTGAGTCAGCTCCACATTGTATGTTGGATGTTAAAAGGGGACCTAGAAACGACGGAGAGGCCCCGTCCCCGCCGCAGCCACAGTGGTCCACAAACCCTCGACGATTGCCGTAGTCCACTCCTCTGCCGCCCCACACCGAACCCAGGGTTATTATGCGGTTCGGCCCCCGGTGGACTCCCCCCCCCCCCCCCCCCCGGGAACGCCTCACACCAGACGAGAGTAAACCCTATGTTTGCGTGGTAGAGTAATGATGGTGTACACGTACGTGGAGAACTTGTTTGTGGATCAATCGCCGACATAGTGTAGCTGAGGCGGAATAAGGGCAACCAGCCCGCATTCGCCGAGGCAGATGGAAAACCGCCTAAAAACCATCCACAGACTGACCAGCTCACCGGACCTTGACACAAGTCCGCCAGGCGGATTCGTGCCGGGGGACCAGGCGCTCCTTCCCACTCCGGAAAGCCATGCGTTAGACCGCTTGGCTAACCGGATGGGCCTTCAGCTCGACATTACTGTCGGTACCTTCCAGTACCTGCTCGTCTCGCAACGTTGGAGCTGCAAAAGGTGGTTATTCTGGTTTTTGGTAGGTGGTCAGACTAATGTGACTGGACAGTGCATGACGTGATACACACTGACATGCGTAAGTTAGATTGCTCAAAACACATCAGTTCCAAATGTCTGAAGATATTTCATACATGGGAGATAGAACATTTATAGAATAAGGCGTAGGAGGTTGCTGGTTTCAGTGTAACCTGAGTCATTAGGCTCGAATTTTGTGCTGAGTAACAGCTACTGCCCTTCAGGACTGGTAAAAAAATGTTGAAGCGGCTTCCATTTGTAATATTATTATTCAAGATTTTCCTGAGAAATTAGTTCTATTTACTCTGGGGAAAAAAGCGTAGGTTGTCAGCTATAGCAGGAAACGGTTGCCACGTTAAGGCAGTTACGGCAATTTAATTGGTTATAGTGCAATGCAAACTTCGTTTCGGTCTAAAGAGCAAGCAGTGGAGCTGTCAAGCGTGATACTAAACAAAGTGCCAGTGGACAAAAGCTTTAGTCCGCTGAGCTGTATTTGCCAGTTGTTTCTAACTGAGCGCATTTGTCCCTTCACGTGCAGCCTGCGTTCTCCAGTGTGACGAGGGCCTCCAGTGGTGAGATGCTGCATGTGCGTTTTCGAGACTAGGCACATTGCTGTAATACATAAAAGCGTTACGATCTGCCACAGGTTACAACAGAAAAAATCATTTTAGTAAAAGCAGTCTTGAAATACGTCTCTTCAGAAACGGTAGTGAAGGTAGGAAAGTTTTGGGAGTAATTTGCTTTACTTCCGTCTCTCTCTTTTATGCTACCACAGCTACTCATTCTCTATGTACAGAGCTCGTTTCTCACATTTCATTTTCAAAAGTATCATTAGAGCCTTCAAATTAGAACAAAATTATAAAAGCAGCCTTTAGTATTTTACGTTCATTACTTTCATTGGTTGTGAAAATCTTGAAATCTATAGTACTTTATTTGGCTTGTTAATATATTCGTGGTTTTTGAGTTTCATATTATATATTATGTAGTTATTTGTAATACTACAGTTTTTCTGTTCTGCTCTTTTCAAACATTAAATCTAATTAAGAAAGCACTTTTTATGAATAAGAATTGAAAAAGCCGGAGTCCTTTATCCAGTACTATATTTGAAAATTTGTTATTGTTTATGGAGGAAAATCAAAAAACTACTTGCTGCCAAATAGTTGGTATGCATTAGATTTACTTCGTGTTTACGCATGAGATAGTGATTATAAATTGTTGAGAGCAGGGAATGACGAGATTGAAATTACAAGGTTAATAATGATATACCAGGAACTACTTTCGCCTCTCAGCTATTATTACTGGGATTACTGTAATTAATCTCATACTGCCCTCGCTGTACTGGGCTTAAAAACCATTGGTGGTGCTACCAACCAAGAAGTTGACTTACGTAAACAACACCTTGAAACATAACCTTCCCCATTCGTTGGATGAATTTATAGCTACGCAGGAAGGGCGAATTAAATCCAAGCAAATGCTTCAGCACGTACGGAAATGCGATAATAAACATCGAAGTAAAATCATGACAACGAGTGTATAGGTGTTTGGTACCAGTGTAATTCATACGCTGCTCTTTGTAATCTGAATCTGCGTTAAACGAAAAACCACGCAACCAGTTGATATCATATTGCACTACCTCCTAACAGACTGAATCAATCTTAGGAGCTAGCGTTTACGTTAGTGAATAGCTAATAAACCATATGGTTTACATTGAATTGGAGTAAGAAGAAGCAGAGAAAACGTCTGTTATGTCAAACCAGAAACATTTGTTAATATCTTATTTGTCCAGAAATGTTAACATTTCACAGTCCGGAGGTTGGATTTTTCGAAGGTGGGAAGAGTGGTGTAATGAAATGCCCAGCGTCGATTCAGTAGAACGACGTCATAGCAGGATTAGACACCGTCATCCCTATGGCCAAGCACTATGGAGCAAGCGAATGTATTCAGAACGCTAGAACACTCCCTTCAGTACGCTGAAGCCGCGACATATGCTATCCGCAGCTCTGAAAGTCAAAATTGTGACAGATTACCGTTGGGACAGAAAGAGGACGCAGAGGAACACTGCCAGTTAGCTGCTGGTGGGCTTGGATTTACATCATGAGGAAAGTTAAAAAGTTTTGCCGGACTGTGATTCGAAGTTGGGTTTCCTGCTCACTAGATAGATGCTCTGGCCATCAAGCCATCCGGGAGCTGTGGTCATCCCAACTGTACGGATTACCCCAGCATGGCTCCCGTCAGGTCAAAATTCTGAGCTTATCCACACACTAATGACGCAGTGTCCCTGTCCATCATCCTCATAACTCGCTGAAAGGATCATTAGCTAGGCTGGCCTTAATTTATGTATGTGGTGTCTGTTCTTTCAGTGCAGATGCACACTCCGAACTCTTACGGGAATCCGCGAAACGCTGCGAGTTATGAGGATAATGGATAGGGACACTACGTCAGTAGTGTGCGGATAAGTTGAGAATTCGGGCGTGGCGGGAAGCGTGCTAGGGTAGCCCGTGCAGTTGACAGGACCACTGTGTCCCAGTGAGCAGGAGGCCCGGGTTCGGATCTCAGTCCAGCACAAATTTTCGACTCCCTCCCAATTGATGTAAATCAGCACCCACTAGCAGGTAACTGTAATTTTTCCTTCGTGTCTCGATTCACAATGGCTACAGGATCAAAATGGTGTCTGTTGAGATACAAATAATGACAGTTTCAGAAACGCTGGATGATTATTTCAAGAGAAGAATCTACAAAAATTGAGCAAATCAATAACACGTTGGTCCATCCCTTACCTCACACAAGTAGTTATTCGGCTTAGCATTGATTGAAAGAGTTGTTGGATGTATGTTCTGATGGATACCACACCAAATTCTATGCAGTTGGGATGGTGGGTCATCAAAAGCCGGAGATGGATGGGGGGCTCTGCCAATAATGTTCCTAACGTTCTAGACTGGGAAGAGATCCGGCGACCTTTCTGGCAAGCGTAGGGTTTGGCAAGCAGGAAGACAAGTCATGAAGTCATGAAGTGTGGGAGGGCAGTATCTTACTCAAATTTAATCCAGGGATGACTTGCCATGAAGGGCAACGAAATAGGGCGTAGAATATCGTCGACGTACCGCTGTGCTTTACGGACGCCGCGACTGATAACCAAAGGGTTCCTGCTGTGAAATGAAAAGGTACCCAAGACTCCTGGCTCTTGAGCTACCGCTGTCCGGGGGCCTCTCTAGACACTTCATCGCTTGCTGTCGGGACTCAGTTCTAAGCGCTGAAGACAATTCTACTCCATTCAATGAGATGTACGAAGGTATTTCGGAAACGTCATTACAAACCAATATACTAACGACATTTATGAAATTACTAATTTAGCAACTGATGCCAGCGTTTTTCAGCTTCTACGGTGTCGGCTCTTGAGGAAGTACTAGCTGACGTTTCTCCAGCGATGTGACACCTCATTGAAAGCGTTCGAGTTAAAACAATCATAAAGGTGAAGTGTTGACACACCATACATTAATTTCCCCTGATTACTGTCACGATAACTTATATCAGATAGTGTATAACTAGATATTTGTCCACGGTTAATTTTAAGGCGTAATTCTATTTCTGTGGTCTAAAGTGAGTAGTATCACAGTACTTTCCCGGAGTACTCTGTATTGGTAAGACATTGTAACATATGTTACATAAATTAAGGAACAAAATTTCGTCAGGGGATAGTACGGGGTGCATGTAGAAACTAAGTTCCGTTAAGCGATAAAGAAAACAAAAACGTTACTAAGTAAGAAATACTTGTTGGAACATTTGCATAGATTCGTTGGCTCCTTCTCAATATAATCACTAGCATTATTGAGGCGTTCATCGTATAGGTGCGCCATCAGTTGTTCGCCCATGTCATGGGAGTCTCCCGCCAAAATCCAAAGCTAAGGAGTCAGTTCATTTCTGCTCCTCAGCGTCGTTGTGGGAACGTTGTCCTGCCAGACAACGATCTATGATACAGAAGAGATGAAAGTTACTTGGGACGAGGTCGAGGGTGTACGGTGAATGATCTAAGATCTCCCATCCAAACTGATTAAACACATTTCGTGTGGCGTTGGTTGTATGGGGTCTTGCACTGTCATGCCCACGTGTAATAGCTCTTTTCAACATCCCACGTCTCTTCTTGTGGGCCATCCTCCTCAGATTTTTAAATGTCTCGCAGTTAAGCTAAGCATTTATGCCCGCTTCAGTTTGGCCTTCACAGGTGAACAACTTTGCCACCAGTGTTTGGATTATTGTTTTGTTTCTCGTATGACATGCGACACCCGCGTTTCAGCCACAGCGGCAACATGGTCGATAAGCTCGTCACCATTTTCAGTATACCGCTGTAGGAATGTCAATGCTGCTGCCAGACGTTCGATTCGCGTTTTTCTGTCAGTTTCGTTGGCACTAATCTTGCACACACTTCATAAAAACCACGCTGCTGGAAACAGTTTCGTGCAGCATCGAGCGAGACATCTGGAGGAAACTGACGAGAAAGTTCTGAAATTGTGAAATGCCGATTCTGCAGAACTGCCTGTCACACGCATTAAATCACCTCCGGTGTTTCCAGGGACCCTCGGCCACAACAGTTTCCTTCGTGAATATTGATTCGTCCTTCAGTGATTTGCATGCACTATCGTCTGAGCATACCGTCTCTCATAATGTCGTGTCCGTACATGTGGCACAAATAGCGGTGTATGTCTGCTAGAAACCGCTTCTGACAAGGGGAGGTTCCCAGCAGTGCAGTCGACTTTTTGAATTTACCTGTACGGTGATGTAGCTTAAGATCCAGGGCATCACACATTGCAGTCACTTGCCTTGCTGGGCCTCGTTTGCGAGTAACTGATAAAGAAATTTAAAAAAATAAAAAGAATGCAATTTATTCGGGTACTCAACAGGGGTAAAAAATTGCTTTATATAGTGTGGTTGTGTGCTATAATATGACGGCTGACTGGTTTGCATGCTGAAAGTAGTGGGTTCGAATCCCATCAATTGCAGTAATTTATTTTATTTTTTAAAACTCGTTAACGAAATGAGTTTGATCATCAAATTATCCAGTTAAAGCTCTAAATATAATTTTTTGATTGCATTCTCTTGTCACATAATTGTAACGATAGTATATTTATTAGTTGTTATTTTCGTTCCTATCATACTTTCTCCACGAGAATTTTATTAATTTTATGTATTAATTTCGATATAATCTCTTTTATCATCCTGTTTTTTCGTCCACATTCATTATTTGTATTTCTCATTTTACTTGAATATCCTTTTACTTTTGAACCCGTCTCTCATCTACACTCCTGGAAATTGAAATAAGAACACCGTGAATTCATTGTCCCAGGAAGGGGAAACTTTATTGACACATTCCTGGGGTCAGATACATCACATGATCACACTGACAGAACCACAGGCACATAGACACAGGCAACAGAGCATGCACAATGTCGGCACTAGTACAGTGTATATCCACCTTTCGCAGCAATGCAGGCTGCTATTCTCCCATGGAGACGATCGTAGAGATGCTGGATGTAGTCCTGTGGAACGGCTTGCCATGCCATTTCCACCTGGCGCCACAGTTGGACCAGCGTTCGTGCTGGACGTGCAGACCGCGAGAGACGACGCTTCATCCAGTCCCAAACATGCTCAATGGGGGACAGATCCGGAAATCTTGCTGGCCAGGGTAGTTGACTTACACCTTCTAGAGCACGTTGGGTGGCACGGGATACATGCGGACGTGCATTGTCCTGTTGGAACAGCAAGTTCCGTTGCCGGTCTAGGAATGGTAGAACGATGGGTTCGATGACGGTTTGGATGTACCGTGCACTATTCAGTGTCCCCTCGACGATCACCAGTGGTGTACGGCTAGTGTAGGAGATCGCTCCCCACACCATGATGCCGGGTGTTGGCCCTGTGTGCCTCGGTCGTATGCAGTCCTGATTGTGGCGCTCACCTGCACGGCGCCAAACACGCATACGACCATCATTGGCACCAAGGCAGAAGCGACTCTCATCGCTGAAGACGACACGTCTCCATTCGTCCCTCCATTTACGCCTGTCGCGACACCACTGGAGGCGGGCTGCACGATGTTGGGGCGTGAGCGGAAGACGGCCTAACGGTGTGCGGGACCGTAGCCCAGCTTCATGGAGACGGTTGCGAATGGTCCTCGCCGATACCCCAGGAGCAACAGTGTCCCTAATTTGCTGGGAAGTGGCGGTGCGGTCCCCTACGGCACTGCGTAGGATCCTACGGTCTTGGCGTGCATCCGTGCGTCGCTGCGGTCCGGTCCCAGGTCGACGGGCACGTGCACCTTCCGCCGACCACTGGCGACAACATCGATGTACTGTGGAGACCTCACGCCCCACGTGTTGAGCAATTCGGCGGTACGTCCACCCGGCCTCCCGCATGCCCACTATACGCCCTCGCTCAAAGTCCGTCAACTGCACATACGGTTCACGTCCACGCTGTCGCGGCATGCTACCAGTGTTAAAGACTGCGATGGAGCTCCGTATGCCACGGCAAACTGGCTGACACTGACGGCGGCGGTGCACAAATGCTGCGCAGCTAGCGCCATTCGACGTCAACACCGCGGTTCCTGGTGTGTCCGCTGTGCCGTGCGTGTGATCATTGCTTGTACAGCCCTCTCGCAGTGTCCGGAGCAAGTATGGTGGGTCTGACACACCGGTGTCAATGTGTTCTTTTTTCCATTTCCAGGAGTGTAAATTTTCGTCTCTGTTAACTTTGTCCGTAGTGCAAATCATTGGGGGAAGTGGCAACAAAACGACTATTCACGTTGGTGTGTAGAATATATGAGTCTGGCGATATACTATCTGACTTTCGGAAAAGCATCATCCACACAATCCCGAAGACGGCAAGAGCTGACAAGTGCGAGAATTATCGCACAATCAGCTTAACAGCTCATGCATCGATGCTGCTTACAAGAATAATATACAGAAGAATGGAAAAGAAAATTGAGAATGCGCTAGGTGACGATCAGTTTGGCTTTAGACGAGAGAGGCAATTCTGACGTTACGGCTAATAATGGAAGCAAGGCTAGAGAAAAATCAAGACACTTTCATAGGATTTGGCGACCTGGAAAAAGCGTTCGACAATATAAAATGGTGCAAGCTGTTCGACATTCTGAAAAAAGTAGGGGTAAGCTATAGGGAGAGACGGGTCATGTACAATATGTACAACAACCAAGAGAGAATAATAAGAGTGGACGATCAAGAACGAAGTGCTCGTATTAAGAAGGGTGTAAGACAAGGCTGTAGCCTTTCGCCCCTACTCTTCAATCTGTACATCGAGGAAGCAATGCTGGAAATAAAAGAAAGGTTCAGGAGTGGATTTAAAATACAAGGTGAAAGGATATCAATGATACGATTCGCTGATGACATTGCTATCCTGAGTGAAAGTGAAGAAGAATTAAGTGATCTGCTGAACGGAATGAACAGTCTAATGAGTACACAGTATGGTTTGAGAGTAAATCGGAGAATGACGAAGGTAATGAGAAGTAGTAGAAATGAGAACAGCGAGAAACTTAACATCAGGATTGATGATCACGAAGTCAATGAAGTTAAGGAATTCTGCTACCTAGCCAGTAAAATAACCAATGACGGACGGAGCAAGGAGGACATCAAAAGCAGACTAGCTATGGAAAAAAAGGCATTTCTGACCAAGAGAAGTCTACTAATATCAAATACCGGCCTTAATTTGAGGAAGAAATTTCTGAGGATGTACGTCTAGAGTACAGCATTGTATGGTAGTGAAACATGGACTGTGGGAAAACCAGAACAGAAGAGAATCGAAGCATTTGAGATGTGGTGCTGTAGACGAATGTTGAAAATTAGGTGGACTGATAAGGTAAGGAATGAGGAGGTTCTACGCAGAATCGGAGAGGAAAGGAATATGTGGAAAACACTGATAAGGAGAAGGGACAGGATGATAGGACATCTGCTAAGACATGAGGGAATGACTTACATGGTACTAGAGGGAACTGTAGAGGGCAAAAACTGTAGAGGAAGACATCGCAAGTGCTACTCTGAGATGAAGAGGTTAGCACAGGAAAGGAATTCGTGGGGGTCCGCATCAAACCAGTCAGTAGACTGATGACAAAAAAAAAAAAAAAAAAATCTGCAATGGGTGTGGAGGTTATGTTATAAATGTTTAAATGACGATTACCGTGCAAAGGAAATTACACATCTACTAATAGAAATGAATTTTTCACACCATTGTACAAACATAGATTTTTAACTGATCGATCGGAATTTTCATATAATTGAATATTATAATAGATAATTATAATTATTTCATATTCACAAAAATTCCGATGGAAAAAAGAATTATGTAGAGAAAAAATGAAACAAATGAAAAAGTTGGTAATTATGGTGATTAAAATTATGTAACAAAAGAATAGAAATAAAAAAATACATTTAAACCAGTAACTGAATAAAAATAATGATCGAAATAATTTCGATAAAGATTTAAAAATAAAAAAATAATTTGTACACTTGCCGAGATTAGATCCCACAAAATCTTGCATATGAAGCCCTCGCCAGTACTAATACACCACGCAGCCAGGATAAACAGGGTGATCAAAAAGTCAGTATAAATTTGAAAAATGAATAAATCATGGAATAATGTAGATAGAGAGGTACAAATTGACACACATGCTTGGAAAGACATGGGGTTTTATTAGAACCGAAAAATACAGAAGTACAAAAAATGTCCGACAGATGGCGCTTCATCTGATCAGAATAGCAATAATTAGCATAACAAAGTAAGACAAAGCAAAGATGATGTTCTTTACAGGAAATGCTCAGTATGTCCACCATCATTCCTCAACAATAGCTATAGTCGAGGAATAATATTGTGAACAGGACTGTAAAGCATTTCCGGAGTTATGGTGAGGTATTGGAGTCGAATGTTGTCTTTCAGCATCCCTAGAGATGTCGGTCGATCACGATACACTTGCGACTTCAGGTAACCCAAAGCCAATAATCGCACTGACTGAAGTCTGGGGACCTGGGAGGCCAGGCATGACGGAAGTTGCGGCTGAGAACACGATCGTCACCAAACGACGTGCGCAAGAGATCTTTCACGCGTATAGCAATACTTTTTTTTGTTCTAATAAAACCCCATGTCATTCCAAGCATGTGTGTCAATTATTACCTCTCTATCTACATTATTCTGTGGTTTATTAAGTTTCCAAATTTATACTAACTTTGTGATCACCCAGTATAATTCGTATTTGTTAACGCTATTGAAGGTCACAAAAAATTCCGTTTTTTTTTCAGTTAGTCACAAACGAGAGCCGACCAGGGTGAATGGCTGCAGTGTGTGATACCTGGGATAGTTTCAATAAGTCAATCGCGCTATTGGGGACCTCTCCTTGTAAGCGCGCAAAAATCAGGTAACTGCACAAACCTTGCAGTTGGTGGGAGACAATATCACACCAGTTCCGGCGAGATCGTGCACCAGCACCCTCACCTGAAGATGGCGGACAGTTGGACCGCGGAAATATTGTGTCATGAAGACGTTATGATCCGGCTGCATACCCGAGAAGAATATTATCAATTATTACGCCGGGAAAGCCTTCGTAGCCAATATCACACCACCTATTTTATCAGAGCACTGTTCGGTAACCTCTACCGTCACAAGACAACCTGCACTGCATTATCGCACATACCTCCTCCCTACTTCTGCGCATGCACATTCCTATGCGACTACTCAGGCCATGTCTGGACAGTATGGGAATTTTATTTCTGTGTGAGCGTCGTAATAAAGTCCCCCGGTTGTTGCCCAGATGTAGGTGAATGGCACTGACGGACAGTGTGCTGCCGTGCCACTTGTTTGACACCAAAGCACGTGCCCCTGACTGGCTGCTGAGTCGAGGCTGGCTAGAGGCAAGGAAGGGCGCGTGCTCGCAGATCGATATTGGGGAGTCGCGCCACGCCGTGCGACGCGACGCCAGCGTAGCGTCGCACGCCGGCTCTTCGCCGCTCGGCTCAGCTTGCTCTGCAATTTGCCGCCGCCGTTTGCGTCTGCCCGCCGTGAGGCGCTCGCGGTTGGCCTTTAATTCCCCGCAGCTCCTCCTTGCACCCGCACTCTATCGACTCGCAGGCTCTTTACTCGCGGCCACCCTCGTGTTTACAGGAAGGTTTGAGCATCGTTCCTCACAGCGTCACATTAGGAAAAGAGATCATAAGCAAATATAAAATTTCAAAACTTTCTACAATTTTCCTTAATTCTAAAAGAAACGTCGCAATGACGTTATTAACTATTCTACATTTTTGTAGTATCATATTTTATTACGAAAGAACTGTGTCAGATACTGTGCTGTGTGAAGGAACCAAAGAAGCCCTTGCATAACAAATGCGAACATTACCTTTGCATTATCTTTGATCTCTATTATGTCTGTTGTTGAATGTAATGTTAATGACACCGATTTTGTTCCTCCTCTGATATTATTCTTTCTAGTCATTCTAATTATTATAGAGCGTTTCAGCTGCACTACGTCGACGTGGAGTTGATGAAACACTGTACGTGGGGACTTCCAACGGACTCAAGAGCGCGTATCAAGAAACGTACCACAGCTCAGCATATTACGACAGGACAAAACACACACAAGGCGAGTTTAGTTTCGATGAACATTTCAATACACCATTTGGAAACCAAGAATCCTTGCTGATCTTGTCTATAAAATTACAAAATACAATAAAAATAATATTTTGCGCACTGACGAATAAATTCATTAACTTGTAAGGTTTCGCTTATGAATGACGATCAATTAAGTCCTGTAGTAAATTGCAGCATTTGTTTGCTTCGTCTGTTTTAATCACACGGCATTTATAATGTTGTTAAAGCATTAACTTGGTAATGTAGCTTCGTATTCTTTACCCTTTTCTATATGCATTAAAATAATTTTAATTTAATTACTTTTTTAGAAAAGTAAAATCTCTCCTCACACTTACCGCTCATGTACCATAACGCCAACTATCGGCACTTTTTGTAACCTTTAACTTAACATCTTCATATAACCACAACGTCCAGTACTGCTGTAACTATGAGTACGTGCGATCATGTGGCGCCCATTGTACATATATTTTTACTGTTCGGACAAGTTTCCCAGTGTGACGATGTTGTTTAATTATTTTGTGTTTCACTTTTGACTTCAAGTACAGCTTACATTGTACTACGAATAATTTACTGTTTTGAGTAATGGTATTACTTTTATTTCTTGTTAACGAAAGGAAAACATTTCTTACTTGATTCTTCTTTTTCATAGTCAAATCCCTGCTGGTTGTTAGTGACTCTAATAAAAATAATTAATTAGCGTTCCATGTATAAAATGTTTACGATGTAGGCTCTTTGTTTCAATTTCTGCCACTGTTCAACGAATTAATATTTCTTCTAAGGCATTATTTTTTTTATTTGTTTGCAGGGAATTATATTTTTTTAATTGGAGATGTTTTAAAAATAAGGCAATAGCGATTGTTACAGATCTTGTTATTTAAGGCAACATGTCTGTCTGTTCTCATATCTAAAGATGGTAGCTAAACGAAAAAACAAGGAAGTAATTGCAGTTGAGACAACGTAAATAAATTGTTTTTAAAATTAAAGAAGAACTATAGAATGTTTTTAAAATTAGTGTAATTTTGTATTCGACTGTGTATATAACATGTCTAGTATAAAGGAGACAACTGAAGAAAGAAGAGCCGCGAGGAGAGACGCACATATAATTCCCGAAAGTATACAAAATACATGACACTATACCAATAAAGGATCTATAACGATCTCTTGATGAGAGCATAATAAATGAGTCGTAAGTTACTACAGTTTAAAAAGATTTACAAGGGATTAAAGACAAGAACTAAAATAGAAAAAAAGGTATTCAGAGTAACACGACCAAGACATCATGCAAGGCTACTGTATAGCACCTACTCCGTTTAAATATTACCTGAACGAAGTCTCTTAAAAACTATTAGTGTGGAGGAATG
Organism: Schistocerca cancellata; assembly: GCF_023864275.1. Classification (NCBI taxonomy): domain Eukaryota; kingdom Metazoa; phylum Arthropoda; class Insecta; order Orthoptera; family Acrididae; genus Schistocerca; species Schistocerca cancellata. Next base: position 491,047,044 of record NC_064626.1, on the reverse strand, counting down.
CTTCTAGACATAGATAGGGGTACTTATCGAGTTTACTATTCACCGACGATGAAACATTAGTTGCAGATGACTGACATAGGGTATATATTGCAAAACATTGGAAATTTACGCCATATTAAGATAAATGTATATGTGATGTGTAAAGGATAAATGTTGCCCTCACGCTGAAGAAGTCAGAAATGTATATACTGAGAGATTAGCCTATCCCTGTCTGAACGTTCAGTGGAGGATCGAGAAAAAAGTTGAAGTAAATCAGTGAAGTGCTTTTCGAGATTTTTGGAAAAGAAAATTTAACAACAAACTTGTCTTTATATAGTAATGTAGATGGACGTACGACAGCAGCAAAATGAATTAAGCGGCGTGCATTTACTCATTATGCTATCGGGTAACTGGCAGAACTACCTGAGACGAGAGTTTCTGCTTGAGGAGTTCCGTAATTGCTGTCTCTACGGCGGAGCTGCCAGGCCGGTAACTTTCCCCGATTCGTGGTGCGGGTCACGGTCGATACCCCGGCCACGCACCGGCTGTTGGGATGTCTCTGTTATCTCGTCTCGTTATCTCGGCCCTCGGGACTCGTGGCAGCAGAAGTACAGTGAGGGAGTGAGGGGGGAGGGGGGAGAGAGAGGGGAAATCACTTGCCGTGTGCACCAGAAGGGCGGAATCTGCAAAATAGCGGAACACCAACACGTCAGATTCTCAGTGAAAATTGTTTGTTATTTTCCTAATAGTGTAGATTCATATCTGCGACTGAAGTAAAGAAAGATGCAGCTGATCCTATACGGTGTCGTAGTATGATTGTGGACTGTTCAAGTTAATATGCAATTATGAGCTCTGTTTTACAATGAAATATCTAAGCTCTCAGAATCGTGGGAGAGGCAAAACTAAGAGTCTCAGATGGCAACGTTGTTTATAACATGTTTCGTCATACATTAAGACTTTTGCTCGACTCTTTTCTCTGAGTGATTTGTTTGTATTACTGTCCCTCCTAGCAAATCAGGACACGCCTCTCTTTATTATTGTTCGTTGAGCAGCTGATGATTCTTGAATGGTTTTCGAAATTCCACAATCCCCAACTGGTAATACACATTGACTGTAAACTCCAATTTTCAACTTTTCGGGTACATCGAAAGCTTTGTTTTGAAATTCAATTTTCCTTGACCAGAAACCCTGTTACTTTTACGCTCGTTCAATTCTTTTCCATCCAATCACTTTGTTGAACCTCCATAAGTATAAAAATCATTAGCTACTTGTATATTTAACAGTTAATTTGTATTATTTTCTTTTCTGTGAGTTCCATATACTTTATTTTATGATTTCATTGTATATGCCGTTTTCTTTTAGCTGGGTTCAGTGTTTCCATTTCTATAATAACTGATTTTCAGGTCTCCTTCACAGTTTGCTAAGTTTTTACATTCGTTGTTGGGACTCATCTCACCAGAGACAAATGTACCCCTTCTTCTTTTTCCCGGTTTAAGGAACTGAACTCTCTCTATGAGTGATGTGACTATTTTTGATGATAAGCAATCTTCTTGTCTACACCCTCTTCCCGTTCTGAATTTTTTACTATGCTGATCAAGTCTAATGGAAGTTGCAGCATTGGCATAAGTTTTAATCAGTATATTGGCTATCTTAAACGTGATAACCTGATGATATTTTTATCTGCCATCATATATACAAAACCTTCAGATGTTCCTTTTGCTGAGGAAGCAAGTATACTACACTCACGCCGTATAGAAAACTGTGTCACTTGAAAATATAAATAATATTTTCTTGCGAAATAAGAACGATTTCACTGTAAATGTATTATCATTGAATCTAGATAAAACACAATACTATCCACACCATAAGAAATTCTTCATGATAAATGAGAATAGAATATACTAAATTATTAGTTGTTTTTACTGTTAAGAATCTAAACTGAAAATCAGATGTTAAAGTCCTTTTTAAACATCCAAATTCTGCAACTTTTACGTTACACGCAATGATACGTTTTCGACACCAAAATAAAAAAATACAGTGTTGCTGTATGAGCCCTAGTTTCATTCACGTCTTATGACACAATATTCTGGGGTCAATAGCCATTGAGAGAAAAAAAAATTATGTTAGAGAGGTTTCTTGTCAACAATCAGTTACGGTTCAAAAACTAAAAATAAGTACCATAAATGTAATAGGATAAATCGCATCATCCATCACCCAGCCTTATCCCTCGCATGATGCCTGCAGTATTTTTAGACCCCAAGGCTCGTTTAACTACAAATGAACAGTTTTTATGCGGGTGTAGACAACTCATCTGCAAGATATGCTATTCACGGACTTTTTATTATAACTGGGTAAAATATTTATGATCATATTACAGTTTGTAGCACAACAATTTGAAATTTTTGCAGTGGGGTAAGAAAATAGCTGATGTATACAATATGTGCTTTTCAGTGTTATATGTATCAGTTTTGTTACGAAAATAAATTTAAAATGCAAGCAGAAAATTCCTCTCAGAGCTAGGGATAGAACTTGTCAGACCTCACACTGAACGATGAATCCTGTCGCCCCAGTGCAGAACACAACGCAGCAATAATATCTTCAGGCTTCAATGGTCTTCTGAAGAAAAAACAACACGATAACCAGGAAGTCGATATTCCAAATCTGAAAAGAAAATGGTGTGATTCCTGCCGAAGGTCAAAGGACCAGAAAGTAATCAACATTGTGAGGGTGTCAGATGCTAGGATAAGTATGTTGTGTAATGATTGTTCGTCATATGACACGGAGAGCGAGTAGGACAGTATTTCTAATAACATTCCGTGTAAGTGATATTATACATTGTTGTTGTTGTAGTCTTCAGTTCATAGACTAGTTCGATGCAGCTCCCCATGCTACTCTATCCTGTGCAAGCTTCTCCAGGTACCTACTGCAGCCTGCATCCTTTTGAATCTGCTTAGTGTATTCATCTCGTGCTCTCTCTTCTGTGTTAAAATAATTTTTGGAACTAAACAAAATGTTTTCATATTTCAAACAAATGTAGTAAATAATTTCAACTTCTATGTAAACTTAATTTTATTAAGAAACTATAGAGTTCTAATATCAACATCGTGCATATGTTTCTCAATAAATTACAATTACTTTTGCTGACATTGTTGACACATTTCACATTTCATGGCCATAAAGTTGCTGGATTCACTGTGGGGTAAAAAAAGACCCCATAGGTATAGGTAGAATGTTTTTCCAGAGCTGATACCATGCCTAAATGCAGGTAAAATTTCCCTGCGCTTGATACTTAACGGTTTTTTTTTTTTTTGGAATGTATGGCTATGGAGACGCTACGTATTTGAAAATTAGATACAGTTAATAGTTTTATGTATCTTCGGCAGTTTCAGCTGCACAAGTAAAGATGCGGTGGGCTGAAAGCGAAACACTCACTAGAGACACTTACGTGAAATGAAAGATCCATGTTCCGTCCAATTTCTTTTGCCTATCTAATATTGCGATTTTTCTCTGTCTGTTAATGGCAAAATACTGTGCTGTTTGGTCTTAGATAAGTATTATGTTACATTCGTTTTCTTATTTCTGCTATCTAATGATTTCTGTATGATAAACAATATGTATGTTTGGATCTCTGTTCTAATGAATAACTTTTTCTTCACAGGTTCGTATCCCGCTGCGCTATAGCCTTCGCAAAAGTAAGTGTATCATGTTATCTAAATAATTTCGACAATTTTTGATTAGCTGATAAAATTTTTCAGCTGTTTTGGATCTGAATCATCGAAAAAATCAAAGAATTTATAAAACATACCGTTTGAGAAGATTATGTACAGTTTCTAAATGTGCTCGTTAACGTTACAAGCTGACGACTGTCTCGCATGCATTACGTGTTTGATTGATAATTGTGGATATATTATTGGATAATTTAATTATCGCTCCAATAAATCATCAACAAATCTGCCATCATTCATGGTGTAGCCGTGGTCACGTTCAAAAAGATAACTCATTTTTGCCATTCTCTCACGTCTCTGAGCTGGAACCCCCTCCCCTTTCTTTCTTTATTTTGATGTGCTACTGCGCTGATCTATACAACCGACTGCAGTATAATTAATTAAATGAAAAAAAATACTCTAAAAAAACCTTTTCGTGCCTAGACCACAATTCTCAGTCTTCAATTACAGCGCAATGCCTAGTTTCGGTTGTAATCTACAACCATCTTCAGATCGTTCCAGTAGTAAAAGAGCGGTGAACATACATTGACAATCATTATCATCAACTGTAGTCATGCGATGAAATGCTTTCGTATTGTGGGCCAACAGGACCATGACAGTGCGTAGTTAAAAACATCACGAGCGAGGAGGTTGTAAACAGTAATCTCGCAGGAAAACGGCAATAAAATAGGAAAATAGCTAGCTGCATTAACAAAACTTGCATCAAACTCCCGTGATTTGCAGCTGTGCAGCTACAGTGGAATATGGTGCAAGTTTCACTAATGCAGGTTGCAATTTTCTTTCTTAATTACGGTCGTCTTGCGAGATTATATTTACAACCAGGCTCGCTCATAATGAAGTTTTTAGCTACATACAGTCATGGTCTTGTTGGCCCACAACAGGAATGCATTTCGTTGCATAACTACAGTTAATGATGATATTCTTCAATGTTTGTTCCCCGCTTTTTTTCGATTTGAACGATCTGAATTTGGTTCTAGAGAACAACCCAAACTTGTCCTCGTTCTGTAATTGTATACTGAAAATTGTGGTCTGGGTATAAAAGATTTTTTACAATAAAAACTTATTTAATAAAGTAGACTGTGTCAACTACCGGATAGATTCTTTTACTTTCACTAAGAGGAGAAAAGTTATGGGATGACATTATGCACATATACAGATTACGATAGTATGGTATACCAAGTTATAAATGGGCGGTGCATTCGCGAAGCTGCCATTTGTACTCAGGTGATCCATGTGCTGTGGTTTCCGACGTGATTATGCTAGCACGAGGGGAACTAGCAGACTTTGAACGTGGGATGTTAGTTGGAGCTAGACGCAAGGGACACTCCATTTCGGAAATCGTTAGGGAATTCAGTATTCTGCGATCCACAGTGTATACCAAACTTCAGGAGCTGCTTCTCACCACGGACAACGCAGTGGCCTATGGGCTTCACTTAATGACCGAGAGCAGCAGCGTTTGCGTAAAGTTGGAAGTGCTGATAGACAAGCAAATCTGCGTGAAATAAATGGGGATTCAACGTGGGACGTACGACGAATGTAGCCGTTAGAACAGTGAGGCGAAATTTGGCGTTAATGGCAGCAGACGACCGACGCGAATGCCTTTGCTAACAGTACGACATCCCCACTTCCAGGCACGTGACCATATGGTAGAACCCTAGACCATTGGAAAACCTTGCCCTGATCAGACGATTCTCGATTTCAGTTGGTTACAGCCTGGTGATACCGTTAGTGTGGCACTGACTGCACGAAGCCATGGACCCATTTTATCAACAAACTACTGTGCAAGTTTGTGGTGGCTCCATAATAGTGTCGGCTGTGTTTACATGGAATGGGCTGGTGTCTGTCATCCAAGTGAACTGATCAATGACTGTACGTGGTTATGTCCGACCACTTGGAGACCAGTTGTAGCCTTTCATGGACTTCATGTACCTAGACAACGACGCAAGTTTTGTGTATGACAATGCACTTTGAAACAGGGCCACAGTTGTTCGTGATCGGTTTGAAGAACATACTGAACAATTCGAGCAAATGATTTGGCCACCCAGATCGCCCGACATGAATCCCATCATACATTATGGGGCACAGTCGATAGATCAGCTCGTGCACGAAATGCTGCACCGGCGACACTTTCGCAATCCTGGATGGGCACGGAGATAACCTCGCTCACGGGATTTCCGATGAGTAGTTGAGTCAATTATACAGAGAACTGCTGCAAAAGTCGGTCCGATACGATGTTAGGAGATAAACCACGGCAATTGTCATCTCAGTGTACGTCAGCATTGTAGAGGGCCCTCAGTTCTAGACCTTCTACAGCGCTCGAAACCAAGGAGTGTGTTATTTTGCTAGCGTAATTAACATTTCGTCTTGTCAGATTATGTATGTAATGCCGAAGATGCCTAATATTTGGTAGGAAACAGCTCTTTGCCGAGCATAAAAATGTAGGAGTTTTTGTTGTCGTACTCGCTACTGTTCCCAATCGTCGTGCTTGAAATGGAGGCAAGTGCAGTCAGGCCCTGGCGTCTCGCAGGCCGACGCCGCTAACTCGGGGGAACGGCTGCTCGCGCCGCGGAGGAGATGACCATCGATCAGTCTGGTCAGCCGGTGGGCGCCACCCCCTCCGTGGACGCCGGCTAAACGAGCGAGCGTCCGGGCAGCACGTGGCCATTCGTCGCTCGCTCCGCTCTGCCGGGCCCACAAGTAGCGGCGCGGCCTCCCGTCGGTATCTCTTCAATTGACGGCGGACGACATAGTTTAAACTTCCACTCCACTAGCGCAAACATTTTCCCGTGAAGGCATTGACCGTCTTGTCTCACAGTGAGATAAATGTGTAATCAGTTGTAGCGATTGCTTTTGAAATTACAAGTAGTTTACTTAGTTTTTGCACTTGTCTCGTTTCTAATTGACTGCCCCTTATATCTCAGGCCGGCTTGTGTGCCAGGCAACCGCCTGACAATCAAATCTAATTTCCAGTACCCACTGTACGAACACCAAGGGTGTTAAGGAAATTTCACTGGCAGTGTACGTCTCAGTCATCAACTGGCTACGAACAGTTGGTTCAAATGGCTCTGAGCACTATGGGACTTAACATCTGAGGTCAACAGTCCCCTAGAACATAAAACTACTTAAGGGGGGTAGGACATCAAACGGGCCGACTTGGAGCAGGAGAGGCACCACAGGACATTGTAATTTCCACTGTCTATTCTGTTACAAATAAATTCATAAAACTTTGAAAGCATGATCAGGAAGGACTCAGGATACATACTCATAGCAGTGGAAGCTCAAGAACCTAAAAAAATAAATTTTTTTACATGTGAAATTTCATCATCTTTTCACTTACTACTGGCTGCATTTGTTGCTATAGGTGCACTTTTCTTCCTACGTAAGACAGATTCTTCGATGAAGTTTGCACAGCATACAAACTATAGTTACATGTGTATTAAACTCTGGAGTTCACTTAATTTATGAAAAAATGAATGAACTGTTATATTTTAAACTTCATGTTTAGAAAAAATCAAATTTTGTAGTTAATTATCTCAATTTTTACCACAATGTTTAATAGATTTGGAAAAACCTAGAGTTTCATACACCTGTAAGTACTGCTTGCATGCTGTGCAAAATTCATCGAAGAATCTCTCTTACTTAGGAAGAAAAGTGTACCTACAGAAACAAATGCAGCCAGAAGTAAGTGAAAAAATAATGAAATTTCACATGTAAAAAAAGGTATTTTGTTACGGTTTTGAACTTCCACTGCTATGAGTGTGAGTCCTCAATCCTTCCTGGTCATGCTGACAAAGTTTTATGAATTTATTAGTAAAAATATAGACAGTGCAAATTAAAATGTCCTGTGGTGCCCCTCCTGCTCCAAGTCGGCCCGTTTGACGTCCTACCCCCCCTTGAACCTAACTAACCTAAGGACATCACACACATCCATGCCCGAGGCAGGATTCGAACCTGCGATCGTAGCAGTCGCTCGGTTCCGGACTGAAGCGCCTAGAACTGCTCCGCCACCGCGGCCAGCTGAACAGTTAGCAGCGTGCTGCTTTGTCTCCAGGTTGCACACACACGACATGTTGTTTTTGCATCCTTCTTCCTTTTCCTTTTACGGGTACCAGAAGAATCCAACCACACGCAGGCTATGCTAGTTCACTTTTAAAAAAATACACACAAGTTAAGGAGACCTCTTGCGTAAGATTGGAAGTCTGGGTTGGAGTCCACTCAGGTACAAATTTTCACTTGCCACTTCTGAATTAATTTGAAGCGCGATTGCGGCTAAGGTCGGAGTTTGTTTCGTCGTGCACATAGACGGCTGCGGTATCATAATAATGGGGTGTTTGCTTTCCGACATGTCCGAAACAAGAACCATCACACACGCAAATACATGCATGTTAGTGGCAATTCAGTGCAGATGCATTCTTTGTGGAAACCACTATTAAAACCTGAAGTATACAACACTGATGTTGCAGAATAATAACTACTTTATATTTCGTTGTGAACCAGCTTTCGGCTTTTTGTGCTGTCCACAAACAACCTTAGACGAGATAGTCAACATGTCAACAGCGAGAATTTATTGCTGTACAAAGAATTTCTGTGACGTTTTACAACTACGTAGGCCTATGTATAATAAAAGACGAATAAGTAATCCTTATATTACTCTCAAAAATTAAAAGTGTAACATTTTAAAGCCCAAAACGGTACACTAGTGAGTATTGGCACAGACTGCCGTGTTCTGTCGGCAAAGTAACTGGAGAACGTGATGAACTGGAAAAGGTCTGAGCGCTCCTTGAAAACGAAATGCAGTGAGAAACGGTTTGCTTGTACAAACGAAATTAAAATGAGCCCAGAACACAGTGATTGTACCTGAAAGAACTTAATACGTAAATTTTCATTAATGATCTTCAAGGATCGCACGCCTGTCCGAAAGCCAAAATTAACTGCCGTTGTGATATCAAAACGTACTACACGGGCAAAAGAGCATAGGCATCGAGATTCGTACTTCTGGAAATGGGTAAGTATCATTAAATTAGAAAGGATTTGCCTTCATACAGTAGTGACACATTTGAGTTCAACGCCAATCCGAAAGCAAATCTTAATGGTTTTTTCACTTTGTTTGAGATTTACTTCAGTGATGTGTCCACTTTTGAAATTCTGGGAAGTAAGTCTCACTTTGTTAGAGGTCACCCATGTGAAAAGTACCACCAAAACAGTAGTATGCAGACTGAGAAATATCCCACCAAACTCATGATAAAGCCTGTCATCAGTGGCCAATGCACTGGACGTCTGTACTAGATTGAGGGAAAAATGCGCAAGACCAGTACAAGGACATGTTAAAGAAGAGGCTACTACCTAAAATAAAGGAATGGTTCTCTAAAGGAGAACCATTTGTGCGGGTTGGAGCACCCGTGGTCTAAGGTTCAAATGGCTCTGAGCACTATGGGACTCAACATCTTTGGTCATAAGTCCCCTAGAACTTAGAACTACTTAAACCTAACTAACCTAAGGACATCACACACACCCATGCCCGAGGCAGGATTCGAACCTGCGACCGTAGCAGTCCCGCGGTTCCGGACTGCAGCGCCAGAACCGCTAGACCACCGCGGCCGGCTCGTGGTCTAAGGGTAGCGCCTTTAATTAATAATCAAGACGTCCTCGGTCCCGGGTTTGAAACCTGCACAATTTAAATTCTGATTAATAATCAGCACTGGCGCCCGAATACTTCCGGCATAAGATGTTACACTCATTCTGCCAACGCCCTTGTCAAAGAGGGCGCAGAAGCAGACAGAGGTTCAGGGCACTCTCTTGTGCTTGGGGTGAGAAGCTGCCCCTAAAGGCAAAGAATCGACAATGATCAACGGCATGACGATGCAGAGGGCAATAGAAACCATTGCATCAAAGACACAGAGCCTGTATCCATAGGACATGTCGCCTGCAATTGAAAAAGTTTTTATGATGATCGCTCCATTGGTAAAACATTCTGGAATAGTCGTCCGTTCGCATTTCCGGGAAGGGACTGTCAATGTGGAGGTGACAATGAGAAGAAGATTGAATAAGCAAGGGTAACGTTCTACGAGTCGGGGCGTGGAATGTCAGAAGTTTCAATGTGGTAGGGAAGATAGAAAATCTAAAAATGGAAATGCAAAGGCTCAATCTAGATGTAAGAGGAGGTCAGTGAAGTTAAATGGAACGAAACAAGGATTATTGGTCGGATGAGTATAGGATAATATCAACAGCAGCGGAAAGTGGTATAACGGGAGTAGAATTCATCATGAATAGGAAGGTAGAGCAGGGAGTGCGTTACTGTGAGCAGTTGAGTGATAGGTTTGTTCTTATCAGATTCGACTGCAAACTAACAATGACAACCATAGTACAGTTACGCATGCCGACGTCGCAAGCTGAAATTGAAGCTGATGATATAGAGAAAGTATGTGAGGATACGTGTTGTATTACACGTGAAGGGAAACGAAAATCTAACAGTCATTAAGTCATGAGGGACTGGAAAGCAGTTGTATGGGAAGGAGTACAAGAAAACACTACAGGATAATATGGGGCTGGGACAAGAAATGACAGAGGAGGAAGAATGATTAAGTTCTGTAGTAAATTTTAGCTAGTAATAGCGAATTCTTTGTTCAAGAATCGCAAGAGGAAGAGGTATACTTGGGAAAGGCAAAGTGATACAGGAAGGTTTCAGTTAGATTACATCTTGGTCATACAGAGATTCCGAAATCAGACACTGGATTGAAAGGCGTACTCAGTAGCAGATACAGACTCAGCCCATAATGTAGTGGCTATGAAGAGTAGGCTGAAGTTCAAGAGTTTAGTCAGGAAGAATGAGTATCCAAAGTCAGATACGGAAATCCTAAGAAATGACGAGATATGCTTGAATTCCTCTAAGACTATAAATACAGCTATAACGAATAGCTCTGTAGGCAGTACAGTTGAAGAGGAATGGACGTCTCTAAAAAGGGCAGTCACGGAAGTTGGAAAGAAAAACAGAGGTACAAAGAAGGTAACTGCGAAGAAGCCATTGGTAACAGAAGAAATACTTCAGTTCATCGATGAAGGAAGAAAGTGCAAATATGTTCAGGGAAATTCAGGAACACAGAAATGCAGGTCATTGAGGAATGAAATAAAAAGGAAGTGCAGGGGAGCTAAGACGAAATGGCTGCGGGAAAATTCGAGGAAATCGGAAAAGAAGTGATTGTCGGAAGGACTTATTCCGTATATAGGAAAATCAAAACAACCTTCAATGAAATTAAAAGTAAGTGTGGTAAAATGAATTGTGCAAAAGGAATTCAACTGTCAAATGCAGTGGAGACAACAGATATGTGGAAACAGTACATTGAAGGCCTCTTTGAGAGGGAAGATCTGTCTGATGTGAGAGAAGAACAGAGAGGAGTCGATATAGAAGAGATAGGGGATCCAGAGTTAGAATCAGAACTTAAGAGAGCTTAGGAGGACTTAAGATCAAATAAGGCAGAAGTAAGAGGTAACGTTCCATCAGAATTTCTAACGTCATTGTGGAAAGTGGCAACAAAAACACTTTTACGTTGGTTTGTAGAATAATCTGACGACGTACCATCTGACTTTCGGAAAAATACATCCTCATCGTTACGAAGACTACAAGATCCGACAAGTGCTAGAATTATTGCACAATCAGCATAACGACTCATGCATCCAAGTTGGTAACATGAATATTATACAGAAGAGTGGAAAAGAAAATGTAGGATGTGTAAGAAGATGATCAGTTTGGCTTTAGGAAAGGTAAAGGCACCAGAGAGGCAATGCTGACGTTGAGGTTGATAATGGGAGCAAGACTACAGACAAATCAAGACACGTTCGACGTAGAAAGTACGTTCGACAATGTAAAATGGTGCAAGATGTTAGAAATTCTGAGAAAAACAGGGGTAAGATATATAGAGAGAGACGTGTAATATACTATATGTACAAGAGCCAAGTGGACGATCAAGAACGAATTGTCGGAATTAAAAGAGTGTAAGACAAGGACGTAGTCTTTCGTCCCTAGTGCTTAATGTGAACATCGAAGAAGCAATGATGGAAATAAGAGGCCGTTCAGGTGTGGAATTAAAACTGAAGGTGAAAGAGCTTCATTGATAACATTCGTTTATGACCTTGCTATCCTGAGTGACAGTGAAGAATTATGCGATCTGCTGAATGGAATGAACAGTCGAATGAGTCGATTGAGAGTAAATCGAAGAAAGACGACAGAAATGAGAAGTAGCGGAAATGAGAACAGAAATAAATGTAACTTCGGGATCGATGGTCATGAAGTAGATGAAGTTAAGGCAGCAAAATGACCAGTGACGGACGGGGCAAGGAAGACATCAAAAGCAGACTAGCAACGGCCAAAAAGTGCATTCATAGCCAAACATTGGCCTTAATTTGAGGAAGAAATCTCTGAGAATGTACGTTTGGAGCACAGCATTGTACGGTAATGAAACGTGGACTGTGGCAAAACCGGAACAGAAGAGATCGAAGGAATTAAGATGTGGTGCTACACACGAATGTTGAAAATTAGGCGGTCTGATACGGTGGGGAATGACGAGGTTCTGCACGGAATCGGAGAGGTAAGGAATATGCGGGAAACACCGATAAGGAGAAGTGACAGTATGATAGGAGATCTGTTAAGACATCATGGAATAATTTCCCTGGTACTCGGGGGAGCTGTAGAAGGCTGAAACAATAGAGGAAAATATTGTAATACATCGAACAAATAATTGAGGACGCAAGTTGCAAGTGCTACTCTGAGATGAAGAGGTTAACACAGGAAAGGAATTAGTGGCGGTCCGCATCAAACGAGTCAGAAGACTGATGACTCAACAACAACATCAAAAAGGATGGAGCTCCATGCCACACAGTATTATCAGCAGAAACCTTTTTGCGGCAAGAGAACGTCGGATTGTTATTCTGGTTAGGATATTCGCCCGACATTAATTTAATAGAAGCTGTTTGAGAGCTGGTGCAAGGGGAAGCGTCAGAGCAACCAATCACTACAAAAAATCACTTAAAAGATCATACATGTCTGGTATCATCACCCACAGATGCAAGGCAAGTAGCCTGTATCAACAGCATGTGTGACAAAATATTAATAAGTTAGGTCTAGTTCCTCTTACTGCAATTTTTTAAAACACAACAACAATTAATAATAAAACCCTGTTGTTTATCAGTTATTAATAACCCTTAATGTTTGAAGAATTTAAATCACTTCATTTATACTGATCAAAATAGTCTTTGCAACTATTTGTACCTCATAAACTCATGTTTTGTTAAAAACTCAAGGTACGTCTAATAATGTCTGTTGCAACAATAGAGCTATCTTACGTCACATAGAACTCGTACAAGTCATATACATGACGTTATCTATATTGGCTCTACACTAACATCAATTTGATTTCATAAATTGGTAAAATTAGTTGAGGAGAAATTCTGTTTTTAAACTTGGCCTTTAAGATATCTCCATAAAATTTGTGGACACAGAAAACGTAATGTGGAACAAGATTTTTAGAAGCCATTGGAGGAATGTACAATGGAGGAGCGGACTAGCATTCTACACCATCCAAAAAGCCAATCAGATGTGAAAAATCGGAAGACCATGAAAGAAAAGTGCATATTACGATAGGCTTAAGATACGGTTGTAAGATATCACGACAATAGTCAATAGACGGTCACAGTGGAGTATGTCACAGCTTACTCTAAAACTCCTATACCATTACCGCATCACTGTGCTCATTCATTACTTCTCTCGCTCTACATTTACATGGCTACTCTACAAATCACACTTAAGTGCCTATCAGAGGGTTTATCGAACCACCTTCACAATAATTCAGTTGCTCCACTCTGGAACAGCGTGCGGAAGAAACGGACACCTATATCTCCCCGTGCGAGCTACGATTTCCCACATTTTATTGTTATGATCGTTTCTCCCTATGGAGGTCGGTGTTAACAAAATACTGTCGAATTCGGAGGAGAAAGTTGGTAATCCAAATTTCGTGAGAAGGTCCTGCCGCAACGAAAAAAACCTTGTTTTAATGGTGTCCATCACAAATGCTGGAACATGTCCGGAACACTGTCTCCCATATTTCTCCATAACACAAAACGTGCTGCCGTTCTTCGAACTTTGTTGGTATACTCCATTAATTCTATCTGGTAAGAATCCCACACAACGCAGCAAGAGGACGGACAAGTGTAGTGTAGGCAATCCCTTCAGAAGATCTGTTTCATCTTCTAAGCATGCTGTCAATAAAACGCAGTTTTTGGATCGCCTTTCCCACAACATTTTCTATGTGTTCTTTCTAATTCAGATTCTTCGTAATTTTAATTCCTAGGTATTCAGTTGAATTTACTGCCCTTCGATGTGATTGATTTATCGTGTAACCGAAGTTTCACGGATTCCTTTTAGCACTCGTCTGGCTGACCTCACAATGCTATTTTAGCACTATACAGATATCTTTTCTAAATCATTTTGCAATTTGTTTTGGTCTTCTGATGACTTTACTAGTCGATGAACGACAGCATCGTCTGCAAACAACCTAAGACGGCAGCTCACATTTTCTTCTAAATCGTTTATGTAGATAAGTGACAACAGACGGCCAATAACACTACCTTGGGAAATTACTTCTGTTTTACTCGATGACTTTCCCTCAATTACTACGAACTGTGATCTCTCTGACAGGGAATCACTAATCCATTCACATAACTTACGGTATTCCACAAGCAAGCAATTTCACTACAGGTCACTTATGTGGTACTGCGTCAAAAGTATGCTGGAAAGCTAGATATAGGCAATCAATTTGAAATCGCTTGTCAATAGCAGTTAACACTTCGTGGAGTACAGAGCTAGTGGTGTTTCACAAGAACGATGTTTTCTAAATCGGTGTTGACCCTTCTCTTGAAACTAATGCATAATGTTCTAATACAGAAAAAGTTCCAAAATTCTGCTGCGTATCTACATTAATGATAGGTGCGTTTAATGTAGTCTCTTGCTCATATCTCCTTTCTTTAATATTTGTGTAGCCTGCGCAACTTTCCAGTCTTTGTGTACGGATCATTCGTCGGTCGAGCGGTTGTATATGATTGTTGAGTATGGAACTATTGCATCGGGATAATCTGAAAACGAACTCAATTTGTATACAGTTTGGACCGGAAAACTTGACTTTACTAAATGATGTAAGTAGCTTCAATACTTCGAGGATATCTACTTCTGAGTTACTCAAATTTGCAGCTGTTCTTGATTCCAATTCTGGAGTATTTATTTGGTCTTCTTTGGCAAAGGAATTTCAGAAGGCTGTGTTTAGTACCTCAGCTTCAGCAGCACTATAATCCATACCATTTCCATTGCTGTCGCACAGCAAAGGCATTGATTGTGTCTTGGTGCCAGAATCTCTTTGGATATTTTGCCTGGTTTCGAGACAGTTTCATTATGGAAACTATTATAAGCATCTCGCATTGAAGTCCGCTAAAAAATTAGAGATTCTGTAAAAGATCGCCTATCTTGAGGTTTTTGTGTTCGTTTAAATTTGGCACGCTTTTTTCGATGTTTCTGCACCAGCGTTCTGACCTGTTTATGTACCTTGGGGGACCAGCTCCGTCATTTGTTAGTTTATTTGGTACAAATCTCTCAATTGCTGTTCATACTATTTCTTTAAATTCAAGCCTCATCGGGTCTACACTTAATTTGTTAATTTGGAAGGAGTAGAAATCATTTTTCAGAAAAGTATCTAGCGAATTTTCATCTACTTTTTGATAATACGTATTTGTCGTTTATTTTTTGTGGATTTGTTAACTATAGTATTCAGTCTAGCTACTACAACACTGTTCTCACTAATCCCTGTATCCGTTTTGATGCTTGTTATTGGTTCAGGTTTATTTGTTGTTAAGAGGTCAAGTATTTTCACAACCATTTAATATTCGAGTAGGCTGACGAACTAAATGCTCGAAATCAATTTCAGAGAAGGCGTTTAGCACAATTTCGGAAGATGTTTTATGTTCTTCTGGATTTAAACATGGTTTTTCGTCAACATAGCGAGGGTAAATTGAAGTCACCAACTATAAGTTCATGGGTTCGATATGCGTTTGACATTACTCAAGTTTTCTTTGAATCTTTCAGCATGTCGGTAAAAGGATCTAATTATTATTTTATTCTGCGTGCCAAGAATGACCTCAATACCCCCCCCCCCACCCTCCACCCCCCATATTAATCCACAGGAACTATCTACTTCAATTTCGCTACAAGATAAACTACGTCTAACAACAAGAAACGAACTGAGAACATCAGAAGTGCCATTGAGAGAAATATGCACGCGCTGAGCCCTCTTTCACCAATGTCCTTCACTTTTGAACGGCGAGTGAGCGATCATGGAATAAGATGGCTCCATTGTGTTATTTTGTTGAAACGGTAGTAATTCTGATCTGTTTCAATAGTAAATGAAGCATTCCGTGCCTTGACATACCTTAACGTTATTTCTTGTCGCAAAAAGCTTGAAAAAAATATTTACTAGACAGTTAAAGTTCGAATAAAGAATCGCTGTCTTGGAGCTGCCTCATTATAATTCTTCTAGCGAGTTGCGTTGTATCACCGATAAGCCGAAGCAAGTCTTCATATTAAGTTTCTAACTTTCCTTCAGTTACGGAAGCTTCGACGTCCAGATAATCCACAGCTTCAACCTCCAACTCCCTACCCTGACCCCCGCCCCCACCCCCTTTCCATTTAGTCGTGTCAGTTAATCCTGAAGTCCTCTGAAGCCTTCTAACAACATTTTCCACTGTGACGTGAAAAATTCGTAGTGTTGATGGGTAGAAGAAGTAGGAAGTTTTTTAAAGGGCATAATTAGCGCAAACACAAATTGTATGTAAGATCATTTGGAACAGTTCTCATGTTAACTGCCTTGAAACGAACACTTCCACGCGAAAGATTTCTTGTAGGTACGATTCTCAGCTAAAACGTATCGAGTAAAACACTAGTAACATATACTTACGAGCAGCTGAATTAGTAGAGACCTACGTACTAGCATGTAGTGACCCCTTTCACTCTGGTGGCAACAAAGCAAAATGATGGTCTAAAAGAGATACGAAAGCGTTGAGGAACCATCGTATTTCATGACTGTTCACCCAGTTTTCATAAATATTGGACACTGAGGCGTTTACATCTCTCTGTGATGTCGCCAGCGTTCTCAATTAGTACGAGGTCACGTGAAGCGAAGGGGAGGGAGATATACCGGAGGTATCTGTCAAACCATTTTGGTGCAATGATTGTCTTAATGAATGTATAATATGATCTGTTTTTTCTCTGCTTGATTGATTTATGATGTGCGTTCGGGAGTTCAGCTGAGTTTTTCCTCTTTTATGCGCAATATTTCGACGAGAGACAAAATCGTCGTCTTCAGATGCTGCGAGCTACTTTGTTATGGATACTCGATAGCTGTACAGGATACCAATGTGCGTGTCCATGACAAAAACGACTAATGGGAAGGGGCTGTGACATGGATACCGCAGCGACCTACATCTATGTGCAGCCATTTGTGAGCAGTGAACCGTTTCGGAATCATCGAACTGAACAATTTCTCAATGGAGCCTGAGTGACCACGTATTTGGATAAGTGACACTGTTTCACTATTGATCTGTCTCCATTACTAACCACAAACCGCGGAACAATAATGAAGCAATAATAACGGAAGAAGCCATAGAGAGGTATGAGTTTTGAGCCGTGTTGTATGAAACTTTCACATGTACTTCACTGCGACTCAAATGTCATCGTATCGTTTGTACACAGCAGACAGCTGTATTTTCTGTGTCACCAATCTTCTCACTGGTTTGACGCGAACAGCCGCGAATGCATCTCCTATGCCAACCTTTTCAACTCAGAGTAGCAATTGCAACTTACATACTCTATTATTCGTTGGATGTATTCCAATCTCTGTCTTCGTCTACAGTTCTTACCTTCTACAGCTCTCTCTAGTATCATAGAGGTTACTATATGAAGTCTTAACACATGTCCTATTATCCTGTGCGTTCTACTTCTCAGTTTTTCCGATATATTCTTCTCCTCTCCGATTCTTCGGATAACCACTTCATTCTTAGCTTTTGAATCCACTTAATTCTCAATATTCGACTGTTGCACATCAGTTCAAATACTTCGATTCTCTTTTGTTCCGGTTTTCCCGCAGTCCATATGTCAGTACCATACATAACCATGCTCCAAACATATTCTCAGAAATTTGTGCCTCAAATTAAGAACTATGTATGATACTAGTAGACTTCTCTTGGCCAGGAATACCCTTTGTGCCAGGGCTAGTCTGCATCTGATGTCCATTTTGGTCCGTCTGTCATGGGTTATTTTGATGCCTAGGCAGCAGAATTCCTTAATTCCGTATACTTCGTTATCCCCAACTGTGATGTTAAGTTTAGCAGTGTTCTCATTCCTGATACTCATTACTTTCCTATTTCTTCGCTTTACTCTTAATCCATAATCTGTACAAATTAGACTGATGATTCCATTTATTTTCCGTAACTAAAGGTGATGACGCATGATGGTTTTTCGTAATTTTATTTCATTTGCGACACACTAAGTGATACGAAATGTGCTATTATAATAATATTACGCTCCTTGCTGATGATCGTTTTGACTAAACTTCCTGTAGATACTTACGACCTGGAGCACCTCAGAGAAAGTTAAATAAAAATTCGTAGCATTTGAGCAGGACTTGCTCTGGAAATCACGTTCAGCAGTGCAGCAAGTAACGTATTATACTGCATATCTGTCGTCTAAACAGAAGCAAGACTCATGTGGAACAATAAATTTTGTAGCATCAATAAAGTACCATCTGTATTATGATTACATTCCAGCCGAAAACACCCCTTAGTTAGGGAGAACCAAGGCTATTTTTTGAATACTTGGCTTCCATTCAGATATGTCTATTTTACCAGTTTATTTCTAATCGATGTCGAAACAACTAAGACTTCATTTTATGGTGCTTCAGGACGGTGATCGACGTGATATAGTTGAATTTACAGCTGCATATTTACGCTGCAAGTCACTGTAGGATGCATCGTGTCGGCTACCTTGTACTGCTGCTGCTCATTCCCTTTATTGTTCCGTTCGCAAATGGGGTGAGGGAAAAACGACTCTCTACACGTTTCCAAACGAGTCCTGATTCTTCTTATCTTGTCGTCGCGGTCCTTACGTGAGATATATATTGGTGGCAATAGCATCACTCTGTACTCTGTCGCAATTGACGACTTAAATTTCTCAACAGCGTTTCTTGAAAAGAAGTTCTTCCCTCCAGGGATTCCCAATGGAGCTCATGTAACAGTCCTGTAATACTCGTGAGCTGGTCAAATCTACAGGCGGTATACCGGTTAAAGTACTTCAGCAGCCTCTATTGTCGTAACTGTTGTGATAGTTACCACAAGCGTGGTGCATAGTTTGAAGAAAGCAGTTATAAGAGCTCTGTTTTGCGAAATTCTGATGTGAATATATTTGAAAATTTAACTTGCGGTTGATAATGGAAGCAAGAATAAAGAAAAATCAAGACACTTTCATAGGATTTGTCGACCTGGAAGAAGCGTTCGACAATCTAGAATGACGCAAAATGTTCGAAATTCTGAGAAAAATAGGTGTAAGCTATAGGGAGAGACGGGTAGTATACTATATGTAAAAGAGCCAAAAGCGAATAAAAAGAGTGGACGACCACGAGCGATGTACTCGGATTAAAAATGTGTAACACAGTGGTAGTGAAGAAGAATTAAAAGATGCGTTGAATGGAATGTACAGTCGAACGAGTACAGCATATGGACTGAGAGTAAAGCGAAAAAAGGCGGTCGTGGTGAGAAGTAGCAGAAATGAGAACTGCGAGAAACTTAACATCAGGATTGATGATCAAGATGTAGATGATGTTAATGAATTCTGCTAACTAGGCAGTAAAATAATGAGTGGTAGATGGAGCAAGGAAGACATCAAAAGCAGACTAGCACTGGCTAAAAGCGCATTTTTGAGCAGCAGTAGAAGGCTACTAATATCAAACACAGGCCTTAATTTGAGGAAGAAGCTTCTGAGAGAGTACGTTTGGAGCACAGAATTGTATGGTAGTGAGCCATGGACTGCGGAAAACCGAAACGGATGAGAATCTAAACATTTTAGATGTACTGCTACCGAAGAATGTTGAAAATTAGGTAGTCTGATAAGGTAACGAATGAGGAAGTTCTCCGCAGAATCGACGAAGAGAGGAATCTCTGGAAAACACTGTCAAGAAAATGGGATAGACAGGTAGGACATGTATTAATACATCGTGGAATAACTTCCATGGTACTAGAAGGAGCTGTAGAAGTTAAAAACCATAGAGGAAGACCGAAATGTAAATACACCTAGCAAATAATTTGACTTAGTTTGCAGGTGCTTCTTTGAGAAGAAGAGTTTGTCACAGGAAAGAAATTTGTGGCGGTCCGCCTCAAACCAGTCTGAAGACTGATGATCCAAAACAAATTGACGAAAAAGAATCCCTTTCAAATCCAAACATATTGAAACAAACTTTGTCATAACTTGGTGAACAAAACCCCAAAGATAACAATTTAAAAACACACAAAATTAACGTTGTAAATAACAATTGGAACAAATTGTATTCTCTCAATCGGATCTGGAGAAGTACGTAAGCTGGCCCATGACTTTGAAAATGCTGTAATACTGCTATCTGTAGAATGTAAACATAGTGCCCGTAGTTAGATAGTTTCACCGATTTCGTGCCTTGCACCAGTGGCAAGCTAGTAGTCTTGCTTCAGCATTCGGAAAAATAATGATGGACACCCACAGAACAAGTAACTTGTCGCATACCAATATAATTATTCCAATATAATTACCTCCCACATAGGTGAGAAAATACCCTTCCAAAAAGATATTTTAACGAGTCAATTTCAAATATCCTAAACAGTTTAAATGTTTCCACAACGATGTTTACTGTTTTAATCTGGGTGGCAGCCGATTAAATTGCAAACAAAATTAGAATCATAAAGTACATTAATTTGAGCGATTCGTTTGGATGGAAATAGTTTGGTTTCATCTGCTGGTGTACGCATTGTCACTGCTGTGGAGAACATTCAGTGAAGGTAGCAGTATTCAGTCTCACATTTCCTTTCATAAGGCTTACGTCAATGTCTAGTTGAAACCGTATCCGAAACGTAAGAGCTCGGCAGTACATTTTCATGTGTCCGTATACATGCCGCACCGACTGACCGCAGTGTAACACACACAGTCATACATTACCGCTCATTTTTCTTGTACAGTACGACACCAATTCCAAACGGCCAGAAAACTATACTTCTGAAAACGCGGGCGAATACTATCGTTTATACTGATTTGTAACATAGCTTTTACAATGCGAGCGTAGGTAACGACACAAAAATCGGAAATAAGTAAAACATTATAGCATATTTCTGACCTACAGAAGAATGGCTTTTTCGTCAGTCATAACAAGCTAGTAAACAGGAAAAGACCTGACCTTTTGCAGCAAAAACCTCGTACATCTACTCAACGACGTGTTCTTCTGTTCACTACCCTTCCAGTCAAATCAGTGAATGTGGAACGTAGGAAACTTGTATGGAATCCAACAGCTACATTATTTAAAGTACCAAATAAGCCACCACAACGGCAGCTGAAGGGAAAATCACAGACATGGTAATAAAACGTCAAAAGCAACAAAACTGTTTCCCAATACTGAAGAAGCCAATTCCACAATTGTTGCTACAGCTGAGCCAGAAAGGGAAACAATCTTCCAACATATTTACTTTTGAAGAAAAAATAATTACATTTACAAAATCATTCGTGTACCTGAACTCCGAATAATGTGCAATAATGTGGAAATCATCACACTCCTTTCATAACTTATGTAACAGAGAAAGTGCCAGTCATAGTAAGAAGAGAAACAGCAGAAATATCTGCCTCTCATGCATGAAGTATGTCTATATTGTCTTGATTTCAGCGGAACTGCAATCATACGCTTTATCTTTATAACTCTCAATCAGTGAGATTCAGATCTTTTTAAATTTATTTCACGATCATTCATGTTTCATCATCATTTACTAATGCTTGGAACACAAAAACATAACTAGTCCTTTAAGTCAATAGAGAACTAATTAAAAGCAAATATTTATGTTACAGCTGTCTTTCTCGCCGCTAGGAGTGGTAGTGTCGTCTGTTGTTCCAACTGTCACAGTAATAATTTTCACATCAGTGAGTCACGACTGTATATATCAGACTGTGTACTGTTTCTCTCTGTTAGACTGCAACTGTCGATACTGCTCATTCATCATAATTTGTATGACAGTTCTGCATATTACATTTAGTTTTACACATTACATTTAACAAAATCATTGAATAGGAGATGGAAAAGAAGTTGAAATAACTCCGTAGTCAATTAATTCAAAGATTCGTAAAGCAAAATACATAAAACAAAACATAGTTATGTACTGTACAGCATAGCAATAAATATTCTAAATCATCAGAACTACATGTATAGCGTGAAAAGAAGCGAAAGAAAAAAGATGAAATATTTGTCACTCCCAATTAGCAACTTCTTCACAACAAAAACGCTTACATCTATGCCGATAAAGAAGAATGGATCGCAATCAAGAGATATAATACAGTTATCGCTGTTGTGTATTTTGATGACATTCGAAAGAGATTTCGATTGCCAGTAGACAACTTTTACATCCACAGTCCACCATGTATTTTGCCTAATTCTTAAACATATTAATGAGAGTGTATTTCATGATCTTACTGTCGGAAACCACACACACACACACACACACACACACACACACACAAACACACACACACACACACACACACACACACACACACAGGACGAAGAAAAATTGTTACCAAATTTTAACCCTGGATAGTTGATGGCAGTAGGAACCAAAATTACTAATGTTGTGTAGGTCGATAGCGCACCATTTTTAAACTACGGAAACTTGGCGCCACGCGCTCCGATTGGCCGCGGGATTTCCCTGTTGCCGTTCGTCGGTTGACGGGCAGCGCTATGGTTGTCGGTTCGCACATACAAATGTCCTTCGATTTGCATACATTGCGATCTCTGGCAGGCAAAGCATTCGTGGTCATGCGTTGTCCAGAGCATCCGGCAACAGGGCAATCTCGTGGCCACTCGAAGCACGTGACGCCAAGTTTCCGTAGTTTAAAAATTATGCGTTGATGTCTTACACAACATCAGTAATTTTGGTTCCTAGTAGCATCAGCTATCCAGGGTTAAAATTTCGTCATCCAATTTTACTCCATCCTGCATATGTGACCCTCCTCTAATTGACGATCAAACGAACATATGATACATACACTACTGGCCATTAAAATTGCTACACCAAGAAGAAATGCAGATGATAAACGGGTATTCATTGGACAAATATATTATACTAGAACTGACATATGATTACATTTTCACGCAGTTTGGGTGGATAGGACCTGAGAAATCAGCACCCCGAACAACCACCTCTGGCCGTAATAACGGCCTTCACACGCCTGGGCATTGAGTCAAACAGAGCTTGGATAGCGCGTACAGGTACAGCTGCCCATGCAGCTTCAACACGATACCACAGTTCATCAAGAGTAGTGACTGGTGTATTGTGACGAGACAGTTGCTCGGCCACCATTGACCAGACGTTTTCAATTGGTGAGAGATCTGGAGAAAGTGCTGGCCAGGGCAGCAGTCGAACATTTTCTGTATCCAGAAAGGCACGTACAGGACCTCCAACATGCGGTCGTGCATTATCCTGCTGAAATATAGGGTTTCGCAGGGATCAAATGAAGGGTAGAGCCACGGGTCGTAACACATCTGAAATGTAACGTCCACTCTTCAAAGTGCCGTCAATGCGAAAAAGAGGTGACCGAGACGTGTAACCAATGGCACCCCATATCATAACGCCGGGCTATACGCCAGTATGGCGATGACGAATAAACGCTTCCAATGTGCATTCACCGCGATGTTGCCAAACACGGATGCGACCATCATGATGCTGCAAACAGAACTTGGATTCATCCGAAAAAATGACGTTTTGCCATTCGTGCACCATGGTACGTCGATGAGTAAACCATCGCATGCGCTACAGTCTGTGATGCAGCATAAAGGGTAACCGCAGTCATGGTCTCCGAGCTGATAGTCCATGCTGCTGCAAACGTCGTCGAACTGTTCGTGCAGATGGTTGTTGTATTGCAAACGTCCCCATCTGTTGACTCAGGGATCGAGACGTAGCTGCACGATCCGTTACAGCCACGCGGATAAGATGCCTGTCATCTCGACTGCTAGTGATACGAGGCCGTTGGGATCCAGCACGGCGTTCCGTGATACCATCATGAACCCACAGATTCCATATTCTGCTAACAGTCATTGGATCTCGACCAACGCGAGCATCAGCGTCGCGATACGATAAACCGCAATCGCGATAGGCTACAATCCGACCTTTATCAAAGTCGGTAACGTGATGGTGCACATTTCTCCTCCTTACACGATGCATCACAACAACGTTTCACCAGGCAACGCCGGTCAGCTGTTGTTTGTGTATGAGAAATCAGTTGGAAACTTTCCTCATGTCAGCACGTTGTAAGTGTCGCCACCGGCGCCAACCTTGTGTGAATGCTCTGAAAAGCTAATCATTTGCATATCGCAGCATCTTCTTCCTGTCGGTTAAATTTCGCGTCTGTAGCAAGTCATCTTCGTGGTGTAGCAATTTTAATTGCCAGTAGTGAATTTTTTCATATACACTGAAATGCCAAAGAAACTGGTATAGGCATTTATTCAAATACAGAGATATCCAAAGAGGCAGAAAACGGCGCTGCGTTAGGCAACACCTATATTAAAGTGCCTTGCGCAGTTGTTAGATCGTTACTGCTGCTACAATGGCAGGTCATCAAGATTTATGTGAGTCTGAACGTGGTGTTACAGTCTGCGCACGGTCGATGGCACACAGCATCTCCTAGACAGCGATGAAGTGGCTATTCTCCCGGACGACCTTTTCACTAATATACTGTGAATATTAGGAATCCGGTAAAACATCAAATCTCCAGCATCGCTGCGGCTGGAAAAAGATCTGCAAGAACGGGACCAATGACGACGGAAGAGAATCGTTCAACGTGACAGAGCAACCCTTCCGGAAATTGCTGAATATTTCAATGATGGGCCATTAACAAGTGTCAGCGTGGGAACCATTCAACGAAACATCATCGATACCGGCTTTCAGAGCCGAAGGCCCTCTCGTCTATCCTTGATGACTGCACGACACAATGGTTTAAGCCTCGCTTGGGACCATCAGCACCAACATTGGACTGTTGATGACTGGGAACACGTTGCCTGGTCGGACGAGTCTTGTTTCAAACTGTTTCTAGCGGATAGACGTCTATGGGTATGGAGGCAACCTCTTGAATTCATGGACCAGGCACTGTAACGTTGTGGGGCGTGTGAAGTGGCAGTGATACGGGAACCGTGTTGTGTCTAGATACCACTCTGACAGGTGACACGTATGTAAGCATCCTGTCTAATCACTTGCGTCCATTTGCATTCCAACGGACTTGGGCAATTCCAGCAGGACAATGCGATACCCCACACGTCAGAATTGCTACAAAGTGGCTCCAGGAGCACTCTTGAGTTTAAACACTTCCACTGGCCACCAAACCCACCAGACATGAACATTATTGAACATATCTGGGATGCCTTTCAACGTGCTGTTCAGAAGAGATCTCTACGTCCCAGTACTCTTACGGATTTATGGGCAGCCCTGCAGGATTCATGGTGTCACTTCTCTCTAGCATTGCTTCAGACATTGGTCGAGTCCACGCCACGTCGTGTTGCTGCACTTCTGTGCGGTCGCGTGAGCGCAACACGGTTTTAGGTAGGTGTACCAGTTTGTTTGGGTCTTCAATGTATATGGTATATAATTGTTCAGGGTCGTCAGAAATATTCTGAAAAGCTTGTAAGGAGGTCGCAGGAGCATACTGATGAATATTTGGAAAATAAATTTGCAGATGACTGACTAACTATATACAATAGTACAGAACCCAGTACCGTAGAAAATAAGAATGGAATAAAAGTACCGATTGATGACATGAAAATGCTGAAACATCCATAAAATGTCAGGTGTACAGCCACATGAGCAGTTTTTATCTTTCTCTTATATCTTCTTCCTATCTTGAGAGTGAGCCGACTGAAGCTACAGTACAGCACTTGTTGCGTCATTTAAACATAAGAAAGCATATAGATCCCACCCCAATTCTCAGATGAAGATTAGCTTCCAACTTTGTGTGTTTTCGAAAGAAGAGAGTATTGTCCACAGATAATACGTAAGGCTCTACGAACAAAACCTATAGTGGACATAAAGAACGAAGAAGACATAGAAAGATTAAAATTCATGAGTTTCTTGCCATGTGTGGGAAACTTGTCATTAAAGATAGGTCGTATTCTGGCTAAACAAAACGTTAAAGCTATTGTTCGCCCTCCACCGAAGACAGCAGCACGCTTGTGTTCTGTCAAATATGACTTGATGCTCAGCAGGGTGAGGTATAAGAGATCCCCTCCCGAGTTTGGCCTTTCATGTACCGGGTAGGCAATTCGCTCAAGCCAGGAAAGACTCTTGGGACAGTGTAGATACACCGGTATCTTATGGTGCAATAAATAGCCTATTGCCGAGTACTACATCGATACCGGTCACTCTGTGTGATATGAAAATGTAAATAATCCAATGTCGACATCATCTTTTTCGGATTCGGCGGTGAAAGAAGCAGCTCAAATTCGTTTGGTGAATAATTTTACTAACAAGGAAAGCGGTTTCAACATAGACAGTCACTGAACCTAGCACTTCCTTTAATAACACGCAAAGACCTCGTTACAGTGCAGCTAATGAAGACTCAACGATGTCCCAACTTGAGTCGACCGCGTAACCGCAGTTTGAATTTATGCATACTCTTTGTCGCCAATCGTCGTCTCTGGTGCTATTGTTTTCTGCGCTTAAAAACGGACAATGCTCGTTTCACAATAAATCCCGCAAATGTAACGTCATTTTGACGTCGCGCGCAATATCGACGACCGCATGATAGACTGTAGAATTTGTGACTAGGAAGAATATGAATATTATTGGTCATCGACTAGCTCGCTGCAATTTAAGCTTCCCTCTTGGGTTCCTGCGTAAGCACACCCTGGGAAAATGCCACACATTCCTAAAGAAATAGTGACACATTTTTGACAAGGAAGAATATATATGTTAATGCTCTTCGTTTCACTCTCAGCAGCTTAAACTTACCTCTTCGGTTCCTGCCTATTCAGACTCGAAAGGCGGCACACATTCGGAAATAAAGAGCCAGTAATTGTGAAAAGGAATAATATGAACTTTATTGTTGCTCGTTTCAGTTGCAAGAATTTCAGCTGTTCTCTTATGATCCTTTCTAACGACATACTCAGAATTCGCTAAATAATTATTTCATCCTTCGTTCTCAGATCAGACTGAATGTAAAGAACAGCCAGTATTGCAGAACGTAGTTGATCAAATTCATAAGAAAGTAACAGAACATGTTAACAACAGTAACATGAAAAGAAAATTGCATGTAACGGGGCACAAACCAACAATTTTCAATTAAAAAACAAAAACCAAAAAAAACCACGATGTTATTCATCACGCTAGAACTTAAACATGTGATGTTTAACTGTAGGCTTCGTTATCATATTCTGTGGTGAAAGCTTGTATCGTTGATGTGTTATTAAGTGACATGTAATAATAATCGTGATGTGTTTGCGATAAATTTTCAGTGCTTTGTTATATTGAAACGGCATGTTGCAAATTATAACAAAAAGAGTGTCTAATTCTTTATCTGCAAATTATTGACGATAATAAGTCACTCCTAATAGAGCACTCTTCCTTGAAGGCATTAAACGGCGATAAATCATTACGTGACATTTTATTACAGCAATAATTATAATAAATCCTTCCAATAATGACGTGTTATTGTAAGTCTCCTGTAAGCGCTCATGAAATGTTGTAAGAGGCCCTGAATGTCCATAATCACATCTTCAGTCTTGGTGACATGGCACATCATCCGGCAAAGCAGGCAGTAAGACATACTAAAAAGACTGAAACTATAGCACAATACTAACATGTAAATGGAGACTACCTACTTTCCAGTTCACTGACAGTACTGTGATATGGACAGGTATGAAAACACATTGCTGTCTTCATTAACGGAGCGCGAATACGATTGTGCTCAAATGTGCAAGCAAACATCTTTAAAACTTTGTTATGCACAACAGTTCAGACAGCCGAAGATATGCGTTGCTGTACTTGGGTTTGTGAGA
Source organism: Schistocerca cancellata (assembly GCF_023864275.1). Classification (NCBI taxonomy): domain Eukaryota; kingdom Metazoa; phylum Arthropoda; class Insecta; order Orthoptera; family Acrididae; genus Schistocerca; species Schistocerca cancellata. The sequence goes on along the minus strand of NC_064626.1, from coordinate 491,018,993 downwards.
TTTCTTTCTCTTCTCTTCTTTCACTGACTACTGCCTCCTCTCAAAATATTAAAATTAAAAATAAACACTTTTTTTAAAAAAAACAAAGAGGTATAATAACTACAGTATATTACGAAGTATTCGATAGATAATTTAAAGTTTGAAAGAAAAGCTAAAAAGTTTATAGATATAGTCTATCTAGCATCCTTTACCTGTACAGATAACGAAACTTTATGTAGTGGGATGATGCTGATAGTCGTTTAATCAATAACATTTCGCAAATCACCTTTACAATTTCATAACGATGTTATGCCTAATCTATTTACTCTGGTGTGGCAACATTACATTCCATACAGGCTGAACTTTATCAGTACAACATTTAACTAGCGTGAAAAATGTGACAATGACATTCCCTGGATAAAGAGAATTTGCTAACTGACATATAGAAAAAGATTAATCAACAATATAAATGAGTCACTGTATGTGTGAAATGTCAAGGATTTATAGTTTGTTACATTTCATCTGTCATATTCGCTAAAAGGGCTGAAGAATGTTAGAAAGAACTGGCTATAGCGGCAAGAGTATATTTATGCGAGAAGTGCACACAGTGATTTTCCGGTTTGACACCACTAACCTCTTCACAAAACACAGAAAGCTGAAGTTGTAGAACTACTGCGGTGCTTTAAATAGCTTGATTTAAGACCGTTTACGCACGTTCCGAGTGGTCACCATGGCACTAAAGCGCTTTTCCACATAAATAATGCTGTTTTAATGGCCTACTATAAACCGAATAGCGCTGTCGTCAGCATTGTCCTAAACAGCTGTTGCCGAAAAACACATGCCAGCCAGCTCCGCGACGATTGTTTACTGTCGCTTTGGATTAAGCTGTCTAAATAAAAGAGGGCGTTAGAGGAATTCTGGTGAGTGACTTAACGTGGCAAATGACACTGAAATCACAGATATCAGATGTGTCCCATTGTACAGTGTTTTGTAGTCACTTAATGTAAGGGCAATCCATATTACACTTACTTTAACACAAAGCGTGTGTCAACAGAGAAGACTAATTAGCCAGAAAATATAGCTTTCTGCTTTGATCAACGATCAGTTTTCGCGATAATACGCACAATTTTTCCCGTTCCGTAGGACGAGTTCTTCATATTACCGTTACTTTCTCTGAGTGTTGCAAAGAATTAACCAACTGTTCCTGATTTTAATTTTCAATATGAAAGGGGTTACCATGTCTGGTGACGTTATAGTGTCGAGTCTAAACAATAATCTGTTCAATGGAGACATATAGAGTCGCTAAAGCCAGAAAGGTTTTAACTCGGGAAATGTAAGAAACTAAGATTCTACACATAACGACAGCTCTTCCTATAAATAACTTCAGGGATTACGCTGTCTAGCTATTTCGTGACTGAGACGTATATTTTCGCTTAATCACTGACCATAAGCCCCTCGTGGCCTTATTTTCTCCGTCATCCCAGTTACCCATGAAGACTTCCTACCACCTGCAGCGATGGGCACTATTCCTTTCACGTTTTAGGTACACCATCCATTTCTGGCCCACCTCCCAGCACGCCAATGCCGATACTTGCCTCAGCTCCCCTCGGGCCAGACTTCGGCATTCGATTTGTCGGATGTGTTGAAACGTCCCCTTAGAACAATTATACATGACTGTGCTTAAACTGACACACAATATTTTTAGCGCTACGCAATCTGACTTTCAAAAATCCCTACAAAAGAATGGCCCTGACTAACATTAACCTATACCTTTAACAAATCACTTACCTCACAAAAATCTTCATTACTCGAACTACTGCAATACAGCGAGCGCCACTACTGCCAGCTAAATAAAAGATTCAAACTACGGAAGGCACTAACTACTGATAGGCATAGTTAGCAAATGAAAGATTTTAATAGAGAACAAACAATGTACTTACCTTAATAGTCATAATATATATAGCAGTTCATGACATCCAGTCTTACAAATTTCAAAACTCCGCCATCTCTCTCCCCAGATCCACCACTGCTGGCGGCTCACCTCCAACTGGGCAACGCTACGCGCTGTTAACATCCAGCTGCCCAACACTACAACGGCAAACAACAATGCTAACTAGCCACAGACTGCACACAGCACAGCCAGTGATTTTCAAACAGAGCGCTACGTAACGTTGCCAATAAGAAAATATAAACAGCCTACTTACAGTGTTGGCTACATTCCCAGTCACAGCTGAGGGGGTGGCCGCAGCGACGACCGCCGATCCGTTCCTCCAGCTGGTGCGCCGATATGTTCTCCGCGGCTGGCCGACGCTTCCTCCTCCTCACGCCCAGGCTGACCTCCGATTCTTCTTCTCCGTCCGCCATCAACTGGTGGTCGTCAACGGGATGTCCCTCCTTGCGAAAAATGACACCACTCCACGAGTCATCGTACCAACATCCCTGTGGTCTCGGGTTCTCCATGTCTTACATCAAGGTCACTGGGGTATTGCCCGGACGAAAACCCTCACATATCGCCATGTCTTCTGGGTTGGCATGACAGTGGGTTTGGAACACATGGTTTGGGGGTTGTCAGCAGTGTACCCAGGCCCTTCCCGCACCGCGCCAGTACTTTCAATCCTGGCCGGCCGCTTCCCTCCCAAGGGAACGCATACATGTGGATTTTGTGGGACCCTTCCTCAGCGCTTACTGGTTACTCATCACAGATGCTTATTCCCACTTCCATTTCATTTTCCGATGCTCCTCTATCACCACAGAGAATACCATCATGGCACTGTCAAAAATATTTTCCATTGAAGGCCTTCCCATCACCTTGGTATCAGACAACAGCCCGCAATTTCGAAGTCAAGAGATCGCCAAATTCTCTCAGATAATGGTATCCACTACGTCTTCAGCCCTTTCCATCCCCAATCCAATGGAGAGGCAGAGCCCCTTTTTCGCACTTTTAAAACTCTGATGAAGAAGTACATGGAGGACCGTTCCCCAGAAGAAGCTCTTACGTTATTTCTCAGTACCTACAGGGTTATACTGATGGGTGACAAGAGTCCAGCCAAACTGCTCCATGGTCGCCAGCCTCGGACCCTCCTCCATAACCTCCTGCTGCAGGTCAGACCTCGCGTCCTGCCAGACGCTTCCCGATATTCATCTGGCTCCAAGGTTTGGGCTCGTGGTTTTGGGCACTAGCCCACCTGGCTTTCGCGGGTCGTTCTCTGGCCCCGTACTCGACGTATGTCTGGACGACAGCGTGATTTTGTGTCAGCGCAACCAACTGCGTCCTCATTTTCTCGAGCAGCCACAGCCCAAACACCGGCTCCTCTCTTTCACTCATCGCCGGTCCCTTCCTTGGGGCCTATGTTGATGCCCTCTCCTCAGTTGGTGGCTGATCTTCTCGGAGATAGCCACCAGATGCCGGCTGCTAGTCCCGCGCCGCCGCATGCTTCAGACCCGGAACGGCTCCAGGACCTTCCCCTGAACCCACTTCCCGGCCCTTCCTCGGCGTCGCCTCGGCTGGACGACCCAGATGTCTCTTGCCCAACCCGACGTCGCCTCGCAACCGCCCCCACTGCGGCGTTCCAGCTGCCTCGCCCGAAAAGTGGCACCCTACTCTCCAATGGCCGGGTTCCACCGCCTCCTTCAGGAGGACTCAGCTGGAGATCAGTCTAATGCACCGTGGTCACCCGTGCCGCACCAGCTTTTCCAAGGGGGTAGGGGTATTGTACTGGAGCCAAGGTAGCCCCTTAGGGCCGGCAACACATATAACACCACACGGGACGAGGTTGCCTATGCCCAAAGGCGTACCCAAAGGCACCATGGTGAACACCGGCTATTTACACACAAGATAACGGAAACAGACATTCCGAGCACTACTTTCTGCAGGGGGAGCTCGAGCCACGGCCTGCAGGAAGTATCACTACGCCGAAATCTGATTGGCTGGAGACAGTTACTATGTAGGGGCTAGAAGCAGGCCCGAAGTTCAATTCACGCCGGATGCTGACCTCATGTACTGCAACCGTCAAAGATTACGTCTTTGTCTCGGAATTGGACTGTTAGTAGTGTGTGAGTGTGTTACGACGAACCTTTGTGGAAAATAAGAAGTGAACTTTTGATTACCTCAATTAGGATACTTTTCTCGTTATTGTTATCTTTCGTTCGTATGTTTAGTCATCTACGTTGTGAACTTACATCAATAAAAGTTGTGTTGTGAAAAATTGCGAATTGTCAGTCACAACACTTTCCGTTTTCACTTCACTGCCGACCCGACATCATTATATCTAGACTGAGCGCTTTTTCTTTCCTTTTTTTTTTTTTTTTTTTTTTTTTGCTTGCCTTCCACCTTCAAACTTCTAACATTCCATGCTCCAACTCATAGAACGTTTTCTTTTCGTTGCTTATTCAATCTTTTTTCTCATTGTCACACTCACCCTTATCTGTTCTTTCCCACAGATCCGCACGGGGGACTTTACAGAAACTTTTGATAATGGAGAGATCATGATGACACATTGTCAGTAACAGGCCACATGTCCTGTGGATACACTATTTTTTCCCATCAGTCTTCTGACTGGTCTGATGCGGCCCGCCCCGAATTCCTCTCCTGTGGTAACCTCTTCATCTCAGAGTAGCACTTGCAACCTACGTCCCAATTATTTGCTGGATGTATTCCAATCTCTGTCTTTCTCTACAGTTTTTGCCCTCCACAGCTCCCTCTAGTACCACGGAAGTCACTCACTCATATCTTAACAGATGTCCTACCATCCTGTTCCTTCTCTTTATCGCCGCGTCGAGTGGCCGCGAAGTTTGAGGCGTCATGTCACGGACTGCGCGAGCCCTCCTGCCGGGGGTTCTCCTTCCGGAATGGGTCTGTGTGTTGTTAAGAGCATAAGTTAGTTTAAGTAGTGTGTAAGTCTAGGTACTGATGACCTAAGCAGTTTGGCCCCATAGGAATTCACACAAACATTTTTTATTCTCTTTTTCAGTGTTTTCAACATATTCCTTTCCTCTCCGATTCTGCATTCATACTGTATGTATCTTTAATGGAGTGGTTTCCGTTGCCTTCTGCACCCTCATGATATTGATGATTGCTGGTCCTTGCACCTGTTGGGGCAGGTTACCAACCCAAGAACATGGGGGTGCCCTGAAACTCTGTCCGCACCTCCGCTGTCTGTGACAAAGCTGTTCGCAGAGTGGGTATGACTTCTCATGCCGAAAGTCTTCGGCCGCCACTGCTGACGATTTTTTTCAGAATTTTGACGATGGTGTGGTTCGAACCAGGGACGGAGGACGTTGTGATTACTAGTCAAAGACGCTACCTCCAGACCACGAGTAATCCCGAAAGTTAACGCCCCGGCGATAAGGTCATTGAAATCAGGGCATTGGGCGAGAATAGGCAACGGCGTCGGTTATGTCAAAAGAACCACAGGACCGGTTGTTTTAAGCGATTTCTGGAAGTCACGGATGGTTGGACATGGATTTGAACCGTTGTGTGGAACTGGAAGTGTAGGCCTTAGAGGACAGAATAACTGACGTCTGGACTGTACGAACACTGTTCTTTCACATCGCTTACATTTGTAATTGATATTTAAAAATGTGGCTAAGTTACATCACATCGGCGTTTGGCAGTACATAAATTTTTTCTACAGGCGCGTGCGTTTACGGTAGGCATAGTTGCTGACGCACCGTGAGAGCAAACCTCGCGACTGCTCGTAGAGTGCGACCACACCAGGCGAAATCTTGAGGCTGTCTCATTAAGCAAAATAATTAGCCATTAACTTAATTGGCGACGTCAGCGGCGGTGTTGCGTTACGGACTAGGGTAATTTATCGCGCCTTCGCGCCCACCCACTGCCCCTCCGCCGCCTCGCGGCCGGATCGCTCGCTGCGGCAGCGCGGAACGCAGCGTTTTGCATACTGTAATTATGCAGCCACGGCTCGATCCCAAGTTGTTTGCTAAGGCGGTTCTTCGGAAGCAATTGCCTCGGCGAACGAATTTATCAGTGTTCCTGACAGGGGAATTACTTTATTCGCCAGCGTGGGGACTAAGAGCACTGGAGCAAGCTGTTCTTCGAAGCACTAAGACTCAGAATAACTAGAATACCCGCTACTCGACTTAATAAAAAACTTGTTTACTACGACTGTTCATCACCAGAATGCTTGCGAAAACTAGAACGGGGGTAAATATGAAATGCATTTCATGTTGCAGATTAGGTTGTTGTTGTTCTGGTCTTCAGTACCGAGACTGATGCAGCTCTCCATGCTACTCTATCCTGTGCAAGCTTCTTCATCTCCCAATACCTACTGCAACCTACATCCTTCTGAATCTGCTTAGTGTATTCATCTCTTGGTCTCCTTCTACGATTTTTACCCCCCACGGTGCCCTCCAATACTAAATTTGTGATCCTTGATGACTTAGAACATCCCCTACCAACCGATCCCTTCTTCTAGTCAAGTCGTGCCACAAACTCCTCCCCAATTCTATTCATTACCTTCTCATTAGTTATGTAATCTACCCATCTAATCTTCAGCATTGTTCTGTAGCACCACATTTCGAAAGTTTCTATTCTCTTCTTGTCCAAACTATTTATCGTCCATGTTTCACTTCCATACAAGGCTACACTCCATAGAAATACTTTCAGACACAGACTGACGCTTAAATCTATACTCGATGTTAACAAATTTCTCTTCTTCAGAAACGCTTTCCTTGCCATTGCCAGTCTACATTTTATATCCTCTTTACTTCGGCCATCATTAGTTATTCTGCTCCCCAAATATCAAAACTCATCTACTACTTTAAGTGTCTCATTTCCTAATCTAATTCCCTCACCATCACCCGGCTTAATTCGACTACATTCCATTATCCTCGTTTTGCTTTTGTTGATGTTCATCTTATATCCTCCTTTCAAGTCACTGTCCTAGGTATACGGTAGAATAGTGTGGGGGCTAGAGCTTAACAATAACTTTTACAGTGCTTTTTAGGTGAAGGCCGCTAGGAAAAATACCTTCTGGGCACACGAGACTATCGTTGCCACCAACCTCCATAGTGTCTATGGCTGTGTGTGGAATTGTTAAGCAGAAATATTATCATTTGTGATTGGTGGTGTAAACATTCTGTCTTACAGTGAACCACATCATTTCAAAACCGTTATGGGCAAGTAATTTGCATTTAAATTGAGTACTCACAAATGTATTGAGAGTATTTTTGTAGTAGCGCCAATGTTACAAAGTAGTGCCTCGTGCTTCAGCAGTCTCTTTATCATCGTTTCGCGAAGTAGGAGCTGGTTGTACCAGTGTAGGTGTTGTTATGCTGTAACACAATTCACTAGGTCAACGGCTGCACCCACAACTGAAACGTCAGCAAAAACCAACCAGCCGAAAAAAATGTAAATCAGGTATTTTGACTAGCTCTCCCATAAAGACAGTGACAGAAGAAGAATTTACTAAAGGAAAAGCTAAAGGAAATGAGAATAATGATACATGTGAAAAAGAAAACGTATACCGAATAAGCAAGCATGCAAGTCTAGTTATTGCAAACAAACTGCACAATGAGACGCTTTACGTTCAAGTTTTAGGACAAGATGAAGAATGTGTGCCCTAAATGCTCGAAATGGGAAATCTGTCAATAATGGGTGCCAACTACCCAGTGAAAGAGATAGTCTCACTCCTGATGCGACAAAAAATGGCCCACATTATATTTGCCACAACAGTAATTGAAACTGCGAAGTTTAATTTTATGATTAAGATATTTGATAAGTGTTTCAGGGAAATGTAGTCACATTGCCTCATTGTGACTTGGAAAATAATTTCCACCACCTTACAAATGAGCTGTAGCGAGTTATCCCATTACTCGGTCAAGTAGCTCCTCACTTTGCATATCGAGGCTGAATGTAGCCCGTTCCAGTCCTCCCACCAAGGAAAAACCGCTAGCTCCATAGGGAATCGAACATGGTCCCTCCACAAGCTATCAGAGACGCTGACCACTGAGCTACGTAAGCGGACAAACCCCCAAGCTCCGTGGTGTCAATGGATGATGATCGAGTTAATTCTTAGAATGGAACCTAGATCAACGAAGTCCGCTTCTCTTCAGTGACTAATGCAACATTTGTCCGACACTTCAGGATCGTGGCAGAAGGCTGTTAACAGGCCAGGTACCAGTGCACACCTCAGGCAAGCAGTACACTTGGATCAGCAGGGAGGCTGGGCAATAGTATTTCGGGCCTGTACCACGTATGTACACTGGACACCTCACGCAGCTATCGAGGATAATTCGAAGGCTGTGCTCTATCTGAACAGGATCCTCCAATTTATTTTCCACCCCTTCAATAAACATTTTATGGATGGTTTTGTCTTCCAGGATGATATTAACGAGCACACCGCGCCTACTTCGTGAACACTGTACCCCAGGAAATGGGAATCAATCAAATGGAATGACTTGTGGCACCAGCCGACATGAACTCGATTGATCGTGTTTGGGAACAGTGGAATCTTGAAGAGCGTTGTTGCAGAGACCTTCCACGTCCACTGAGGTCGGCCACCATCGAAATACGGGAAAGGCCAGAATAGCAACGTCATGGATTCCCTGTAGACGTTATGCCAATGAGAATCCAAGAGTGTCGCATTGCACAACACAACAGTAGAGTTTGATGTCATAAAAGTAGGATAGTTACTCTTCAACAGAATACTTTTGCTTTTATTTCTGTAGTTATTTCATGTCACAGATAAGTTAGGCTTCCATTGTCTGCTCTCCTTGATACTCTTTCTTATTTACAGATACCAAGGCAATATAAAATTTTTCTTTTAATAGTAGACCACACAGTGGCTTACACTCTACCGAACCAGACACTCACAAAACAGTATGCGTGCCAACAATTTACCTCGCATCGTACCGCTGTCGACACGGATAGAGCCACACTCGGTAATTTGAACGCTGATCGTCCTATATAGTTGTCACACTACATCGGCCACCGCTCATCTTTCAGTTCAATCAACATTTATGAAAAGCGCAATAGCACTCACTACATAAATGTCGCGGTGACAAAAACCAATATTTCCTAAATATATCGTCTTGCCCTACCAAAATTCACTGACCCGCTGGTATGGCACTTTTTTCTATTGAGACATAGTATCTCTTACCTTCAGGATTCTATTTGTTTTGAAGACTCATCATCAGCTGAAAACGCCTTCATAATGACCTTTCTAGTATCACAAGAGACGGCACTATTAGACGACTGTAGTGTCTATCATATACTGCTTTCACACAATATTCTACACATACTTGGAAGTTGAAATTACTAGGGGAAAAGTATTTCTGTCCGTTGCAATTTTCACAAACACTGATGCGTTTCCATTGCGTGTACTTGGACTTCCGGTAGTACATGAAAAACTCGGCATCGGTATGTTTCATTTACAGCGTTTCCTGAAATAATAAAAATGTCACCAAGACATGTTCATAAAATGTCACCAAGACATGTTAGCTTTTATTATCATAAAAGGTCAAAATATTTCCTTTTATGCTCATTCCAGTCAGAAAATGTATTACTCTAATGATTTTTATGTTGTGTAGCTTACAGTACTACTGATACATTAAAGCGTTTTTCTTGCGGCGGATGCATGTGCTCGATCACTTTATGTTTGTTACACACACGCTTTACAGCAGTTTGCAGTAGTAAATACATATGATTCCCGTTTCCTCGTCAGATGTATCACTCGTCAGTTTTACTGTATGCCAATTATCGTTTACAGTTTTATAGTTTTCGTTGCATTGTCACAGATTTAGGATGTTAAGTAACACAGTCGTATCTATCACTCCGATTCCATTGTCTCGTTTCGTCTTTGTCATAAAATTTTGTACAAATATACAAACTAATCCTGCAACAAAGTGGCGATTATCTAGAGTAATGGGCGCTTCAGTCTGGAACCGCGCGACCGCTACGGTCGCAGGTTCGAATCCTGTCTCGGGCTTGGATGTGTGTGATGTCCTTAGATTAGTTAGGTTTAAGTAGTTCTGACCTCAGATGGTAAGTCCCATAGGCTCAGAGTCATTTGAACCATTTAAAGTAATGAATGGAACCCTTTCTGTATTGTTTTAATAATCTGTCGTTGTGGACCCATAGGCACAGTGTATAAAATTCTTAACATTCTTAGAGTACAGTAATGTGAATATATCACTTCAATAGAAATTATGTAGTATCATAGCTTCTCTATTATAGTTTCAGTTGAACATGACATAAGTAATTAGGTCTCACACCTCGCGAGTACAAATTGTCATCATTGCAATTACTGCTTTAAAATGAAAAATAGTTTTGTGTAGGAAGTCGTAGAAAGCCGGATAATATTGCCTCTTAACAGATGAGATGGATGCTGTCGGACAATAACACTATGGTCTTGCAATTTCATATAAATTTAGGAAGGTACCATATCAAATCTCAGGACAGTTCATTCATTGCTACTCTAAGTTATAAACTCTACCACCAATTTCCTGCAAACCATTTAGATTATGTTATACTTAAAAAACTTCTTTCTTGTTTATAAGTAAGACTGCCTCTTCGTTTTAAAAGCACACACGTTTATCAGCAAAACATTTCTGACATTAGATAATAAATACAAAGTAAAATTAGTATATTTTATATTTCACTTTTGTTTTAACTTTTTTAGACTTTTTCTTTTACTGCAAAATACTAATGAACGTAACTTGGTAAAAGACGTAACTATTTTCTTTTCGAGGAAGTGGTTTCCAGAAACACGTCTTGTGGAAATGTATATTTGACTTAGTGATCAACTTTTTGGTCCAAAAATACATTTGCATTGTTTTTAGTGCAGAATGTGTTTGAATAATTCCACTGGAGCATGTGGATTTGGACTGAACATTAGCATAACGAACATTACATCTTCATTTGAAATTAGAGGGGAAAATATTCCCCTGTAGCCCCAGCATGAGTCTGGAGTTTCGCTTCTTAAGTTTTTTGCGCATTTTTTAACATTTTTGGTACTCAATTTGGACATCATTTGGCGGCGTGTATGATACATGCAACAAATGTGTGTTTCCTTTAAACTTCTTTTATTTCATTACGTCATTGATCATTAACGTCCTATAGATGTCCTTTATTTGAATGACCAGTCTTCACGTCGTTTCGCAGTTACTTTTTTGGGGAATACAGCTTTTGGTACAAGTGAAGTTAAAAATCTGCGTTCCACTCGTTACGCCTACGTGACGCAGACCAATGGTCGATGCATCGGGGCGGCAAGGTCACCGCACAGGAAATTGCAGTTTGATAGCGGCAACCAATAGGGAGCGGTTATGCATAAAAGTGAATTATTTACGAGGCTCATTTTCTCTCCTCCGTTTCGCATTTTGGAAGTTTTTGACAGTATCAATCTCCGGTATTAATTTATTTATATGTGGATATCGTCGTCGAATTCGGATATTGTTTTGTCCGAAAGAGTAGAAGAGGTTTGTTAAAGAGCTCTATTACGTGCCCCACGTTTATGTGGACGAATTTTTCCACAAGGATCAAATAACACTCAGTCTCAAACAAAATAAGAAATTAGCCACTGCTAATCGTCTACTGAAAACAGCCCACAAATCTGAAAACCGGAAACAAGGTAAAAGTTGCCACTTGTTCACACCAAATGCTTCAGGCTAGCCGTTGTTTGAAACCTAAGAAATTAAGGAGCAGGCCGTGCAACACCAACAGTCCATCTCGAATGACACAATTGAATATACACGCTGCAGTCACATTAATGTGATCACAGCGTATCTCCGACGTCAAACTGTGAAAACACTCACAGGTGGCAGCCTTATCAGTGAAGGCTACATAAAACGTGCCCCGGGGGACGCGGAAAACAGTTCATTCGTTATCGTAACGCGGAAAAGGAGTCATTTATGTGACGTCCAAAGGGGATGACCATTGGCTTTCAGGTCAAAGGTGGAAGCCGTCCCGAACCGGATCGTTTGCAAACTGTTCGCGTGCTGCCGTGGTTAAAGTACACCGTGCGTGTCAAAATGGCTCCATCCACAAAATGCACCGAGGCAACTGTGGTGCATCACCTGACAGGGGTGAACGACGGCTGCGGGGATGTGTCCGGAGACGCGCAACTGTTCGGCGAGAGGAACAAGTGGCTGGCAACAGTGTCTCCTCAGCGAACGTTGTTGCGTATGGGATTCCGCAGCAAGCTCCTGCTTCATGCACACACGCTGACTGCTGTTTATCGGCGACAATGGTTGGAACTTGAACGCCAGTACCGCAGCTGTGCGTCCGCTGAGTGCGACAGGTGGCCTTTTCAGACGCATCACGCTTTGTGCTCCATCGGACAGATGGCCGTTGCCGTGAGCGGTGTGATACGTCTGAAAGCAAACACCCTGCAACAATCGTCGGAAGGGCCAAGACGAGGAGCACCAGGACGATTTTACTATACTTCCCTGTGACCGACAAACTGCTCGGATTTAAATCCAACCGCGAAACTGTGGGACCACGTAGATCCTACTGTTCGCGTCATGAATCTTCAGCGGAGAAATCTAGGGCAGGCTGTCCACGGCTCTGGAGTGGTCATGGCTGTTGGTACCTTCCACAACCTCACTGGCTCTCTTCCTGCACGTCCACACTGCAAAAGGTGGTTTGGACAGGTGATCACATTAATGTGAATGGACCGTGTGCAGCGTGATTCAAAGAGGAAGAACAGATATCAGTTGTATCTATGAAAGATAGAAACACATTGCACATAACACTGGACAGAGAAAGTTTCAAAGATTTTTGTTCAAACGGATACTACACCATACACTCAAAATGAGCACCATGGGTTGCTCGAAGAACGTCGTAACCGGGGACCTTCTTCGTGTGAAGCTGACGTGATAACCGCTACACTATGGAAACGACGGACACGATGAGTCCGTCCTTGAGCACTCGAAGATGCCTCAGCTTTTCTCCCGTCCTCACATGCACACTTGATACTTCTTTTGACTGCCTGAAACCCAGCACAGCCGGGGGCTCAAGAAGTCTTCGGGGTGCTCGAGAGCGTGTCTGCCGTAGCATCCCGAAAAAGATAGCGGCGTTTGGCGCAGTCGCTATTGCAAGTCACATCACCAACAACAATCACTTTCTTAGTAGCAGGCACTTCGAGGCCATCCTGTTGCACACACAAGATGAATGGGAGTGCTCATTGAATAGACAGCTTAACATCTCACCCACCCAATTCCACACACCAATCAATGAGGCCCCGCTCATTGAATAGACAGCCCAACAGTCCAATTTCAAACCCCAAACCCCATGAAGAGCAGTTGCCATAGTCGGCTCAAAGACTCTGCCCCTTATGCACTCCAACAGAAATGAAAATTGCAAGATGTGAGGCTTGGTGACCGTGGAGGCCAAATGCAAAGAACAAGATCTTATCATCAACCTCCTCAAACCGACGTTGTGGGCTGCTGTTGTTAAGATAACACCGAACCTCACAAAGAACAAGATCTTACTGTCAATCTCCTCAAACCGACGTTGTGGGCTGGTGTTGTTAAGATAACACCGCACCTCAAAGTGAAAGCGATGCTGGGTGCCGTCACGCATAAAAATGAAATCATTTGGTTTTTATGGAGGCGGTTTTCGTTATCCAGAGCCGACAAAAATGCATAAAAAGAGAAAATGTTTCACAATTGCTCAAGAGACTGACATCACCTAAGTAGGCTTATTATTATGTATACTACTGCCCATTAAAATTGCTGCACCACGAAGATGACGCGCTACAGACGCGAAATTTAACCGACAGGAAGAAGATGCTGTGATATGCAAATGATTAGCTTTTCAGAGCATTCACACAAAGTTGGCGCCGGTGGCGACACCTACAACGTGCTGACATGACAAACAGTAGTTGACCGGCGTTGCCTGGTGAAATGTTGTTGTGATGCCCCGTGTAAGGCGGAGAAATGCGTACCATCACTTTTCCGGCTTTGATAAAGGTCGCATTATAGCCTATCACGATTGCGGTTTATCGTATCGCGACATTGCTGCTCACGTTGGTTGAGATCCAATGCCTGTTAGCAGAATATGCAATCGGTGGGTTCAGGAGGGTAATACGGAACGCCTTGCTGGATGCCAACGACCTCGTATCACTAGCAGTTGAGATGACAAGCATCTTATACACATGGCTGTAACGGATCGTGCAGCCACATCTCGAACCCTGAGTCAACACATGGGGACGTTTGCAAGACAACAACCATCTGCACGAACAGTTCGACGACAGCAGCATGAACTATCAGCTCTTAGACCATGGCTGCGGCTACCCTTGACGCTGTATCACAGACAAGAGCACCTACGATGGTGTACTCAATGACGAACCTGGGTGCACGAATGGCAAAACGTCATTTTTTCGGATGAATCCAGGTTCTGTTTACAGCATCATGATGGTCGCATCCGTGTTTGGCTACATCGTGGTGAACACACGTTGGAAGCGTGTATTCCTCATCGCCATTCTGGCTTAATACCCGGCGTGATGGTATGGGGTGCCATTGGTTACACGTCTCGGTCACTTCTTGCTCGCATTGGCGACACTTTGAACAGTGGACGTTACATTTCAGATGTGGTACGACCCGTGGCTCTACCCTTCATTTGATCCTTGCGAAACCCTACATTTCAGCAGGGTAATGCACGACCGCATGTTGCAGATCCTATATGGGCTGCCCTGGCCAGCACATTCTCCAGAGCTCTCACCAATTGAAAACGTTTGGTCAATGGTGGCCGGGCAACTGGCTCGTTACAATACGCCGGTCGCTGCTCTTGATGAACTGTGGTATCGTGTTGAAGCTGCATGGGCAGCTGTACCCGTACACGCCATCGAAGCTCTGTTTGACTCAATGCCCAGGCGTATCAAGGCCGTTATTACAGCCAGAGGTGGTTGTTCTGGGTACTGATTTCTCAGGTTCTATGCACCCAAATTCCGTGAAAATGTAATCACATGTCAGTTCTAGTATAATATATTTGTCCAATGGATACCCGTGTATAATCTGCATTTGTTCTTGGTGTTGCAGTTTTAATGGCTAGTAGTGTACATGAGTTCGATGATCAATCTTGAAAACTGGAATGACCTGTGATTCTTCCCAGTCATATGATGTATTGCTGGTAGAACTAAAATACCTGAACTAGAGTATAAGTGGAGGAACTAGAATACCACATGCATCTCATCCGGCCCTGTTGCCTTTTCAGTATTGAGCGGTTTTAGTTGATAATTTTTCCTTGATCGTTTATCCCAATATTTACCATTTCGGCGATCGTACGAAGTTTGAAAGGATGAATTGTACCTTTATCTTCTACAGTGGAATGATTCCGTAATACTGAATTCACTATTTCCGCCTGTCTGCCGTCTTACGTTCCATGCCATTATGGTTCAAATGGCTCTGAGCACTACGGGACTCAACTGCTGTGGTCATAAGTCCCCTAGAACTTAGAACTACTTAAACCTAACGAACCTAAGGACATCACACACATTCATGCCCGAGGCAGGATTCGAACCTGCGACGTAGCGGTCGTGCGGTTCCAGACTGTAGCGCCTTTAACCGCTCGGCCACTCCGGCCGGCATGCCATTATAGTCACTAAGCGTCTGATTAGATTATTCGGATCCACTTACTGATTTTACGTAAGACTGAACCTTCTTTGGCTATCTACTCACATCGGTTGGTAGAGTTTTACTTCGAAATTCACTGAATGCTTCTCGTATTTCTCTTCTTACTCTCATTTTGACGTCGATCATCTTTTACTTGTGGAATGGACTTTAATTTCGTTTAAAACTCTGATGAGGCTCTCTTTGCTTTCGCTGCAACCTTTGACATGTCTATTTAGCACGATCTGTCTTTACCATTCCTCAATATCATGCTCGGCACATATTAGTCTAAGGAGTATTGTACAAAACTTCTGAATATTGGCCATATTTGCTACACTTGATAGCTGAATATTTGGGTTAGCTACTCATACTTTACGACTCATTTTCCACCACTGTCATTACACAAAAATATTTTCCTACTTCTCTTAACACTCCTTGTAATACGTATAGTCAATCATGATTTAACAGCCTTATGGCTTCTAATTGCCTCTGTTCTATCAACTAATTCAAAAAGCTCGGTTCTCCTAGTTACTAGGAGGTCTAAGACATTATCCTAATTTTCAAGTAAGATATTCGGAATAATCTCGCACAAATCTCTGTCTCTGGCACCAGTTTTAATCGCTTAACTCTCCCATGCTATAGCCGGAAAATTGAAGTCTCGCCCCACTTATAAGGGATCATTCTTCCCGCGATCCGTACGTGAATGAGAACCGAAGAAACCCTAATAACCTGTAGAATAGGACGTACTCTCCGCCATGCTCTTCACACTGGTTTGCAGTGTATAGATGCTAATGTAGATATTAAAGTAACGTAATCGGAAAACTCTCTCGAGACATTCTCAGAGTTTTCTCTGAAGCGCTCTATCACTGAGGCTGCTGACGCAAGAGCTTCTGATCGTCATACTTGACCCACCTCTCAGGCCTATCTTATTTTCTCATATTCGAATTCTGTTGTAACCCAACTTGATATTTACGGCGATGAAGATGCGGCCACTATTGACATCTAGCTTATTGTATCGATGGACACTGCCTGACAAAGCAAATGAAACACGAAGAAGTGCAGAAGGAAACGAATTGGAACTTTACAGGTACGAAGGAGATGTGATATTATTTCAGTGATTACAAAATACAGTGAACTCTGCAACGAACTTGGCATTACGACCCCACTTATCGCACGATATTGCACGCCCGTTTGGCCCAGAAGCGTGCACTGGTTCGGTTGGGACGGATGTAATAAAGACGTATCGTTTCCTGTTCTCGATATCCTGGATACTTGTACCGTGACGGAACTGAAGTCCGATCTTGTCGCACACAAGCTCTATCGCGGACAATTCTGGGGATTTTGCTGGCCACTGGAATAGCTCTAGAACACGCAGACAGTCCATAGAGACACGTACCATACGTGGACGAGCATTGTCCTGTTGAAAAATGACACTGCAGTACCGTCGCATTAGAGGTAACACATGAGGACACAGGACGTCAGTGACGTACCATTGTGTCGTCTGAGTTCCCTCAGTCATTATCAGCCATAATTTGAAATACACCAGACTGGGTCCCCACACCATGATGCCAGGAGTAACAGCACCGTCTATCTCCAAAGCATAGAAAGAATGGGACCTGTTCCCCAGGTAGGCGCCATAATCGCCGAGGTGGTCATCGAGGGTAGCGCAAAAGCCTGCAGCAGTTTGTATTGTGGTACTAATGGCGGCCGACTCACGCGACGGTAATCCATTAGTCCGGTTAGCGTCCCCGACCAATGATGCGGGATGACACAGAATGTTGCAGGTAGTCTACTCGTTATTGTCGGATGGCAGGCACAGATGTGGCGGTCAGACGTGTTGGACCGGAGCCTTGTCGATGAGTAAGTCCGTCCTCGCATTCCCAAGCAGTCCAACATCGAGTCACTGCCACAACTACGAGGTACGTTTGAAAAGTCCGTGCAAAAATAAAAACTACTTACGTCTTTAGGGTAAACCGTTTTTATTTTTCGACATAGTCTCCTTTTAGACATATACACTTCGTCCAACGCTGTTCTAATTTATCCGTCCAAATAATAGGAATTGTCCAAGTTTGCAAAATAGATATTAGTTGCTACAACCACCTCCTCGTTTGAATAAAATCTTTGTCCAGCCAGACTTTTCTTCAAATTGGGGAAGAAATAGTGGTCTGAGGGAGCCAAGTCTGGAGAATAGGGGAGGAAGTGAAACGAGTTGGAATCCTATTTCCATTAATTTTGCAACCGCAACTGCTGTGGTGTGCGCTGGTGCATTGTCGTAATGGAAAAGGACTTTTTTGCGGTCCAGTCACCGGCATTTTTCTTGCAGCTCGGTTTTCAAACGGTCCAATAACGATGAATAATATTCACCTGTAATAGTTTTACCCTTTTCTGGATAGGCGATGAGGGTTCTCTCTTGCGAATTCCAAAAGACAGTCGCTGTAACCTTTCTGGCCGAAGAAAGGTCTTCGCCTTTTTTGGTGCAGATTCTCCCTTGGTAACCCATTGTTTAGATTGTTGTTTGGTCTCGGGAGTATAGTAATGTATCCATGTTTCATCCACAGTGACGAAACGACGCTTAAAGTCCTGTGGATTCTTCCTGATCAGCTGCAAACCATCTTTGCAACACTTTACACGATTCCGTTGTTGGTCAAGCACGAGCAATCGCGGAGCCCATCTTGCGGATATCTTTCTCATGTCCGAATGTTTATGCAAAATATTATGTACCCGTTCATTTGAGATGCCCACAGCCCTAGCAATCTCATGCACCTCAACTCTTCTGTCGTCCATCACCATATCATAGATTTTACCAATGATTTGTGGAGTCGTAACCTCCAAGGGCGCCGCGCCGGATTAGCCGAGCGGTCTAGGGCGCTGCAGTCATGGACTGTGCGGCTGGTCCCGGCGGAGCTTCGAGTCCTCCCTTGGGCATGGGTGTGTGTGTTTGTCCTTAGGATAATTTACGTTAAGTAGTGTGTAAGCTTAGGGATTAATGACCTTAGCAGTTAAGTCTTATAAGATTTCACACACATTGAACATCCTCCAAGGGCGTCCAGAAAGTTCAGCATCAATTGTACCGATATGGCCACTCCGAAAATTTTGAATCCACTTGTAAACTGCTCTAATCGAAAGTGCAGAGTCACCGTAATGTTTATCAAGCTTCTCTTTAGTCTCAGTAATGTTTAATCACCACACGAAATTCTTTTTCATCCATTTTTTGACAATCACTCGACTTCCTTGATTCAAACGAATGCCAAACACAAATAAAGAGACCAATATTGCTGAAACTTCGTGTGCATTCTTTCCAAAGATGCTACTAACTAAACATTGGCGCCATCTCTCGGACTTCGCACGGACTTTTCAAACGACCCTCGTAAATGCCCCACAAATCTGAAACTGCACGGTTCGACCAGAGGTCCAAATGGAGACACACACTGTCGGTCATCTCTAACTGTATCAAGGGCTGATAATGCCCTCTCCGACGAGTGCTCTTCACAGTGATTACATCGGGCCTGATAACAACACTAAACACGATCTACACTAATGCACACTGGCGGCCATACTACTTGCAGCTCTGTTGTTTTATATACCTGCCAACGATGTGTACGTGTGCAAGTTAGACCGACTTCGAACCATGTCTTCTGACTTCTTCTCTTTCTTTGTCAGGCACTGGATATTCCAATTTGAATTTAGAATTTTTGTTATTCACCTCTGGTGTCATTTTAGTTCTGTGACTTGCTCTACTAATGACCATATTTAATTGCGATGATAATACAGGACATAATATCCCGTCTGAGGCGTGCGATCATTTTTATGTTAATAATTGGCAACCAGTGTTGTACAGTCGCAATAAAGTCACGAGATGTTCAATTGGCTCTTTTATTAGAACATGTTACGCATTTCGGGATTACACCCATCTTCAGACATTACAAACTTAAACTCCTTCCTAACCAACTAGGCGTACAGCCTTGACAACTCAAAGAAAGTGTCCAATAACGTATGACTGTAACTGCGACGCTAGCCGTTTTGAAGCAGAGTTGGTTAGGAAGGAGTTGATGTTTGTGATGTCTGAAGATGGGTGTAATCCCGAAACGCGTAATATGTTCTAATAAGAGCCAATTGAACATCTCATGACTTTATTGCGATTGTACAGCATTGGTTGCCAATTATTATATTTAATTGCAACCGTTGACAAGAATGGGCTATATTATTATTTTTTCTGTAGATTATGTTGAAGGGTGGTAGTAAAATATGTATGCTTTTTATCATGTTTCTTATTACTTGAAGTGTAATCTTTGGAAACTACTTACTTTGAACATATGACGGTTATTTCATTGTGATATCATACAAAAAAGAAATGAACAAAATTCACCGGTATGCTATGTTTTAACAAGGAGCTACATATATTCTTCTGTGGTTGGATACGCCCCACCACAATTTCTCAAATTACAGTTAAAAAAGCACAATAACTTCCATAGATCCGCGTTGCTGGCATGCTGTCGTCGAAGTGGAAGTTGTTACTCAACAACTGAAGCCCTGATGATGAAGCTGTCACTTCGAAAAATACACTGGCATAGGCAGCTGAAGCCCTGATGATAAAGCAAAGACAACAGCCGGGTATTATTATCAAGTTCTTCAGCCTACTGTATGTATATCTATTATACACACAAAAAAAAAGGGGAAGGATGTGGAAAATGTTTTGTCAAATCAGTGCGTCATCGCCGACCTTCTTTTTGTCTATTGCCAGTGCCTCGACTTTATGTCATTAGGGCACCTAATCGCTTTGTCTAACAAATTGTGCAAACTACCTTTGCCGGCGGTGTTGCTTTTATTTCCGACTGTCATTTACCGCTATATGCAAAGAAAGTGACAACAGATTAAGACGGGGAATGGGAACGGACTCAAACAATCGTAATGTAATAAAATAAGCACAAGAGGGAGGATTTACAAAGTGATTTCTTCTCAGGCTGTGGATCGCAACAAAATATGCGTGGTTTATGAGGCAATTCCGAAATTGATAAGAGAGTATCGAAAAATTATTTTGTGGCATTTACCGGAATATAAACTGATATGATAGCAACGTCACCCAGCGAAGAATGACTAACAAGTCAGACACACGCACGGTGCGTGTAGTATCAGTGAGCGTGTTGTCCGTGTGTACAACGGGGACAGTGCTTCATATATCGGCAGCAGATTGCGATGGCCCGGAGGCGCGGCATGAGGATTTCGGAAACTGCCGACTTGTTTGGTGCTCGAGGCGTGCTGCGGTGTCTTCAACAAGTGCCGAAACCCAAGGCAAAATCTCATCCAAGTATCGTGGCGTTGGGCGGCCAACCCTCATTACAGAGGTGGGTGGTGTTAGGCTGGGCAGACTGGTCAAACAATACAGGCGGCGAGCTGTGGCGTAACTAACGTGAGACTTCAATATTGGGCAGAGTGCAAGTGTGTCTGAGCACACAGTGCGCCGAACACTCGTAACGAAGTGCCTGTGAAGCCAATGTCAACGTAACGAGACCGACAATTACGACTGAAATAGACACGTGAGCATCGGCACTGGACGTTCTCACTGTGGCAAAGCGTTGCATGGTCTAATGAATTCGGATGTCTCCTTCCACATGCCGACAGTAGGGCGCGAATCGGCCATCTCTAGAGGAACAGATCCTTGACACTTGTACTGCGGGACGGAGACAAACTGACAGAGGGTCCATTATGCTCCGGGGAACACTCACGTTATAATCCATGGGTCCAATGGAACTCGTGCAAGGTACCAAGACGACGAATAAATATCGTACATTGGTTGCAGACCACATACATCCCTTCGTGACGATCATGTTTCCCGACGGCAGTGGAATTTTTCAGCAAGATAAAGCGCCGTGTAACATGTCCAGGAGTTCGAAGAACACAATGACGAGTTACAGTTGATGTGCTTGCACCTCAACTCGTCAGATCTCAACCCGGTCGGAAACATCTGGGATGTGATTGAACGTGGCATCGGAGCTCATCGCCCCCTCCCCGTAATTTACGGGAATTAGGTGACTTGTGTGTGCAGATGTGGTACCAGATCCACCCAGCGACCTACCAAGACCTCACTGCTTCCATGTCACGACGCGTCCGTGCCAAAGACGAACATACCGGCTATTAGGTTGGTGGTTATAATTTTGTGGCTGATTGGCGTATTTCGAAACAAACCTCAAGCTTCTTATTAAACTGTTCTGGTCACCTATTTTCTTCGAAAAATGTAGCAGTTTCACACATCGATTAAATATCATTAATGTTTTAAAGTAGTGGGCACTTCTATGATAGTAAATCACTTAGTAACTGACCCTGATCACAAAACATTTTGTTAATTTTCTAGCTATTTTTTACTTGTACTCACCAATGTGAAACCATTTACTTCCAGGAAAAACACTCTTACACGAAACTTTCGATGTAAAGGGAAAAAGATGCACTTCAAGACAGTAAAAAGCGACGCTCCATACAGGAATTGTCAGAGTGGGATGAAAATAGGCAGACACGATGTACCTACATGTACGGACTAGCAAATTACAATTTCAGAAACATTTCATGATTTAGTCAAGAGAATGTGCTTCACAAATTGAGCTAATCAATAATGAGTTAGTCCATCTTCGCTCCTTATGCAAGCATTTATTCGTCTTGGCATTGATTGATGGAGTTGTTCGATGTCCTCCTGATGGGCATCGTACCAAATTCTGTTAAATGGGGGCGTCAGGTAACCAAAATCCTTAACTGGTTGGAAGCCCTGCGCGTAATGCTCCAAACGTTCTCAGTTGGGCACAGATCCGGTGACCTTACTGGCCAAGGTAGGGTTAAGCAAGCACAGAGGCAAGCAGTAGAAGCTCTTTCCATGTGCGGGCGGGCATTATCTTGCTGAAATGTGAGCTCAGGATGACTTACCATGAAAGTCAACAAGCGCAGTACATCGTAGACATACCGTTGTGCTGTCAAGTGTCCCGCGGATAACGACCAAAGGGGTTCCGATATTAAAATATGACGGTGAACCGCAGAAAATCACTCCTGGGTGTTGGGCCATATGGCGGCTGGCGGGTGATAGGTCGCTATCCTACCGCTATCTGGGGCGTCTGCGCACGCCTCTTTGCTGGTCATGGGGCTCAGTTCGAAGTGGGACTCGTTACTGAAGACAGTTCTGCTCCAGTCCATGAGATTCCAGGCCGAAGACGCGTGTGGAGACACCACGCACAGCCTGCGTATTTTATTTATTTATTTTTTTTTTTTTGCCTGACAGTGTATTATGTTTCTCTTACAGCAACAATCTTAGTGGGTGAGAGTGCACGGCACCAAAGCACCATAATGTGACGCAGTGGTTAGGCGACACACACGCAGGTGGTCTAATAAGTCTAAATGACGAAGAACGAAAAAGGCAAAGACACTAACATCATTGGGGTATTGGTATATGATTCTGAGTGATTTTTGTGGTAAGGCAAGTGTGATGCTAATTTACTATGCTCGAAGGGGGGCGAATGGTCATAGGTATTTTTGAAATTTTCTAACGAGATTATTGGAGGCTGTTAAGATAAAGGCATTTGGAAAGCTGCTCAATGTACTGCTTCTTTGGGCTATCACACTTTCCCTCAAAACCGACATTGTTCCAACTTGAAACCCAGAGTTCCTCCCCTATACTTGGGTGGACAAACCGTTACATGACGGCCATTTACAGAATGCCGCTGAAGTTATTTTCGGCGTGGAACCTTTCAACACCGAGAACGAACACATATACAACCACGATTGCCGCCAAATCATTAATAGTTGGGAAAAATAAGTCGTACTGCGAGATGGAGTGGTACATCAGGACGAATGACATCAGAGAGTTTCACAGTCGGAGCTTGATTTTTCTTTTCAAGCTGATGATTGTAACATTATGACGCCTTCCTTACAGACCAATTAGTAACTTAAAATACTGGGGAAAACAAACCGTAGAGATATTGCGAAACGCCATCTCCATTCCGGTAGAGATGCGTTATCGGAGCAGTAATTATACGAATGGATTTGATTTCGGTAATATATTTGTGTGTTTGAACTACGGTGTGACTGAACACTGTACACACTAAGTGGTATTTTTTGGAAAGCATTGTGAACAGCAATAGATATTGGCATACTCCATCTGTTGGCAGCCTGAGAGAGAGTAAAGATTTTACACTGATGCGAACATACCGTGGCAACGGCGAATGCTTTCACTGTAGGTGGCGTGATAACATCGGAACATCTGTAGTGCTCTATTCACTAAATTTGTTTACAAGGGTGTTGTTATTGTTGGCTGTGAAGCGATTTGAACTAATTAGAATGTCGCGTATGGGAAGGTAGCCATGCTTACAAGGGAACGTCCCCATCGCACCCCCCTCAGATTTAGTTATAAGTTGGCACAGTGGATAGGCCTTGAAAAACTGAACACAGATCAATCGAGAAAACAGGAAGAAGTTGTGTGGAACTATGAAAAAATAAGCAAAATATACAAACTGGGTCGTCCATGCGTAAGATAGGCAACATTAAGGGCAATGTCAGGCGAGGAATGCCGTGGTCCCGTGAACAGCCGCGGAACGAGAGGTCCTTGGCTCAAATCTGTCCTCCACTGAAAATTTTGCTTTCTTTATTTTCGCAAAGTTATGATCTGTCCGTTCATTCATTGACGTCTCTGTTCACTGTAATAAGTTTAGTGTCTGTGTTTTGCGACCGCACCGCAAAACCGTGTGATTAGTTGACGAAAGGACGTGCCTCTCCAATGGCAACCGAAAACATTTGATCGCAAGGTCATAGGTCAACCGATTCCTCCACAGGAAAACACGTCTGATATTTTGTATACGACACTGGTGACAGCATGCGCATCACATGACAGGAATATGTTGTCGACCCACCTAACTAGTACACTTGGCGAATGGGTGAAAAGATTCTTCTACCTTGCCAGATTTAGGTTTTCTTGTGGATATAATAATCACTCCAAAAAAAGTGATGAAAACATAAGAGTTTTTCACATAAACTGAAAATAAAAAGTTAAAATTTCAATCGAGGGCAGATTTGAACCAAGGACCTCTCGTTCCGCGGCTGTTCACGCTAACCACGGGACCACGGCGCTACTCGCCTCACATTGCCCTTAATGTTGCTTATCTTACGCATGGACGACCCAGTTTGTATATTTTGCTTATTTTTTCGTAGTTCCACACAGATGATGATGATGATGATGATGTCTGGTTTGTGGGGCGCTCAACTGCGTGGTTATCAGCGCCCGTACAATTTCCCAACCTTTGCTCAGTCCAATTTCGCCACTTTCCTGGATGATGATGAAATGATGAGGACAACACAAACACCCAGTCATCTCGAGGCAGGTGAATAGTTCCACACAACTTCTTCCTGTTTTCTCGATTGATCTGTGTTCAGTTTTTCAAGGCCTATCCACTGTGCCAACTTATAACTAAATCTGAGGGGGGTGCGATGGGGATGTTCCCTTGTTAGTATAGCGCTGACTCATTAAGAACTCTTAAATCTGTAACAAGTGCCGCGCGGGATAGCCTCGCGTTCTATGACGCCTTGTCATAGAACGCGGCTCCCCCCGTCGGAGGTTCGAGTCCTCCCCCGGGCGTGGGTGTGTGTGTGTTGTCCTTAGCGTAAGTTGGTTTAAGTTAGATTAAGTAGTGTGTAAGCTTAGGGACCGATGACCTCAGCAGTTTGGTCGTATAGGATCCTACCACAAATTTCCAAATTGCAAAAAGTTCTGAAAGTTAGTCCGTATACATGAAGTCGAAATGTCACTCGAGGATTCTTCTGAAGCAAATGGAGTATGACCATTGGGACCGGTGTTGTCGACAGTTCAGAGTTTCACAGACGAACTTCAGCATTTTGAAGTTAGAGTCGTAATTAAGTAAAGGTTACACCTCTTTGTCAAAAATTTAAATTTATTTATACATTAGAGGAAGAAACTAATAATAATTAGCTGAAGGAAGTGCTTGTCATAGAAACGAACTTTGTTGTGATTATTAATGTGGAAATAACCCCCATGATTTAGGTGGAAAAGAAGTACTTGACTGCAGTGTGACGCACTGGCATTTACATATTGAGACATAATCCTGAAACTGTTTCCTTTGCTACGACTGAAGACGTTGCATACACCTACTTGGAGGTTACACGGCGACTGTTAGCGTTACATATTTCCTGTCACGATGTCGGCGTCTGAGATTTGAGTCTCATCAGATTACTACTGATCAGAATTTAAAGTTTTAGCTTTTATCTGCCTACTGGAATGAGGGATGCCGACCGATATGAAAAACAGTTTCGCCAATACAGCAGCTGAGTGACAGTTGACCTTAGTCCAACGACTATGAATTCCTTCGGCTACAGCAAAACAGTTCTGAAAAAGGAATGCGAGCCAACAACTTCAGCCCAAAAATTAAATACAGGCTCGGACGCTGACACCCTTATCCTTCAAGAGGCCTGACACATGTTTTGTGTGGTAACAGTCAACAGGACCGGCATCTAAATGGTTCAAATGGCTCTGAGCACTATGGGACTCAACATCTTAGGTCATAAGTCCCCTAGAACTTAGAACTACTTAAATCTAACTAACCTAAGGACATCACACACACCCATGCCCGAGGCAGGATTCGAACCTGCGACCGTAGCAGCCCCGCGGTTCCGGACTGCAGCGCCAGAACCGCTAGACCACCGCGGCCGGCAAGACCGGCATCTCACACTTGCACGGAATCAGAGGAACACAGAAAACAAATGTGACTGCCGCGAACAAAGCATTACAGAGAACACTGTATGGGAATGCCGTCTGTAAGCAGACATGTCTAGTGCTGGGTGGCAGTACGGGAGGAGAGGCTCTCAAGGCGGTGTTGGTTCCACCTGTATTGGTGTCATTAGGTTCCACGGTCACCCTCTTCTTACATTCCCACCTTCGTGGTGACAAGCCCACATCCCTCACTTCAACACCAGTATGGCAGATTTAGCCCAGTTGTCCTAGGCGGCAACAACAGACACCAACACCAGAAGGGTAGTCCACCATTTGAACAGTTGTAGAATTTGTAGGGATTTCATTAAACAGTTTGTACACTGGCAGAACGGTTTCAAAAACTGCGTAGTCTACCACTTTATTTAAAGAGCTGGAGCAACAGCATAAGTTCTCCTCTGGCAGTAAACAATTTAGAGAGCACTGCTATGTCAGTTTATTATTTAAACAATATGCTGAGCGCGCAGTTCCCAAACAGTTCAGCAATGCGCACACACACGCCCTGGGGCGCTCGATTCAGATTGTGGCTCGAGAATTCCTGCCACATATACTTCGTGAAAAACCTGAAATTTAAGGAATTAAAATTGTGCACGCTTTGCGTTCGTGGTTTCTAGCCCTGCCCCACACCACATGCACGTCGCTAAAAGACTCTCTGAACAACGCAGTGGAGACACAGTGGATGCTCCGCTAGCGCCTCCGGGCTGTTATTATGGAGACGCACAGCAGTCGTCTTGACAACGAGTGAACGCGGTAATTAGAGAGCATGTACGTTTCTGCCATCTCTTTGAAAAGCGAATGTCTGCTTTGTGCGTACTTCGTTGATGCGGATGATAACGGCTAATGCTTATCAAATTACTTGAATCTTAGGCTCAGAAAGAAAAATATGAAGTATTCTTTGGCATTTTGTGCTATTGACGAAGTTTGTTACAGATTCCGTAAATTACTTCCCACTATTGGAGGAACAATTACTTTGAGCACTGAACAACGAAACAAAAATAACCAGGCAAATCCACAGGCAACGAATTGAGAGTGATAATTGAATACAAAACTCACAGCCATGAGAGAAATCTTACCAAATTTCCATAAACTTACACTCTGAAATGAGACAGTAATATGTGTTACTGTTTAAACAAACTACACTGCACCGCTGGCAGATCTACTGATTCCAAGATAGCAATAAATTATTTAACACTCAGGTACTGCGTATTGTTATTTAAACCGGTTTAACAGAGTGCGCCCGCAAGTGTAACTCTTCCACACGAATGCCAACAGCACAATAATGGCAGCTCTCGCAATTGGGGTAGGCAGCGGTGAAAGCGACATGGAAACTGACGAACACACCAACCAAGGTCCGGCAATGTGTGTACAGACATTGAGTGAGAGGTTTCGCAGACAGCGGGATATTCATCAACACATTTGCCACACGTGAAATTTGTCCAGCGTTTTCCAGAAACAAAGGTAAACAGATGACTATTACAACGAAAATTAAACCAGTGAAGGTGCACATGTAATCTCAGCTTCCAACATTTGCACTCTGGCGTCTGTATCGTGAACAATCTGTCACCTTCATCAGACCTCAATATAGCAACGACATATCGAAATCTTTACAAGAGAAGGAAGATGAAGCACTGAAAGTTATACATCAAATTACGAAGTGCAGTCATCAAGCGAAACAGTGTAGACGCTATCTGTCAAATAAGGTCACACGTCAATATAAGAGGAAGGTGATACGGCGCGTTAGTATTTCAAGAAATGTAAGACACCAAATTTGCTCCCTGAGCGGATACTCCAAATGTTCTGGAGGAGAGGCTAGCAATATATATTTCAAACCCACAGAGCTTGATAGCAACACGCTGTTACCAAATTCCAAGGCATATACTACGCCATTATCTATCGTTAAAAATCCTTATCATTCAGTCCGAAGAGAGTAAAGTTGCTGTCATACAAATTACAAGGACTGTCGTATAAATTAAGATCAAAGTCCAGGATGTAACACGAATCCATGTTTCTTTTGTTCAACAGTTCGTCCGTTCCTGGGGTATTTGCCTCGGCGCGTCAGGCAACACCCCACTCTTGAAGAACAGTATCATGTCGACATTGGTTATACTTTTGAGCATTAAACCCAAACTAATGCAGGATCTGGACCCTAAGTTACTTGAATACAACTGCAAGGAGTTGTACATCTGTACTCTTTCCATTACATTCACACCTCACACCCGCAACACATACTCATATTCCACGTCCAATAGAGTTTATAGAGTGCAGAATGCATCCACACATCATTATGTGAGGGATACGTATCGACCAGACGCAGGGTCTTAACGACGTATGCATGAATGTAAGAACTATAGGGTAATATTACTTGGAAGAATAAAATATATCTCCCACTGCACACCAGCAGGAGACCAGCTGATTAGCATTTCCATCGCGGCTTGGAATTTCGCTGACTGGTGTAGAATTGTCTCCAATGAAGAGTCCCGCTTCAAGCTGATCCCCAGTGACTAGAGAAGACGTGTTAATGAGACACCCCGGATAGCAGTGGGATATCAAGCTGATTCACAACCGCCATACGAGCACTGATGGTCTCGGGTGCTATTGCATTTCATAGCACGACACCTTTCGTTGACATCCGCATCACCCCTACATCACGGTGGTACATCGACGTTATTCTATGCGTTTTTCTTTTGTCTTTCATGGCAAGCCATCCTGTGCCTTCATTCCGGCAAGATAATGGCCATCCGCACACGACGTGTGCAAGGTAGCCAGATCTCTCCCCAATTGTGCATGTTTGGAACATTATGGGCAGCACGCTCCTACCACTTCCGAATTTTGACGATACAACTCGTCAGTTGTGCAGAATTTAGCACGATATCCCTATGGAGGAAACCAGCAGCTGTGTCAATCAGTGCCAAGCGAAATAACTGCTTGAATAAGAGCCAGGGTTGGACAAATGCCTTACTGACTTGCTCAATTTGTAAAGCTCTTTCTCTTCAACAAATAATCCAATTTTTCTGAAATTGTTAATCATTGTTTTGTCTGTACACGTATGTTATATCTACCAATTTCCATCTCATTCGGATAATTCCTTTGTTGTGCGTCGTTATTGTTCTTCTTCCAGAGTACATTTGTTTACATAGCTGATATAACTCTATTAGTTGTGTATGCTGCTGTCTTTAAATCTACTTTAAAATCTACAACTTATTATCAGGAATCGCTGTATAGCAGATTATTTAGTCTGGTACGTACGATTTTTTTTCTTGCTTGTGTCGTGTTCTACATCTACATCTACGTCTAACCTCTGCAAACCACTGTGAGGTGCTTAGCAGAAGGTACGACCTTTTGTACCAATTGTTAGAATTTCTTCCTGTTCCACTCACCTACGGAGCGCGGGAAGAAAGATAATTTGAATGCTTCTGTGTGTCCAGTATTATTATGGTCTTATCTTCACAAGCCCTATGTGAGCGATATGTAAGGCATTATAGTTTATTCCTAGAGTAATAATTTAAATCTGGTTCTTCAAACTTTGTTAATAAACTTTCTCGGGATACTTTATGTCTATCTTCAAGAGTCTTCCAGTTCAGTTGCTTCAGTATCTCTGTGATACTCTCCCATGGGTTAAGCAAACCTGTGATCATTCGTGCTGCACATCTCTGTATACATTCAATATCTCCTATTAACCCTATTTGGTAAGGGTCCCACACATTCGAGCAATATTCTAGAATAAGTCGCACGAGTGATTTGTATGCAATCTCCTTTCTAGAGTGATTGCACTTCCCCAGTATTCTAGCAATAAACCAAGGTCTACCACCAGCCTTACTGACGACTGAACATATGTGATCATTCCATTTCATATCCCTACAAAGTATTACACCGATTCCAAAAGCGTCCCATGGATATTATGATCTTAGAATACTACATTTTTTCGTTTTGTGAAGCGCGAAATCTTACATTTCTGAAAATTTACAGCAAGTTGCCAATCTCTGCACCACCTTCAAATCTTATCAAGAGATGACTGAATATTTATGCAACTTCTTTCAGATCGTAGTTTATTATAGTTAACTGCATCATCTGCAAAAAACCTGATTTTACTATTAATATTGTCCACAACGTCATTAATATACAATATGAGAAGCAAGGGTCCCAATAAACTTCCCTGTGGCACACCCGAAGTTTACTTCTACATGTGACGGTGACTCTCCATCCAAGTTAACATGCTGTGCCCTCTCTACCAAAAAGTCCTTAATCCAGTCACAAATTTTACTTGGTACCCCATAAGATCGTACGTTTGACAATAAGCGTAGGTGCGGTACTGAGTCAACAATTTTAGATCTGGCCATTAGAGTCAATACATTTTCACTAAGAGTGAGGTTCGTAAGTATCTCTTCTAGATAGTTTTCAGAGAAAGCATTTAGTAAAGTTTTATAGTATGTCTTATCATTCTTTAACGTCACCGCCCGTTAATTGGGATTTAATTAATTTACTTTCCTATTTTTATATTAAAATGAAAAGCAATGGCTGCAACGTCATAGGGAACTGGAACCTCATTAATTAAATGACTGCCTTAATTCAGAACTTTTACGAGTGTTAATGCTATTTTTCTGAATGTAGCTAAGGCCAACAGTTTTGGCTTGGAGCGCAAATCTTTCGGTAAAATTTGTTACTGACCGTAAATATGAATGTTTCCTTTCGGAAATTAGTATTAAACTGATTATCGGTCTTCGTAATATTAAAATGATTGCAGGTTCTATCATTTTTTACAAACAAGACTACGGTGCGTGAAGTGGCGCACGTAACCGAAATAAATGCCTCAGTATTTAAGAAAACACGCAAAATTATGAATCTTTAAAGGAAGAACAGATTTGTAAATGAAATACGGCAAAACGTTAACAGTATATATTAAAGAAATAAAAGTCAAGTTACACGATTCCAAACAGCAAACATTCTATGCCTAATATTTAAAACAAAAGATCCTCTACTTGAAACGGCCGATGTTTGAATGCAATCACTTGATATTCTGACTTCTAATAACAGTTACAGTTGTAAATAATTAAGTAACAGTCTAAGAAAGGTCTCCTAAAACCATTTCATCGGATCCGCAGAATTAATTGCGTAACGTGAATCAAGATAACCGAGAGAGACAAGCACAATGGCAAAAATAAAAGAGCAAAAGAGCAGAGTAAAAAAAGAAAAGAAAATTAACACCCTTTTTTTCTGCTGTCGTTACGCACGCCTTCTGTATGATTTGTCATCCAAGCACTAGCTTCCGCCGCAATTTCAGGTTTTGTAATGGCTATGTGGTGTTCATTTGTTTCGGGCGAGTCGTGTGGGCTGTGGTTTGCGTATTAGTGAGTAGTGTGTGTGTGTGTGTGTGTGTGTGAGAGAGAGAGAGAGAGAGAGAGAGAGAGAGAGACGAAGGGAGTTATGAAGAACGGATGATGTGAAGTATAGGGAAGATAATTAATTTTTATCCCCTTCAGTCTCCGTGTGTTTTATTGTGGTGTCACACATAGTTACATTTTAAATAACATTTCTTCAGCTTTCAGTTTTTAATTTTTTAACATAAGACATAAATGTGTACTTTGGGTCGTAGCCAGTAGATTATATTTTATAACACATATTAAGAGTTTTGTTTACGGAATTTTAAAAAGAAGTTGTTTTAAGTACACACATACACTTCTTGCACATGGTTCTACACCCTTAATAGCGACAGAGAGATTCTTCGCCCTGCATGTTGGGGAAGGATAGCAACCTAGTCATATTGGCTTGGGTTTCATGGGTGGGGGACAACATTGCTTCACTTTAGAGTGTTACTAGCAGATACATTACTGTCAGAGCTCCCCAATTCATCAAGAGACATTTCTCTGGAGAGCTGTGAAGAACTTCTCACAAGAGACTTTATCAGCTAATTAGCCAAATTCAATCCAAATTTTCTAAAGGACACTCTGTTACATACTGGAACTACTTCCCGTACAAGATCTTTTGTATATAATCGAACAGTTAACAATAGCTAAATTAGCAAATTGGTTAAATAATTTAACGGGCCACATTTTTTTGTTGTGATGCTCGACCTATTTTTTTTTTTTTTTACCACTTGACCATCACTTACGGGTAGCTTTTGGCTCACTTCCAACACGGGAGGATAACAGACTACGACAATGAAATCACTTTCCTCCAGCATCCGAAGTATTTATATCGGAAATTAATTGTTGACGTTATAACAATCTGTTTTCTAACAGTCAAGTTTACATATAGTGAAAGTATTACATGATTGTAAAGTTTTTCCTCACTCAAAATAAAAAAGAAATCTACAGTTTGGCAGTATAAAATAGCACAGAAAAAGCTTTGAGGTTGTAACGTAAAATGCACATGTGTGTGCTTCAAAATTACGACGTGTACTGCAATCAACATAAGAAATAATTATAGTAAGAACGTATATAAATCAAATACATGACTGTTTTACGTATTAAGAGCATGAAGTAATGTAAATCTAAGGTATAGAATAACGCAGTATTTCGAAACACCTTTAGAGCGCGCCTATAGGCAGCCATTCTGACGAGTCGTATCTTCAGAACATGGGTAAGTTGCATTGCAAGCGGTGTGTGGTGCGATCTAGCAGAACAAACTGAAAATGCGGGTCTGGAGTTGGTAAGAATCGTTTATTAAATTTACGAAGTGTAAACTAGATGTACACATGTATGTACCCACTGACTGAAGAGGTTATGTTTAGAGGGTGAGCAGACGCAGATCAGGCTGGGGGATACACGCTTCCGAAACAGACGAACACCACATATCTACTACAACACGTGAAATGGCAGCAGAAATTCTGTGCTTAGCTGAAACATGCAAAATGCCTGTGTAATGACGGCAGCAAAAGAAATGAGTGTGTTGCCACGACACAAGGAAGGAAAAAAAACACAACATTAAAATCAAAAGTAACACGTTAAATAATAGGATATATAGCGGAAAATGAGCAGTCGTAAATGAACAATAAATAAATAAAAAACGTTTTGTTGTTTGCAGATGGCAAGCTGTAGATATCATAGTAGATTTAAAGCAAATGGCGTCATATGAGATATTAAACAAATTTATGTATCCACGTTATTTTTAAATTTAGTGTAAAGCGCAACTCTTCAGACATATCGAAAATGAACATAATCTAATGCCTCAAATCAGTGACAAATTTCTTAGTTGCGCATTGAAAGCATACTAATGTAACAAAAAGAAACACCTATTAGTTACTCGTTTTGCAAATTTAAATATTTTTGAGCCAAAACTTCATGAACCACACAAGGGGTTAACATGTATCGATAATTTTTCAATAAACGAATAAAAAATAATCCCACTGATGACAGCAAGTAAAGTGCTGAAACATATCTGGGTAAAAACAAAATTATAAAACGGTATCTCGCAAAAGACGGAATCCCTCTCCACGTGTACGGCATCTTTACTGCTTTATCTTACAGTTGCACGTAGCGACCACAAGTTCCTGACAAAGTGAGGTGTAACTGCACGTAATATAAAAGTGTGTCGCAGTACGACAGAAAGTGTAGATGCACTTTAATAATTTAATAACAATAGATACCCTAAGCTCAACCATAAACCTCCGAATTCAGGCAACAAGCTTTCTAAGCTAGAAGAAATGAATAGTCACATAACAAAAGGAAAATGTATCATTCAGCGTAAAAAGAAAAAGGGACATAAGGCGCGCCTGTAGGTTTAGTCAGAATCAACATACCGCAGGAGAAAAAGCCCAGCACACCTCTATTCTATTGAATTTCACAGTATATGGGCTTGATCATTCCCTAGTTAGATACAGAGGTTACGTCTCGAGGTCTGTGTCAGTAAGAATACATTGCAACACGATTGCGTGTAAACATAAAAATGAAAAAAGTTATGCAACTCCGTAGTAATCCGTGGCTCTGCATTGCATGTGATGTCCTGTCAACCAGCCTTGAGATGACGATGACGAAGAGTACCTGCACGCTTTCCCTTCAGCTGCGGCTGGGAACAACCCCGTCTAAGATTACTGAAGCACAGCGCAGCTCTCGCCTCAAAGTACTTGGTGCACGCCAGTGACCAAAGATATGTTTGGTACATGCCTTAGCGAGTGTGAAAGCCATCATCAGTACGTGATTAATGTAAAGATAAGCGGGATTAAAGGAATCAAAAACGGTTTTGAATTAGACTACTTTCAAAGATTCCACGTTATCTGTACTGCTGGGAAAAAATTATGGCATCGGAGTAGAGGTTTCCAATTCATTCTAGATTTATTGTTGCACAAGTGTATATGGAGTACATAAAATGAGTACATTCACAGATCAATGGTTCAAGCGTTTCTCAGGTATCAGCTATCGACTCGTGCTGAAACATGCATTTAAGTACGTGGTGTAGCCTCCATGAGCCGCAATGCAGGACTAAGGCAGCGAGTCGATCGCATAGATGGTGAATATTGTTCTGGGATACGTTATGCCATGTCTGCTCGGCCTGTTCACGTATTTCTACAAGAGTCATAGGCTGACAAGTGACGAGTGACTTCTCGTCCCATCATATTCCACACGTGTGTGATCGTGCTGGCCAGAGGGCCAGTACATCTTGCTCCTCTTTTCGAGCAGATTGGATTACATGGATAATGTGTGGACGTACATTATCCTGTTGGAACAATACATCACCTTTCTGTGTAAGAACGGAGAAAGGACGGGTCTAACAACATTCTGCACGTAACGAGTGCTGGTTAGCGGCCCCTCCACAAAAACCAAAGGTGACCTGGAGATGTAGCTTACCGTACCCCAGACCTTAAGACCTGGGGTGGGGCCAGTGAGTGCTGCACGAATGTCTTCTACGAGACGGGATTGACAAACTCTGCGTCGTACGCGCAACCGACTATGGCTGCTTTCATTACTGAATACCACGGCGCGCCATTCCAAGTGATCTTTTGACAGCAACAGTCGAGCCGTGCATGTCGATTCTGTGGCACGAGTGGAAGATGGGCTACAGATGTGCGTTGTGCATGCCCTTAGTCCCACTGCTAATAACCGGTTTGTAATAGTTCGTGTTGACACGTCTGCGCTCACAAGCCCCCCAATCCGTGTGTGGTAGCTGTACGATCTGCCGCTGCTACCCTTACAATACGACGATCCCAGTGGGCGTCCAGCTGCGATGGATGTGAGAATGTCCACGTGACGTCTGATACCAGCATCGTTGCATAACTGACTCAGCACGTCCAACTTGCGTGGTAGCTCTACGAAAGGACATTCGCGCCACTCGAAAAGTCACAATCCGTCTCTTTTCAAAGTTATTCCGTTGGCTGTTGGAAGCACGACTGCATCTACTTGGCGCAGTTGCCTGCTTGCTTCACATGCTTGCACTAGGCTGAGCATTCTGGCTGTGAGCATTCCCATTTAAAGAGCAGGCACATATGGCAATATGGTAGCTATGCCACTACTCTCTATGTTCATAAATTTGATATCATTGTCTAAGTAGTGCAGCGATCTGGTGCTATATTTAGGTTACAATCAACAGTCGAGATCGCAGTGTTATTTGATTATTTACCGGTTTCGGCTTATGTTAAAGCTATCGTCCGGATTTTTGGGCCCCCTATGGCTGGTACTGGCGACTCCTCGGTTTTCTCGTGAGACCACAGTGTGTCTCGTTATACCACAATGTACGAGGGCAGTTCAATAAGTAATGCAACACATTTTTTTCTGAAACAGGGGTTGTTTTATTCAGCATTGAAATACACCAGGTTATTCCCCAATCTTTTAGCTACACAACACTATTTTTCAACGTAATCTCCATTCAATGCTACGGCCTTACGCCACCTTGAAATGAGGGCCTGTATGCCTGCACAGTACCATTCCACTGGTCGATGTCGGAGCCAACGTAGTACTGCATCAATAACTTCTTCATCATCCGCGTAGTGCCTCCCACGGACTGCGTTCTTCATTGGGTCAAACATATGGAAATCCGACGGTGCGAGATCGGGGCTGTAGGGTGCATGAGGAAGAACAGACCACTGAAGTTTTGTGAGCTCCTCTCGGGTGCGAAGACTTGTGTGAGGGCTTGCGTTGTCATGAAGAAGGAGAAGTTCGTTCAGATTTTTGTGAACAATTGTAACAGCACTACCAACAGAGATGTCAAGTTGAGCACTGAGTTGTTTGATGGTGATCCGTCGATCATCTCGAACGAGTGTGTTCGCACGCTCCGCCATTGCAGGAGTCACAGCTGTGCATGGCCGGCCCGCACGTGGGAGATCAGAGAGTCTTGCTTGACCTTGCAGCGATGATGACACACGCTTTGCCCAACGACTCACCGTGCTTTTGTCCACTGCCAGATCACCGTAGACATTCTGCAAGCGCCTATGAATATCTGAGATGCCCTGGTTTTCCGCCAAAAGAAACTCGATCACTGCCCGTTGTTTGCAACGCACATCCGTTACAGACGCCATTTTAACAGCTCCGTACAGCGCTGCCACCTGTCGGAAGTCAATGAAACTATACGAGACGAAGCGGGAATGTTTGAAAATATTCCACAAGAAATTTCCGGTTTTTTCAACCAAAATTGGCCGAGAAAAAAAATGTGTTGCATTACTTATTGAACTGCCCTCGTAAGACTGTGGTACCTCGAGAAAACCGAGGACCCGCGAGCACCACCCATAGGGGCCAAAAATTATGAGGATGGCTTGAACATAAGCCGAAACCAGTAAATAAATGAATATTATTGAGACCTCAACTTTTGATTTTAACCTGAATGCTCTATGTTGACGAACAATACTGAAACTATTATCAGCACGTCTACTATTGCCGAGGTGGCATATGCCATAATCGGATTTAATATCGACGTCATCTTTCATAGTGTACTAATGATTCTTCCAGTAGTGTATATTAGGTGCATAAACAAGCATTTTATTATGCAGTTTGCGTCTAATGCGATTTGAGTGTAACATGGTTTGAAGTCGTTGAGATATTATAACATATTTATTTTTATTCGTAAAATTACGTCCTTCCTAGGAAACAGGCTGCCACAACAGTCACTTGTTTCGATGTAAAAACCGAGGCTCGGCACGTCGTCGAAGGCAGAACTTGTGCCGGTGCACCACACGCGGCGAGTTTAATCAAGAGACAGGCTTGGATTTACGGCGCCGTATCTGTCTAGCTTCCTGGTCCCCGGACGCGATTGT
Source organism: Schistocerca cancellata (assembly GCF_023864275.1). NCBI lineage: Eukaryota > Metazoa > Arthropoda > Insecta > Orthoptera > Acrididae > Schistocerca > Schistocerca cancellata. The sequence goes on along the minus strand of NC_064626.1, from coordinate 490,981,521 downwards.
TTATTGGCTTAATGCGTAGGCTGGCACCTCTGGCTGCGCTGTGAGGACAGGGAAGGAGAAAAGCTGCGAGGGGCGGAGTGGAGGGGCGAGGGTGCAGGGTGCAGGGCAGCTACCCCCGTGTAGCCCCGCTCACCACCGGCCACTCGCAGCCGCCTGGGCGCGCGGCCGCGTCGCTTAAAGCGGATGGAGCGTAACTGGACGATGAGGGACGATCAGCGTCCAAGCACGTGCAGTTGTAGCTCTCAGTCGTCAGAGTACGGCCACCTGATTGGACGAGGAACGCGATTGCAGGATTTTTCACAATTTCTATTAGAGGCTTCTAGTAGTTGCAGAGGGGACTTAGCAAATAAAGTTTTGACAGGGAACGTATCACTGGAAATGTACCCCTTTGGGTAAAATAAGTTTAAAGAGCGGCTCAGTTTCAAGTCTTCCGCTTCACGGTATGAACACACCAGAGTTCTGGCCTGTGTGCTGTACGGGAACCCCTAGCTCGTGCAAGGTTTCGAGTACGCGTCGTCGTTCTCTCCTCTACGTGACGAACGACATCCTCATCAAAGTCGAGAGTGCGGCGCTTCTGTGGAGCACCACAGTCAACCCTCCCAGTTTCGAACCTATCAGTTTCTTGCTGCTATTGTTGGTTCAAATGGCTCTGAGCACTATGGGACTTAACAAAATGGTTCAAATGGCTCTGAGCACTATGGGACTTAACTTCTAAGGTCACCAGTCCCCTAGAACTTAGAACTACTTAAACCTAACTAACCTAAGGACATCACACACATCCATGCCCGAGGCAGGATTCGAACCTGCGACCGTATCGGCTGCGCGGTTCCAGACTGTAGCGCCCTTAACCGCTCGGCCACCACGGCCGGCTGGGACTTAACATCTGAGATCATCAGTCCCCTAGAACTTAGAACTACTTAAACCTAACTAACCTAAGGACATCACACACATCCATGCCCGAGGCAGGATTCGAACCTGCGACCGTAGTAGTCACGCGGTTCGAGACTGAAGCGCCTAGAACCGCTCGGCCATTGCGGCCGGCGCTGCCGTTTTTGTAGCCGGACGAAAGCAGTACGTGATGTCAACATGAACTGCGTACAACGTCCACCTCTGAGTTCGTTCGCGTACTACGAGTCGCGAGTCGGGGGATTTGAAACTGATCCGGTCGTAAAACTTATTTTACTTCGAAATGGTACGTTTCTAATCACGGGTTTCTTACAAAAAATTTATCCGGACATGGGTTGCTTACCAAACCTGTATCTATTAAGTACACACGACATAATCTAGAAGCCGGTAATAGGAATGCTGAAACACCCATATACATTTTGAGGAATCTACAAACGCTAGCCGGCCAGGGTGATCGAGAGGCTGTAGGCGCTTCAGTCCGGAACCGCGCGGCTGCTATGGTCGCAGGTACGCATCCTGCCTCGGGCATGGATGTGTGTGATGTCCTTAGGTTTAAGTAGTTCTAAGTTCTAGGGGACTGATGACCTCAGATGTTAAGTCCCATAGTGCTCAGAGCCATTTGAACAAACACTATCAGATACTCGCATACGTCAGGTGTTTTTATTTTACTTGACATGTTACACCAATTACAGTTTAAAAACAGCTATAATCCCGGATCAAACTTTTTAATTTACTACGTGTGTTCGTAGTTTCATTTGTCGAAACCAGCTTCGTGATGCGTACTGTAGCTTGTAAAATACCATATCTACGTTTACATCTGTATCAGGCCTATAGTTCGTAAGCCACTGTGCAATGCATGGCGGATGGTACCCTATAACATTATTATCACTCTTGTTTTCTGTTTCATTTGTGTACTGAGCAAGAGAAAAATTACTGAATGCATCCCTCTGAACGTACCCCAGCCTCTCTCATCTTTTTTGTCATGAAACCCAACGCGAGATATACGTTAGTAGTAGCGTAATTATCGCACGATCATCTTCGAATACAGGCTCAGTACAATCATCCTGCTATGTTTCGTGAGAACTGATACCGGAATTGTCACACTTTTCATTTCGGATCCTGCCGTGATTCCTTTGCCACTCGTGGTCACCTCTCTGAATTTCAGGTGCCAGTGTAGCCTGTATAATGTTCTTTAGCGGGTGCGAATCGCGAGTCGATCAAGTGATTCGTTCAAGCGATTCTTTTGCATTCGTTGTCACCTCTTCGAATTTCAGGTGCCCAGTTAGCCTGAATAAGATTACTTAGCTGGTGGGAGTTGTGAACCGATCAACTGATTCGTTCAGCGATCTTCCCATCATAATTGGTTTAAAGTTAATATATACATCGCGAGGTGGCGCGTTTCCCCTGCGCGAGTGAAATATTTTTTAATCTTTGACTTAGCGTTGCTCCATGGCGAGCGAAGAAAAGTAAGAAAATCGGGGTGTGGTGGGACTATGTTCAGAGACAGGATAACGAGAGGATGTGTTTGGTGTGTGGGCAATGAAACAGTCATTGGTAGCCGCCATCTTGCATTATTTGTGTTTTTTGAGATTCGGAACCGATATGTAACGTTAATGTGGAGTTTAGTAACCGCCATAATACAGTTTATTGCATTTCAAAGGTAATTTCGCGTATTTATTTATGATCAAAAGACGCTGTCATGACTTGTAATGTACGACAAGCTTGTATAGGACTTCCAACATTTGGTGGTCGATGTTTGCTGTAGAACTTGCTTCAGTAACACGGTCAAAAGCATAGAGAAAGTTTTCTCTGCTAAGACGAACTCATTTCACTCGCAGACAATCATCGAATGACTAAACCCGAATGGCAGTATTCCAGTTCGAGAAGATACTAAAGAAGTTTTCTTACTCTTACATTTCAAGAATTTTTCAGGCAACCGTCCGAGTCGGCAACTGCTTCTGCACCACGAGAGTAACTTGTGTACTTATACGAAATTACGTACGTCGTGGGAGAGTCGACGCTGCTCGGGATATTGTCATACACAGTCGCACGCACACACACACACTAGTTCAATAACAACGAGTTTAATATTACATTAATTTTTTCTTTTGATCAATAATATTATAACTGCTCGTTACATAAAAATATTACGAAAAAGAACATTTCCTCGCTAGGCGCTTGCAAGTAACTGATGAATATGTTGTCGGCGTAGCGTTCATTGAAGAAAAATATTACTTGACGTCTTTATCAAAAAGAGCGGATAATAAATGTGTTTTGCGGTTTTTCTTTTGCTATCTAGTAAATGTTTGGAAACTCATCTGTCTTTCAAGTTGTGAAGGAAATTATTTCACTCTTGCCTCAAAGATGAACTCATTAACAACTAGACGGAAACTCGATAAATAAGTGATGAGAACAGATTTACAGAACAGATTTTTCTTAATTTAAACAAGTAATAGTTATAAAAATTAATTGATATCGTGAAACATCACGTTTTAGCATGTAAGATTAACCAATATTAGAATTCAGTGCATCCATTGTTAATTCCACCTTCAAGCTTACTAATAAACCTTGAAATTATAAAGCTTTAAGTTCAACGGCCACATGCATTTGTCAGATGCATGTTACCAGTCAAAGGCCGCATTTCATTGCACATTCCGTTACATAACAGAAATGACGTCAGCGACGGCTTGAAATTCAAAAATTGTAATTAGATAATTTGTATATGAAAGTTGGCAACAAACAGCTTAATGAATCAATGCAGAAGTTCGCTCCAAAGAAGGAAGGTCACGAGTCACGCAACGCGAGCGAACAGGTGAATCACTCACCAAACCAACTAAATTTTCGGCCGCTTCCCGTATAATCCTGATTAGAACAAGGAATAACAGGTGCTGGTGCCTGTAATAAGGGAAGGCGCTCGCTGGAGATAACAACCTAGTCTCTGTCCCAGGATTAGGGACTAGATAACCAGGGTTGTGAGCTAAAATGCAAAACTTGAAGTTCACGCAGAGAGAGGTTCACCATCGATATCAAGTAGTGACAGTTAGCTAAGGCACTATCCTCCCAGCGGTTGAATGTTCAACCTTTTTGAAATGGATAACTGCAATAATGACAAGTACTGGGCTCAGTCATGGCCACCGCAGTTCCGACATGTTCAGAGGTGGTCCAAAATAAATAGGCCCACCACAGTCGTGGCCACCGAGTGTCGTTTCCTTACGTGAGGCAACACATTCTATTCGGCACGAAACTCCGAACTGGGTTTCTTACGATTCATGCCAGCGTCTCTATTGGCACGCTGAGCTGCACCACCACCACCACCACCACAATCACAATCACATGGAGGGAGCGTCTCGGCGAGTTGCCAGTCGACGTGTCAGAGAGCTTCCCAACAAGTGGACTATATCGATAACACTTATTAGTGCAGATTTTTAATACATTGACGACAAAAGACAGAGGCAAGCTATGATCTTTTTTTTTAACTAATGATTTTATATGCTACCACACACACCGTAGGCGATAAGGAGATTTAGTTTAGCAGACGCCAATGTTTCGGACCTTCCACAGAAAGCAAAATAATGATATTGCAATATCAGCGTCATCACCCAGTATCGTAGAGGGACCTGAAGATGATGTTATCTAGCACTGAAACCGACTGCTTATGAATAAAACCATTAAATACAGCTCATGGTGTTTTACTGACTACCTATAAGATACAGTAACAGCTGTTGCCCCAATATCCACCAGATGATTGCGGTAAGCAAAGTAAAATACGTTTGTTCTTGAGAATCGTTCTGAAATTTTGGATCACTTGTGAAAAGATCATTAACCTGCACTAGCAATTTCGTGGTAGACTCATCGATGTCTGGAGAAACTGGAAGTAAAGACGTTCTTCTACTCATGTGTTGTCTTACGTCTTATGGGAGCAGATCCCTTCTGCTTCTAGATTCTTGGTCAGATCAAAAAAGTTTTGAACCATTAACTGACGGATTTTGAGATCACGCTGGCAAAGAAGTAGAGATACTTCAGTTTCCAATCGTACAAAGAAGTTATTGAGAATTAGAGATAGAATTTCCGTGGCAGCTATCAAAAAGAACATTACCACAGAAAATTGTTATGGGCTGTCAGTGCCGTTTCCAATCTACTGCCGTGGAAATATTCTCAAGCTGCAACCACCAGTACCTTATCAGTTTTGCTCTCCTCTGTTTCAAAATCTGATTAAATATACGTCGCACTGCACAAAATATAGCAGTATTGTGGTGATTTCAATCGCAACTGTGTCTCGAACGAATAACTCTGCCTAAGACTCTCAACGTTGAAAAAAAAAAAAAAAAAAAAAAAAAAAAAAAAAAAAAAAAAAAAAAAAAAAGAAAGAGGATAGTGTTGACATACTGGGAAACTTTTTGTTGTGAATTATCTATACTAATGAGTAGTATTTCTGCAGGATTCACGATCGCTTTCAATAAGCGGTTCGGTGCACGCCTCGCAAGCCAGCACAAGCGGTGACAAGAGAACTCTCCGCCCGCCAGTGATAGAATTCGGGGCTATACACCAGGCTACGTCAAGTGCGCAAACCATAAGACAAAATTACATTTGATACGTATTTTTCAGTAGCTTCCAGTTCATGTCTGAATTTCGGCATGCGGATTTTAACTGCCATTTTCTATGAGTAGCATTGCAGGTTTTGACACTATGAGTCTGATCATCGCCTTGTAAGTCGCCTTTCTTCCAAGGTTCCCTGAACTTTTAAGTTACATTTTCGTGGAGGCCATGCCGGTTTGTTACAATACTAGTATCGCATTTCCGAATTCTTTCAGCATTCTAGAATGCAATTCCTTGCTTAAGGAGCACCTTTTCGTGTGGTTGAGGACCTGACAGGCCTCGCGAGTGCGATATTCAGTTCCACAGTGACTTTTGCAGTTATCATCCCCTTATTTTTCTTCATAATCTTCCTCAATGAACGTCCGTCACGATCACTCAACACACTTTCGTCCTCGTTGTGACTTAGTGGATAAGGTATTTCCGTTCTCCATGCGTGCAGTATAGATTTTCGATACTTTCCCTTACGGAAATCTACAAAGATGGAATGTACGTGTTCGCCTGGTCTATTGTTTGCGAGATATCATGCATGGCAGGCTACGTTTCATGCAAGTGATTTTTTTTCTGCTCCGTGATGATTCTTCGAGGTAACCTTATTTTTGTCCGGCAACGTTATGCTCAGAGTATCCCTAGGATCTCATAACAGACGGACGTCAGCATATGTTTGCTTCCAGACAGGCAGGATTACACAGTGCACATCGATAATTATGAGATTTTCTTTCCTTGGCGCATCCAGTGGATAATCTAGCTGGAGCTCTATCTGGGTCTGGTGCCTTGTTTGCTTTAATTGTACTTCTTTTTTTGTAATGAGGGTGCTAATATCGATATTCCTCATATATGAGTGTCTTAGGGAGTCAGCAGGAGAGCATATCACAACATGCTACACAATTAAAGTCCTAGCGACTACATAGCTCCTACTGAGTGTGAGGGAGGCAACAGACTAATTGTTGTTAGTGATAAACGTAAGAAACAGAGTACGAGATGTAGTTTGTGGTGACTAACTGATCGATATAAACCACTGACTGTAAAATTTATGACGCCAAGGTTTGCAATCATGTCAAAGTATGCTGATCTTGGTTAAAGATAAGCGTGGAATAAAATCTCTGTGATTATGCTTTCAGTGTGTAGTTGCAGTTAAATAAATCTGGCTCTGATGGCATATCAGTTAAGGCATAAATACTAATTAGATGGCTAATACTTACATATAACTGATAAGTACAGAAAAAGATGCAACCATACCGAATTCAAGTTTTTCAAATGGACACCCTATATTCACCGAAGTCGACGACAATGATACCACTATCAGCGCCCACTAATAAAATCTGCCACCGAAAATAATATACAGTACATCCACGAAATTATTTGTTTAGCTAAACAAATAACTAGTAATAATCCCTCGTTCTTCTTCTTCGCTCTTCTTCTACTTCATCTCATGACGTGGTGATAGCCATCTTCCAAGCCCGCGATATGGCCCCTAAACGGCCAACATTATGACGTTTAACACCTGAAGATAGGTCTTTAGTTGTCCCAAAACGTAAAAAGTTCTATAACACTCCTGAACATATCTATATGATTCATATTATAGGTATGATTAAAATTTTCAAAATACATTGTTTCATTTTTCTGCAGTTGTGTGTGTCACGCTTAGTTTTTGCATTTATCTTGGACCTCGCACACCTCTAGCCCTTCATCATTAAAACAAAGCTTGAAACTAATTATGAAGGTAAAAGAGTTAACTGGAAACTATATTTGTGCCCAAAATCTCTCGCTAGAAATTTTAAATAAAGTGTTTTCTACGGATTCTCATCAAGAATCGCCATAGCTAACCTGCTTTTCAACACGAAGGTATTTACGTAAATTACTTTTTAGGCATGTGATTTTAATTAACCTGAGTGGTTCGTTGCTTTGGGGTTGGGACCAAACAGCGAGGTCATCGGTCCCATCGGATTAAGAAAGGATGGGGAAAGAAGTCAGCCGTGCCGTTTCAAAGGAATCGTCCCGGTATTTGCCTGAAGCGATTTTGGGCAGATGACGGAAAACCTAAATCAGGATGGCCAGATGCAGGTTCGAATCGTTGAAACCCCGAATGCGAGTCCACTGTGCTAACCACAGCACCATCTCGCTCGGTAATTAATCTGAAACGCATGTGACTGTCTGTAAATGAAATTGAAACCAAAGAATGGTTATCAATAATACCGAGAACGACTCTCTCATGAAACACACACAATGGCTAACTTCTGCGTAACAAAAACGATACCTTGTTATACAATGCTTCCACTGAATGTATATGGAACTTTATTTATAAAGACTGTTTCTACTAATCTCACTAAAAGTTCGGTTAGGTCCCTCAATAGAATCTTACTTCGGCAACGGACATCTTGGGTCTGCTCTGTCTGCTCTGCAGGAACGATGAGCTGAAAGAAATGACTGCGCGGTAGTTTGGCTTCTTATTTTATTTTATGCTGTTTTCGTAAACTAAACTTCCTTTTTTTATGAGAATATTATTCTGTGTCCACGCAGTAGTTCTAGTCGTGACAGTAGGGGTCTGACCATATCTATTTTTTATCGAATAGCGGGGATAAGCTTCGTGTAATTTTCTGTAAATAAGAGAGCGTTTTGCAATTAGAGAACTGATACTTTTTCTTGGCAGTGTCTTATGTGCAAATTGCTCTTTGTAGACTATCTTTAAATTACATAATGTTTATTATTTGCCTTCTCTAATAATATACTGTAACCAACAGTGGAAGGAGAAAGCTGATTAGAATGCTGTACACATGACTGATTCACCATGGATACCGACACGTAGGTTCTTTTAGACACAATGAAATCTTTACATTACCATACTTTGCAGTTACTGCTTGGGGCAAATAAAACTTCACCCATATCCTTTTTCCGAAAGCGTCGTATCTCTACAAAATAATGTCAAAATCATTCTCTATCCTCAATCACAAGGAAGAATCTCGAGTAAATTTCCTTTCCGTGAGGTACCTCCGCACATCGAGGCTTCTCTCTCTGTCGTGATAAAACTCTCTCTTCCTCCGAGGCCTGCAACTTCTACTGACTCCTTCGCTCGCCCGACCTCTAGTCAAAAATGCTAGTAGCCAAAGAATGCTTATAATTCGTGTGTTCTGCATGCTAAGATAATCAAAGTGACCAGCATTCCAGATAAATTAGAAAACAAACAAACATTTCTCATGATATATCTCTCATAACCATTTCTCGCAATGTGTACACCTTTCAAGTTCAGGGAGTCTATACCGTAATATGTTCTGGAGCCGGCATCAGTTCGCTGACCCTGTTCGCAGCTTCCCAGGCGGCAGTCGTTAGACGATCAGTGGGGAACCGCAGGCCGCCTCCAATAAGCGGCAATCAATAGCCTCATTATTTAACGACGGCGGACGCGGTGCTCAGGGCGCTGAGGGAGTTAAGGGGAAGGGGTGAGGGGAGAGGGAGGTGGCGATACGGTGAGACTGTGAAGCCATGGAGTTGGGGAGGGAGGGGAGAGGGCGGTGGCAGCTCTCAAAGTGGAAAGGAGGGCGGCTCTTTTAATCACCCTCTCCTCTGCTCTCCTCTCGTCTCCAAACCGGGCTGCAGGCGGGCACTCTGACCCACAGTGGATCCTCTGCTACTGGCGGGCGCCAAGTTTTGTTGACTTCAAAAAGGCTTCTGGAGTGGCGAGGACAACAGGGTGCTCTCGTCGAAAGTAATTAATGCATCTTTCACTCTGCTCCTGGTTTCGTCGCGTGGCTAACCAGTGATTTTTATGATTGGTTTTGAGCCTTGTTAAGTATGTTATCACACTGACTGATTTCTAACGAGGCAAAACAATGAGCATTGGAAACACCGAACTGGTCCACCACGTACTCTGCTTAGCAAGGGTCAGCAGTTCAGTGGACCTCCCAGACATCTCAAAGTTAGTGTGGTGTCTAGAGTTATAAAACTACTGTAAAGTACAGTAGACTAACATGAGTAAGCGGAGATCACGGTAGTTTTTCTAGTAGCTTTGGTCAGTTAAGGTCATGCATGCATTACCTGTATGTTGGGCGCGTTGCATACATGTCAGGCGTTGTCTCATAACATTCGCTTTCATTACATATGTAATCAGTGTCTTACTAGATTCTCCTAAAAACCTGAAGGGTTAAACCGTCTGGATACTGAGTGATGTTACGTAAAGGGGCACATAACGTGCAGACAATTATGTTCTACATGGCTATCCTTCTGTCTATTACTCAAAAGTAAACAGTGTTTATAGCAAAATTCAAATTGTCGATTTTTAATTCACATTTTATTTGGAAGCTGTTGATTTGTAACATCAAACTGAAGGATGTTGCAGTAAAAATAAAGTCATGGACTGTGCGGCTGTTCCCGGCGGAGGTTCGAGTCCTTCCTCGGGCATGGGTGTGTGTGTGTATTTGTCCCTAGGATAATTTAGGTTAAATACTGTGTAAGCTTAGGGACTGATGACCTTAGCAGTTAAGTCCCATAAGATTTCACACACATATGAACATTTTTTGAGTAAAAATAAATAAAATAATACAGATTTAGCGTATAGCTCTTGAAAACGCAATTTTGTCAACAAAAAGGTAAATTAAAAAAGAAAAAAACGCAAGTCAAAAATATGTCGAACATCGCTTCAATTCTTCGTCGAACTTATATAAATCGTGTTTCTGTTATTCATGAACAACTTTTGCACTTGTCAATGACAACAGGCACCACTTGCCTCTGATCATCAGAAAGAGAGTTCTATTGTACAAAATACCAAAAACAATTATATGTATATTTTGTGTATGTAAACTGTACTTACATAAAAATAGTTGCAATCAACTAAATTTTATTACTTATGAAACGCAATTTATCTTTTGTAATCTTTTGTAAGGAAGTAAAATACACAATGGAGTAACACTGAATTATGTGCGGCTTTAATAATCGCAAAGAAAAAGAGAGAGAGAGAGAGAGAGAGAAGTCGTTGGCTCCTAGTATCTCTCTTACACATTCGGTTCTTCCTTTTTCAGCCTGCAAGCAATAGCCCTGGACTAGTGGTCAGTCTAATACGAGTAACATATTGCTGACAATCTAGGATGTCGCCCATTCCGGACGGACGCGGCATCATCTACAGTATTACATGACCTCCCTCCATGTGACAAAGGCGTGTGGTCTGGCGATCTTGAACTATACACCAGCTTCTCTCATCCAGTTCTGTTCTAGTGAAGACATTTTGTTTCACCATCAGAATTAAAGCCTACCACATAGCGAATTGGCCATACAATCTGATTCGAGGTTTACGTTTTCTATAGTTTCTGTAAATCGCTCTACGCGGATCACGGGATAGTTTCTTTGTGAATGGCAGGGTCGATTTCGTTCGCCAGCCTTTCGGAATCCGAGATTGTGCTGCGTGCCTATTGACCTGGTCGTCAGCGGGACGCTGAACCACAGTCTTCCTGCCCTATTTCCTCTTTAGAGCTAAACACCTTCGGATAGAGCCCCTCCACACTGGCATGGGTTAATAGTCACGGCTAAGAAGAATAGAAGTAGGTGACGTTATACTTACCAGAAAGTGAAAAGGGCATGTAAAAAAGACTTTTACATTCGGAATATAGTCTGTAATAGATATAATTTAGAAATCGAAATCAGGTATAACGTTTACTTCACTGGAAATGACCACTAACGTACAAAAATTGTTGTGAATAATAAATAAAAGGCTTAAAATTTTAGTTACAATGACGAAAGTGTAAAATATTAGCACACACATAGTCACCGAAAGATAGCAAACTCCAGAATTTCCAAGCCAGCGATATCTGTTGATTAGAGTTTCATCCTACTGTGAGATTATTTTCAGTACAGAAAAAGCCACTCCTATGGTTGGGTAACAGTGTGAATACATGATGCCTATTGGGTCTTTCTAACATAACTGAATCAATTTAGGTGGATATCTCAAAAAGATATGAGCAGAAAACATCCAGGAACAGCTTATCACTATGTTTTCGTGTTTGAGAAAGGTCGAATCATTGGAATGAGGGCTTGGTAGTTTCACACCAATATGCCGCACAGGCCACGTGTCGTTTACGGCTGGCAGCCTACTATACGCAACAGAGGCTTGCATCGGGTAGATGCAGTCAACTGGACATTGAATGCCATTCTTTGGCGTTCAGTCAAGGGCTTCGTCTCTCTATGTTGTGTTCCTTGGTGGCCTAGTAAAATAATACAGGAAACAGCGATCCTCGACACCCATTCTTCTACCCTTCCTGGAATCATGTGCCGTGCACTTCAGGATATGCAGGCACGACTGATTTGGTAACTGCCGATGGGAGGCCAAGTGCTCATGAATATTTGGCAAGAATAGTAAGTTCTGCTCTCATACAGTTCATGACTAGGGTAACAAGTGGTATATTCTAGCAGGACAATTGAACACGCCACATTGCACGGAAACTCCAGTCGCTTGATTTTTCACGCATGACCGAATTGTGATTTCCAGACGTATACTTTCATATATCATTGCAGTCATCAGTCTTCGTGTACTGACACAGTATGTTTTTGAGCCATGTTGAAAAATTGCCCGAGAGGTCTAAGGCGCTGCAGTCATGGGTGTGTGTGTTTGTCCTTAGGATAATTTAGGTTAAGTAGTGTGTAAGCTTAGGGACTGATGACCTTAGCAGTTAAGTCCCACAAGATTTCACACACATGTGAACACACATTTTTTCAGAAATTGCATTTGGAGGCTGTTTATTTCCTTGCATAAGAAATTGTATTCGTTCCCGTTGGAGCACATCTCATCTACATCTACACGACAATTCTGTAATTAACTCTAAATTGCCTGGCACAGTCCAGACTATATCTCTACCGTTCGACTTTCGAACAGCATGTGCCAAATACGAGCAGTTAAATCTTTCTGTTCGAGTTCTCATTTCTCTTATTTTATTACCATGATCATTTTTACCTATGCAACCTAGCGTCTACAAAGTATTTACGCATTCAGAGGAGAGAGTTCGGGACTGAAGTTTTTTGAGACGGTCTCGTCGCAACGAAAAACGCCTTTGTTTCAGTGTTTGCTAAACCAGCCAGCATATCGTGTCCCTGACACTCCCTTATGCTGATGTCTGATGTTGACGACGGACACCATTACCAAATGGTATGAAAATTTCATCATTTAATACTCTTATCGTGGTAAACTTCTCTACAAAATTTAGTAACTGTAGGAATGGCGCCTCATGCTGTAACCGCCCATATTGCTTGTGATCTTAATATGTGCCACGGCGTCTCAGCACGACATTGGTCCAGCAAAAATATTTCAGTATTTAACAAGTTGTGCAACAGCGAGAGATACAGAGAGCGCGAATAAAAAGTCCATCGACAGTGATTCTTTGTGAGGTAGGAGCACAGGACGTGAGGACAACTGGATCCAGTTTGATCCCGAGGATTGCCGGCGGGTGTGGTTGAGCAGTTCTAGGTGCTTCAGTGTGGATCAGCGTGACCGCTACGGTCGCAGGTTCGAATCCTGCCTCGGGCATGGATGTGTGTGCTGTCCTTAGGTTAGTTAGGTTTAAATAGATCTAAGTTCTAGGGGACTGATGTTAAGTCCCATAGTGCTCAGAGCCATTTGAACCATTTGATCCCGAGGTTTGGAAAGTTGCGTAGTGAAGGACAAGCTTATTAATTCCATTAATTATATAAATGATACATGTGTTCAATACATTTTTTGTGAATTTAATATATAAATTTTACTTATTATTTTCTTAACTCATCAGCTGTGTTAGATTGACCAGAGTTTTGTGTTGGGACCTCACGAAAAAGTTCTGAGTAATAATGGCAGTGGTTCTCTAAGTTTTATCAGATCCTGTCGTACTTAATATAGGAGGGGTGGTCATAAAATCTCAATTATAGCCTCGAAAAACATAAAGTTATGTAATTGACCTTCTACTTATTTGTCACTACTTGTTAGCCGTTCCTGGTACACAATGAAATCCCCATCACAACAGTTTCGTAGCACGGATTCAAGGGAAAACGGCGCTGCGCAGTGATGAAATGGAGACCAGAATTTCAGACATGCACCTACAAAGAAATACAAACTTCATCTTTTTGGAGGTGACAAATACAACGTTATCACTATATGTGCCTGCTCAGCAAGTCAGTTTGACTCTGACTTGCTAAGTAGGCACATGTTGAATGCGACAGTCATCTACGATTAAGTTGTAAAGCAAGTATTGAAGTTTTGATGTTCTTTAATAATATCAGGCACTTCGAGTGCAGTCTCAACAGCTCAGGCTGGAGAATGAACCAGTAGTTCGAAACTAGTCGCCACACATGTGTACAGTGACGGATATATTAATAAACACTTCGAGGAAAAATAATGTAAATAACTTCCAGACGACCAAAAATAAGGAAAGGTTTTATTAAAAAGTCATAGAATAAACTTCGGCTGTCGAAATCACTGACAACGATGATGGTGTATATTAGAAATTGTCTCACTACTTCTGGGCGTGCAACAGCCCTGTGCAGCGCATAAAATATGCAGTGGCCACTTCTCCGGCCATGACAACTTCATCCCACATTATCCTACATAACACCGAGAAGCCACGTCTCAGCGTCTTAAATGACTCTGAGTCCTGGAATGTTATAAATCAGTACACATTTAAGGGAAGCGATATCTGAAGTAGCGCACACAGTATACGAAGGGATGCGCCTTTGCAGCAAACATAAAAACCCAGTGGTCGGGCCTCCAAACGAATGTCTGTTTAATGAATTTTGTATTTTACCGCAGTGATACTATTAGCACTTATCAGTCAGTTATACGTCCGTTATGTAGAACATGCAATTTACAAAATTCGCAGCGATTTTTTTTGGAGTGCATGAAACTGAGTTTTCACAGAAAGAATCTCCGAAATGCCGTGAGCTACAGTATTTCGTTTACCTTGTGACATTCTTATCTTAATAAATTAGCTGCATCGTGAATCCGCTCTGCTTATCGTAGAACATTCCAGAACAGAAAATTTTATGAAAATTTTAACGCACACCCTTTTCCATGTTACAAATCCGGTACTGTTGTATGTTATCTGCAGTTTCAGAACTCATCACGCATTTTTTAGAACCTGAAGCATTGTTACAAGTATTTTCTACGGATTTTATTATATTTGAAAAATCACTACTGAGTAACAAAACTTTAACGGTGCTATTTGGAGAGGAGATAAAGAAAGAAATTACTAAGAGAACTGCGCAGTTGATTTCTTGATCTAGACGGAAAAGTCTTTGGATTTTGTCCTCGACGCAGCTTGTAACTCTCACACCAGAACCACTGCACTTTTCGACGTAATTAAAAGGAAGGTCTGCTAGTAACAATTATAAACTCAGGGTATTCAGTCAAAAACTCAAGTACACATCGTACTCGGTACGTCACATCATGATGGAGAGGCAGTAGGGATGTTAAAGGAGTCGAGCTGTTGTATTTACATTTACCGTGTTACTGACAGAAAGCGTCACTGAACACATTAATTTTAATTATGGAGGTTAATTAAATTGTTTAATGGGTTAAACGGTTTCTACTGAAGAGTAGTTATCGATAGCCCGTAAGAATTTCTTGGTCGACGGGTGCATCAGCTAACGTTACTACGAGCCTCTCACAGGGGTTGGACGAAAATACGTAAACACTGCGGGAAGTGCATACTTGAACGTAAATACAGTAGCCAGAAAAATCTGCAGATGGCGCTGTTGTGTTTAACCACGAACGGCATCCGTGCAACGTCCTCCACAAGTTGCAAGTATCAGTCAAAAATGGTTCAAATGGTTCAAATGTCTCTGAGCACTATGGGACTTAACTTCTGAGGTCATCAGTCCCATAGAAATTAGAGCTACTTACACCTAACTAACCTAAGGACATCACACACATCCATGCCCGAGGCAGGATTCGAACCTGCGACCGTAGCGTCGCGCGGTTCCAGACTGTACCGCCTACAACCGCCCGGCTACCTCGGCCGGCCACTTTTCTCACTGCACATTTTGTGTAATGAATATTTTTATGTTAACCACGTTGAATAAGACGATGACATACTACTCTATTAAGTGAAAGTATCCACGCAACACCCAGTGGCCGGCAACATAATTGGAGAGGTCAGTAACTGAGAAGAAGGTGGAAGTGGGCTCTCTAGCTAGCTTATCCATGTGCTGCCGCTGCTCATCATCCTCCTTGGCGCTTATGATCTTATGGAAGCAAAAATGTTCCAGAACTCTACCGCACACTCAAAGAACAAAGACACAAATATTAAACACCAAAAATAACATTTTTATTTTTTGTCTGGATCAATGGACATAATTTTCAGAGACATAAATAAAAAAAGCTTTTTCCAGTGTTTCCCTTTTTTATGGCTAGTTTCGGAACAGAAAGTCTCCCCAATTCAAGGCAACATATTTTCACTAACCAGATCGACTCACGAAAACGCTTATGCCATGAAACGAGTTGTGTAGATAATACTCAAGTAATCTAGCGACAAATGGTAACACGTAGCTGTTATTAAATATGTCTACTTAATTTTAACTGCCACCTTTTGTAAGATAAGTCACAATAGCTGTGGATTATTTTGACATATTCGTGAAATATTCCTGTAATATTTTTAAATTCCCACAGATACAGAATATGGCACAGATGTGGTAAGTTAACAACCACGTGCAACTCGATGATTGTGGTAAGAAATCAAGTTACCGAAAAAGGACCTCCTTCCGAACCACACTTTTTTTACTTTGTCGACATTAGTGAAAATCTTCGATAATAACTGTATGTAGTGAATTATAGAAGACGCAACTCTAGGCTTAAATTGACTGTTTGTTCCGTCGGAAATATTCTGGTTTCTGTAGTTCAAAAAATAAAATGGCTCTGAGCACTATGGGACTTCTGTGGTCATCAGTTCCCTAGAACTTAGAACTACTTAAACCTAACTAACCTAAGGACAACACACACATCCATGCCCGAGGCAGGATTCGAACCTGCGACCGTAGCAGTCGCGCGGTTCCGGACTGAGCGCCTGAACCGCTAGACCACCGCGGCCGGCTTCTGTAGTTCGCTTTTGGCCATTTAATTAAGAATTGTTAGAAACACCAAAGGAATTTCAAATTAGAGAGCTCAATGCGAATAATAATAGTAGTAATAATAATAATAAACATTATATTTTTGATTACACAACCGAATCTCTGTGAGGTAGTGAAAAACATGCACGCGCGGGATAGGGCTTACAGGTCTTCCGCAGCCAGTCTGTGAGTCTGGCGCCTTTTGGGTTGAGGTTACTGCAGTGTTAATTGCGGCAGCGTGCGTGGCGGTGGAAAATTTGCTGCGGTGAGGGAATGGAGAATGAAGCGCGGTGTTACCGCACAACGTGACGTGTTTTGCAGCTCTGGAATGTGCCGTACTGAGGAAGGACCGGTGAATGGTTTCGCTGACTGCGGTATACATCCTCTGGATATTTTTACCCTATTCAGACTTAAAAAACAAGCCATAATAACAAGAAGTAATAGAAAACAATGTAATAATCTCTTCAAAATACTGGCTGTCGTAACTGTTCTTTGTTGTTACATGTCCCGATCTGTATATTAGGAAACATTTCATATTCTACAAATAGCTCTGTTGCCTAGTGTAACACTTGAATTGGGAACGATAAAACATTCTCCTTGTATTAACAAGTACACATCCCAGTCTATAGTTAAAACAGAGTAACTGTACACTCGCATGTTGGGTAGTTGGAAATGTGTAAATCTGCAACACATTGCGTTTGTTTTTTGAAATCCACTAACCTTCAGAGATGTTGTTTTTTCTGCTGCGGAAGTTCAAATGGTTCAAATGGCTCTCAGCACTATGGGACTCAACATCTTAGGTCATAAGTCCCCTAGAACTTAGAACTACTTAAACCTAACTAACCTAAGGACATCACACACACCCATGCCCGAGGCAGGATTCGAACCTGCGACCGTAGCAGTCCCGCTGTTCCGGACTGCAGCGCCAGAACCGCACGGCCACCGCGGCCGGCTGCTGCGGAAGTGCTCGGTTTTCGACTCGTAAATATGTGGTGCTCTAAGTGTGATCGGTGCAGGAAATCCTTAACGACTTTGCAGTAAAGAGCAAACAATTTACTTTTCTATTAATTTCTGTGGTTTTAATAACAGCACAATCAACACCACACTCCTTGTGTGCCAAAGCATATCTTTTGTTCTTAAAATTCTGAAATTACTCTTAGATTAAATACTTAATTAGTTCTAGCTCACACATTTGAACACACTATATACAGGCGAGTGTTTAATTCTTTTTATCGCAATTGTTAATACATGTTATCAAACAGTTGGCAAGAACTATGAATGGTTTGACTCTTTTTTCGTGCAATAAGTAATGTAATTGGTGAGGCCCACCACCTAAGTGTAGCATATGGACTGTATTCTGTGAAAAAGTTCGCTAGAGCGGGGCCAAGAGAGCCAGCCTCAGACATGCAAGAGTGTTATGCATTGCAAAGCAAAACACGGCTGACTGGTGCTGCGAGGCATAACCAGCTGGGTATGATGTAGCAACAGCCGACGCTGCAATACACTAACAGAAGGATGGAAGCCTTTCCTCACCCACCTCCACAGAAGTGTTTAGAGTATGTGCCTTAAGCCCTTACGAAAAGAGTCTGGAACATATAAGTACTCAGTCATTCGTGTACTTAGATATTCTCATCTCAGTACCACAGCCCACACCAAGAGCATGTGACACTTGGAGCAACATCCTGGAATGCAGTATGGGTCCACTGTTCGACCACAGGATAGGGCAGACTGCTGTGAGTCACGAGAGCAACCACCGCCGGAGCAGACAGCCGCCTGCTTGTTGGAGGCAGGTCGCGGCCACCTTCGCGGTACTGACAGCTGTACTGCTGTGCTGAAGACGTTGTTGATAGCAGCATTCAAGTGACGCCACAGTGGTCCTGCTCTTTGCGCTGTCAGAATGCCATATGTCTATTGTTTCACACAGGATGCAATTGGATGGTTCCACCAAGATGTATCTTATGTAGTACAGCTGCGGCCCAGTATAAAGAAGTTAATGAAACACATCTACTGTCGTCCTGATGTCTCACTTCACTCTTCACAGATGACAATACAGGGGTCTTTTTTTTCTATTATTTGTAATTTTTCTTTCTTTTTTTTTCTTTTTCCTTAAATATTTGTGTGTCATCTAACACTGGTGTTAGATCATTTACATCACCTTCTTAGTGATGTCCCAACCTACACCCTACATAATGGTAAGACTAAAAAATTTTGATTGTGTTTTGGTCATGGGAGAAAAGGTTTGATGGCTGTCAATTTTATAAAGAAGATTTTATTGCAAGTAGAGAAAGAACGGATTTGTCTAGTTTTAGAGGTAATGGAGGTCACGTTTGGATAGTGCCGGTTATATGTGCACAGTGTAAACTTAGTGGCCACTCAGCGCCATATAAGGAATCAGTTGCAGTAAAATGTTACACATACAATCAGTAGACCTAATGTGGGGAGTGCAAATGGTCCTTATTATACGTAAGAATTAAGTTAATGTATTTTTTTGTTGTCTTGTGAATGTTAGTTCTCGAAATGAGTGTTGTCAAGGAGAAAGCTTCGACTGAACCAGAAATGCAAGATGTGTCAGAGCTGGAAGCAGTACGAATATTGTTATAAAAGGTAGCACACTGAACATACGATAACACAGAACTGCGTGAGTTGGTAGAATCGCAGTCATCACAACGGGATGTATATTTGTTAGTCGCAAGTTTGGTTGCTCCTTTTTCTGGTAACGAAACATGATGCACAGGGCTTAGTGGGATACCTTGAACACCTAGTTGAGATGGAAATTTGGTCTGATAAGGAAGTATTGAGTGTTGCAAACTAAAGAATAATGGGGGAAGCGAAAACTTATGTAGGGTATACAGAAGTTCCAAGGGAGCCACAACATTCAGATAATTTAGGAAGAGTTAATTCAGAGATATGTGAAACGAAATAGTGCGAGACACTGCAGGGAAGAATTAGGGGTAACAACTAGGAGAAATACGCAAGTTCCGGAACAATTTGCGGATAGGATAAGGAAAATTAAGGGCTGTTCTTATGAGTTAGGACAGGGTGCTTCGGGCAATTAAATTAGTTTGCAAGAAGCTGAGCAAAGGGCGTTCGATGTTTTTGTAAGAGGGTTGCATGCAGGAATGTCAAAAAGTGTGTGGACAGGGGGTCCGACGGATTTGCACACAACAGAGCAAGTGCACTTAGCTATAGAGTGTGAGGAGATCGATTTATTGACTGGAATGCAGGGTAAACGGACAGTGTTCGTAGCCAACATAAAATGTTTCATATGTGGACGAATGGGGACTGTAAGAATGCAGTGTCGCCAGCTTCACGGTTATGCGAATAAAGTAAGAGGAAGTAATAGTTTTAGAAGTAGAGGACCAGGGAAGAATAAGGTGTTAAACACCAACGGGAACACCGTGTCCACCCACAGCCTTTCCCAGTAGGACTGCACGTTACGAGATCGTAGACAGAGGAATAGTAGGGAAAATGGGATGCAGGATATTATTGGATACAGGGGAATCCCAGTTCGCTTTTACAAAGAGTTCTCGACGGCATTGTCCCCTTACGTAGCTTACATTTATCGTGAATCTCTCGCCGAGGACAAAGTTCCAAGCGGCTGGAAAATGCGCAGGTGACTCCAGTATATAAGAAGGGCAAAAGAACGGATCCTAAAAATTACAGACCAATGTCCCCAACTTCTGTTAGATGCTGTATCGTTGAACATATTCACAATTCGAATATAATAAACTTTCTTGAGACTGAGAAAGTTATGTGCACGAATCACATGGTTTCAGAAAGCCCCCTCGTGCGAAACTCGGCTTGCCCTTTTCTCTTGTGATATACAGAGAGCTACGGATGAAGTGCAACAGTCACATTCCATATTTCTAGATTTTCAGAAATCATTTGACACGGTGCCCCATTGTAGGATGTCAACGAAGGTACGAGCATGCGGAACAAGTTCACAGATATGTGATTAGCTCGAAGACTTCTTAAATAATAGAATCCAGTATGTTGTCCACGACAGCGACTTTTCGTCAGAGACAAGGGTATCGTCAGGAGCGCCCCACGGAAGTATGATAGGACGGCTGTTGTTCTCTATATACATAAATGATTTGGTAGACAGGGTGGGCAGTAATCTGCGGTTTTTTTGCTGACGATGATGTGGTTTACGGTAAGTTATCGAATTTGAGTTACTGTAGGAAAATACAAGACGACTTAGAAAAAATTTATAGTTGGTGTGATGAACGGCAGCAAACTCTGAATGTGGAAAAATGCGAGTTAATGAGGAAAGTAGGAAGATCAGACCTGTGATGTTCGGATACAGCATTACTATGTTCTGGTTGACACAATCAAGTCGTTTAAATATGTGGACATAACGTTGCAAAGCGGTATTGTATGGAATAAGCATGTGAGAACTGTGGTAGGGAAGGCGAATGGTCTACTTCGGTTTATCGGGAGAATTTAGGTAAGAGGTTCGTCTGTAAAGCAGACGGTACCTAGGACGCTGGTGCGACCTATTCTTTAGTACTGCTAGAGTGTTTGGGACCCGTACCAGGTCGAACTGAAGGAAGACATCGAAGCAATTCAGAGGCGGGATGCTAGGTTTGTTACTAGTACCTTCGAACAACACGTAAGACACGTAAGTGTTACGGAGTTGCTTCGGGAACTCAAATGGGAATCCCTGGAGGGAACGCGACGTTCTTTTCGAGAAACACTATTGAGAAAATTTAGATAATCGGCATTTGAAACTAACCACTGAACGATTCTATTGCGCTTAAGAACCCCAAAGGTAAGACAGGACAAATTAGGGCTCATTCGGAGGCATAAAGTCTGTCTTTTTCCCTCGCCCTATTTACGAGTGGAACTGGGTACCCTCCAACGTGGCTTGCGAAGTATCTTTGTAGATGTAGATGTGGACGTAATAGTCGGTAGCCAGTAGTGATCTCGTGAAACATAAGCAATGGAACCCGCCATGGTACAGGCTGCGTGGAGGATAAAGATGTAACCCCATCAGGATCGGTGGACATAGACTTTAACGTGGATGCGGTTCAATTTAAACAATGTGTTGATACTGTGCGACACGTGAGTGAGGCCTACGACATGATTCTAGGACTAGTTTCTTATATTACTATTGGAACTTCACGGAAAAATGTTTTAGTTACGTACACATACAAGAAATAATGGTGAAAATAAGGTACCTGTTTTTATAAATAATTTTTGCCCAGAGGACATAGTATTAACAAAGAAGTTATCGCTAATGTGGACATCCTGAAGGAAGAAGATTGGGGCACGAAGGGTATCAGCCACGGACAATAGCCAAACTCTCTTGACAGTGCAGTATGAAGAAAAGTGAAGCATTCAGAGGGAAGCAATAGGGAATGGACGGAAAAATTACTCTGGGATTTAAGGATTTAATTTTTCCAAAAGTGACATTAACAGCTACGCATATTACACAGCACCGCATACCAATTGGAAGTGAATTACCAACCTGCCGCAAACAATACAGAGCACCAAAGTACTTACAGCCATTTTGGAGGAACTCATCAAAATGGCTCTGAGCACTATGGGACTTAACATTTGAGGTCATCAGTCCCCTAGAACTTAGAACTACTTAAACCTAACTAACCTAAGGACCTCACACACATCCATGCCCGAGGCAGGATTCGAACCTGCAACCGTAGCGGTCGCGCGGTTCCAGACTGAAGCGCCTAGAACCGCTCGGTCACAGCGGCCGGCGAGGAACTCATCGATCAATAGCTGAAAAATGGAATAATTGAAGAAAGTAATAATACGTGGGGGGAGGGAGGGGGGGCAGCAATGGTTACTGTGCCAAAAAATTGATGGATGGAAGAAAATATAGGCTTTGTTGCGATTACAGAAACGTAAAAGCGAAAACCATATCGGACGCGTACCCTTTGCCAAACATCGCACAAACCTTGGCTCATTTAGAGCAGTGCAAATATTTTTCAATAATGGATTTGAAGAGTGGTTATCACCAGATAGACGTTGCTCTGCAGGACCAAAATAAAACGGCGTTTTCGGCACCCTGTGAACACTACCAATTCAGAATCACATTCGGCCACCTACGACGTTTCAGAGATTGTCGCCTGGAGCACTCAGAGGCTTGAAAAAAAGGTAATACTTAATGTATCTCGATGACATAACGTCTATGTGGATGATGTGGAACAGCACATGCAGCGATTAAGGAAAGTATTGCTAAAGTTAAAAGCGTCGAAGTTAACATTGAGTACGGAAAAGTGTATTTTGTGATGGGAGAGGTAGCATCCCTATGACGTAGCATAAGTAAAGATAGGGTTAAGACAGACACAAGATTAATTACCATTGTACGTGAACTTCCTTTGCCGGCCGGTGTGGCCGTGCGGTTCTAGGCGCTTCAGTCTGGAACCGCGTGACCGCTACGGTCGCAGGTTCGAATCCTGCCTCGGGCATGGATGAGTGTGATGTCCTTAGGTTAGTTAGGTTTAAATAGATCTAAGTTCTAGGGGACTGATGACCACAGATGTTAAGTCCCATAGTGCTCAGAGCCATTTGAAGCATTTTGAACTTCCTTTACCGGAATCTGTACAGGATTTGCAGTCATTCCTTGGACTCGCGAACTATTACCACCACTTCGTAAAAGGATTTTCGAAGTGACGTCCACTTGAAATACTTGCACCAAGTCATTGTACCACATGAAATTATTTGTTACACTATCCTCGTTTGACCTAGCTTAAATTACAGAATTATATACTCGCTCATATCTCTATACCTGTCTTCCACATCAAATAACTAACTCACTATAAGCATGTTCATCTTATTCTCAGCGTTGTACATCATCTTATTAAGCGATTATTTCTTATCATTGTATC
Organism: Schistocerca cancellata; assembly: GCF_023864275.1. NCBI lineage: Eukaryota > Metazoa > Arthropoda > Insecta > Orthoptera > Acrididae > Schistocerca > Schistocerca cancellata. The sequence continues at coordinate 490,958,122 of NC_064626.1, read as the reverse complement.
GTAAAATCTAGTACTTAAAGCAGAAAGACAAGAATTAGGCCAGATGGCTTTAAATATAAACTGTTGACAAGAACAGTCCCTGATGCAGTCTCTACAGTCACATTACCGTTCACAGCCTTAAAACTTCAACATTCTTTCCAGAGAGAACTATTAAGCGCATCGTGCTTCGTAGCTCTGTGCTATTACTGAAGTATTTGATTATCTACAGGTGCTCTACCTGGTCAGATCCGTTCTACCTTATTTCGACCCGTATTATCACTTTCTCCACATTACATTTTTTTCTGTGGAAATTGTTCATTTTTTCTATAATGACACCCTTGATTCCCTACACTCGTTGACTTACCTCAGGTGGACTCTTTGCTATCGTGTCGGCCGAGCTTCGATGAACTGGAAAAGGTATAGCGACGAAGTCACCGTGAATGGCCCATCTCACATCCGTCTTATATACCGTTATTTTCGAGTCAGGCGTAAACGACACACCACGAAGGAGTTAAGAAAATTGGTCACAAATTGATGTTTATGTAGGTAACGTTAGACAAGGCATAACTGTAAACTAGGGCGGTCGATGTTTGGGTGTGTGATGCTACAGCGCAGTTTCACTGCGCAGCTGGCTCGGATAGCAAATAGCTGACATGTCGATAACACAGCATACAGTCTTTGCGAATTTCATTCTGTCTGTTCAGTTGGACAATAACTATACATCGCAGACAGGCTGATGTCAGAATTTGAGAGGAAATCTGGTTGGAATTATAGGTAAATGGCTCATCTGAATAGGAGTGGTGCCAGTATTCTATGATGTTGGTAACAATGGGTGAGCTATGGCCGAAGACACCGTCAAGAAGGAAGCGGTCGACCTGGAGAAATGACACAATGAGAGAGCCGAGTAATCCTTAGACAGGTACTCAGAGCCCCAGATTCATCATTAGCATCGATCCGATGTGTAACTGGTGATTCAGCGACCACAAAGACCATCCATAGGCGGCTCACAGAAAGGGGGCTGAGCTCACGCAGCCTCTTGCGTCGCCTGCCACTGACCTCTGTACACGAACAAGCCCCTTTGTGGTGGTGTCGGGCACAATTGGCGAGGAATCTCACTGAGTGGAGTAACATTGTCTTCAGTGATGATACCCGCTTCGAACTGAGCCCAGATGAGCAGCGAACACACGTCTGAAGATGCCCTAGACAGTGATGGGATACCAGCCTGACATTAGGCGCGACAAACTGGAGTGATGGTCTTTGGTGGCATTTCCGTTTAGAGCAAGGCACCAACAGCTGTCATCTTCAGCAGCCTTACAGCACAGCGATACGTCGACGACATTCTGAGCGCTGTTTTGTTGTCCTCCATGGCACGCTGTTCTTGGCTTACGTTTCAACGAGATAATGCCCGCTCGCGTATGGCGTGAGTTTCTATCGTACCTTGACCAACAAGGTCGCCGCATCTCTCCTCAACTGAGAACGTTTCGAAAGGGCACTCAATCCAGCTGGGGATTTTGGAGGTCTAGCGCGGCAGTCAGGCAGGTTTTTGGCACGGTATTCCTCAGGAGGGCATCGACCAGCTACATTAATCAATGCCAAACCGAATAACTGCTTGCACAAGGGCCAGAGGTAGACGAACGCGTTACTGAATTGCTACATTTGTGAAACTCTTCCTGTTGAATGAACCAGCAATTTTTTACTGAAAGAAAGTGTAACCATTTGTTTGTAGAACAGATCTTCCGATATCCGTCCCATTTTGCGGTGCGGCCTTTTTTAAAGCATTTCTCATTTGTCTAGCGCCGGCTTTCACTTACCTAATTAGAAAGAAGGACTGCAAATTGAACCAGGAAGCAGAAGCAAAGCTCCGCACACGACTTAGGCACTTTGTGGTCATCAGTGCCCGTATGTGCATAATAGCGCTGGAAGAACTTAATTTCTTACTTGACACACTTTTTATACACTTTTAATAAATTACACTCACCCTCGTCTACTATGTATACTTACCCACCCAACATACCCGTAGCTTTATTCCCATCGTATTACCTATAACATGTTTGTACCCGGAAAACGAAAAAGTAGATGGTTACTTAGTCAGGAACGTAGGACATAAAGCACCCACGTGGATGCAAAATTTGCGTAAGTTGCTACATAGCCACTTCTGCCAGCAAATGATCGCTGCAGTCTACTTGAATTAGCGCAGTATTCTAGCAGGCCAGGGTGACTGCACTTGGCACAGTCCGCGGTGGTACGTCGCAGGCTTCACTTGATTCCTTTGACGGCCAAACGGTGTCGAACATCGGACCTAGAGGAACGTGTCCACTGGCTGTTTACAGGTTGCTGTCTCACTGGCTCACAGATATGCTGCACTGTGTGCCGTAAACTCGTTGTTGACCCCCTTCACTGCTGGTAGGCAGCTGTTTGTAGCACCCTCCGGCCCAGATGTTTCACTATGTGGCGCTGATGGCATGCATGGTAGACTGACACTATGCAGCGTCAGTGCGTCGTTAATGTAACGAGTGGGGCCGTTTGCACGCCGACTAAGACTGCCTTGGGGACGACAAGTGGATGACAGAGTCGCGAAATTCCTTGGTGCCGTGGAATTGTGTTTGCACTACAACAGTTATGTCTGGAAATGAATAAATAAAAAGTGTGGATTGAATTATGTGGATATGCTATTCATTTGACGAAATTGCGTGTTGTCTTTGTTTTAACTAGCAAGCAGTATCGGAAATTACATTTCCTTGTGTAATAACTGGAAATTTGTATGTGTAGTTTATATGTTCGATGAGATTTCGAGATTGCAGCCGCATGACGTTGACTTCTTGCCATGACATTTCGGCCGGTAATCGTCCAGCCGTCTTCAGGTGAGTGTCCGTCACTGGAGACTGCAAGCTCCCGGAGTCAAGTTTATAGGAAAAAATGGGCGCGAAAACGCATGCGCATTGGCCTCCGTTACAGGAGCGTCCTCTATCGGAATCCTCGCCCTCTGGAGCTACTGTTCTACCCTTGGAGTTCAAGCGCATGCATAAAGGTGAAAACTACATGTCCGCCCTCTGTCGAAATGCGCGCCCGCGTTGCTAAAAACAGACGTCAGATGTCGCCAGACGTTTCATTGTGAATAAACTGTCTTCTCTCAGAGGAAATTAGAGAGACCACCGGGTCCCAAGACTTGGCTCTGAGCACTATGGGACTTAATATCTATGGTCATCAGTCCCCTAGAACTTAGAACTACTTAAACTAACCTAAGGACATCACACAACACCCAGTCATCACGGGTCCCAAGCCTTGTCCAGTTGAAAACCGCCATCACGATTTATAAGATTTTGCGCTAGGCGTAGCTCCTCAGATTCCTTAATTACTGAATCATAGAAATTTTTCGCTGGGGCCAAGATTTTCGTGGCAGAAAAATCCATAGCGTGTCCTGTGGTAATATAGTGCTCAGCTACGGCCGACTTACTAGGCCGCGAGAGGCGAGTGTGGCGTTCGCGTTCAACGCATCTTTCATGTATTGTGCGTGTCGTCTGACCGATGTAAGGTTTGCCACACTGGCAAGGAATTTTATAGGTCCCGGCCTTCCGCAGACCCAGATCGTCCTTTACTGGACCGAGAAGGGAACTAATCTTCGCCGGCGGCCGGAAGATTACTTTAATTTGATGTTTCCTTAGGATCCTGCCTATTTTAGATGAAAGGTTGCCGGCGTATGGAAGGAACGCCCTGGACTTCAACAGCTCCTTATCTTCTTGATGTTGTGGGTGGTCACGTTTCTTCCTGCTTAGCGCTGTTCTAATTTGATGTGGAGAGTAACTATTACCTCTGAACACCGACACTAAATGTTCCAGCTCCTTCGTAAGGCTGTCTCCATCAGGTACAACATGAGCCCGGTGCATCAACGTTCTAATGACGCTGGTAGTTTGTGCAGGATGATGACAACTCGACGCTCGCAGGTAAAGGTCCGTATGTGTTGGCTTACGGTAGACAGAATATAGTTTATATGTCTGTTTATGTGGGCTGTGAAACCAATAATTATTCATTTATAATGATTTACACAATGTGAACATTTCATAAACTGCCACTTGTGTACTGATGCTCAATTTTGTAATATCGTGTTAATAATTTTTATATGTAAGCAGCCGATATCCACGGAATGTAAATTGTCGAAGGAAAATAAATGAAATAAAATTTAATGTCAATGTACTAGGCCAACCTCCCTTACCTGAATCTCTCTCCTATTTTTCTCCCTCTTCCGTTCTGAATTTTCACAGTCACTTTAAAAACTTCATCTCATATTTCGCGCGTTATATTGTTACAAATTCTCAGTTTATCCTTTCGAAATGTAGGATCTCAATCTGAGAGTTTCTGATCCATATCGAACATTTCGTTTTACAACGGCTGACTTCTGGAGAAAGTGCTTCTGTCACGTCCACATCTGCACCTAAATACACATTCCGTAAGCCACCGTACAACGCGTGGTGGTGAGTACTCTGTACTATTAGTACTACTCGTTTTCTTTCTCATTCCAATCACAGATAGAGTGAGGGAAAAACGGCTATCTGTATGCCTCCATGCGAGCTCTGATTTCTCGTATCTTATCTTCGTGCTCCTTACGTGAAATGTATGCTGGCCGCATAGGATCTTCCAGCAGTTAACTTCAATTTCGGGTTCCCTATGTTTTCTCATTAGTGTTTCACGAAAGGAACGTCGCCTTCCCTCCAGGGTTTCCAATTTGATTTCCTGTAGCACCTCTGTAGCAATTGCTTATTGTTTGAACCTACCGGTAACAAGTTTAGGAGTCCGCCCCTGAATTGTTTCGATGTCTTCTGGTGCGGATCCAAAACACTCGAGCAGTACTCAATAACAGATCGCACTAGCATCCTATATTCGGTCTCCTTTACAGATGAACCACACTTATATAAAAATTCTCCCAATAAGCTGAAGTCGAGCATTCGCTTTCCGTTCGCCTTCCCTGCCAAAATCCTCACATGTTCGTTGCATTTCACATCGCTTTCCAACATCACGCCCAGCTATTTAAACGGCATGACGGTGTCAATCAGGACACTACTAATGCTATTTTGTAAAAGTACCTGTACAGGATCTGGATCATTCAGAATATTAGTACTTACTACCTACTGAAGAGGGACCAAAATATTTTGCAAGATTTTCAATGTTAAATTGAATGTCGAGCACAAATACACAATCAAGTGGATAGAAAAATGAAACATAACCTCTAACGGATGACGAAATGTGCGGGAAGAGAGTAAGACGATAATCGTACATTATTTCACACATTACGGGATTCAGTTCAAAAATGTCTCGTATCAACTGACTGACTGAGCTCACAATGTTTCTAGAAGTTAACTTGAGCATTCAGTGGCTGGCCAATACCAGTATGAGGTTTTACTCGTAAAATATACTGCTTCTGTGTAACTTCATAGCTGACTATATTGATCCCAACCACTATGCATTAGACATAACGAACCAGTACTTCCACAAGCTACAGATGTGAGTTAAAAATCATTAACTACACTCCTGGAAATTGAAATAAGAACACCGTGAATTCATTGTCCCAGGAAGGGGAAACTTTATTGACACATTCCTGGGGTCAGATACATCACATGATCACACTGACAGAACCACAGGCACATAGACACAGGCAACAGAGCATGCACAATGTCGGCACTAGTACAGTGTATATCCACCTTTCGGAGCAATTCAGGCTGCTATTCTCCCATGGAGACGATCGTAGAGATGCTGGATGTAGTCGTGTGGAACGGCTTGCCATGCCATTTACACCTGGCGCCTCAGTTGGACCAGCGTTCGTGCTGGACGTGCAGACCGCGTGAGACGACGCTTCATCCAGTCCCAAACATGCTCAATGGGGGACAGATCCGGAGATCTTGCTGGCCAGGGTAGTAGACTTACACCTTCTAGAGCACGTTGGGTGGCACGGGATACTTGCGGACGTGCATTGTCCTGTTGGAACAGCAAGTTCCCTTGCCGGCCTAGGAATGGTAGAACGATGGGTTCGATGACGGTTTGGATGTACCGTGCACTATTCAGTGTCCCCTCGACGATCACCAGTGGTGTACGGCCAGTGTAGGAGATCGCTCCCCACACCATGATGCCGGGTGTTGGCCCTGTGTGCCTCGGTCGTATGCAGTCCTGATTGTGGCGCTTGCCTGCACGGCGCCAAACACGCATACGACCATCATTGGCACCAAAGCAGAAGCGACTCTCATCGCTGAAGACGACACGTCTCCATTCGTCCCTCCATTCACGCCTGTCGCGACACCACTGGAGGCGGGCTGCACGATGTTGGGGCGTGAGCGGAAGACGGCCTAACGGTGTGCGGGACCGTAGCCCAGCTTCATGGAGACGGTTGCGAATGGTCCTCGCCGATACCCCAGGAGCAACAGTGCCCCTAATTTGCTGGGAAGTGGCGGTGCGGTCCCCTACGGCACTGCGTAGGATCCTACGGTCTTGGCGTGCATCCGTGCGTCGCTGCGGTCCGGTCCCAGGTCGACGGGCACGTGCACCTTCCGCCGACCACTGGCGACAACATCGATGTACTGTGGAGACCTCACGCCCCACGTGTTGAGCAATTCGGCGGTACGTCCACCCGGCCTCCCGCATGCCCACTATACGCCCTCGCTCAAAGTCCGTCAACTGCACATACGGTTCACGTCCACGCTGTCGCGGCATGCTACCAGTGTTAAAGACTGCGATGGAGCTCCGTATGCCACGGCAAACTGGCTGACACTGACGGCGGCGGTGCACAAATGCTGCGCAGCTAGCGCCATTCGACGGCCAACACCGCGGTTCCTGGTTTGTCCGCTGTGCCGTGCGTGTGATCATTGCTTGTACAGCCCTCTCGCAGTGTCCGGAGCAAGTATGGTGGGTCTGACACACCGGTGTCAATGTGTTCTTTTTTACATTTCCAGGAGTGTATTTCGAACTGAGCCACAATGATACAAATCTATGTAGCATATGTAGCACTAGCTGAGCAGTATCCAGATAAAGCGAAAGTGCGGAAATGGTGTTTGATAAAAATCATAGAACATCGTCTTACGTAAATTCCAGGAATGGCATATAATGTTCCATTTATCGTAATTGTACATGTACTAAAACACAGGAAAAGAGAAGTTGATATGAATGTATTCCGATTTCAGTCATAGAAAGTCATGGAGTTTTTGATGGAGGTGTTTCCTCGCATTTATGGAGTATTTACGCTGGTCACCCTCCACTTACCGCGGTCACGCTTTTAAGAACCATTAGGAGCCACCCTCTGCTCTCAGGCTCTTCATCCTGGAAGTGGCACCCACACCAAGCGACACTTCATCGAAAGACTTCTTGCTGCTTCTATGCCCATAGCTCTTAACTGCGCACTGCGCACCTTCCGGCATTTGACTTCGGATTTCGTGAAGAAGGAATGTTCGGCTTCTAAATGTGCAACGGCCTGTCAGAAAGTAATCCTTTCTACTAACATGTTACTGAAGAGTTAATAAAGCACAGTAAGCTTTTCGATAGATTTTCCATACATATATTTACTCCTCCAAAGTCCTTAAAACCAAGCCATTTTGTGTTCTATCCCACCATTAACTTCTCCCCCGCGTGCATTTCCACATTTCGAAAGTGTGTTCTTCTTTCTTCTCCAGTTTTCCGCAGCCCATCTTTCATCTGTGTACGATGCAATGTTCAACGCGTACATCGTGAGAATTTGGTTCCACACGTAACAAATATCTCTTGTTAGAAATTTTATTGAATATTTCAGTGGTCTCAAATATGAAAGTTGTATTAAGAATTATTGCAATGATAGAGAAAATGAGGGAAGAAACGAAGAGAGATAGTAATGGGCTGTTGGACAGAGTTGTGTTAAGGTGAACTGAAGAAGGGAAGGTAATCGGCTAGCCGCTAAGAATAAGAATAACTGAAATATCAGTACACAACCTATTATTTACCGTTCATTCATGAATTAATTATGCGCCTGAACATTAAGCAATAAATTATTCCTTAGAGAATTGCATACAAGTTCGGTTTTTACAACTCAGTCTCATTTGAAAAGAAAGCTTAAGGTTTAAGGACCTCATTACTTACCAGTTCTACTCACATAATCCTCAGCATTCTTCTGTTGGACCACATCAGAAATCTTCAGTTTTCTTTCGTATAGGCTACACTCAAGATAAATATTTGCAGTTCGGAGCTTGTAGAGGTTTCCCGTCAGTATAACCCTTAAATATGGTGACAAGTGGATAGAGGACGTTGATAGTGCTAAAGTTTTGGGATTACAGCCTGATGATAAATTCGACTGAGATGATCATACCACTGAACTACTGAATCACCTAAATAAATCTCTGTGTGTAATGCGAATATTGGCGGAAACAGATGACATCGAGATAAAAAGGCAACTCCAATATACTTACTTTCATTCCGTAATGTCATGAGGGAATATTTTCGGGGGGAGCCCACCAACATAAATTCATGTTTGTGAGTTTAAAGACGTGTAAAAAGAGTTATTACAGTGTGGCCTCTTTAGGGTACCGCGGATAGTAATTACTGCTTCTCAAAGTATTTTTTCTTTAATGAAATTTTTCATTTAAAATGTAGCTCTTATTCAGACAAACAGCTCACTATTATTGGAATCAATACTAGAAATAAAAACAATTTTCACAAAGGCTACTAATAAAACTGTGTTTAAGAGCAGCCTAAAAGATTTAATGATATCACTTCTACACCATTCATGTTTTATTAGTAGAACGAATGATGTGTCTATACGTTGCTAATGATATCAATTGATGTATTATGTCCAATTCGACTTTTGAAGAAATTTAGTGCAGTAATGGTATCATTGTAAACAAGCGTTGTAAAACGATTTTTGTATTTGATGGTACATGGCTACAGTAGCCTACGGATTACTGTATGCACTCTATTATATTGAAGATTTACATGTCTGTGACGAGTTTTCTGTTTACTTGTAAAAGAAAATATGTTTAAGATTTGTTTTTTACTAGCCAACATCCGTGAAGACCATTTCGCTTCGGATGTGTGGAAGGTAAATTAGCATATCAGTTTTTATTTGTAAATACTTACCGTATGTTCTTATTTTCTGATATGTTCTGCGTCCTGGAGGATCTCCCCCCTATGTGTCTATTGCCATGAAAAGTACTTCTAATCCAACCAAATCGATAAATAGTATTTCTACCAAATTTATACTTGATAATGATTTACATTTTTCAGAAACTCTTTCTTTTTTGCTACAGCTTTGTATTTCATATTCTTTACTTCAACCATCATCACTTATTTTTCTGCCTAAATAGCAAAACTCAGTTATTAAACTTAATGTCTTATTTCCTAGTCTAGCTTCCATAATACAACCTCATTTAATCCGACTACATTACATTAAACTCTTGTTGAGATTTATAATATGGAAGTAGATTACAATCCTACCTCACGCCCTTTTCAACTACTGCTTCTCTTTCATCTATTCCGATTCTTACAACTACAAATCACTTGCGTGTCTCATCACGGGATATTGCTCAGTTATATGAATCCATAGTAAGTAGAAACAATAGGTTGCACTAAACTTACACAAGAAGGATGGCACAAATGGTCAAAAGCGTGACTCACGGTAAAACGTTTCTATACTGGGGTGATGTCTCCTGCAACAGGTGTAGTCAACCTTCTATACCTGTTACGCACTTTTGTGTCTCTGTGCCGGTTACGCGGTAATGGCGATTTATAAGATGGGTTGGTAAATGTACTTTATAACATTTAGAAAGCATAGATATAACAAAACAAAACCTACACCAACAATTACGTACCAAATTACTTTCGTAAAAATTTAACAAAGATCTAATGAAAATGTTTTTAAAAATCGCTACCTTCTGCCCCCCACCATGAAAGCTGAAACGCCCACCAGTGGGCGGTAAGGGCGACGTTGACTACCACTGTACTGGTTGGATCAGGGTTTTCAACCATGTTGACTGTAGTGGCCCAAATACAAGTTCATTAGCATCATAAGGGGATACCTTAGCTCAGTTAATGAGATAAATGTTTAATGAACTTAAATATGGCAACGGAAAACGACTTAAATAGTAACCTCACTTCTAAAAGTAGTCCTAATATAATTCCTTTGTACCTTGTATGACCAATATTCACTGAACTCGCGTTCTTTTCCAGAAACACGCAGTGAGTGCAGACAAAAAGTTTAAGGGAGACCTGGTCTGGGAACATGAAAATAGTAGGCGTAAATTTGTTAAAAATTCCATGCAGGATTTATAAAACAATAGTAGGGTTGGTAACGTCAAACACAAAGCATACATATTAGCGTAATTTCAATTGGCCCCAACATGGAATAACGTAATCAAATGTTCTGTAAAACTCTTGGCTTGCACTACTTAGTTTGTACATCGTTATTCAGAGTACTGAACTGCATCAAGAATCTCAGGATAGGTATATATAATTCTGGTCTGCAGAATAATAACAGTGATTCGTAAGTGCATTCGAAAAAGAGAATTAAAAAGGGACCTTTCTCTTTTACCAGACCCAGGAGAATACTACAACATACTCAGAATGGAAGCTGGTCTGCATTCTGGGCAGGTGCCAAGACCCGAGAAATTTCATTAATTCGAAAATCACGTAACTAAACAAAGTTGGCTATGGATGTGGATATTACATTTACTCAGAAAGTGGAATCCTACTCATTTTTCAATACTATTGTACCCATCATGCAATGTAATAGACATGTGACTGGGCATGACCAAGCTGTGAAGAACAGTGTCAGTTCCATGTCTGGGAACAGATAAATAATTTTTATATGCCCAGGTATTAGGCAGATTCAGAAAGCTGAATTATACTTATTTAGCAACACTATTGGAATCTACATGCCCTTTGGTGGATACCTGGCTGTACATAAGCAAACGGAGAAAAGGAATGGTTATTCACATCTAAAAATTGAATAAAAATTGACCATCCGTACAGATATTACCGTAGATAGTCAGGAAATTGAGATCTTTTCATTTAGAAAGTATGCTGGGACGTAAACGCACTTTGATGGACACGTGGGTGGGTACAAAAAGAAATTGAAGAATGGAGAAACTATACACTTCACCAAAAAATTATGCTAAAAATTGGAAAATCCACACTCAACAAACAGACGCGAAAAATACGTCCACTTCAAGAACTCGCATCATGATCTGTAACATTGTTCAGGTGGACATGAGACAGGCATAAACGCACAATCTTTTAAGTTCCCTAACACGCGAAAAAATCGACAACTGCAATCGCGAGTTAAGCACATTTACTTTCCTTAGGATCTCTCAGTGAAATGTCAGTGAAATTACTTTCAAAATCATTAAAGGAAGGGATGATTCCTTTGGTCTACAGGGGCACATTGTTGAAACTTGGCTTACATACAAAATATCTCCGTCAGAAGTTTCGATAATTCACATACAGACATTGTTGTACACATATTCACTACTAAAATACTTCCCAACATCCTAACGTGGAAAAATAAATTGTTAATCGGAAAACTGTCTGACTTAAATGTCATTCCAATACGACTGATGGACGACCTGTGCACTCTTGCCAACGTAACGGGCCACTTCTGACTAAAACAGCCTGCCCTGACGGCACAATTAAACTTCTCTGCTTTTTCGCTACATCCGAAAGACTGGCGAACGTGGCCTAACAGATTTCCGTCACCGGCTAGAAACTCATTCTGCTCAATTTCATCATGTCTTCACCTTCACATTCCTGTGAATGTTACTCGTACTGTTTACGCAGAGCTATAAATAAGGTAAAAGATTTTCTTCCAACTCCTGGACTAGCTACAGTGTCCAGCAGGCAGGCGTAGGCAACGAAATACCTCGATAACGAAGCAAATCAAATGAAAGGGATCTGATCCCTTCCAGAGGGAAAGGTTGGAAAACCACATTTGAAGATAGCCGCCAATGCCGCGAAAGCTGACTTACAAAATTTCGGGAATCAGTATTATGTGAAGTGACTTGAAATACACTTCAGACGGACTTTTTAAGGAAAAGTTGGTCTGATTGCAGCGCGCAAGGAGGCATTTAAGTAGTAATTCTTCTTGCAGTTTATTGGAATGAGAATAAATCCTAACATAAGGTACCACGCACAGTAGTCTCTGCCATTTCAGAGTGGGATGTAGAGTATGAATGTAGAGGCATCTTTTCGACGACTAGCTCGTTAGAAGCGGATGACAAGTTCGGACTGAGGAAGGAACTCGCCCGTGTTCCTTCAAAGGAACCACCCAGGCCTTTACCGTAAACCAGTCTTGGCCAAACAGTGCTCCACGAGAGCGAGCGTGAGCGGTCCGGTCGCGCTTCTGCCTAATGTTCCGAGCTCAATGGCGAGTGGGGCTGATGAACGTGGAGGAGGACCAGGAAAACGCAGGCTGCAGTCAGGACGCCACTCTGCTTGTAACAGTTTGCTAATAGTGCCAAATGTGTTACATTAAATTTACGTCCTGCATTTGGAATACTATGTCGTTTACGCACTTCTTCAGAAAAAAAAAAAATAAAGAGTGGAGAAGTCACATCATGCTTTACTTTTATTGTAGTTTGAAGCCCACGCAAAGTGATTAGTAAGCAATCACTCTATGATGAACTGGAAAAACATTCGCTCCAACATCATAACAACATCAGCCACAAAGGCGACATAATGCACTTGTTTTCTAGCAAATGGGAATGAATGGTGGCTGAACTTAAGGCAAACATTAGGGAAAAAAATTAGTTAAGCCTAAATAAGCAGTGAAAAATATTTAGTGGTGGACATCAGCAAGTGCAAAATGGCTAAGTAGGGATAGCTAGAGGACAAATGTATGGATATAGAGGCGTATATCACAAGGGGTAAGATAAATACTGTCTACAGAAAATTTAAAGAGACCTTTGGAGAAAAGAGAACCACTATTATGAATATCAAGAGCTCAGATGCAAACCCAGTTCTAAGCAAACAAGGGAAAGCAGAAAGGTGGAAGGAGAATATAGAGGGTCTATACAAGGGCAATGTACTTGATGGCAATATTATGGAAATAGAAGAGGACATATATGAAGATGAAATGGGAGATATGATACTGCGTGAAGAGTTTGACAGTGCACTGAAAGACTGTCGAAACAAGGCTCTGACAAGACTCTACCATCTGGTGAGCAAGACATGCGAAATACCCTTTAGACTTCAAGAAGAACATATTAATTCAAATCCCAAAGAAAGCAGGTGTTTACAGATGTGAAAATTACCGAACTATCAGTTTAATAAGCCACGGCTGCAAAATAATAACACGAATTCTTTACAGACGAATGGAAAAACTGGGAGAAATGTTAGAACACGTGAGGCAATACTGACCCTACGACTCATCTTAGAAGCTAGATTAAGGAAGGGCAAACCTATGTTCCTAGCATTTGTAGACTTAGAGAAAGCTTTTGGCAATGTTGACTGGAATACTCTCTTTCAAATTCTGAAGGTGGCACGAGTAAAATACAGGGAGCGAAAGGCTATTTACAATTTGTACAGAAATCAGATGGCAATTATAAAAGACGAGGGGTATGAAAGGCAAGCAGTCGTTGGGAAGGGAGTGAGACAGGGTTGTAGCCTATCCCCGATGTTATTCAATCTGTATATTGAGCAAGCAATAAAGGAAACGAAAGAAAAGTTCGGAGTAGGTATTAAAATCCATGGAGAAGAAATAAAAACTTTGAGGTTCGCCGATGACATTGTAATTCTGTCAGAGGCAGCAAAGGACTTGGAAGAGCAGTTGAACAGAATGGACAGTGTCTTGAAAGGAGGGTATAAGATGAACATCAACAAAAGCAAAACGAGGATAATGGAATGTAGTCAAATTAAGTCGGGTGATGCTGAGGGAATTAGATTAGGAATTGAGACACTTAAAGTAGTAAAGGAGTTTTGCTATTTGGGGAGCAAAATAACTGATGATGGTCGAAGTAGAGAGGATATAAAATGTAGACTAGCAATGGCAACGAAAGCGTTTATGAAGAAGAGAAATTTGTTAACATCGACTATAGATTTAAGTGTCAGGAAGTCGTTTCTGTAAGTATTTGTATGGAGTATAGCAATGTACGGAAGCGAAACGTGGACGATTAATAGTTTAGACAAGAAGAGAACAGAAGCTTTCGAATTATGGTGCTTCAGAAGAATGCTTAAGCATAGATAGGTAGATCGCATATCTAATGAGGAGGTATTGAACAGAATTGGAGAGAAGGGGAGTTTGTGGCACAACTTGACTACAAGAAGGGATCGGTTGGTGGAACATATTCTATGGCGTCAATGAATGACCAATTTAGTATTGGGGGGCAGCGTGGAGGGTAAAAATCGTAGAGGGAGACCAAGAGATGAATACACTAAACAGATTCAGAAGGATCTAGGTTGCAGTAGGTACTGGTAGATGAAGAAGCTTGCACAGGATAGAGTACATGGAGAGCTGCATCAAACTATTCTCTGGACTGAAGACCACAACAACAACATCAGCAATCAATCGATTTCATTAAGTCTGTTAACGTAAGTGGATAATCATCTAGGAACAGATATGGTGGACAAGACTTATACCACCTAACAAAAATTAATCCTATGGAAAAATCAGCTTCAAGTTCATGATATATACCATTCTGTGGAGCTCATGGCAGTCATTTGTGGGCCAGACATGACTGTGTTTCAATAACTGAAACATTTTATCATAACCAAGTTCGATTACTTAATGAACCATTGTCCACTGCGACCGTAGATTAATTTAAGGGAGGATAGGAACTCGGCAGTCAGCTGCAGATTCTCTAGTTTTTTATTATTGTTACAAGTACAGATTTTAACTATAAGTAGCTGTCTTCATTGCTAAAATACAAAGTAATCACAAATTCTGTACTGGTTTACATAAGAAACAAGTAAAACCTACAATTCATACTATTTTTATGAATTAACATCCGACAAACTCGCAGAATCATACGTCACCATATGGCTTTGTTCGTATATATGCAGAATGATACTGAGGTCGAGTTTTACGAGAAGTATAGCAACCCGAGTTTGCGTCATGTAGCATAAGTAATTCGAACCATATTACGAAAATAACTCACTGAGTTTCATTCTAATACAGTACTTTAAAACTCTTTTGTTAAATAATAAAACACAGCACGAAATGTCGAGTTACGATGTGTTTGTTCATACGCTACTGGTGAAGCAATCGCCAAATCTTGTGCAAAAGATCATAAATAGGTTCCTACAATTGTCCTACGTAGAATTGTTACATCATATTAGAAATCATCTTGATAAAATATGGTTCTATAATAATATGTCATTTATATAAGACAAGTAAAACACTATTCAACCATATGCCTTAAGTGCAGGTGTAAGGTAATTTGTTATATCGTTCTTTGCAAGCAGCGACAGCAATTGGAGCTACCCCTTATGTTATATAAGAAATTTACCTCAGTGGAGAACGTGTGTATGTTTTTATTAAATGCACATGATTAGATCAACCTTGAAATGTTGATCTTTAATATTTTATTGTCACGTTAAGAGATCTTCACAAAAACGGTTTTATGCACATTTTTGCGTTCCTTTATATAATTTAGAGGATCACTATGCTAGAGTTTAGCTTTTGACGAATTTAAAATTGGCGTGGAATATATTTAATCAAGACAAACTTCAAAATTTTAATTTTTTATTTGTAGTGTCATGTAACGATTCTGTATAGGACAGTTGTAGGAACCTATTAATGACCTTTTGCATAAGATTTATTGGAATGCTTCAACACTAACATATGAACAAAAATTGAAATGTGCGTCTCTTGATTTATATTTGCTGGTTTATTTATTGCAGGGTTTAAACAGCATATTGGAAAGTAATTGGGTTAGGTATCTTTGTAATATAGTACATATTGCTTATAATATATGGTGGAAACTGAGGCCTCAGTGTCCTTCTACCTAAACGCAAGTAAACTCATATGTGACATGTATGGCCGCGAGTTTGTTGGATGATAATTCACTCAAATGTTATGTTGACTAGAATATATTATTTGCTATTGGACAATGTAGCGTGTAACTTATTTTTATGTAAATCAGTTCTCATACTGTGGTATCCTTGTATTTTAGTACTGAAGATGGCGATTTGTAACTCAGATCTGGAAAGGCAAGAATAATAAATAAATCGGCTTGAGACTGATTGCTGACAAAGGAACCTCCCCATCGCACCCCCCTCAGATTTAGTTATAAGTTGGCACAGTGGATAGGCCTTGAAAAACTGAACACAGATCAGTCGAGAAAACAGAAGAAGTTGTGTGGAGCTATTTATTTTTTTATAAACAAAATACATAAAGTGGGTAGTCCATGGGCAAGATAGGCAATATCTAGGTTAATGTGAGCTGAGGAGCGCCGTGGTCCCGTGGTTAGCGCGAGCAGCTGCGGAACGAGAGGTTCTTGGTTCAAGTCTTCCCTCGACTGAAAAGTTTACTTTCCTTATTTTTGCAAATTTATGATCTGTCCGTCCGTTCATTGACGTCTCTGTTCACTGTAATAAGTTTAGTGTCTGTGTTTTGCGACCACACCGCAAAACCGTGCGATTAGTAGACGAATGGACGTGCCTCTCCAATGGGAACCGAAAACATTTGATCGCAAGGTCATAGGTCAACCGATTCCTCCACAGGAAAACACGTCTGATATATTCTATACGACACTGGTGACGACATGTGCTTCACATGACAGGATTATGTTGTCGACCCACCTAACTTGTACATTTGGCGAATGGGTAAAAAGATTCTTCTACCTTGCCCAATTTAGGTTTTCTTGTGGATGTGATAATCACTCCCAAAAAAGTGATAAAAACATAAGAGTTTGTCACATAAACTGCAAAAAATGAATGCAACAGTTTCACAGTAGCACAGTTTTCCCTGTGCTGTGTCAAAACATATGTTTTTAACGTTTTCAAATTTTTCCGTGTGTAGACCGTCAAATCCTGCATATGTCCAATCAAAACTGAACATGTCCTGGAATTTTGGAGAGAGAAGTTGATTATGTGTGAGTGCCTGAACTTTGATAATTGTCTGAAAATAAGAAATTAAACTTTTCACTTGAGGGAAGACTTGAACTAAGGACCTCTCGTTCCGCAGCTGCTCACGCTAACCACGAGACCACGGCGCTCCTGAACTCACTCTCCTTGATGTTGCATATGTTGCACATGGACTACTCAGTTTGTATATTTTGCTTACTTTTTTCATAGTTCCACACAACTTCTTCCTGTATTCTCGATTGATCAGTGTTCAGTTTGTTCAAGGCCTATCCGCTGTGCCAACTTATAACCAAATCTGAGGGGGGTGAGACGGGGAGGTTCCCTTGTGAGTACCTCTCCTTCTGTAAAGAAATTCCAAAACTGCATGACTGAAGAGGCTGCTAATGTATGTTCTCATTACTTTCATTACTTCCAACTTGAGCTCGTTTGATGTGATAGGCGTGTAGTGTAGCACCAGGCTCAATGGCCTGTTTGCCCAATTTAGAAAATCACATGTATCTTATAAAATGTTACCCCAAGAACAATAAAGGTGACTGCACAGATGAGTCACTTTGGCTATTTCAAATTTTGGTAGATCACATATTGAATTGAAAGAGGCCCGCTAGCATTCGGACTGAACCGATTTTAATTTGTATAATACTATGTTTCTCTATCCTGAACCATAGTTCCAGGTAATTTACATATTGTAAAATCGAATCGTGCATAAATTTAGAAACGTCACAGCTAATGCATGTATCTGAAGCTTACTATATTAGCTCTGCCAAATGTACTTAATTAGGTGCGGCCAAGATTTTGGGTCACGATTCATGACCTGGGCATGAGTGCCATAGAGCTCAACCTCGCTGAACAGTCCCCCACTGCCTACAATGCTGCATGGGCGTGAGGAGGGGGTTAGAGGGAAACTATGAACGCATCCTGTTAAATTGGCAGTGCAGTCACACTGCATACGACTTGGCTTTATATTTCACATTTCTCAACAACATAGATGAAAAAACAACACATATTTTCAGTATTGTTTATTGGCGCATTTAATACATAATATAATTTTTATCTGGTGCAAACTGTCAGCATACGGACAGACGCAGACGATTTCACAGTTTCACACTCAGGTTGCCATCTAATACTTACTGAGTTCCATAACCCAAAAAAAGGACTTTCACAGATGTATGTCTGTCGAAATATTGTAGCACTTTTGGAACCTCATTACAGAGATGTGCAAAGTCTGCCTGAGGAAAGCAATGTCGACGTCGTGAACAATTTTAACGTAACAGAATCTCTCAATAAAACAGGAATTACCTTGCAGATTAATCAGTAAAATCTATACACGCACACGGGCGTCTTCAATTGAAATGGCAAACAGTATCGAAAACAGATCGAAAACAGATGTCAGATTGGCAGTGTCCTCAAAACGTTTAGGAAGCTATCCTTGTGAATCTTTCAAGACCACACTGAATTCTTATAACCTCACATTTTTAACGGTAGTGAACTTAGGGAAATCGACGGTGTTATTTGTCAGAATCTGTCACTTCCACAATGCAATTTTCTTTTCAAAAGCTTCCTGATCAAATCAGAAATGTTTCTCACCTTAGAGGGTCTTGCGACGGGCGCTATGCAGTCACGTCCGCTTAAAATTTGCAGTCCAGTTTGGACTGCAAATTCTTGTATTCCTTTTTCCTCCATAAATTCAACTATAGTGAGTTTTAAATCTACTTCACCAATGTACTTTGCAGAAATGTAAAAGGTCTCCGTGAACTTCGTTCAGTTTCATCGAAAACTGTTGCAACTGACATCGGAATAATGCACGCGACTTCAGAAATTTTGCTGTTCATACTACCAGTTTCTCCACTAGCTGCATGCCTGCAAATTTAGCACAAAGTGATGCTTGACATGGAGAACAACGAATCGCGTTTGTCTATCGTTGTAGTTTTTTGCTATTCCATTGTCAATTAAATCTTTAAATACATTCTGCACGGTATTGTTGTATTGTTTCATGGCAAATAAGAAGTAAACATGGCTTATGCAGCTGCAAAATGTATACCGAGAATTCTCATCCTTCTTTTGTCATCTCCACCATTCTTAAAGACTTGTTACGGTATATAGAGCCGGCCGCTGTGACCGAGCGTTTCTGGGTGCTTTAGCCCGGAACCTCACTGCTACCACGGTCGCAGGTTCTAATCCTGCCAGGGGCATGGATGTGTGTGATGTCCTTAGGTTAGTTAGGTTTACGTAATTCTAAGTCCAGGGGACTGATGACCTCCGATGTTAAGTCCCATAGTGCTCAGAGCCATTGGAACCATTTTGAACGGTATGTAGTTAGGCGGCCTCTTTTTGTGCAAACAGCCACTGGACCTTCATACCACGAACAAGTAGCGAAGGGCACGCAGTGGTGATACCCCGCTTCTACTGAACTGAAGAGAGTTGTGCCGAACGAAAAATGATACACTGTAATACCAAATTTAATGTCGCGCTGTACCCTGTACCAACGAGAAGGACCGAGGAAAACAAACCGAGAATTGGCCTGCACGTTCAACCGTTCAACTCGCGTGATGTTTGGAGTGCCGTGGCCGGCCCTGTGCTTTATGAATTAACTAATAAATTTATTGCTCTGGTGGAAAATAAAATGATGAAATCAAACACTACTGATAAAGTTCTCCTTATAAAAGTATGCTGCACTATTCACCTCTTAGAAGTAATCCACCTTGTTGCAAACACGTCTTCCGCATGTGCATGTAGCCGGCTCACTCACAGCTTGCCTGGAATAGCACAGTGATGGGGGAAGCGGGAGTGCTGAGCAGACACAGGAGCGCAAACCTTGGCCGAGTCCGTCTTAAACGAGTCACGAAAATCTTGGCATTATGTAAATACGTATTACTGGACAGGGATTTGAACCACCACCCTCCTGAATGTGAGCCCAGTCAGTAGGTCTGGCCGACATACAAATATATCAACGTATTTCTTTTGTAATAGAAAGTGAATTATATCGATCTCGAAGAGGCGAAGAAATGCAGGTTTTTTGTGTGGCTGTAGGTCAGTTATTAGATGTACTGTATTTGAGACTGCTTTGTTGTGTGCTGGAAGGAAGTTTCAGCTCCATGTGCTGAACGGAAATAGAGACAAACGTAATCGTGGTAGAGACAATTTATTTGTAGCGAACAGCGTGTGGCTGATAGTTGGCCAATAGAATTTAGGGAACGAAGTTATCTCACTCAGATTGAGATCCAAACGCATTAACGTTTCTCTGAGTGCTTTGCTTTATTGAATCCTGTTTCCCAATACGCTCTGGACGACGTCAAATCACTAATGCGTGGCCACTGTTGCTCGTATAATGCTGGGCGTTAAGCTGGTTATTACTAATCCTTTGCGGATTCAACTTCGGCACAGAGGATACAAACTGAGATCGTTGTTTCCGTTTCCAGTTGTTCACCAGATTAGGAACACACCCAGTTAAACAGATTTTAAGCGAGATCGACATTTTCCGCTTGGAACTGTGTGCTTCCAGTAGTTGCGGATGGAGCTCTGTCTGCGAAATTTACAGTTGGCTGGTTCCTCCGTTAGAAGTACGTGACGGGCGATCCTGACAACTGTTCCGAGCGATTTGTCATGTAATGGTGGAGTATAACCTGACAAGGAACGAAATATTTTTCCCTGTGTGGAGTACGTGAAAACGAAGGGAATATACAGGGTGTCCCACAAAGGGGATTACACTGTAGTAACTTAATTAATTCAAAAAGAAACATCAAGAATTATGAATTTTTAGTTCACGTAGATAGTCATTAAACATGATGTTTTACTGCTGAAAATGTTCAAACTGTCCTCCATCGGCTGCAGTACAGTGTCCACAACGTCTCGGAACAGATCAGCACAATGTTTCGTTTTAAATAAACCTTTTTTTAAAACAGAGTAATTTTATTCGTGAAACCTGCATTGATTTGAAATACTGCTCTATCATAGAGAATGGGAAAAGCGATCAGTGCTGTTTTAATAACAAAGCCGCCAGAAAAGAGCAACAACATCGCTGAGAGAATAATGTCCCTGTTACTGTGAGTCGTAGTGTAAGGTGCAGTGTATCGGACTTGCGTTCACCTGATCTGTATAGTAGTTTCTCGCTGCCGTCATTAGACATATGTTGTATTGCAGAATGCCGCCAACCCCAGTCGGGAAATATTTTCACGAACTGACAAAGCAATGAACCACAATGCTTTGAAAGACTGAAGGTTTGCCTATCATTTCTGTTAAGTAATAAAGGACGACGGAAGTTATGGTAATAGTAACAAATTAAAAACTTAACAACAGTTTATTCATAGTATACAAGAAAAATAGAATTTAGCTGATCTGCTGTCTAAGTCTACATAATAGGCCTTTGTTTGCCTGTAGCCACTGAAAACGAACAAACTAACACGAAAAACATAGTTCTTCAGCCTCATTTTTGACCCTTCAGCACTGGCTATTCCTATGCCCAAATAGTACCATGATTCCCGAATACAACATGATTTTTTAGCAGAGTTTCAAATAACTAGAACCAATAGGAGAATAGTAGAGATTTTTGTAGTAGTCAGCCATCTATCACTCTTCGAGAAAAGCAGCGAACAGTGGACGAACTAAGTTTTCTGTTATTTGCCTATTTAATCTACTATTTCGATTATATATTTCTTGAAACTGAGGGAGTAAAAAATTTTCAATCTTTGTTTCAGAAACCGGTTGTATTGAGCGGTTTTTAACAGCCAGGTTAAACTGGCTTGGAAAAAACTGTTATAAGCTAAAAATCGGTTGTTTTAGCGATAACCGGCATCCCTAACCCCAGGCAGTCACAATCACCTCCGGTTCAAACCCACATATGTTCATCCACATTTAGGTTTTCCGAGATTTCCCCAAATCGCTTCACGCAAATGCCGGGATGATTCCTTTCAAAGGGCAAGGTCGACTTCCTTCCCCATCCTTCCGTAATAGGATGGGACCGATGACATCGCTGTTTGGTCCTCTCCCACAAATCAACCAATCAACCAACTACAATCGCCTCTCGCATGTCGTCGAGCGTAGACGGTGACCTTCAGAGCTCTCCACAGAAAGAAGTCTAATGGCGTTAATTTGGGAGATCCTCGTCGGCCTGTCCACACCTCAACAAACGTTTCACCCAGGAACTGCAGCACGTTGCTATTGCAATTTGACGATGCACAGTTTTGCTCGGTGGCGTCGGTGAACAGCTGATACAATTCGTTCCTGCAACATGGTAAGGTGCTCTACACTTTTCACTGTTCCTTCAAGACGAGAAAGGCTCTACGAGTCCTCTGACAGACATATCACACCACACTGACAACCCAGGAAGATTAACAGCTCGTTCTTCTGTAACATGTGGATTATCTCTTGCCCAGCACACTCAGTTATGGTGGACAGTTTAAACGTCGCCTAATCGTACCAGACAATGACATTATTCAACTGTTCGTTATTCCAAGTCCATTCACAATATCTGAGGCGCCGATCCAGACCGTCCTCGGCCACGGCGTGAAACAACCAGCAATATATAGTTTCCACATTGCCTGCTTTAAGATGCGTTGAACACTTGGTTTACTTACGTGTGACTCGCGTGCAGTTTGCCCTGTGGACTTCTTTGGGGATTCCTACCACACTGTCACTTTTCTTCGGGTCACGAACACTTCTTGTTTCTCAATTTTGTTGCATAATTTCGTTATTATTACTCGTGATGGTGGCACAGTATGAACTCTGCCCGCCATCAGTTCTGCACTTCTTTGGTGTTTTCACATTTCTAATAATACTTTATAAATTCACTTTCTTTGCTCCAAAGACAAGTTCCCAGCCGTTTTGTTATGTACTTGTAGGTATTGGCAACTTGCTTGTACGTGATTGTTAGTGGATTACAAATGTGCTGTTTTGACGATAGTGCACCACAGCGAAATCATACAGACTCATGGTTGCACTGTTTTGTAATTGCCCGTCTGAGGCAAGCAGTTGCATGCTACACATCACCAATTCTTTCTCGCTCATCAGTTTATGCAATGCTCTCCTTCCATTAGCGAATTAGTACGACATGTTACCACATTCTGTAATTTTATCTTTGATGGTTGACACTCTCTCCTTGTTACGATTAACCTCCTTGCTTCGGAATCCCTTTCCATCCAGAGCAAATCACGGAGAGATCTGCGCTACGGCCAACATCCGACGTCGGCAATCCGACCGAGGCTTCCGCAGAACGCGTGTGATCTATTGCCTCATAACTGCTTAAAGAGGATGTGTCGAGCCGTGTCCACCGCACGTAGGCGCACCTCAACACACACGATTGATACACGGGTCGCAACGCTGAGCACAATGCCCCCACCCCTATCCCCTCACCAATCACCCCTTTTGACACGTTGCCAGTCGACGGAGAAAACCGCACGAAGAATTTCTCTGTTCGCCTTACGACACAACAGGTATCGCCTTTCTATCGACAACAAGTAACACCTGCTGACATTTTTTTACAGGAAGGAACCCCTTAAACAAGGAGCTGACGTGCGTTGCAAGCTACCTGAGGAAGACAAAGGGATTACGAAAGAGAAGAAAAGAAAGCAGTTGGTTCCAAAAGATTTGTCATCTATATTTACGTCAGTAGTCTTTCGGATGAAATTTCCACTTGATTTTCCCATCATAAAAACTGCCAACTTTGGGCCAACAGAAATCAGCAAGTTAATATGTTTTCGTTATGTTCACTCGCTTACCCTTTGTAAAATAATACTTTGGACTAACATTTCACTTAGGCGAAAGCGTTCATTGCATGTCTGTTAGTAACTGGAATTATGTGTGGGGTTCACGTACGTACATCTTGCAGGCATCTCTTTAAGCAGCTAGGAATGTCATCCACGTATTCACGTATGAAATTTGTTATCAACGATCGAAATAACTTTGAGAATAACAGAGATATTTACAAGTACAGACTAAAAGAGAAATTGTTTGTATTACTCTTTAATGAATCTAACTTTGGCACAAAAAGGAATGAAATATGCATCTAAAAACTCTTTGACAATCTATCCATGGAAATAAAATGTGTGACAGATAGCACAAGTGTTTTCAGATGTGAATTGAGAGGTTTCACCTCATAGAATACTTGATTAGAAATAATTAGATATCAAAAACTATAAATGGCCAGCCTGTAGCCATACAAATATTATTCTTTTCAGTTGCGTAGAAGTGTTCGATGTTTGTTCTTTTAAGACGTTCCACATCATAACGTTTACCGTCAATGTGATCTGTGGAACAAGAAACCACTTAACTAAAAGTGATGAATTCAACTGCGTTTCACTCTTCAAACTCGGATTACTAGTTTAAGAGATAATAACAATACTTAGCACTCAGGATTAGTCTGTTCTGAACATGAAACCGAATACTGTCTTATGGATGAATCCGTAACTTTATATCCAGATAAGGAATTACGCCACGTCTGATGACCAGCTTGTTGCGCGTCCGAGATGTACAAAGGGGACACACAGGACATTCAGCTTTCTTAATTCTGTCTGTGGCTTTCCAGTGTGTCGAGTGCTGCTTTCGAGGTGTGACTGTAAAATAACAGCACTGATGTTGTCACAAAGTACGCGCCAAAGATGAAGACCAACAACAGCTGTGAAGCGTGAAGCCTTGTAAGTAGAATGCGGCATCTCTGATGTCTGTAGACAAATCACTATGGCCATGCCCTTCGTTTATGTAAGAGGTGTTATTTTGTTTTGCTGCACAACTGATAAGTATAATAAAAAAAGAACTGTCGTAAAGTTTCACATGAAACTTGGAAAAACTGTTGCTGACACCTATCTGTTACTAAAAGAATATGACGAAGACTTTTTGTCGCGTACGCGAATTTTTGCGTGGTTTATGGGTTTACAAATTGGCCGAAAAAACGCTGAAGACTGCTCACGCCAAGGATGCCTTCCCACATCAAAAACTGATGAAATGTCGAAAAGAAGCTAAAACTGATTCGATCTGACCTTCTTTTGAGTAGTCGATCCATTTCTGAAACTGCACGAATTGACAAGGAATGTGTAAGGCAAATTTTACATAAATAACATGAGAAAAATACACTCCTGGAAATGGAAAAAAGAACACATTGACACCGGTGTGTCAGACCCACCATACTTGCTCCGGACACTGCGAGAGGGCTGTACAAGCAATGATCACACGCACGGCACAGCGGACACACCAGGAACCGCGGTGTTGGCCGTCGAATGGCGCTAGCTGCGCAGCATTTGTGCACCGCCGCCGTTAGTGTCAGCCAGTTTGCCGTGGCATACGGAGCTCCATCGCAGTCTTTAACATTGGTAGCATGCCGCGACAGCGTGGACGTGAACCGTATGTGCAGTTGACGGACTTTGAGCGAGGGCGTATAGTAGGCATGCGGGAGGCCGGGTGGACGTACCGCCGAATTGCTCAACACGTGGGGCGTGAGGTCTCCACAGTACATCGATGTTGTCGCCAGTGGTCGGCGGAAGGTGCACGTGCCCGTCGACCTGGGGCCGGACCGCAGCGACGCACGGATGCACGCCAAGACCGTAGGATCCTACGCAGTGCCGTAGGGCACCGCATCGCCACTTCCCAGCACATTAGGGACACTGTTGCTCCTGGGGTATCGGCGAGGACCATTCGCAACCGTCTCCATGAAGCTGGGCTACGGTCCCGCACACCGTTAGGCCGTCTTCCGCTCACGCCCCAACATCGTGCAGCCCGCCTCCAGTGGTGTCGCGACAGGCGTGAATGGAGGGACGAATGGAGACGTGTCGTCTTCAGCGATGAGAGTCACTTCTGCCTTGGTGCCAATGATGGTCGTATGCGTGTTTGGCGCCGTGCAGGTGAGCGCCACAATCAGGACTGCATACGACCGAGGCACACAGGGCCAACACCCGGCATCATGGTGTGGGGAGCGATCTCCTACACTGGCCGTACACCACTGGTGATCGTCGAGGGGACACTGAATAGTGCACGGTACATCCAAACCGTCATCGAACCCATCGTTCTACCATTCCTAGACCGGCAAGGGAACTTGCCGTTCCAACAGGACAATGCACGTCCGCATGTATCCCGTGCCACCCAACGTGCTCTAGAAGGTGTAAGTCAACTACCCTGGCCAGCAAGATCTCCGGATCTGTCCCCCATTGAGCATGTTTGGGACTGGATGAAGCGTCGTCTCACGCGGTCTGCACGTCCAGCACGAACGCTGGTCCAACTGAGGTGCCAGGTGGAAATGGCATGGCAAGCCGTTCCACAGGACTACATCCAGCATCTCTACGATCGTCACCATGTGAGAATAGCAGCTTGCATTGCTGCGAAAGGTGGATATACACTGTACTAGTGCCGACATTGTGCATGCTCTGTTGCCTGTGTCTATGTGCTTGTGGTTCTGTCAGTGTGATCATGTGATGTATCTGACCCCAGGAATGTGTCAATAAAGTTTCCTCTTCCTGGGACAATGAATTCACGGTGTTCTTATTTCAATTTCCAGGAGTGTATTTGAGAAACTGGTGTCAAAAATTCTCACCATCAAACAAAAAGAAACTCTTCAAAACGTTTGTTTGTGACACTTTGAATACCATTGAAAATTATATTAATTTCTTGCAAAGACTGATAACATGTGTTTTTCATGCATGATCCAGAAACTGAGCGTCAAATCATGGATTGGAAGAGCCCAACACCGCCAAGAGCGAGAAAATCTCGAATGAGCAAATCACGATTGACACCGATGATGACTGTCTTTTTCGATAGTCACGCAATTGTGTATCTTCACAAGGTTCCAGAAGATAAAATCCTTAATCAGCATTGCTAACTTGAGGTCCTTGCTCAACTCCGTGAGAATATAAAGAAAAAAAAAGACCAAACAAGCGTATTTGGAATACGTCAGACCAGCGTGTCACTCTCCGAGCAAGTTAAACAATGGGAGTGCAGACGACGCATAGAATTTTGCACGAATTCTCTGAGGTGAAAGGAATGGAAAAGAAATGGGATGAGGTGGAGATAGGAAGGAAATATTGATTCCAACCGCCCAGGGCACTGCGGCATTGCAACGGCGAGAGTCGAAAATATATGCTGCACCGGAGCTCGAACGCTGATGCTCCCCTTTCCTAGAACGGTTGCAATAACCGCCTCGGTCATCCGAACACGCTGTCGGACTCAAAATCCCAACTTTCGCCACGCCGCACCGCAACGACGCCCGTTCGTTAACTCCCTCCTCGCAGATTCCTGATTCCCGGAGTTTAGATATTCGTTGTGCATCCGCCCTGAAACTTTTGCATCAAACAGCCGTCGCGCCCATACACTTTTCATATCTGGCATGGAATTCTGTCGCTCAATTTTGATTGTCATGTGAGGTTAAGACAATAGCTTCTTTTTTCAAAGAATGCTCTTTATCTTTACAAGTATTGGAAAGCTGACAGTATGAAACAGGCACTATTGCACCAATGAGAATCCGCTCTAGCTGAAGCATGTTGAACATCAGGGGCAGTGGATTCTGAACGTATGGTGCAGGATTATTGGAGAATACGTGACTGGTTCTGACTTTATCAAACAAACCTTAATGGCTAAAATAAGCACTATACTTACCGAAGTTTTTGAAATTTTTTGTTTGTACGGATTCACAGCCGCATCGTGTTTTGAGAATGAAACCAAGTTACAAGTACGCTGTATTCTTTTTATTTTTCATGCAATTGGCCAGTTTCAACCGTGGGTCATTTTCAGCACGTATCTTAAGCTTTCAGTTTCATTTCACATTTTAATACATCACACATGTACGAGCGTTGTATTGTAATGTGAAATGAAGCAGGAAGTTTATTATATATGCTTGAAAATGACCAGCGGTTCAAACTGAGAAATTGCGCGGAAAAGAATGTAGCTTACTTGGACTGTGTTTTCGATCTCAAAACTTGCGGAAGTACAAAAGTACAACGTGAAATACGTAGACGTATGTGGTAGAAGCACGGCCGGTTCCGGTTCATTACTCGGCTGTGGTATGAAAGTGCTCATCCAGCTCTTTCTCGGATGCTGGGTAGGATGTGGAGGCGTTACGATACGGACTGAACGTTCGCCTAATTTCACATTACTGGACGTTTTTCTCTGGGGTGAATTCAAGGATGAAGCCTACGCATTGAAATATGTATCTTGTGATTAAACTCATACCGTGAAGTTATTATTTAACAGTACGTGTACTTCAGTTCCCCTTTTAAAAACCCGTGCAGTTGTTGACGTATACTTTTCTTTCAAGGGTATCGTAGAATCAGAAGTGGGGTACCGTAATTAACTGGTGAATCATCTTTAGTAAGTGGCACGTTCTTTGGCTTCTACACTAAGGAGCAAAAGAAACTGGTGCAGCTGCCTGATATCGTGTAGAACCCCCACGACCACGCAGAGGTACCGTAACACTACGTGGCATGGACTCCAATAATGTCTGAAGTAGTGCTGGAGGGAACTGACACCATGAGCCCTGTCCATAAATCTGTAAAAGTACAAGGAGATGGAGATCTCTTCTGAAAAGCAAGTTGCAAGGCACCCCGCATATGCTCAATAATGTTCACGTCTTGGTTGTTTGATGGCCAGCGGAAGTGTTTAAATTCAGAATAGTAATCCTGGAGCCACTCTGTAGCAATTCTCGACGTGTGGGGTGTCGCATTGTTCTACTGAAATTGCGGAAAGCGCAATGGACATGAATGGAAGCAGATTGTCAGCCAGTATGCTTACGTACGTGTCACCTGCCAGAATCGTTTCTAGACGTGTAAGGGGTCCCAATCACTCCAACTGCACAAGGTCCACACCATCAGAGAGCCTCCACAAGTTTGAACACTCCCCTGCTGATATGCAGGGTCCTTGAATTCACGAAGTTGTCTCCATACCCGTGCATGTCTCTCCTTTTGATACAATTTGAAACGAGACTCGTCCCACCAGGCAACATGTTTCCAATCGTCATCAGTCCAATGCCCAGGCGAGGCATAAGCTTTGTGTCATGCAGTCATCAATGGTACACGAATTTGTCTTCGGCTCCGAAAGCCCATATAGTTGATATTTCGTTGAATGGTTCGCATGCTGACACTTCACAGGATATTTATTCGGCGACAGCGATTTGAGATTTGATGTTTTACCGGATTCCTGATATCCACGGAACATTCATAAAATCCCCACTTCATCGCTACCTCGGAGATGCTGCATCCCATCGCTCGTGCGCCGACTATAACACTAAGTTCAACTCACTTAAATCTTGAAAATCTTCCATTGTAGCATCTGTAACCGATCTAACAACCTCGCCAGACACTCGTCGTCTTATGTAGGCGATGCCGATCGCAGCACCGTATTTATACCGCTGTATTTGAATACGCTTGTCTACACCAGTTTCTTCGCGCTTCAGTGTAGTTGGTTTGTAGACCAACGGCCTGTAGCCAAGTGCGATTAGTATCAGGTTTAAACTATACGAATCACGCACTCTGCCAAAACCAGGATAGAAGAGCAGCAAAACGCTTGATACGTTGTGCTACAGAAGAATGTGAGAAATGTGATGGATTTATGAGGTCAGACATGAAGTGGTTCTCCGCAGATCTGGCGAAGAAAATAACATATGGAAAACACTGACAAGAAGGAGGGATAGGTTTATAGGACGTGGTTTAAGACGTCAGCGAAAAACCTCCATGGTTACTAGAGGGAGCTGTAGAGGGTAAATACTATGGAGCAAGATGGAGACTGGAATACATACAGCAATTAACTAAGAATGTACTTTACAAGTGCTACTTTGAGATGACGAGTTTGGCACAGGAGAGAAATTCGTTCTGTGTAGCAGTATGAGCTTCTGCGTAAGACGGCACTCGAATTCATGTTTTAAACAGATAAATAATGTGTTATAAATACTGCAATTTCTCCGAAAGTATGAATAAAATCTTGAATTAGTCTACGATACTAGCAACAGAAATTGCTGTCGTTTCGTATGACGAAGTGAAGTTGATATAGTTATAAGAAGTGGCTATACATCATTTAGGGAGGACTTTATCACAAATCATCCGGGTGGCAAGAGAATTACCACATCTTAAACGGTTCATGGAACACCTGAGCTGAACAGTTAAATTGAATCCTGTGTTCATTAAAATAAAATTTGAAATTTGCTTGTAGGACAAATAGACGTTAGCCCACACCCTGTATCACAGCTAGCCTCTGAATCCATAGAGTAAGCGTCCACTTGCCGCGACACCTCCACTCTAACTGGCGTGAGCAAAAAGGACAGACTGCTTCCACGAAATAGTTACTGAGTCTGTGACAGATGGCAGGTAATCAAAATGGTTCAAATGGCTCTGAGCACTATGGGACAACATCTATGGTCATCAGTCCCCTAGAACTTAGAACTACTTAAACCTAACTAGCCTAAGGACACACAAACACCCAGTCATCACGAGGCAGAGAAAATCCCTGACCCCGCCGGGAATCGAACCCGGGAACCCGGGGTAGCAGGTACTATTCAGAAGGTTTGTCTGACCAGTGACATCACGCTAGATGCCAGTGTCGACAGCTCATCCTTCGTCTATTGTAGTCGAGCGCGCTATATAAAGTGGTTGTCATAAATGTGTGAAAACACTCGAAGTGATGGCACTGAGACAACTAAGATAATATAGAACACAACAGGCAGCAAATGTGGGGAAATATCCGGAAAGTGGATGACACTGTTGAATATTTAACGTCGCCAGATGCCGTACATAGCCATCCGCGCGGCGGCTGAGTTTATTGGGCTGTCGCACCAGACCATCCCAACCACACTAAGTATTTACGTTGGTGTGGTTCCGGGTCTATGCGCACGACTATAGCGAAACAGGCAGGCTTTCGTAGCCGTGCAGTGTGGAAGTGCTGTTGTTTCCATTTCAGCGGCCGTCACTTACGTGTCGCTTACGTGTCGTAGAACCATGGCCAACCGTTTTAAAAAATCAACACTACTATTCAGCTTCTGGAACGACTACGCACGACCAAAGGCCTTGGAAGTGCAACGCTTCTTACGCGACATTGCTAAGATCCCAGCTTCCGACATCTTGTGCATCCATTTGTCCACAGGCCTATGAAGCAGTACGGTGTACGTCAAAGTCGTCAATGACGCGGTGTGTGAAAGAATACTTTGTGACACCATACACGGATTACGCTTCTTCCACGCCGACGGAAATGTCTGTGCGGTTATTGTCGACCACGCAGGCTCGGGAATGGGCACCATACCAGATTCCGAACTCCCGTTCGAGTTCCCGGCGGAAGACGTTATCGCGGCTTTCCGACCATATGGCACTGTACATGGCCACACTGCCGAACGCTGGGCGCAGTTCCAAAAGTACCCCGTTCTTAACGGTGTACGATAGATCATTATCGATCTCTATCGCCACGTGCCATCTTACCTAGCAAATCAGCGGGTTCCGAGCGGTTGTTGTACACGACGGCCAACTTAAGACCTGTTCCGGGTGCGATAAAGAAGTCTTCAGCGACGAATCACCAGCCACTATCGTGGCGCCTCCGACTCCGACGACGGTCTTACCGATCACCTACGCATCTGTGCTCTCTTCTCCTCCCACCGGCCGCCGTCCGTCGGACCATGTATCGGTGACCCTTCCTGCTGCTATGGATACCGCAGGGGTCGACGCGTCACTCTCAACCTGACGCTACTCCGGCGCCTCTACCAACAGCGATGACTTCCGATCCCCACCCGCCCGATCATGTGGACGCCCGTTCACTTATCGTTCCTGCGACGGCCTTCCTCCCAGAGCTCCGCGACTCCCATCTGTCTTCCGACACAGAGGGACGAAGACGCAAACAACGTTCACCTAAAAGGCGCAAGAGGAGGCGCCGTACGGTCTCGGAACGAGACGAATCACCTCCCTCTGAGGCTCCAGAGGCTGTCCGGCCCGACAAGGCTTTGGAGAACATCCACGACGATCGAATGACGACAACATGACGCCGGCTATGGCCGTGCCGTTTCCTACTCTGTTGGCTCGCCCATGTGCTCCTGAAGCCATGGACCCCACCCTTGCGACTGCTGCCGAAATGTCCTCCGCTCCTTCGAACGAAGTGGAACGTAAGAACATCACAACGACAGCGCCTTCAATGGTGTGGAGTGACGAAGTCAATGAATGGCGGAACCATGCGCTGATGACGGAGTTATCCCAGACGGAAACATACCTACGCCGCCGATAACGCCGTTAGGTGGCATATGGCATGATTCGCCTTTACCTCGCCGCTCTTCACCCTCCCCGAGTAGCAACGATCAATTTTAACACCATTAGCTCCCTTGTGAAAATTCAACTGCTGCAAGATATGGGGATCGGACGTCGACATCGAACTACTACAGGAAGTACACTTGGCCACACTTCCTGACGTCGCGGGATATAACACTTATCCTTCTCCTGGTGACCACCTGGGACTTGGCGTAGCCATCTACGCCCGAGAAGGCGTTCCAGTGGCAGATATCACATACCTTCCATCCGCCAAAGGTATGGCCGCCACCGTCGTGGTGACGCGTATTGTCAACATTTACGCTCCGTCAGCCTCCACCCGCAGACGCGACAGGGCACACTTCTATTCAGAAGAAATCGCCTCTTTGTTTCTTGGACGCAGTGACCATTACTTGTTTGGGGGTGATTTTAATTGTGTCCTGCATCCTAAGGATCAAATGCCCCACTGCAACACCTGTCAACACCTGTCTGTTATCTGTTGCTCCACGACACTTGGGAAGTTCGGCACGGCGACGCACCTTGACCTACTTACCGGACGAGTCACTCCGTGAGCCGCCTTGTTAGGATTTACGCCTCTCAGGAACTCACAGCTGCAGTCCAAGGTGCAGAACTTTGGCCTTTAGCCTTTTCGGACCACTGTGCCTACATCTGCAACATTCTCCTCCCCCAACAAGTGGTCTGGCGCAGTAGTGCATCGTGGATGTTAAAAACCTCCTATCTTCATGATCCCGAATACTTTCAACGTGTTACCGAGACATGGTCCACCTGTGAACAGCACAACCTTGACTTCGTGGCTGGAATGTGCCAAACCTGCCATTCGACGTACCTTAATCCAGTATGGCAAGGAAGTAACTGCGTGACGCCGGCAGACTACCGACTATTTCTACGCCGTTCTCCTAGACCTGGACGTCCAGCCGCCCACTCGTGACACACAGAGGGAACGCAGCAGGATTAAGGCACAAATTGTAACGTTGACGCGCCGTAGACTGCAGGGGACGATGGTGCGGACCCGCCGTCAAGATTCGGCGGAACGAGATCTTCCCATCGTGCATCGTATCACCTCCGATAGGAAACACCGACGACAACGACTCATCACCGATATCTACACCTGTCGCGCCCAGTAAGTCACTTGCCAGGCCGAAATAGTCAATGCCTTTGTAGACCACTACCTCACAATATAGCATGAGGAGACTACCAACAACTGCACTCAGGAGTTTGTGTTACCACCCTCGCCAACGACGAAGTGGACGAGCTGATGGAACCAGTTACGCGTGACAAAGTCCACGGTGCCATCAACAAAGGTGCTCTGAATAAGCCACATGGCGCCGACGGATTGCCGATAAAATTTTATCGCGCTTTCCTCGCGCTAATGGCGTCACGGTGGACAACGATGTTTCATAAACTGATGACGATGGGGAACGCCGTACCGCCGTCCTTTGTCACGGGAATCATTATACCCATCCACAAATCGACACCGGGACTGACGACAGCACATTACCGTCCCCTGACTCTACTTAACACAGTCTATAAAAATTTTACACGACTCCTGGCGATACGATGCCGCAAGATCCTGCCTAGCAATCTACATCGGAACAGACGGCTTCGGGTGGCTCAGGAAAATGTGATTTAATTGCACTGGCAGCGACGTGCAGACTCCGCGCCGCGGTGTTTGCCATTAATTTTGACAGCGCATTCGACGAATTGCGGCATTTTTTTCTGTTCTCAGTGGCGAGCCGTATGGATTTTCCACCCGCCTTTATCCATGTCATCCTGCGCCTGTACGGCACCGCCGAATCACTGATTCAGGCCAATGGCCGTGAGGCGGGAAAAGTGGCGATCCGCCGTTCCGTAAGGTAAAGTTGCCCACTTTCGACCCTACTCTATGCCATAAACCTGGAGCCAGCCATCTTTCTGGTCTCACTTTGCGACAGTTTTCGGTATCGTGCGTATGAGGACGACCTCCTCCTTTTGGTCCGCTCACGGAATGAAACACAAACGGTGGTTGATTTGATATCAAAGTACGGAACTGCTGCGGGCAGTAACATGAATGTAGCTAAATCCACGGCGATGGCCATTGGACGCGGCCACTCACACTACGACTTAGCACATCTCTCGTATGTACCGAAACTACCATACCTTGGTATCATTTTCACCTCCACCATGCGCCGCTCCGCTGCCATCAATTTTCGGCGTGCAGTCCAAATTATCCGCACGGTGGTGCGACAAAGTCTCCACCGTCGACTCGATTCTTTACATGTCCAATACCTCAATCAACATGTGGCGTCCAGAATGGTCCACATCGCACAGGTACTCCCGCTGTGATCGGCTATTGGACGCAGCCTCCAGGCTGCTTTCGGATACTTTCTTACAGCCGGTACACTCTTCAAGGTCCGTTACGAAACACTCACCCTCCCTCCGCGGACGGTAGACCTCGGCCTTGTCAATGTACGACTCCGAGCGGCGTCCTTGTACATGACCACCATGCACAAGCAGTGGCACGGGGGCACCTTCCTTACGCACAATTTGCTGGAAATTCTTATGCTCCCTACCACGAAACCACCAGTACCATCAGGCGCTATCTGACGCACATTTCTGATTTCATAGTCGACATCAGTTATGGTCACACACACTTACCGAACACGCTTTCTCCTCGACCTAAAGATTTTTATCCCTCTGCTTCGTTACATAACCAGCAACAACATCGAACTCAGACATCCCATCCACGCGGTGGCCCACGGTTTGGCGTCATATTCACCAGCTGTTCCTTTCCTCCAACGTCCGGACAACATGGTACCACGTCCCATGAGGAAGATTCGCCACAGATCAACGTCTTCACGCCATCGGACAAACGGGATCTCCGTCATCCATGAGGTGGCAAATCGAACAAAGCGATGTGCACCGACTGACTTGTGCTGCCATCAGTGACGTCTGGAAACTTGGTGGACAGTTAGTTCCCTATTACCTTCGCGTTCCGCCGGATTCGATTGACCCATGGACCTTCGTCCATCCTGAGGATACTTATTTCCCCCGCTACCAAAAATCATGCGATTGTATGGGCCAAGGAGTGGACGATCACCTACATGTATAATAATGGCGATAAATCACGCCTTGATTTCTGGCATTACTTACAAACCGCCCACAAGTCGAGCACCGACCGCGTTACCGCTCCTTCTTAGCCAGTTACCTACATGTGATCCGTATGTCACCCCCGCTCAGTCGACAACTCCCCCCGCCCCCTCTCTGCTGATATCAGAGACTCTCTGCGCTACTTTCTATATCGTAACCCAGAGTGGAGTAGGCGCACGGACACGCGCCTCCTTTCTTTTATGCACTACACCAGAGTACGCTGGTCATTCCCCGTAATCTATTGTCTATTGCTTCACACCTCTCAGCTTACTACAGTGTTATTGTTATTATTTTTTCCGACACTTTGTTCATAACGGCTTTTGCTCACTTTGTTCGAGTGTAATGTCTCTTGTTTATTCCGCCGGAATGATGGCTATTGTGTTGTACATATACTTGTGCCAATAAGTATATTTTGTTCATTTATATTGTTCCCGTAAAAAAATTTAAAAAATCTAGAGGGGAGTGATTCAGGGACGGGAAGGGGGAGGCATCGTGGCCAGGCCTCGGGTTTCGACCCCCTGCCCACCTTCTCTCCACCAGATCAGAACTGACCACTCTTCTCTTTAAAAAAATAGCGCGTGAGGTTCAGGGTTCGAATCTTGCGTGTGTAAGGAAATGTGTTTTTTCATTGTGTTACACATTTAAGTGCTTACATTGAGGTAATATTTATTATTATTTATTATTTCATTTATTGGTCTAACGTTCCCTGATGGTTTATTGCAAAGTACGGTACAACAAAAGACTAGCGTTTTCCGTCACCAGTAAACGAGTGTAAGTTTCCCAGTTGCGTCGCTACCAGTAAGTGACATACGTTTTCTCAACTAACTAATGACTGTATACAAAATGAGAAAGGACAAAGGGAAAGCCGGCCGGTGTGGCCGTGCGGTTCTGAGCGCTTCAGTCTGGAACCGCGTGACCGCTACGGTCGCAGGTTCGAATCCTGCCTCAGGCATGGATGTGTGTGATGTCCTTAGGTTAGTTAGGTTTAATTAGTTCTAAGTTCTAGGCGACTGATGACCTCAGAAGTTAAGTCGCATAGTGCTCAGAGCCATTTGAACCAGCCGTTTGACAAAGGGAAAGAAACAAAATAACAACAGCTCTTACTTGGTTACAGAGAGGACCATAATTTTGTAACTTCTACGTTTACACATTTACAAAAGGTTTTCGAAAAAAACAGTAGCCTAGCGGAGTGATGAGCAGCACTGCTCCCCACCGCTGCATGTACGGCGAGTTACGTCACCTGTTCAACATTTGTCATCAACTTTTCGAGTATTTCCCGATATTTGCAGTCCATGTGTCTTATGTTAAATTACTTATCTCAGCGTCATCTACATCGGTTACTGCTGCTACAATGGAAGGGTACCAAGATTGAAGTGAGTTTGGACGTCGTTTTACAGCCGGCGCACGAGCGATGGGACACAGCAACTCGGAGGAAGCGGTGCAGTGGGAATTTTCACGTACGACCATTTTACGAGTGTACAGTGAATATCAGGAATCCGGAAAACATCAGATTTTCCGACATCGCTGCTCCCTGAAAAATATCCTGCAAAAACGGGGCCAACGACGAGTGAAGAGAATCGTTCAGCTTCACAGAAGTGCAACCCTTCCGCAAATTGCTGCAGATTTCTATCGTGGGCCATCAACAAGTGCGAACCATTCAACGAAACATCATCGATATGGACTTTTGGAGACTTAGGCCCACTCGTGTACCCTTGATGACTGTACGACATGAAGCTTTACACCTCGCCTGGGCCCGTCAACACCGACATTGGACTGCTGATGACTGGAAACATGTTGCCTGGTGGGACGAGTGTGGTTTCAAATTGCATCGAATGGGTGGACGTGTACGAGTATGGAGACAACCTCCTGAATCCATGGACCCTGCAAGTGAGTAGGGGACTGCTGAAGCTGGTGGAGGCTCTGTAATGTTGTGGGGCGTGTGCAGCTGGAGTGATATGCGATCCATGGTACGTTTAAACCCGACTCTGACAGGTCTGATCACCTGTCTCCGTTGCTGTTGATTGTGCGTTCCGACGGACTTGAACAATTCCAGCAGGACAATGTGACACTCCACACTTTTCCAAGTTTAAACACTTCTGCTGGCCACAAAACTCCCCAGACATGAATTTTTTTTATGCATATCCTGGATGCCTTACAACGTACTGCTCAAAAGAGATCTCCACCCTCTCGTACTCCTACGGTTTGATGGACAGCCCTGCACGATTCATGGTGTCAGTTCCCTCCAGCGCTACTTCAGACATTATTCGAGTCCATGCCACGTCGTGGTGCGACACTTCTGCGTGCTCGGTGGTGACCTACATGATTAGGCAGTGTACAGTTTCTTAGGCTCTTCAGTGCAGTAATAGCACGTAAAAATATATGTATAATAGTGTCTTATTTCATATAGATAACGGCATGCTCTTTCTAGTTGAACGGACTGTACTACGCTCTTTCTTGGTGCGGTTAGTTCATTAGCACCTTTACATTATGGTCCGGAGAAATGAATGATATGTACAGTTTTCCTTAAATAAAAGGAGTTTATTGAGAGAGATCCTTTCATCAACTTACCACGTTTGACTTCCATAAATCACTGGGACAGATTACATGCACTGCATCTCAGCTTTTTCTCAAATGGTCCGCAGCTCGTGGTCTTGCGGTAGCGTTCTCGCTTCCCACGCCCGGGTTCCCGGGTTCGTTTCCCGGCGGGGTCAGGGATTTTCTCTGCCTTGTGATGACTGGGTGCTGTGTGATGTCCTTAGGTTAGTTAGGTTTAAGTAGTACTAAGTTCTAGGGGACTGATGACCATAGATGTTAAGTCCCATAGTGCTCAGAGCCATTTGAACCATTTTCTCAAATGCATTAACAATACCTTTCCCTGGCACTGTCAATAACAACGAATCAGCTCGGCACTCCCTGCTGACAGTACTCATAATCTCAATGCTCTCTCAGCGTCAGTACTAACAAATGGAAGAAAAATTGCACAACACAGTATCAGCTATTCGCAAGATCTCCATTGCTTCCTACAGTTTCACTCGCTCTTCGTAACTGTGCTCAGCATAGACTCTTTAGAACCTCAGTTCACAGTTCAATAGTCCTCGCTTTTTTCCGTAGGGAAACCTATCACCTTAAGATACTCTTCAGTAACCTTGAACAATACTAAATAATTGAAAACACAAATTTCAGACCTACCAGACATTGATGAAATACAATATAGATGAACACAGACACCGAGGAAAGAGAAAGCATTAGAACTATTGACAAAAATGTCTAAGAACCATTCACATTGTAGTTATGTACCAATTTCACGTGGATCTGAAGACGGTCAGCTATTTCTTGCTGATTTTCCTGAACTTCGTTCATCTTTTCTCTGATTCGACATTGGCCGCTTTTTGACGTGTAGACTCCGTTGTTCGTTGATTTTCCGCCATTCGGGAGGACGACGGTTCAAATCCAAATCCGGCCGTCCACATTTAAGATTTTCGTGATTTCCCTAAATGTCTCCCGTCCAATGCCGGGGTGGTTCCTTTGATATTTGTATCTCTTACTGTGCTCCCAGAATTCTTTTCAATTCTCATTTACCTTTTCATTTACCTCCTGAAATTAGTTCCTCCGTTCTTCTTCCTGTTCCGTGAGCTTCTACAAAATTAACCTACGGCTCTGGGTGTACCGGTGCAGCCTTCATCCCAATCCCCGCAACTTGGGGTAGCAGCGACATCCTGGTGGTGTTAAATTTAGGTTCCAGGCACGCATTTGCATGTTTTTTCTTCCCGCCGCGAATTCCTTTCCTGTGCTAACCTCTTCATCTCAGAGTTGCACTTGCAACCTACGTCCTCAATTATTTGCTTGACGTATTCCAATCTCTGTCTTCCTCTACAGTTTTTGCCCTCTACCGCTCTCTCTAGTACCATGGAAGTCATTCCCTCATGTCTTAGCAGATGTCGTATCATCCTGTCCCTTCTCCTTATCAGTTTTTTCCACACATTTCTTTCCTCTCCGATTCTGCGTAGAACATCCTCATTTCTTACCTTATCAGTCCACCTAATTTTCAACATTCGTCTATAGCACCACATCTCAAATGCTTCGATTCTCTTCTGTTCCGGTTTTCCCACAGTCCATGTTTCACTACCATACAATGCTGTACTCCAGACGTACATCCTCATAAATTTCTTCCTCAAATTAAGGCCGGAATTTGATATTAGTAGACTTCTCTTGGCCAGAAATGCCTTTTTTGCCATAGCGAGTCTGCTTTTGATGTCCTCCTTGCTCCGTCTGTCATTGGTTATTTTACTGCCTAGGTAGCAGAATTCCTTAACTTCATTGACTTCGTGACCATCAATCCTGATGTAAAGTTTCTCGCTGTTCTCGTTTCTACTACTTCGTCTTTCTCCGATTTACTCTCAAGCCATACTGCGCACTCATTAGACTGGTCATTCCGTTCAGCAGATCATTTAATTCTTCTTCATTTTCACTCAAGATAGCAATGTCATCAGCGAATCGTATCATTGATATCCTTTCACCTTGTATTTTAATTCCACTCCTGAACCTTTCTTTTATTTCCATCATTGCTTCCTCGATGTACAGGTTGAAGAGTAGGGGCGAAAGACTACAGACTTGTCTTACACCCTTCTTAATACGAGCACTTCGTTCTTGATCGTCCACTCTTATTATTCCCTCTTGGTTGTTGTACATATTGTATATGACCCGTCTCTCCCTATAGCTTACCCCCACTTTTTTCAGAATGTCGAATAGCTTACACCTTTTTCCAGGTCGACAAATCCTATGAAAGTGTCTTGATTTTTCTTTAGCGTTGCTTCCATTATTAGCCGTAACGTCAGAATTGCCTCTCTCGGCCTCGTGATGACTGGTTGTTGTGTGATGTCCTTAGGTTAGTTAGGTTTAAGTAGTTCTAAGTTCTAGGGGACTTATGACCATAGATGTTAAGTCCCATAGTGCTCAGAGCCATTTGAACCATTTTGCCTCCCTCGTCCCTTTACTTTTCCTAAAGGCAAACTGATCGTCACCTAGCGCATTCTCAATTTTCTTTTCCGTCCTTCTGTATATTATTCTTGTAAGCAGCTTCGATGCATGAGCTGTTAAGCTGATTGTGCGATAATTCTCGCACTTGTCAGCTCTTGCCGTCTTCGGATTTGTGTGGATGATGCTTTTCCGAAAGTCAGATGGTACATCGCCAGACTCATATATTCTACACACCAACGTGAATAGTCGTTTTGTTGCCACTTCCCCCAATGATTTTGCATGTTACAGCACCATAAATAGGACAGTTAAATTGCTCTATGACGTCATTTGTTACGTCTGACAAGCCGTCCATCCTGCCCTATACTTTGTCTTCCGAGATTCCTTCTTTCCGCAACAATGCAACTTTGCTTTGATTTGCCATGGCGATACCTGATTCTAGTCGGTTTTTTTCATAGACGTCGTCCTGCATACTGCTCACAATTAACAAACTTCTTGTCCTTGAATGGGTGGCTGTACTCATTTCCAAAATCAATTACTTCTTTTATGAACTCTCTCTAACTGTGAAACAAATATACACAGTCCTAGCACCACATACAAAAGAAGAATCCTAATATCGTTTCCAAAGAAAATTTTTCACGTGTATGCCGATCATTGACAAAAAAAGAGAAAGAAAGAAAAGAGTGCATATGAACAAGTCATTCCCCCTAGAGATGCAACACATAAATACCTTGCTACAAGGCGAATACAACGTTTTTATTTAACGGCGTTCATGTACATAATTAAAACGTCTTTAATCTCTAAAAATTTAGGATTACACGTCTATCTGGCTGTTTTACAGAAAGGTCTTGTCATCTCGGAAATCTGAGGCAGAGCCCACCAGGTAGAAGGGGAATGTTTCATAAAAAATATCATGTGTCGAAATGTCGCCGAAGCATGGACGAATCACAAAATTTTGTGGTCGCAATCTGCGGTGCTTTTGTGGTATTTCTGACTTCTTTAGTATGGTGTGAAGCCATCAAAAACATTAATATTGATTACATGTGCGATGTATAAATTGGATATAAATACACAAGCTCACAACGCATGGTTCAAATGGCTCTGAGCACTATGGGACTTAACTGCTGAGGTCATCAGTCCCCTAGAACTTAGAACTACTTAAACCTAACTAACCTAAGGACATCACACACATCCATGCCCAAGGCAGGATTCGAACCTGCGACCGTAGCGGTCGCGTTGTTCCAGACTGTAGCGCCTAGAAACGCTCGGCCACACCGGTCGGCTCACAACGCATGGATTGCCCTAGATTGCATTACTGTAAACCATTCTCTTTCTAACACTTTAATATAAGAATCCCACCATTTGATCAGATTAACAATATGGAAGTGGACTGTGTTTACGCTCATGCTGGGTATCAATAAAAGATTGGGTCGATCAGTTATTATTTGGCGACCAACAGCGTACCAGTGGATGAATGGGATTGAAAAGACACCGTCAATGTACTGTAATAATAAGCATCACAGCAGCTAGTGCGAACAATTTTAGCAATTTTGCCATTCGCAGCTCGTGGTCGTGCGGTAGCGTTCTCGCTTCCCACGCCCGGGTTCCCGGGTTCGATTCCCGGAGGGGTCAAGGATTTTCTCTGCCTCGTGATGACTGGGTGTTGTGTGATGTCCTTAGGTTAGTTAGGTTTAAGTAGTTCTAAGTTCTAGGGGACTGATGACCGTAGATGTTAAGTCCCATAGAGCTCAGAGCCATTTGAGCAATTTTACCGTAATTTCAACACCGACCAATGATGCGACCACAGAATAGCACGGGTACAAGAGAATATTACCAACGATGTTCACAAAAGGGGAGCAGAATGGTTAGCACACAAAATACTCGCCGCGCACTGGCCGCGTGGTTCGAGGTGCCATGTTACGGATTGCGCGAGCCCTCCCGCCGGAGGTTCCAGTCCTCACTCAGGCGTGGGTGTGTGTTGGTCTTAGCATAAGGTGCTTTAAGTAGTGTGCGTAAGTCTAGGGACTGATGACCTCAGCAGTTGGGTCCCTTAGGAATTCACACACACACACACACACACACACACACACACACACACACACACACACAATTTATGGCCAACTGTAACACAGTCGTAATCAAAAGGTCCTGTAACACAGATAAGTCATTCTTTAATTTCATTTCTGTGTCCGGTCAGCATTTCCAGAACGTAGCAACCCTGATGGACTTGTTATTTGCCATCGTCAAGTCATGTGTTGCCCTATTTTGTTCCAGTACAGAGCGTATAAGCAAGTGGCCCAGATCTTGTGTTGTGCTGCACTCACAGGACACGTCTCCATTATCTGGAAGAATTTTTGAACGTTGGTCTTTCTTTGGGAGACACCCACACTAGACGACTGAGTGATCTCCTAACAGGATAGGGCAAATTGTTTCCTAGAAGTACATGATCCTTTGCGTGGATTGCCGGCAGGAGCTTACTCTTGCATTTGGTGATGTGGTTAGAATCACGTGTTCCTGCCAGTAGCTGAGTGTATGCTCTCTGCATCAGCAGTGATGACCCTTCCAGCAGTGGGGGGTGGGGGGGGTGGGAGGGGGCAGTGGGAGTGGCAGCAGGAGAGATATGTTCCAAAAATCGGGTAACTACAGTATCAACCTGCTTGGAGATATCAGATGCACTCCACACATGTGGGGCATACTCTATAAATGACACATACAAGGCAAGAGAAAAAAATGTTTAAATCTGTTGTGAAATCTTATGGCACTTAACTGCTAAGGTCATCAGTCCCTAAGCTTACACACTACGTAACCTAAATTATCCTAAGGACAAACACACACATCCATGCCCGAGGGAGGACTTGAACCTCCGCCGGGACCAGCCGCACAGTCCATGACTCACAAGGCAAGAGAAGAAAAATGATTCAGATGGCTCTGAGCACTATGGGACTCAACATCTTAGGTCATAAGTCCCCTAGAACTTAGAACTACTTAAACCTAACTAACCTAAGGACATCACACACACCCATGCCCGAGGCAGGATTCGAACTTGCGACCGTAGCAGTCCCGCGGTTCCGGACTGCAGTGCCAGAACCGCACGGCCACCGCGGCCGGCGGTAAGAGAAGAAGTTTCCATAATGTGAAGACTAGCTCTCTACGTGGTGTCTCTGGGCTTCCTCAAAATATTGATCCTTGCATTGTCCTTTTAGACTGCCGTAATGACGGTGGCCCTTGAAGACTAGTGTGTGATCAAGAGTAACACTCAGGTATACAGGTATTGGGTAATTTTGAAATCGTTTACCGTGCCAAGTGACAGCCAGTTCACGCGGGGTTTCTCTATTCCTCAAGTTAAATGCACAAATCTGAGTTTTGCTGGGACTTGGCCTTAGATGATTGATCTCATAATAAAGGGGAGGCGTATACAAACTTGAAGTCAACTTTTCTTATATCCCATCAAACGCTTTCCCTTGGGCAGCCACTCCTGTTTCATCACTGTGGATAAAATGCCTGGAGTGTTCTGTATTCGACTGCTCATTGGTGTAATCGTTAAAAAGCACAGGAGCCACGGCAATGCCTTGAGGTAGGGTGTTATTTTGTAAGCGCGATATGCTTTTCTTACCTTAGATAAAGACCTTCTATCTTCTTTCCTGCAGGAGAATGTCTATGAGAGATGTTAGTTGGCTATCACATTAAAGCTGGTAAATGTCATTCAACAGCTTTCTGTGGCTTACAGGGTGATGTGCAGCTGTTAAGTCGACAGAGACCGTGTGTTACATGAATACGTATGGGAAGACATAAGACATTTTTCTGAAGAAGAAAGGAAAACACGATAAAAAACTGACTTGGCATTAATAGCAATAAAAACAGGAAGGAGCAAGACAGACCTACGTCGTTCAACTTTTACCTGTGGGTGAATAACCAAACTGAAATTAAATTCAGTAATGTTGAAATGGAAATGTTAAAAAAGGACTATAAGTTAATATTGGGCAACCATTTAACAAAAACACTGTTCTTGGTCAATTGAAAATTGAAATCGACAAATTAAATAATAACGAAATCGGCCATGTTGATCATAATGTGCTAAAAGTTGATAAACTGTATTGAAGAAATGAAACCATAAAATTCATCAGGATGAAGCTGACTAATTAACAGTTAACTCCATAAATAATGTTGTAATAGTAAATGAGGAACAGCACATTGCGGAGCTGCTACCATTTATTGCTGAAAATGACATTACCTAATTCATAAAGAACTTAACAGCAGACTTCCGATCTAAACTAAAAAACTATTCTCAAAAGTACCTATTTCCTGCTAACGGATGCTGAGATACGAACTTGACTGATTATAAACTCCTGGGCTTAAACTAACACACA
Source organism: Schistocerca cancellata (assembly GCF_023864275.1). Taxonomy (NCBI): domain Eukaryota; kingdom Metazoa; phylum Arthropoda; class Insecta; order Orthoptera; family Acrididae; genus Schistocerca; species Schistocerca cancellata. Next base: position 490,913,457 of record NC_064626.1, on the reverse strand, counting down.
GATTAAAATTACTTAAGTATAACTACCCAACTAGGCCAATGGCGAACTATAGAAATAGCCCAGTCTATGAGATAACTGAACTACTCAACCAAATTCTTCAAACACTTACATATTTGAGAACAATTCATTGGCCTTCACGCTCTCCGGAGCTAAAACCACTAGACTGAAAGCTTTTGTGTACAGAACCCTGATACGAGATGCACATTTTATTTAGGAAAGCGTTTCATACTGTGTTCATACGTTCTTTTCCTGCGTCTTTCCCACCATTAATGTGCTGAAGAGTTGTGCGAACTGAGCTCTAACTCTGAAATGAAATGTATGCAGACTCATGTCCAAGTAACATATTATGTCATAGTATGCGTGAGAAATATTTCCTGAATGTCTTGTCATAAGTTTTTGTTACAATCTGTGCATTTCAAGACCAGGTCCAGGCAAGATTTCACAAGGAATTCCAGTGCTAACTCAAGTCTATCAGCAGAATCTGGAGGATTTAGAGTGAATTAGCCAACGCTATTTCGTACTAATGCAAGCATCGTTCCTCAGTCAATCACATGTCGTCGAGCAGAGTGGATGGAGTCAAAATGCACGGAGGACTAGCAGGGCTAGGTGGCAGTAGAAGTCCGGCAGAGTACTCGGCGACTGCAGATACTGGTGACTGCTGGATATTTCACTGTGGAAGGCTGCTTAATGTCAGCTGGCTGAGATCTGTGTCTTTCTATCAATGTCTGACCCCAAAGGCAGAGTGGGCTGTTTCAGCTCTGACCTCTCCTAGCGTCAGGAAATTTTCAACCAAATAACAGGCGAGGTGGTTGTGGGTTGGTGCTGGTGATGGGGCCACAATTAAGAATATATCGGGAGGGGATTTCTCCACGGGAACTTTAATAATGCACTTCCCATGTGTGTGAGTGCCGCAAGTCGGGTTCTGAGAAACGTTGAATGGCATTAAAGGCTATGTAGCCGATGGCGAAAACAGTACAAAAGTCCGGAAGCACAAACCAAGGGTAATCCAATACGTGTAAGTCAATAATCGTCAACAGCGTACAAAGAAAGTCACAATAGCAAGGCGAGAGAAAAATCGAGAGCAAGAGAATAGTTTAGTGCGAAAATAACGCCGGAGATCGGAAAGGTTCTGAAACATCAACAAAAATGGACGAGGAAAGTTTCACATTTTCCTCCTAGCTTACGCCATCATAGTGCCCTGCCATCTGACGTGAAGTCTACTTTAGGCGGTGTGGTGGGGACGCGAAATCAAACAACTCTGGAAGCCGAAACAGATGCGCCCACCTCGATCTCTTTGGCCCGAAAAGTTTAGCCAACACCTAGATTGGGACCCATTTTTTGCTTAATTCTGCGATAATAGCTTTGAGACACAAACGCAAGAAACCGAGTATATGTTAGGGCTATTTGCTTATACGAAATAAAGTTAACTACTCACCCGATAAATGCATCGTTTCTATGTCGCAAGCGACTCGATCTAGGCAACAGCGCAATTCAGACTTTTGCTCTTTTACACGGTGGATCTTACTGTACTTTCCTTTGGTGTGGGCAGCAGTAATGATACGCACCTATTACCGGCCCTAACGCGCTGCGTGGCACAGATTTTCGAAATCCCGAACCAACAATGAATGGTGGCGATATTTCTGGAGGTTATTTCATCTATTGCTAGCTTTGCAATGCATTATGGAGCTGATTTTGTGATGTATTATTCTGCTATTGGTCATGCTACGTATGATGACAGACATTGGCGGCTAGCCTGCAATATCATCTTTTCTTTGAGAGACTTGTGGTTAAACGTAACTATCAATTTTTTTGCAGTTTTCTTCTTTGAATCGCGAAATAGGCTTTGCATATTTTTGTAAAGATATCGTGGTTTCAGAAATGGGTAGGTAGTGAAAACTATCTCTTTGTGAGGCACTGCTATAGTAAAGTGTTTCACCTCTTGCGACCGTCAGTGTACCAATTCACACTTTTTGGATTGGACGTCGAAGCGAGGAAGTTACAGTAGTTCAGGTGTGGAAGCTATTCTTTTCGAGATGGTTCGTGAGGCGTTTCAGTTGCTTGTAATGTTTAATACATTTCAGGCATGATATTCGTATTCTCACATTTAGTTTACTAGCATTTCGCCTGGTGAAATGGTGATGAGTTGCGAACAGAGATCTGGAACTTACGCGTGGCATTGCAGAGGCACGCAGGTACTTCGTTACCAGTAAGTTGATGATTGATTGCGGGACCACGTCGTGGTTACTCAATCTGATGAAGTACGCTCTCAATTCTGTGATTCACTCCTGCATTTTAGGTTATTCAATGCCTTTCCGAAAAACATAATCGTGTACAATATTGTATTGTTTTTGTGCCACATTCGCACAGAAGTAAGAAGTATTCCTATCCACTTGTATCAGCAATGTATTACAAAGTAAAATGAAGCTGAAACATTCAGATGCGTCCTTGAAAATGACCCAAGGTTGAAACTGGCTGACTGCGCAAATAGTAAAAAAAATGCTGCCTACTTGGACCGTGTTTCCATTCTCAAAACAAGGTGAGGCTGTAGACTCCCACAAAAAAAAATAAAAAAAAATTAAAAAGAGTATAGAAAACTTGTATCCGTGTGTAGCTAGAAATTTGGTTCATCTTCTCGCGTATAGTGATTTCCACGTGGTTTATGTTCTTGTTTTGTCAATTTGACCCTAATATAGTCTCGATTCACTCTATTTGTTAATCATACATGCTCTCCCAAGTCAGTTACTTAATTTTCGGACATAATTTTCGTGCACGGTTTGTGCGACGCCATATTGAGCACGCCTGGTACCAACTTTCCCCTTTGTCTGTTCAATAATTATCCACGGTACAAAAATGAAATAGCTCAATTGAATACAGCCTTCCTATGTTTATTAATAATAAATATCACATTCTATTTCATGAATAATTTTCAGGTCGTGAAAAGTGAACTCAAACGCTTTTCCGGAATGCAGGAAGTTGCGGTATATTTTTTCAGTGTGTGTATTTCTGTAACAACGAACTAAGTCCACAGGATAGGGTAGAGATGCCTTCAGCTTACGCAGTAGTACCTACAGATTTTGTCCTTGAACTATATCATTATTCAATCGCTCTGGTGACATACATTCAGTGATAGAACATTTTCAGATTAAAGTGTTGTGATTACATTGACATGGAGTATCCCATTGCACTGTGTTTAATTAAAAGCTGATAACGTCCAGACTTTGTAATCTTGATAAGATTTTCCGAATGATTTTCTCACTTTGTGATGTTCAGTTATATACGCACCCTGCCCGGCTAGCCGTGCGGTCTATTCCACTGCTTCCCGAGCGGAAAGTCATGCCGGTCCCCGGCACGAAACCGCCCTGCGGATTAGTGTCGATGTCCGGTGTTCCGGCCAGCCTGTGAATGGTTTTTAAGGCGGTTTTCCATCTGCCTCGGCGAATGCGGGCTTGTTCCCTTTATTCCGCGCAAACACTGTCTCCACACCCGTACGCCATCATTACTCTACCACGCAAACATTGGGGTTACACTCGTCTGGAGTGAAACGTTCCCGGAAAAGGGTGTGGGGGGGGAGGGGGGTGTAGGAGTCCACTGGGCGCCGAACCGCACAATAACCCTGGGTTCGGTGTCTGGCGGCAGTGGGGTGAGTGGACTGCTTTAGCCTGTTGTGGGGTTGTGTACCACTGAGAGCTACGGCAGGAACGAAGCCTCTCCTTCGCTTCTAGGTCCTCGGTTCAGTACTTACGTACATACATACATACGTGTAAGCAACGCCTAGCAGTGTCAAGCTGCACGATGTATTGCAAGGGCATTCCAATGTGATTGCTTCTTTTCTGAGGAAGTGACGTGCAAAAGCAGATATGGCCATCTAAATTCAGTTTCTCACAATAAATATAGTTTTATTTTGGTGTTAAAAGGCAGTTTATACCTATAAACCAAATGTACAATCAAAGTATCCCTTTAAAAGTAGATATAAATATAGACATGTTCTCATTTCGATGAACTATTTACAAATGCTTGATTTTCAGAAACAAATATCTTTTCTTTTTTTTCTAGAAATAATTTACTTTATTTATTTTACTCTGGTGTCTGTTCTTTCGGATTTGTACTGAGCATGGAAGAAATAGACAGCGACTTCGGAAATACGGCACTCGGGGAGAGTGTGGGGAGGCCTTGAGGCGTGCCGGGGCAGTCGGAGCAGTTGCGATAACGCTGGTCCCGGATGGCGTACTGACTAAGCACCTGCCTAGTAAGGAGGAGATCCCGTTTTCTAAAAACTGTTCGGTGCGCATTCTCACTCCTCACTGCTGATTCCGCTTAATTTCCCGATGCAGCAGACATCAGTAACCACTTTCATTCCTCCCCCATCCACCTTCAATTTACATGCAATAATAATTGTTGATACTAGTGCTAGGCAACGTTATTACAAGCACAGAAGAACAAACACATGGTAACAGCTGCTCTGCGCGGAGAAGGCTGATCGTGACTCGAATGAAAATCGCGTTACTTGATCAATGCCTCCTACTGGCTGTAATAGACTAATTCTTCTTTGCCGAAATGTTTATGTCGACAGGTTCGTGTGCGCTCGGAGTCATGAATTTTTACAGGCTCTTATCATGGGTTATGTTCCAACTCGGTCAAGTTAGTTGATGTATTCGGAACCTATTTGTCTTATACACTCCTGGAAATTGAAATAAGAACACCGTGAATTCATTGTCCCAGGAAGGGGAAACTTTATTGACACATTCCTGGGGTCAGATACATCACATGATGACACTGACAGAACCACAGGCACATAGACACAGGCAACAGAGCATGCACAATGTCGGCACTAGTACAGTGTATATCCACCTTTCGCAGCAATGCAGGCTGCTATTCTCCCATGGAGACGATCGTAGAGATGCTGGATGTAGTCCTGTGGAACGGCTTGCCATGCCATTTCCACCTGGCGCCTCAGTTGGACCAGCGTTCGTGCTGGACGTGCAGACCGCGTGAGACGACGCTTCATCCAGTCCCAAACATGCTCAATGGGGGACAGATCCGGAGATCATGCTGGCCAGGGTAGTTGACTTACACCTTCTAGAGCACGTTGGGTGGCACGGGATACATGCGGACGTGCATTGTCCTGTTGGAACAGCAAGTTCCCTTGCCGGTCTAGGAATGGTAGAACGATGGGTTCGGTGACGGTTTGGATGTACCGTGCACTATTCAGTGTCCCCTCGACGATCACCAGTGGTGTACGGCCAGTGTAGGAGATCGCTCCCCACACCATGATGCCGGGTGTTGACCCTGTGTGCCTCGGTCGTATGCAGTCCTGATTGTGGCGCTCACCTGCACGGCGCCAAACACGCATACGACCATCATTGGCACCAAGGCAGAAGCGACTCTCATCGCTGAAGACGACACGTCTCCATTCGTCCCTCCATTCACGCCTGTCGCGACACCACTGGAGGCGGGCTGCACGATGTTGGGGCGTGAGCGGAAGACGGCCTAACGGTGTGCGGGACCGTAGCCTAGCTTCATGGAGACGGTTGCGAATGGTCCTCGCCGATACCCCAGGAGCAACAGTGTCCCTAATTTGCTGGGAAGTGGCGGTGCGGTCCCCTACGGCACTGCGTAGGATCCTACGGTCTTGGCGTGCATCCGTGCGTCGCTGCGGTCCGGTCCCAGGTCGACGGGCACGTGCACCTTCCGCCGACCACTGGCGACAACATCGATGTACTGTGGAGACCTCACGCCCCACGTGTTGAGCAATTCGGCGGTACGTCCACCCGGCCTCCCGCATGCCCACTATACGCCCTCGCTCAAAGTCCGTCAACTGCACATACGGTTCACGTCCACGCTGTCGCGGCATGCTACCAGTGTTAAAGACTGCGATGGAGCTCCGTATGCCACGGCAAACTGGCTGACACTGACGGCGGCGGTGCACAAATGCTGCGCAGCTAGCGCCATTCGACGGCCAACACCGCGGTTCCTGGTGTGTCCGCTGTGCCGTGCGTGTGATCATTGCTTGTACAGCCCTCTCGCAGTGTCCGGAGCAAGTATGGTGGGTCTGACACACCGGTGTCAATGTGTTCTTTTTTCCATTTCCAGGAGTGTATGTACCGTTCCATTTAGCATCTCAGTTGTTTTAAAATGGGGACATGTTCGCCTTTGTGGGTCAACTCCTGAATTGTCAGTGGACGTGACAAGAGTGACGGTGTTATAGGTTGCTCTCTGGTCACTGCGCACTAGTACTTCAAGTTACAGCATCCTGTTGCATTATTCCAGCAACAGCCAACACTGTCGTGTGAAGATGAATTAATGTTCTTGTAACAAAGCAGGATTACCCCCGAAAGAGAAACAACATTTTAGGAATGCTCAACTACAAAGTAAAAACGACAAGATACAAGTTGTGCATTTTTTACTTTGTAAATTACAGATTGCAGCAATCAGTCGTCCTTTTAAATTTTATTATACAGATTTCAGCTAGAAGCTAGCCATTCTCAATGCACTATTACTCTCGCTCAAAGCTTGTAAGTCCCTGTTTATCGGGCTTCACCCACAGTTCATTGAATAAAGGACGACTGATCGCTGAAATCTATAATTTGCAGGTCATATTAACAGTCGCTGAGTGCCACCGCTTTCCGAATGGAAGGTGACCTGATGATGATTTTTTTAACTGAATTGTGGGGTCGTCCTCTGCGGCTAAAATCACACCGCACCGACGCAATGGACGAGGGCTTCAGCAACACCCTGCGCATGTACAGTACCTCCAAGCTAGACCTAAAACGGCTTTCGAGTTAGGATTTTGCTACATTTTAGTTTTAGTTATTTATTTATCCTCATCCAGCAACTAATATACTATATTATCATCTGGTGACACCCTTACATTACCGATTCTGAAATATAGTTTTGGATGTATCACCGTTTTTTTATTATCAGACGAACCTCGATACGTAACTATGAAATAGCATGGTATTTCTTTTTACGTTCTCATTAGTATACGTCAGAGATTTTTGAGCACAACTGTAGACGGATACGTCTGAAACCACGAAGGAGTGATGAACACTGGGTTATTAACGACTGTATACAACGAAAGAGCTCAGCGTTGCGTGATATGGATAATTTATGAACCTGTTAGCGGATAGGCTATAGTCGTCTCATCTGGTGCATTACCCAGAAGTTTCAACCTCCCAGCTGCCAATAAAGTGCGCTTCATTAATTCGTTGTGCAGCTCGGAAATGCGGTATTGACATGCAGGAGCATTGTCCGTAGTTTGATTAATTGCATGGTGCTTCCACTACCGGTAGCGCCTATTGCCTCCAAGATTACAGACGCTAGATTAAGTCGTACGTCAGTATTGCAAGGTCTCTGCTCATTGGCAAAACAGAAACTCTGATCTAGTGGCAACATCGAAGAAATTATTAAAAACGAAACTGAACTCTGTTATGTATGGTGTGCCTTCCGACGACAAGTAAGAGACAGAAAGTTATAAACAAAGAATAGCGAGGTGTGACGCAGGTAAAGATAAAGAGTATTGACACCGCGCTAATAGGGTAAGGTGCTCTATCTTCGGATGGTGGCCTAATTCCGGATACGTGGATGTTTGCTCTCTGGAAAGTGCTCCCGATGCGGGAACATTTCCGAACGGCTTGTGCTTCCGCCATTTGAGTGTCTTGCTAACTGCCAAGCATATCAGTCGCGTTCTGTGCTCGCAGTTGATTCTTTTTTTAATACATCTGAGTGAAACATTTTGTAAGCAAGACTCCTGCATGGTATTTCGTTTGATATTTTAGTCTTTGTGATATATCATATTTAATGAAGCTTGTCAGTAGCTTTTAAATGCAATATTTCACTACTTGTTTCGGTAGTTCAGCCATGTTTTGCTACTGGTGCCTAATTTAGATCATCTGACAAATGCTCCCTTTATACTTTTCGCTTTTCCTCCTTCTATAGATTTCTACGAGTTGGGTAACCGCGCGGTTTGAGGCGCCTTGCCACGGTTCGCGCGGCTTGCCCCGTCGGAGGTTCCAGTCCTCCCTCGCGCATGGGTGTGTGTGTTGTCCTTAGCGTAAGTCAGCTTAAGTTAAATTAAGTAGTGTGTAAGCCTAGTGACCGATGACCCCCATCAGTTTGGTCCCACAGGAACTTACCACAAATTTTCAAAAAATATAGATCTCGCTTTCTATTTCTTTTCAGGAGATAGATAAAAAAAATAAAGTGTTAGGCACAGAAAAATATGAGGAAGGCAATGGAAGCCATTAGAAATAAAGAAATGCGATTCTTAAAGTGATGTAAGATCTTTCAAGTGTCAAAATCTGCACTTCTAGACTACGTAAAGTCAGGAAACTTGTAAGAGAAATTGCGCTATAGGATAGGCAGAAAACGTGCTTTAGGAAGATCCTTGAGCTCAAGAGAAGGTAAAATGCTGGAGGGATATTTTAGAATAACTAGGACAAGTGTTTGTACCTCCCGTGCCGGTTCCTCTACCTGAACTTAAAGCAACAATTTACGCTGCCACTGAGCAAGTTACACCTGCAATGCTACAGCGAGTTTGGGAAGAATTTGACTTCCGCTGGGATGTTTACAGGATAACCAGCGGAAGCCACATACAACATCTTTAGTTAAAGGTAAAAAAGCTTGATGTCTTTCCCTATAAAATAACACTAAACCCAACTCTATGTCTTTTTTTAATACGTTTATATGAGGTTTTGAAGTTCTGAAGTCCTTTTTGAAACACCCTATATATTGCAGGACAGCAAGCTCAAAATTGTTCGTAAATTAAGAAAAGTACTGGATCCCCACGAAGTGCGAGATCTTGCAAGAAAATCAGTAAGTAATAGCGGGAGCAAGTCACAACTAGTAATACAGGTTTACTTTGATATATAGAAGATGAACACCTGTCCTTGGCTTGTATTAACTTATTTAAGACATGCTCCAACTATTATTTACTGAGCTTTTTACAAGCTAGTGATTTTACATCTGGCATTTCATGGGAGCCAATATTTTTCTTAATTTATGGCAAATTTTGAGCTTTTTTGTCCTGCAATATATGTTAATGCCATAAACTCAATCACTTTAAAATGGTATAAAATGTCGAAACGTGCGTCATAATCAAATAAACAACAATAGAGTCACATGGCGGTGTGTTCATACAAAAACATTTCAGGTATGTTATTACCTGCAAACCACTGCGCGACAGATACAGCTTTCATTGTAATGCTAATACAAACAGACATCGCCTTCGAACTGTTGCCTGTTGCCTGCTGTACGCAGTACATAATGCTGCAAAAGGTGTTCATATTCTTCCACAATTAGCGTTTTCTTAAGCGCAGTAAGGGACCACACCCTAACCATGAAACACGCCTGCATAGCGTAACACCAGTTCTTCCTTACATCACAGCTGGTACTACGAGTGATGGTAGGTAACATTCTCCAGGCATGCGCCAAATCCAGTCTGTTCCATCGGATAGCGACAGGGTACAGCGTGATTCATCACACACAATCACTAGTTTCCAGCCACCTAACGTCCAGCGGTGTCACTCTTCATACCACTTCCAGCGTCGCTTAGCACTCACTACAGATACGTTTGTCTTGTGGGGAGCTACTCTACCACTTTGCCCATTCCTTGCGAGTCACCAAGAAGAGGCATTGTGCTAGTTGGATTGCTGCCAGCACTAAGGAAGTTATGAGTTATTCGTTGCACTGATTTGGTATAATTTCTTCCACCCAGCCTCTGCAATGCTCGAGGGTTCCTGTGTGTCAGTACACGAGGTCTACCCGGTCTTGTTTTGCCTATTGTTTTTCCTTCATGTTTCCACTCGAAGGTCACGCCACCAACAGTACACTTGGGCAGCTTTAGGAGGGACGAAATATCACTAGTGGATTTACTGCTCAAGTGACATCCACTGACTGGTCCACGTTCGAAGTCACTGAGTTCTCCTAACCAACCCATTCTGGTGTTACTGCATCTCTATTGACAAAGTAATACTCTTCACCATGCGTTACATCTAGTAGTGAATTTCGCATTGCGTAGGGGTCCTTTGATCATTTAATGTTCGTCCTTCCGTCAACTCGGAAATCCAACTTCAACACTGGAAAGCATACAGTGTCTTTTGAAACTGGCAACAAGTGAAAATTGTTTATTTAGTGATTTATTTTATTAATCTTTGTAAATAAAAATGTAAATGCTCCTTTCTTCAAAATCGTGTATCTCCGAAAGTGCTTGACCGATTGCTTTGAAATTTTGACACACCGATGAATTTAATTCGAGCGTATTTTTAGATACCTAATTCTTTAAGATATGTACATTTTTAATACACACACACACACACACACACACACACACACACAACACACACACACACACACACACACACCCTGAAGAGCCAATGAAATTGGTACATTGGTACACCTGCTTTATGTCGCGTATGGCCCCCTCGAGTACGCAGAAGGGCCATAACACGACGTGGCATGGACTCGACTAATGTCTGAAGTAGTGCTGGAGGGAACTGACACCATGAATCCTGCAAGGCAGTCAATGAATCCGAGAGAGTATGAATTGCTAAGATCTCTTCCGAACGGCACGTTGAAAGGCATCCCAGATGTGCTCAATAATGTTCATGCCTGGGGAGTTTTGTGGTCAGCGGAAGTGTTTAAACTCAGAAGAGTGTTCCTGGAGCCACTGAGCCACTCTGAAGCAATTCCGGACGTGTGGGGTGTCACATTGTCCTGTTGGAACATCCCGAGTCCATCCGGATGGACAATAGATATCAGTGGACGCAGGATCAAACAATATGCCTCCATACGTGTCATCTGTCAGAGTCGTATCTAGAAGTATCAGGGATCCCGCATCATTACAGAGCCTCCACCAGCTTGAACAGTCCGCTGCTCACATGCAGGCTCAATGAGGCTGTCTCCATACCCCTACACGTCCCTCCGCTCTATACAATTTGAAAGGAGACTCGTCCCACCAGGCAAAATGTTTCCAGTCTTCAACAGTCCAATGTCGGTGTTTACGCGCTGAGACCAGGCGTAAAGCTCTGTGTCATGCAGTCATCAAGGGTACACTAGTGGGCCTTCGGCTCCGAAAGCCGATATCGATGATGTTTCGTTGAATGTTTCGCACGCAGACACTTGTTGATTGCCAAGCATTGCAATCTGCAGCAATTTTTGACAGGTTTGCTCTTCTTTCACGGGGGACGATTCTCTTCAGTCGTCGGTGGTCCTGTCTTGCAGCATCTTTTACTGGCCGCAGCGATGTCGAAAATTTGATGTTTTACCGGATTCCTGATATTCACGGTACACTCATGAAATGGTCTTACGCGAAAATTCTCACTTCATCGCTACCTTGGAGATGCTAGATGCTGTGTCCCATCGCTCGTGCACCGACTGTAACACCCCGTTCAAAATCAGTTCAGTTTTGATAACCTGCAATTGTAGCAGCAGTAACCGATCTAACAAAAGCGCCAGACAGTTGTTGTCTTATATAGGCCCTGCCAACCGGAGTGCCGTTTTCTGTCTGTTTACAAATCTCTGTATTTGAATACGCATTCCTGAGAGAGTTTCTTTGGCGCTCCAATGTTTATACTGGCGGTCCAAAATTAAAGCAACAAACTATTATTTCTCCGTCCTGTGTCTAATTCACGATATAATGATACAAACTATCAGCAGATGTCGTTATGATGGTGTTCTGTACGGAAGATGTTATTCCGATCAACGGGCAACCACGCCAGCAATGACGTCAGGGAACCTATCAAGCGGGGTAGTATTTGTAGGGTAGTCGCACATCCAATCGCTGTGTAGTCAGTCACAGACGGTGATATATGTCACAGAGAAGATACCTATAGACTCTCTGCTGTGGAGGGCTATAGGAAGAATTTGAGCAGGAGAGCTGCAAACCGGCGCGGCCCGATGGCTTAGTGTGAATCGTTCTGCTGTTTCTCGGATGAAGCAACAGTTTATAGAGGCCCAAACTGCATCCCGGAGACCAGGACAAGGCCGACCACGAGTGACATCAGAATGAGTGGACGCTTGTTTCGCTGTAAGGACACGACGGTACCGCCTTAGTACTGCACTTGGCATTTGACCTCGCAGCGTCCTCTGGACGTTTTGTATCGAAGCAAACGGTGTACAGGAGGCTTCATCGGAGTGGCCTTTATTATTGGAGACCTGCTGTTTGTTTACCTCTGGCGTGTCTTCACAGTAGGGAGCGTGTAGAGTGGAGTCGTGAACATGCCACCAGGACTCTAGAACAGTGGACCAATGTTCTTTTCTCAGATGAGTGTCGATTTGGTCTAGAGAGTGCTTCTCGACGTATTCACATCTGGAGGACACGTGGAACACGATTTTAGTATCCAGACATTGTGGAAAAAAGACAGGTATCGAGAAGTATACGTAATGGTGTGGGCAGGGATTGTGTTGACCACTCGAAAAGCTCTTCATGAAATTGTACGGGTGAATCAGCAAGATTTTACTACTTACAGGTACCATGAGATCTTGGGATCTCATGCGCGGTTGTTTCGAGGTGCTGTGGGCCCAGACTTGGTATTGATGGACGATAATGCAGGACGTCATAGAGCACGGGTGGTTGAGGTTCTCTTGGAGACGGAAGATACTGCGCTCTCCCGATTTGAATCCCCTTGGACCATGTGTAGGTTGTATCCACCAATCACTCGCCAAGACTCGTGAGTAGCTCTGCAGAAAGAATGGGCGATATTGGCTCAACATGTGATTGATGACATCATTCACAGCATGACCCGTCGTTGTCAGGCCTGTATTGGTGCCAGAGGTGGTCACACCACACAGTGAGCACATTAAACAATTGTCAGAATGTGTGTGCAATTACGTTGAAAAAAACCAAGAACTTTTTTTTCTACCGTTATGCATGTTGTATTCTTTACATTGTTTCTGGTTTATTATCACCTGTTCCACTGTTTTGTGCAAAACAAACCCAACCTTGCAAAATTTGTTGCTTTAATAATAACATCTGTATACATACTAGAAACGTGTGCTTTCTCTTTCATTTCTTTTCCATTTAAGCACACTGAGCCGCAGCAAAGCGTGACGTGACCGGGTACAGCTAGTTATTAATTATAACTACAATATAATAGGACTGAGTAAAAGACCAATTATCAGATGAAAAATTGCTGCGCTTACCGCCTCATTAGAATACGATTGTTCTTTGTTTTTATTAGACATTAGCAACTCGGGATTTGATGCGTACCTCACGTAAGCAGTAGTGTGATTGGCTTTGAGTCCTCTATATATAGTGTGCAATAGATGCAATATCGACAGTCCCTTGTGTTGTATTCGTTACGAATTTGGAGATGGTGATTTGTTGATACAGAGATTCATTGGTACGTATTGATCAACCAGTTGTTACCATATTCGACATTAAAAGCCAAGAACTGTGGTAACCTCTCTTCCCGAAAATGGAGGAACTAGTTTCGGACTGTGGCAGACGTGGCGTCTCTTTCGTGACAGTGTGAATTAGACGAAAATTATTGCGATATTATTTCAGACACAACTACGGTTTGGGTTGCTGTTGTTGGGGGAGGAGACCAAGCAGCGATGTCATCGGTCTCATCGAGTTAGGGAAGGACGAGGAAGGAAATAGGCCGTGCCCTTTCAAAGGAACCATCCCGGCATTAGCCTGGAACGATTTAGGGAAATCACGGAAAACCTAAATCTGGATGGCTGAACGCGGGATTGAACCGTCGTCCTACCAAATGCGAGTCCAGTGTGCTAACCACTGCACCACCTCACTCGGTAGCTACAGTCTGTAGAGGCTCGTTATCATATCGTGTATGCTTAGGTATGGACAGGTCACAGTCTGGGACATAATTAACTTGGTATTGGACAGAAATTCAGGGGTAAAAGCTGGAGAGCGGAGACAATCGACAAGTGAAGTAAGCAGGTTCAGTAATTCGGAAATGAAGAGGCTTGCACAGGAAGCAGTAGCGCGTAGAACTGCACCAAATCAATCTTCAGACTGAATGTCACAACAACAACAACAACAATAACATGGTGTACTGTTCCGTTAGGCATATGTAGCGAATTTCGAAGTGGTTATTATACTGAGTCTTAGTGGGACAGTTAAAAAATGAGCTTGGCTGGTTCAAATGGCTCTAAGCACTATGGGACTTAACTGCTGTGGTCATCAGTCCCATAGAACTTAGAACTACTTAAACCTAACTAACATAAGGACATCACACACATCCACGCCCGAGGCAGGATTCGAACCTGCGACCGTAGCGGTCGCGCGGTTCCAGACTGTAGCGTCTAGAACCGCTAGGCCACTCCGGCCGGCCGAAATGAACTTCACGATAAAGATTGTCACCTACGATTAACTCTTCTTTGGGAACATGTCGCGATTTCCAAGGCACTCCTTAATTTCAGAGGGTAGAATAGGGTATAAAATTTATTTTGAACCTAATTTTTTTTATTGGCTCTAAATGCTCCTTACAGTGTCAGTTCTTAAGATTCATTCGTATGAAGTGTTCCATAAATGTTAATATATGTCAAAACTGTGATTTAATGCATGGGCGTCTAGCGCATCTGAGCACTCGAATGTAACCGATGTTATACTATGATAGTTACCGACGGAATAAAGGTCCTAGTAGTCTCGGATAGTTTTACAGGTGGCATTAATATCAACTAAAATATTATTATCAATGTGACTTCTCTTCGTAACATGATTCGTTTAAGGTAACCAGTCTGAAAGCAAGCTCTTGCCTCTCATCTGTTTAGCTTGTCATTTCACTTATTTTTTACACGATGTACCATATGAGTGCTTGAAAATGACAAACACTTGTATTTGTGCAGAAAGAAGATGTACGAAAAGTAATCCAAATCGCCCAAAAAACGCTTCTATTGGTAAGCGGAAACCAGTGAATCGATATAATTTCGTTATACAGAATGTGTTTCAACGTCGGCGAAAAATAGGCCAACTGTACGGTGCCGGTATTGCCAATTAAGGGTTTATTCCGTTTCAATATTAAAAAACGCAAATTGAAAATTTAAATGCTTGTTACCCTTTAGTGACTTAGGAGTCGGTGTTTTTTCTACTGCGGGACGTATGATTTTTTTGACAGATTTTAATTTCGATTTTTGGTGCACATTTTTATAAAGACCTTTTTCTCAAAAAAATCTACCTTATTTCAGACTGCCACTGTTTCACTGAAGACCGTTTTTAAAAAGTGTCCTTGCGTATTATGCTGTGAAATTTCCTCAGTTTCAAAGCAGTTTTTTGAATTTTGTCCTAGGTTGAAAATTGCGGCGTTCGAAGCCCCCACCAGCAGCATCAACACTCCGCCAAGACATTTCGACCATGCCCTCTAGGACCATAATGAACATCGGTTCCAAAATCGAGCGTGACCCTGATCCACCATCTTAAGGCTTAGTGGCGAGTGAAGCGAGCAGCAATATTATCCATAATCATTACTGTCACTTACTTTTGACGCTTCTTTCTGAAGTTGTGATTGGGTTGGAACTTGATATATCAGCCGCAATTACAATGAGCGGCATACTGTGCGCCGTCAAATTTGAAGTTTTTACCGAAATTGGGATGGTTAAGAAGTATTTCAAGTATGTGCCCAGAAAAGAGTAAGTGATCAGAGATTACACACGTTTTACTCATCTCTGAAATGTACGATCATCCCAGACACAGTTATCATTCATTTTGCTGCTGCGTATCTTACCATTTCTCTATTACACTGCGCTTTATTTTTGTATTTGCAAACTGTTAACGTCATAATGTTTACCAGATGCAGTACTGTCACTAGTTGTGCCATCTTACGCAATCAGTCAACATCAGTCTGTTAGAAACTGCTGTTCCGTATCTCTCAAATATAATGGAAATGAAAACGAGAGTTTGGCCGGGAGGCCCCATTACGTGGCAGGTCCGGTCGCCTTCGTGCAGGTCTTATTACATTCGACGCCACATTGGGGATGAAATGCTGATGAAGACACCACAACACCTAGTCCCTGAGCGGAGAAAATCCCCTATCCAGACGGGAATCGAACTCGAGCCTCTTAGGATGGCAGTCCGTCACGCTGACCATTCAGCTATCGGGACGGACTCGTATATATTATGATGTCAAATAATAAACATACTGTACTACTTGGAGAAGTTTTAGGGTCATTTAAATGTATTTAATATACACTGATGAGCCAAAATATTACCAAAACATGTTTCATAGCGTGTCGTTTCACCTTTGTCACACAACAGAGCAGCGGTTCTGCGGGACATGGATTCGGCAAGGTCTTCATAGATTTCCTGAGATATATGAAACCAGATATCTAAGCACATCTCACGTAATTCCTGCATTAAAACTACATGTGATACTGTGAAACAGGAGACACAACAGCCAACAAATGTACAAGACACCATAAGAATTAAACGAACGGACTATGTTATGACGGATAACTGAGAAGTTACGATTACTTTTATCAATAATTTTCTAAACGTAGCAGCAAAAATGCGATGAAATGGCTCAGTTCAAGAAACAAGTGAATATATTAAAAGTGTCATTCCGCAAAACTTTAAGCAATTTGATGTAGAACTAACTTTCTTCATTGAAATTGACAGAGCTGTAAAATTCTAAAAACAGGTTCATTTCGTATTGTTAGAATTTCTACCAGAATTCTAAACAGCTGTTACAACGTAAAAAGCAATGTCCTTAGTTATATGCATCACGGGTACAACGAATTTTTCCAGTCATGTTAAAATATGAGATAGTTTTACCTCTTCATAAGAAAGGTGAAAATGTAGACTTGATCAGTTATCGTACAGTTCACTTGTTGACATCTTTCCCAAAAGTATTCGAAAAAGTAAACGGTCTAGAATAGTCCCACGCTCATGTGGTAACAATTTATTTAACAATTCACACTTTGGATTCCAGAACGATTACTTGACTGAGAATTTTACTTATACATTCACTCATCAAATAGTACATACCTTAAATAATGAAATATCGCTATCTATTATTTTTACAAGGCGTTCAATTGTGCAAATCATGGCACTTCCTTACAAAAATCAAAGTTTTACGGAACTGATAGCTTTACTCACAATTGTTTTGAATAATACTTAACAAACAGAATGCAAAATGTTGCAATGAATAATTCAAACACTACCGGAAAGATAGAAAAGTTTAACGACTTGGGATAAATGAAAAAAGTAGTCCTACATGGCTACATTTCCTGTTCCTTGTATATGTGATTGACCTTCCAATTACAATTCGACAAGCAGAACTGATGCTTTTTGCGGACGATACTAGTATTCTAACAAATCCCATCAGAGAGAAAGTAGCAGAAGAGATGGCAAATGATATTTTCCAAAGAATTATAAAGTGGTTCTCAAAAATTGGGCTCTCCCTAAACTTAAAAAAAAAGTTATGTTTAGTTCTGTAGACGCACAATCATACCAACAAGTAATGTAGCACAGGAACAGGAGTCAGTAAATAGTGTAGAATGCTCCATAGTTTTGTGTGTACATACTGAGGAAAACTCGAACAGAAAGACGCATAGTACTGGTCTTCTCAAACAATGAAGTTACATTTATTTTCTTCTGCCTATGATTGATATCTTGGAGACAAAGAAATCAGCCTCTCCTGACATGTTTTGTGTAATATCTTATAGAATAATTTTCAGTTAGAAATCATAAAATATGCGAGATATGAAACAGCAGTTTGGAACAGGCTGGTGTTGACTGATTACATAAGATGACGGAACCAACGTAGGTATTGCGTTTGATAATGTTTATCATTGTATAATTTTGTATAAAAATACAAAAATAAAGCAATAAAGCAGCAACTCATGACTTAAAAAGTTATCATTGCTCAACAGCGAGCAGTAAGAGAAATATGTTACCTTCACCCACGGACGTAACATAGGGACCTCTTTAAGAAGATAGGCATTTTAACTGCACCGTCACAATACATACACTACTGGCCATTAAAATTGCTGCACCAATAAGAAATGAAGATGATAAACGGGTATTTATTGGACAAATATATTATACTAGAACTGACATGGGATTACATTTTCACGCAATTTGGGTGTATAGATGCTGGGAAATCAGTACCCAGAACAACCACCTCTGGCCATAATAACGGCCTTGATGTGCCCGGGCATTGAGTAAAACAGAGCTTGGATGGCGTGTACAGGTACAGCTGCCCATGCGGCTTCAACACGATACCACAGTTCAGCAAGAGTAGTGACTAAAAGCCAGTTGCTCGGCCACCATTGACCAGACGTTTTCAGTTGGTGAGAGATCTGGCCAGCAGGCCAGGACAGTAGTCGAACATTTTCTGTATCCAGAAAGGCCCGTACATGACCTCACGCAGTCGTGCATTATCCTGCTGAAATGTAGGGTTTCGCAGGGATCGAATGAAGGTATAGCCACTGGTCGTAACACATCTGAAACGTAACGTCCACTGTTCAAAGTGCCGTCAATGCGAACAAGAGATGAACGAGACGTGTAACCAATGGCACCCCATACCATCACGCCGGGTGATACGCCAGTATGGCATTAACGAATACACGCTTCCAATGTGCGTTCACCGCGATGTCGCCAAACACGGATGCGACCAACATAATGCTGTAAACAGAACCTGGAGTCATCTGAAAAAATGACGTTTTGCCATTCGTGCACCCACGTTCGTCGATGAGTACACCATCGCAGGCGCTCCTGTCTGTGATGCAGCGTCAAGGGTAACCGCAGCCATGGTCTCCGAGCTGATAGTCCAAGCTGCTGAAAAAGCCGTCGAACTGTTCGTGCAGATGGTTGTTGTCTTGCAAACGTCCTCATATGTTGACTCAGGGATCGAGACGGGGCTGCACGATCCGTTACAGCCATGCGGATAAGATGCCTGTCATCTCGACTGCTAGTGATACGAGGACGTTGGGATCCAGCACGGCGTTCCGTATTACCCTCCTGAGCTCACGGATTTCATGTTCCACTAACAGTCATTGTATCTCAGCCAACGCTAGCAGCAATGTCGCGATACGATAAACCGCAATCGTGATAGGTTACAATCCGACCTTTATCAAAGTTTGAAACGTGATGGTACGCATTTCTCTTCCTTACACGAGGCATCACAACGACGTTTCACCAGGCAAAGCCGGTCAACTGCTGTTTGTTTATGAGAAATCGTTTGGAAACTTTCCACATGTCAGCACGTTGTAAGTGTCGACACCGGCGCCTACCTTGTGTGAATGCTGTGAAAAGCTAATCATTTGCATATCACAGCATCTTCTTCCTTTCGGTTAAATTTCGCGTCTGTAGCACGTCATCTTCGTGGTGTAGCAATTTTAATGGCCATTAGTGTATATTCACTTACGAAATTCGTCAATTGGATAACAACATTGATGCCCATATCTACAGCACTAGAGGGGAAAATGACCTGTATTACCCGTTACTAAGGCTATGAGTGGCTCAAACAGGAGTCCAATAAACAGCAATAAATTTTTTTTATAATTTGCTAAGTAGCATAAAACAAGTTTTAAGTCTGACTTAAATCTCTTTCTCTTCCAATGAGGAATTTCTAACTAAAAACGAATGACAGAGAAAACCTTGTTTCTAAGTGTAGTTGCACGAGTAGAACAAATAAATAAATAAATAAATCTGTCAGGTTAGTGTTAACACAAATCATTTGTGTGTATGATATAAACTTACTCGTTCTACATAATTTCAATAAAAGCATCATTCAGATCATCTTTGGTACATATAACTAATTAACTGACTGACCAATCCTACTTCTCAAAACAATGTAGCAGGAATCAGGCCAATTATTCTGATGGATGACGCCACAGTCGTCGGGGAAGGCATGTATGACGGGATGCAGGTGGCCCGCAATAATATTCACGTAGCCGACAGGTGTCGCAGTACGTTCCATTGCTGTCGGATAGCCCGTCAAAGCCGAGATGAATGCTTCTCACAACATAATATTGACTCCACCGATCTGCGTCCGTGATGCGTTGCATGTTTCGAGCTGCCGTTCGCCAGGATGGCGGTGTATCCGGACAAGACTATCGTCCTGGTGTAACCAGAAATGTGATTTATCCGAGAAGGTCGCACTTTTACATTGATCCACTGTCCACTCTCAATGATCCCATGCCCAGTGCGATTATAATACACGCTATGGCCTCAATATGGAAACACAATGAGATCATCTGCTGCGGAACCCCACGTTAGCAGTGTGCAGTGAACTGTGGGCTCATGGTTTATAGAGCGGGCAACTGGACTTCCAGCACCTTGTCGCCTTTTCGTGGTTTAACCGGCCGCCGTGGCCGAGCGGTTCTACGCGCTTCAGTCTGAAACGGCGCTGCTGCTACGGTCGCAGGTTCGAATCCTGCCTCGGGCATGGAAGTTTGTGATGCCTTTAGGTTAATTAGGTTGAAGTAGTTATAAGCATAGGGGACTGATGAACTCGGATGTTAAGTTCCATAGTGCTTCGAGCCATTTGAACAATTTTTTCGTGGTTCCATCGTCATTCCACCCAGTTCGTAGCATGCCAAAATCTGACCAACTTCACCATTTCCAAAATTCTAGTTCCCAGGCGTCGAGCCATAACAGTTTTTCGTATGTCAGTGGAACTCCCCATTAATGGTCATTATCGTCTCTAGAATGAGTCTCCATACGTCTCTTGCTCCGCTTACATACAGTCCTCAACGTGCAATGTGTGCGCGGCTTTCCGTGTTACTATGGGTAGTGATCATAATATTTCCACTAATCAGTGAATATCCAGGTCCTTTAATTGGTGTCAGACCATAGACAAAGTGCTGCACTAGTCTCATTTCTGTCCAATTAATCATAAACTGAAGAAATAAAAAGCAACAGGTTAAAAAAATGTGTGTGATGTCCTTAGGTTAATTAAGTTTAAGTAGTTGTAAGTTCTAGGGGACTGATGACCTCAGATGTTAAGTCCCATAGCGCTCATAGCCATTTGAACCATTTTTTTGTTATTTTCTGAAGCAGGGTGTATGAAGTTTGCTTGGAAAATTATGTAGCACTGCGAAGGTAAATGAAATTGTATTACAAATGAGATCTCACATGGTGTTAAACATTCATTAACAGACTGTGCATTATTTCGCCATAGTGAAAAGTCGTTTTAACGTACTTCAGTTCTCAATGTTATAATCGTTGCTACGAATACTTTCAATTGTAACGTAGATATTTTATACAAAACGTTATTTGTGTGCATGTAATGAAAATAGACGGAAATAGCAATGCTTACAATGTCCTTCAGCATTTACCACAAAATTAATTATTACTAAGCGTTTCTGCAGCTATACCGTGGTTATCCGCGCCGGCACAGACCATTATCCGCAGAGTAATGAATTATTAATTAGCAATTTTGTCAGAAACCGCTATCATTCACAGTTTTTAATTAACGTGTTTAAATTTAACCTTGCCATACATTTCGACGTTTATCATCTGGAAAAAGTAGCAATATAAAAGCATTTAACGCAAACACACACAG
Organism: Schistocerca cancellata; assembly: GCF_023864275.1. Taxonomy (NCBI): domain Eukaryota; kingdom Metazoa; phylum Arthropoda; class Insecta; order Orthoptera; family Acrididae; genus Schistocerca; species Schistocerca cancellata. Next base: position 490,891,993 of record NC_064626.1, on the reverse strand, counting down.
ATTTTAAAGTAGTTGTAGTGTGTCTCGGCACGCACTGTGGTCTGCTCCCAGAAAAATAGAAGTGCAACCCGCATGAAAGAGACTTGGCTTCGTTCACTCCGCTGTTGATAACAACAAAGACAACAAAAATTAGTAATCACTGACTCTGTTCAACTGACATTGCTGTATTTTTGTGGCGTTGTACATGCATTTTGCGGCTAACTGGGTCGTGTTGTCTACCGTTTAAAAACTTGAAATAAGACTTACACGTTTATGTTACAGTTAACATTCCTACGTAAGAGAAACAAGGTGGCGGTGAGAATAAAGCTTGGTTTCACTTTCGTATCTTTGTGTCGCTTTTGATGTTATTCTTCACTTCGTGACGTCTCCAGTTTGGGGAAGCATATTACAGTAAGAGGAATATAACTCCTTCATGTTACTAATGACAACATATAATCATTCCAGAAATGACACCGATATAGTTTTGCACGCATAAATTTGTACCATTACATAAGGTTTTCTAATTTAACACTACAGCGAGTTCTTGAAATTTTTTATTTGCATAACACTGAATCTTTTTCCATCTCTGTTTTTCAGTTTAACTATACGACTGTGGAACAAATTATCCAGAAACATTGCTGCATTCAAAGAAAAGATTAAAGTTTTATTTGTTGTCATCGGCGTTGCTTCCCTTTCGGCGTCTCCCGGCTGTTTTCTTTCAGTCCGGCAGGGAAATAATACCTCTGCCACTCTGTAAACTGTCAGAACGTTTTACATCTTTGCCTGTTTCTGTATTCTTCTTTCGATCTCACCTGCTAATCTTACCTTATTACTTGTTGCTACTTCTCTGACCAGACTGCTTCTTCTCCACATTGATTCTTTCTGTAGCCCACTGTTATCATACGTTTCTGTTATACATCGCTAATCATGTTCGACCGAAACTTCATGAGTTAACTGCTTAACACAAATAAGAATGACATTTCTAAATATCAAAATTATGGAAGGGATAGATTACTGCTAACCATATAGAGGAGACGTTGAGATGCAGAGAGGCACAGTAAAAAGACTGCTATACATTTGAGTTTTCGGCCTCAAGGCCTTCTTCTACAAATAGAAACACGCTGATATTTACAAAGGACAACCCGCATACACATGACAGCTCTCTCCAGTCTCAGTGGCCATGTGTGTGTATTGTCGTTATCTCATTCTGAATTTTCCATTCTTTGATTTCTAAATTCACACATTCAGTGCCATGCATTTTGTCATTATCATTACTATTATTATTCAGTGTCAATATAATTACATATTGCTCACTCTCTGGCAAGTCTAGCAAGAAAAGGCATGTTGGTCTCAATCCTCCCACGTGATATACGCAGTCCAGTCACATTAATCTGAACACCTGTCAAAAGTCTGAATATGGTCCCCAAACGTAGATGCTTACTTGTGTTGACCCATTGTGACTTCCACAATGAATGCATCAACCAGAAGATGCCAGGAAAACATTCCTCACGCCATAACGCTCCCTCCTCCGGCTTGATTCCTTCCGACGACTGTAGCAGGGTATTTGCATTCAGACGTTTCGCGACGTACATGCCAAAGGCTATTTGTTCGATGTAGCACAACACGTGATTCATCTGAAGAGGCATTTTTTCGCAACTTGTGGACGTCCATTTGCGATACTGGCGAGTAAATTACAGCGACATTCGCCGTTGACCAGCAGTCAGTATAGGTGCACGAACCAGGAGATTGTTGCGGAGGCCGGTTGGCAGCAACGACCGCTGACCGGTCGTTGAGGAAACAGTGTTGGTAGCCCCTCGATTCACCAGGGCGATCAGTTGCTCAACAGCTGCACGTCTATTCGCCCGTACACATCTCCGCAGCTGGCACCCACCCTTGTCACGTATGGCCAGTGGTGGACCACAGTTGCCTCGGTGTCAGTTTTGTGTAATATCATTTTGCGATGTATGGTATACTTTACCCACCACGGCACGCGAACAGTTTACAGACCTAGTGGTTTCGAGAATGCTTCCACCCATGCCTCGGAAGCCAATAATCATGCCCTTCTGAAGTCAGATAAACGGCTCCGTTTCCGCATCACGACAACGACTACACTGTTGTATGCGTCCCGCCAACACATTTTACGAGGTGCATTCGAGTTCTAAGGCCTCCGATTTTTTTTCTCCGGACTGGAAAGAGAGAGAAACATGCGCATTGTTTTGAAATGAGGCCGCGTTTTTTGTCAATACGTCCCAGAGATGGCAGCACCGTATGGCAGATGGAATTTTACCGCCAGCGGCGAGAATGAGAACTGTTTTAAATACTTAAAATGGCGTCGTTTTCCTTACTTGAACAGCGTGCAATCATTCGTTTTCTGAATTTGCGTGGTGTGAAACCAATTGAAATTCATCGACAGTTGAAGGAGACATGTGGTGATGGAGTTATGGATGTGTCGACAGTGCGTTCGTGGGTGCGACAGTTTAATGAAGGCAGAACATCGTGTGACAACATACCGAAACAACCTTGGGCTCGCGCAAGCCGGTCTGACGACATGATCGAGAAAGTGGAGAGAATTGTTTTGGGGGATCGCCGAATGACTGTTGAACAGATCGCCTCCAGAGTTGGCATTTCTGTGGGTTCTGTGCACACAATCCTGCATGACGACCTGAAAATGCGAAAAGTGTCATCCAGGTGGGTGCCACGAATGCTGACAGACGACCATATGGTTGCCCGTGTGGCATGTTGCCAAGCAATGTTGACGCGCAACTGCAGCATGAATGGGACTTTCTTTTCGTCGGTTGTGACAATGGATGAGACGTGGATGCCAGTTTTCAATCCAGAAACAAAGCGCCAGTCAGCTCAATGGAAGCACACAGATTCACCACCACCAAAAAAATTACGGGTAACAGCCAGTGCTGAAAAAATGATGGTGTCCATGTTCTGGGACAGCGAGGGCGTAATCGTTACCCATTGCATTCCAAAGGGCACTACGGTAACAGGTGCATCCTACGAAAATGTTTTGAAGAACAAATTCCTTCCTGCACTGCAACAAAAACGTCCGGGAAGGGCTGCGCATGTGCTGTTTCGCCAAGACAACGCACCCGTACATCGAGCTAACGTTACGCAACAGTTTCTTCGTGATAACAACTTTGAAGTTATTCTTCATGCTCCCTACTCACCTGACCTGGCTCCTAGTGACTTTTGGCTTCTTCCAACAATGAAAGACACTCTCCGTGGCCGCACATTCACCAGCCGTGCTGCTATTGCCTCAGCGATTTTCCAGTGGTCAAAACAGACTCCTAAAGAAGCCTTCGCCGCTGCCATGGAATCATGGCGTCAGCGTTGTGAAAAATGTGTACGTCTGCAGGGCGATTACGTCGAGAAGCAACGCCAGTTTCATCGATTTCGGGTGAGTAGTTAATTAGAAAAAAAAATTCGGAGGCCTTAGAACTTGAATGCACCTCGTATACACTGAGCAGCCAAAGAAACTGATACGCTTGCGTAATATCGTGTAGGGACCCCGCGACCATGCAGAAATGCCTCAACACGACGTGCCATGGACTCGACTAATGTCTGAAGTAATGTTGGAGTGAATTGACACCATGAATCCGTAAGAGTACGAGGGCGTCGAGATCTCTTCTGAACAGCACGTTGCAAGGCACCCCAGATATGGTCAATAGTGTTCATGTCTTGGGGTGAGATGGTCACCAGAAGTTAAACATAGAAGAGTGTTCCTGGAGCCACTCTGTAGCAACTGACGTGTAGAGTGTCGCATTGTCCTGATCGAATTGTCCTAGTCCGTCGGAATGCACAATGGTCATGAATGGATGTAGCTGATTAGACAGGATGCTTACTTACGTGTCATCTGTCAGAGTGGTACCTAGACGTATCAGGGATCTCATACCATTCCTATTGCACACACCCCACACCATTACAGAACCTCCATTAGCTCATCAGCTTGAACACTCCCCGGCTGGCATGCAGGGTCCATGGATTCATGAGGTTGTCTCCACTCCCGTACACGCCCATGCTCGTGATACAATTTGAAATGAGTCTAGACCGACAAAGCAACATTGTTCCAGTCATCAACAGACCAATATTGGTGCTGATGGACTCAGAAGAGACATAAAGCTTTGTGTATGCAGCCAAAAAGGGTACACGAATGGGCCTTCGGTTCCGAAAGACAATATCGGTCATGTTTCGTTGAATGGTTTGCAAGCCGGCACTTGTTGATGGCCCAGCACTGAAAAAATGGTTCAAAAGGCTGTGAGCACTATGGGACTCAACTGCTGAGGTTATTAGTCCCCTAGAACTTAGAACTAGTTAAACCTAACTAACCTAAGGACATCACAAACATCCATGCCCGAGGCAGGATTCGAACCTGCGACCGTAGCCGTCTTGCGGTTCCAGACTGCAGCGCCTTTAACCGCACGGCCACTTCGGCCGGCCCCAGCACTGAAATCTGCAGCAATTTGCGGAAGGGTTGCACTTCTGTCACGTTGAACGATTCCCTTCAGTCGTCGTTGGTCCCATTTTTGCAGGATCTCTTTCCTACGGCAGCGGTGTCGGAGACTTGATGTTTTACCGAATGATTAATATTACGGTACACTCGTGAAATGGTCGTATGGGAAAATCCCCACTTAATCTCCATCTCGAAGCTGCTGTATCCCAGCGTTCGTGCGCCGATTGCAACTACACGTTCAAACTCACTTAATTCTTGATAACCTGTTGTAGCAGCAGTAACCGACCTAACAACTGCGCCACGCACTTGTTGTCTTATATAGGCGTTGCCGACCGCAGCGCGGTATTCTGCCTTTTTACTTATCTCTGTATTTGAATACGCATTGCTATATCAGTTTCTTTCGCACTTCAGTGTATATTCAGGACTGCTATTGCTTCCACCTGCAATCTGCGAGTAGCTACTGCACATTTACGTCGAACATATCTATTGACTCTGGTTGTATATTGCCACCTCCTTTAATACGTACATTTTCCAGCGCTTACGTAAAGTATGTAGTTCTTGAAGAACGTTCTGTATTGTAAAGCTGTGACCTTTTCTACCAATATGTTTAGCTAGAGCTGAATTGTATGAACAGAATATCTTCATCCATACAGACCTGTAACCATTATAGAGTCGAAAACAGTGTTCAAGTTGGTGACAGCTTCCATTTCTCTAACGAGCTTACAATGTTTGGAATTATTTAGTGTGTCCACTATGTAGTTGACGATGACAACGCGTCATGTTTGAGTTCTGTTCTGTTCACGAAATCGGACTGGTCCCCAGTGTTTTCCTCTCAACCGCTAACAGACACAGCTTGGTGGTCAACGCCTTGCACTCCCATTGATCGCCGAGCCCCTTACTAATAGGTAACAGGTGCGCTGGCACAGATGCGGACACGTCAGTGGCGGGCGTCGCTTTAAATACTACTGTAAGACAGCTGCCGCGCCCGTCTTTTCGCCTTCGTCCACCCGGCGCTGGCTTAGTGCAGGTTAAGCTCAGGCGGAAAGTCGCTCGCAGCACGGTAGCTTATCAATCTCTGTTTCCCGTTTCGTTTCAGATGAACTATTTTTGCCTTGAAAACAGGAAACGTCGTTCTGGCGCTAGGGCTCTACAGCTTGCGGGGTGACAGTTCATACGTTCTATGATCGGCTTCAACTAAAGACGATGTGCAACTAGTGAAACGAGCTCAAAAATTTGTTTGAACTACACTACTGATCATTCACTTTTGATCGCAACGTAACTGAAATTGTGTGTTACGAATCTAAAAATGGAAATGAACGACATTCCAAGAACCACTTTTTCAAAAAGGCGTTTTGAGTGATGTGTTCTCGGCACTCTGTTGCACGTCTCTAGGCTTCCTCCAAGTGTCAAATCGTGGATAAAGGTGCATGGTCTTTGTGCCAAGGAGTTCCTCCCTCAAGAATTGCGTCACCTAGAGTTGTGGGCCCATTCCATGTAATTACAGTGCCAACAACTGATTTCTTTGACTTTAAAGATGCTGCGAGAACATTATTGTCAGTGCGGGCGTGTAAGATATTTAAATTCTCTTTGATCAAAGCCTCTCTTACTCATCTCAGATGGCTATAAAAGTTATTACTCTCAAACAGATGAATGGAAAAATGACAGTTTATTCACAAGAGGAAAGACCATGGCGGATGTATACCATGCCGTACTTCATATGAAAGGCTACCCATGTTCATCGCAACCAAAACAGAAACATGTTGATTATTTTGGCATTTATTCCTCAATATCACAGGGAGTTTTACGGTAAATTTTGCAGCAATTGATACCAGGAATGGGGTTTTCTAAAAACCGCAGAGAACCGAGTACGAACGACATGACTGCCATCGAACCTATTGATCGAGTGCTCTAAGCTATTAGGGGTGGATTAAACGGTTCAAATGGTTATGAGCACTATGGGACTTAACATCTGAGGTCATCAGTCCCCTAGAACGTAGAACTACTTAAACCTAAGGACACCACACATCCATGCCCGAGGCAGAACTCGAACCTGCGACCGTATTAGCAGCGCGGATCCAGACTGAAGCGCCTAGAACCGCTCGGCCACAAACGCCGGCCACGCAGTCAATGCTGAGAGATTTTAATTCATGATTTTAATTTTAGTTTCTTCGAAAAAAAAGTAAATAATAGACAAATTTTTTAGCTGACTGCAGTTATTATTGATAAAATATTACTGCTGTATTTCTGTACTCATATAATTACAAATAACACGAAATGCGTCTTATTAATGACACTTGAAACAAAACCTTTCTTATTGGCTCTTAGAATCAGTCAGTTTCGTGGTATGGAACTTAGAACATTGCTAACGAATTGTTTATTTTCTAGTTTGTCTTATTATTTGCAGTGACGACGTGGACAGCATAATTCTGTGATATCACAATACCTTATCAATTCTTTGGATATAAATATCTTATGTACAAAACGATACACAATGTTTTTGAATGATGACAAAGGTGAGATTTTGTACTTAAGACGGTTTGCACTTCCGCTACTGAAATGATCAGTGGTAGCGATTCGAAACAAAATCACTACAGGTGGTGGGGAGGTGAGGGAATGATATGGAGTCATGAACCTCCCCCTTCCTCCCCTCGCCCTCCGCACTAAGACGATTTTATTAAAAGCGTTAATATTTTTCCACACATCAATGTCTAAATTTCTCAGATAAATTCAGAAGCTTAAAGTAGCATGAAAACTAAGAGTTTCGAAAGTTACAAGTTATTTTCAACACATTGTATTTTTAGCTGTTTTCTTGACCTGATCGGCTGCAGGAAACGTTGCAATAGCTAGATAAAGGCGTCATCGGCAGGGTGACTACACCTGCTTGCAGGAACAAACTCGCCTGATTGTGACTACACAGAGCCAGCAAAGCACATGATTCTGAATAAGGTGCGACAGAAAAGGAAAGACAGTCAATTAAGCAAAAAAGTTAATGGAAGGCTGACTTTCCCGAACGAAGTGGCAAACAATTCAAAGACCCAGCATATCCCAATTAAAAGGCTCACATGGGCATAGTCTGTGTTCACAGGCGTACTGCAAACTAAAATACTGGTTGTGAAGAGTGCACACTTCGACTTTATATCGTATGATTTTATCAAAGTAGTAAACGTTTGTTGCAATTAGAGTTCTTAAACCAGTGGTACCACAAATACTTTTCAAATTATTGCATAAATACCTTTTAAATGATGTATAGCACTAAACAGCAGTTCCTTGGAAATTGTTTCAAAGCAGTATACTAAGCAGTGATCAAAAAAAGGTTTTATTATTGCATAAAGGACTTTTTCCAATCTCCGATTGATGGCGAAATTAAAACCACGGTAATAATCATATGTAGTTTTATGCAGAACTGTCGAAATTTCTCTAGTCTGCTTGTCGATTGAGTCATGACGCACTTTTCACTTCTCAACACACAGCGGGCAAATAAAGATCCCTAGAACAACAGAGTCTGCCGGTAGGTCTAAAGTGTCTGTTGTCATTTGCAGAGGGTTTCAGCCTGAATTCCTTCAGCACACGGAACGTAACCGTCACGTGTGACAGCAATGTGCGGCAATGTTGCAGGAAGGCACCGCAGCTGCAACAAAAATGCTCCTGCTGTGTTTTAGGTGCGAAGTCACTGATTAGCCACCTTACAAGCCGGACATGTCTCCCCTCTTATTTTTGTCTCTTTGCTCACGCAAACCTCTGGCTATGGCGCAGATTAGTGTAGAGAACTAGCAGGAAACGTAGGCGAGAACAATAGAAATTCTGTACAAAGCTAAGACAAATGTCTAAGTCGAAGAGGCCACAACGTACAGATTTAGCTCGAATATGTAGCTAAAGAGTGAAATAAAACGGTTTTGTTTGTCTTTGTGGTTTGCATTTCGCGAGCGCTGGGTGTGACGGTCTTTTTTGGGGTGGGTCGAGGATGTCATCTTACAAACTGTGACCGCTAAGAATCGAATCCTGGATCATTGCCTGCTTACAGTCGAAAGAGAAGTTTAAAAACTGATCGTGATCATCTGCGGAATGTGGTCAAAACGAAGTATCTCACTGATAAACCCCGAATGTTTAGTTATGGTAGAGTTAGTCAATTAAATATATTTTTTTGTCGAGCATTAGCTAGAAGCAACCTTATTAGGGAAATTTGATCAACCCTATGAACAGATGTGCTCTGAAAGCTACGGATCAAATATTTTGAACAAGCGCTGCCTCACAAATCGTGGATATTGGATGACTGGAAAATAATGTCAAATTTCAGAACTGCCAAGAGCTGCCGTCAATAAATCTTTATTAATTACTCATTTCGATCTCCTCCTTCAGTTATCATAAAATGGTATCTGTATGTAAAAGTTATTGCTGTAGCGCCAACAAAATAAAACCCTTCTTCCGTCACTGCCTATTTACTGTGGACAGAGGTGACACAGGATGGTTTTCCAATTTATTTGACGCAACAGTAACAATGTAGAGACAAACATTGCTGAAAGCAACTGTTTGCTATCTAGTGATGATCAATGATCAAAACCCATTGGTGGCATACAGTTGGTCGGTGGCTTGTTCGTCATGGTATGGAGCAACCACTGTTGATACTGTTTGGGAACGCATTCAAACCTCTTAGACAGAAATTCTTCCTGAATCATATCCAGGCTCTGCTTAATTCCACTCAACGACACTTTGAGACCCTAAAACCAGGTAAAGGAAGTGGCAGATTGCGGTTCACTGGTAGGGTACTGGATAATGCAGTCATTCTAAATAAAGGAGATTCCTTACAAAATATTCGCGCGACCACTCCTAAAGTGTAGGCTGAAGTGTTACAGCGTACTACATAAAAAATGACTGTTAGGAGAGACTCAATTTGTACAGAGTAGGACTGCCCCTAAAATCTGTTTTTGTCTGACGTGTGGGACAGCGTTTCGGAGGGCTAGAAAAGTGAACTGACGGACACTTGGAGATAGACACCAACTATCTGTTGTTGTTGTGGTCTTCAGTCCTGAGACTGGTTTGATGCAGCTCTCCATGCTACTCTATCCTGTGCAAGCTTCTTCATCTCCCAGTATCTACTGCAACCTACATCCTTCTGAATCTGCTTAATGTATTCATCTCTTGGTCTCCCTCTACGATTTTTACCCTCCACACTGCCCTCCAATGCTAAATTTGTGATCCCTTGATGCCTCAAAACATGTCCTACCAACCGATCCCTTCTTCTAGTCAAGTTGTGCCACAAACTTCTCTTCTCCCCAATCCTATTCAATACCTCCTCATTAGTTACGTGATCTACCCACCTTATCTTCAGCATTCTTCTGTAGCACCACATTTCGAAAGCTTCTATTCTCTTCTTGTCCAAACTAGTTATCGTCCATGTTTCACTTCCATACATGGCTACACTCCATACAAATACTTTCAGAAACGACTTCCTGACACTTAAATCTATACTCGATGTTAACAAATTCCTCTTCTTCATAAACGCTTTCCTTGCCACTGCCAGTCTACATTTTATATCCTCTCTACTTCGACCATCATCGGTTATTTTACTCCCTAAATAGCAAAACTCCTTTACTACTTTAAGTGTCTCATTTCCTAATCTAATTCCCTCAGCATCACCCGACTTAATTTGACTAGATTCCATTATCCTCGTTTTGCTTTTGTTGATGTTCATCGTATATCCTCCTTTCAAGACACTGTCCATTCCGTTCAACTGCTCTTCCAAGTCCTTTGCTGTCTCTGACAGAATTACAATGACATCGGCGAACCTCAAAGTTTTTACTTCTTCTCCATGAATTTTAATACCTACTCCGAATTTTTCTTTTGTTCCCTTTACTGCTTGCTCAATATACAGATTGAATAACATCGGGGAGAGGCTACAACCCTGTCTTACTCCTTTCCCAACCACTGCTTCCCTTTCATGCCCCTCGACTCTTATAACTACCATCTGGTTTCTGTACAAACTATAAATAGCCTTTCGCTCCCTGTATGTTACCCCTGCCACCTTCAGAATTTGAAAGAGAGTATTCCAGTTAACATTGTCAAAAGCTTTCTCTAAGTCTACAACTATCTGGCGACAGCCTATTTCAAAAGTTTCAAGAACGAGCATTAAGAAATCTAGTACCCGCAAACTATGACTCCGCAGTGACCGCAAAGATGAGATTATAGTAGTTAGAGAGGCATATAGGCGATCATTCTTCTCGTACCCCGTAAGCGAATAATTTTAGAGTTCTAATAAGTGGTACACTGGAAAGTATTCTCTTCCATACAGGTCACAGTGGCTTGGAGGAAATAGTTTTAGGTGTAGGTGTAGACTTGTGTAGTTTCTTCCCACTGCTTTTCCGATTGGTCTACTTGTTTAAGTTTTCTAATAGAAGTACGGCACTTCTTCGTGGACATTAATATGGGGTGCCTGATCACCTTTCACCTTTGTGACGACTTGAACTCTGCCGGAGACACTTTCAATAAGATGTCTGGAGAAATCCCATTCGTCAAGAGCCGAAACCAGAGAAGATAATGATGTTGGACGCTGGGGTCTGAAACGACCTCAGTTTTCTAACTCATCTCATTTAAATCGATGCTCTGGGCAGGCCTTCCAAGTTGAGAAACGTTATTGTCCATAAACCATTGTCTCTTAGATGCTGTTTTACTACAGGGTGCATTGTCATGCTGATGCAAGTAGAACTGGTCCTCTGCTGTGCGCAGCACACAGTACTGCAAGATACGTCGATATTCACCCACATAGCGTTTTCTTAAGCACTGTATGGGGGTCACTCCCTAACTACCAAATGCACCCTCTCACTATAACGTCCACCTCTTCCATCACTGTTGATACTACACATGATGGCAGGTAACGTTCTCCACTGCCTCGCTAATATCGAATCCTTCCATCGGATTGCTAGAGTATATGGCGTGTTTTATCACTGCAAATCACTCGTTTGAGTCGTCCACTGACCAGTGACGAAGCTCTTTACACCACCTCAACCGTCGCTTAGCACTGACCACACGACTGTGTACCTTATGAGGTGTCGCTTGACCATTGTACCCCATTCCTTCTAACTCCATGCGCACAGTCATTGTACTACAGGACCGTCGGTAGCAATCTGGAACTCACGAGTGGCTACTTTCACTGATTTCATGCGATTTTTTTTTCAGTGACCCTCCGAAGTGCTCGACGGTCCATGTTCGTCAGAACATGTGGTCTTCCTGGTCTTGGTTTAGCTGCGGTTGTTCCCTCAGTTTCCACATCATAATAGTCGACTTGGACAGCTGGGTACACTGGTGACTTCCAATGCCTAGTCCGCCGAAGTCACTGGGTTCTCCCCGCCAGTCGATTCTACTGTTATTCCTCCACTGCTGACAATCAATACCCCACTGCTCTTTTTATACTGACGAATTCGCCTCTCGTGACATCAAGGGGTGTCCGGGTACTTTTGGTCAGATAGTGTGCTGTAGTAGACAGTAGTGCGGCTTACAGATATATGTTCGAAAGACGGATCGCCTTTTCGGTGAGTACTATGTGTAAATGTGGACGGTGCAGTGATAAATTGACTTTGAATTGCACCGGTGTATGGCCCAAGAAACGTGACTCCCGTGACGTCACGGACGGCACCTGTCGCCACGGCAGTGGTCCTGGCAGCCGCTGTGTGCCGGGCGCCGCTGATGAAGGGTTACTGCCGGCCGCCTTGGCGCCTCCAGGTGGGCCGCGTCGTCGGCATCCGCTCCTCCCGTGCCCCCTCCCCCCTTTCCACCATCCCCACCAGCTCCACCCTAGGCAGTGGCTCAGCTTGCGGCTGGCCGCTGGTGGTCCATATGCGCTTCCCGCTCAGTCATCCTCGGGCGACGTTCGGGACGCGCTCATGCGGTTGCCATGCGACGAACTTCGCCTCCCGTGCTCTTTGCCAAGAACCTCGTCAAGAAGGCTGGTAAGTGGGAAGCCATGTGTAGGCAGCGGAACACATCTGCGTAATGAATCCGTACGATGGACGTCAGCTGATGGCCGTGCCGCTAGTGAAAATTAGTACGAGCCGCGTTTGTTGACGGTTGAAAGGTAGCTGGAACCCCACGCAATAAGGCGCTTCTGTAGCCTCCTTACAACACAGCGCAAATATAAAGCTCAGCGGACAACAATTCGAATATGAACTTTTCGGAAAAGTAGCAGTGTGTTGTGATCTCAATTTTCTTGAGGAGTGATGGTAATTCACAGTGACCTTGAAAATTATTATATTTGTAGCCAACTCATTGTAGTGGGTTTAGTGCAAAGAACTAAACGCAGTTATAGCATTGGAATGAAATATGCACGGAACTAAGCACAGTTACAGCGTTGGAATGAGACGTGGGAAATTAGTGGGAAGAGGGATATCGAGTGTGCAACAAGGGAAACTAACATTGTCATGTGAAGATATACCACCACAAGCCGTGTATTATTATGAATTTTATTACTAGTTTCGCACTAAGTGTTCGAATATAGTGTTGTTCGTAGTTCTGAACGTCACACGTGTTGCCACATGGAATGAATAAAGATCCGCTCGTTGGTGGAGTGGTTCTAGTATTCGACGTGAGCCTGCTTGTCTTTACATTAACTCCTATCGATCACTGTGTCCTTTGCAGGCGACACCCCCTTTTGATAACCAAAAATTTTGTCTTACATGTATCGGTTCGTTAAACATTATTGCCATACTAGTTAGTTGGTTAAAAATACAATAATTACGAAAGGTGGATATATAAGCATCCCTTTTCAATCAGCGCACTTGGAAGAAGAGGCAAAACTCATTGTCTTACGTGTTTGACGTTATGTGACTAAAACCGTCTGGACCGTGAAATAAATTTCTTTATTTATGTTAAGCCGTCTTGGCATCATCAGTTAAACATAAAAAATTAAATAAAAAAATTTAGAGCTTACTAAACATCGTTCAGCGTCAGTGTTAAAACGTTTGTCTAGCTGACGCCGCAGTTAGACATAAATTTGGCAATGACGCTGAAAGTTATTTTGCAAGTTCTAAACTTTTTTATATCTGATGTGCGCGGTGGACGGAACGACGTAATGTAAGAAAAACCATTTAATTAGCGGTCTAGACAGTTACTTTCACAAAACATACACGATGATCGCGAACTCGAACAAAAAATTTATTTCCTTTATATGTTTGATCCTATCTTTAGAAAATTGGCTTCATGCCATCGCGAATGCGTGAAACTACATGTGTTTTATTATTTAAAAAGAATTTACAAAAAAAATTATAAAAATCAAAAACCAGCTACTCTTAATTCCACCATTTATTCAGAAAAGAGGTCCCAGTTTTCGTCCCTGAAATTAATCTTCAGGCCACAGTATTATTTTATATTCTGTTGGGTGGGTCATAGCAGCAGTTATGGTACTGGGGTGATAAATGTTTGGAGTTGTGTTGCAATATAATTGCTGCCACACGTTACAGAGGTTGGAGTCGTCCACAACTGACCACGTGTTCTAACTTGTCAGGCTTTATATCTAATGTTCTTCTTAAAACTGAGACAAAAGTCGTTTTTTTTAATAAATCAGTGCAGTGTAAAGTGTATCGACTTTAGATGTTTCACCATTTCGGCCTTTCGATTAGAAACTGACATCGCCCTTTCGATTGGAAACTGACAACGGCTCTATTTGGAACCAAAAGAATAAATAACAATAACTGGAATGTGTTTTTATTTGCAGTGTTTGTTTTGTAGTACGGAAGCGTTTAAACTATAGAAATGGTCCTTGTTCGGGTCGTCCTCCACGCGGCGATGTCTACATTTTTTACAAGACTGATTTAGATGCCTACCCTATGCCACATTGTTTCGCATCGGCACATACAATACTTTAATGCTCTTCTTGTTCACGGGTAACTTATCTGTTGGCTGGTTGTGTGAAATGGGGGATTTCAATTTCCATTATTCTTAAAGTGTGACAGAGCTTTTCAGTTTGCAAAAGAAGCGTGTACCTTACAAATTTTCTAATATTCCCGCAGGAATTATAAATACGACGCACGTTGGACAGGTGCTTTACTCAGCAATAAAGTGGACGGGCTAGGAACGATCTTCGGAAGAAGCCTCATAAACTCGTTGCACCATTTAACACTTCATATTTGGCTGTCAGAAGCGTCTCCTTACACAGCTGTGCACAAACGTCAACTGAATCTCCACAAAGTAACGACAGTGCGTCGACTGATAAATTCTGAAACAGTTGATCGTCTTCGGTGCGGCAACTGGCTGACAAGAGGTCGGTCATTTTAGTGGACGGGTGTTCAGATACAGTAAGGACCGCAAATTCGTCAGAACAACAATGTTACTATACGTCATCGAATGAGAAACTGGTGAAAACAGGGTAAATACGTAGTCATATTCTTATCTGGTGGCTGCCGCTGATTTGGGTAAACTACGTAGAGCTAACGCAGCCATTAGTACCACGACGACAATACTTACGGATGTATAAAAACTCCGCTTCATTTGACTACAGCTGGCTGATACTAAAGCAGCTGTTAGTGAAGCTGAAAGTACTAAAACTGAAAGTAACTTCTACCTCTCTTCTGCAATACGTAACAACAGTTACGACTATCTACATGTGTAAGAACTGGGCGTTTCGACCATCCGGGTTTGTTGTACTGAAGGTTATTTCCGTATAGTTATTTATCCTTCTAGCATACAGCTTGCGCTTATCCATGCCACCAGATAAATGTCTTTTCTTGTTGATGTGAAACAGTACTAACTTAGAATCGATCGATTCTTTAAACGACCGATGATGGCAATCAGAATCATCAGTTAGAATTAATGGCAATCATGCGTTTATTACATCGAATTCACAGCTGGCCATCATCTGACCCGTGTGCCTCTTACCAACCAGTGTTCTGCTTCCTGTTATTATACAGAACTAAATTAACGATAGTTCTTCAATGGGCATATTCATGAAATTAAGTAAGGTATTTTTTCAATGTTTAGGTTTAAGGGCCCTAAATAGTCACACTTTTTTCAATGATCACATCTTTGTTACTCCATTATCGTCCGCACCCGACGTATCCGGCCGTTGCCGCCAAACATTAATTCCCTGAACATTCTCGAGGAGTGACGATGTTGCAGTCTTCGAAAGTGAGCTACTGTGTAGATTGTCGGCAAGGACATCCGTTGGCCCTGGCACATGGTCGCTCTTATCAAGGATGTGGTTGGGTTCCAACTTCTAGGCCAATGTTTGGTTATGTAACCGCTACAAACAGTAAATTAGTCTAGGTATAAGTACACTTGTCAATTGTAATTAACAAATACCTTAACATCCAACATTGGTTACACATGAGATCTGTACAGAATGAGCCACAATTAGTCACGTCCAGTGGTATACATCTGCCCAGGTACTATTTCCGTAGACATGTCATTGCGCTACGGGCTGTGACGGTTCGATTCCATGCAGACTGTTAACGGTGTGGAGTGTTCCAGTATGGCAGTTTCTAAGCCCAGACGAACTCTGGCAAATGACTGAGTGTAAGAGAACTGACTGTTCGTTGCAGACTGAACTCGCTGAAGACTGTTACGCCAAGCCTATCTACACTCCTGGAAATGGAAAAAAGAACACATTGACACCGGTGTGTCAGACCCACCATACTTGCTCCGGACACTGTGAGACGGCTGTACAAGCAATGATCACACGCACGGCACAGCGGACACACCAGTAACCGCGGTGTTGGCCATCGAATGGCGCTAGCTGCGCAGCATTTGTGCACCGCCGCCGTCAGTGTCAGCCAGTTTGCCGTGGCATACGGAGCTCCATCGCAGTCTTTAACACTGGTAGCATGCCGCGACAGCGTGGACGTGAACCGTATGTGCAGTTGACGGACTTTGAGCGAGGGCGTATAGTGGGCATGCGGGAGGCCGGGTGGACGTACCGCCGAATTGCTCACCACGTTGGGCGTGAGGTCTCCACAGTACATCGATGTTGTCGCCAGTGGTCGGCGGAAGGTGCACGTGCCCGTCGACCTGGGACCGGACCGCAGCGACGCACGGATGCACGCCAAGACCGTAGGATCCTACGCAGTGCCGTAGGGGACCGCACCGCCACTTCCCAGCAAATTAGGGACACTGTTGCTCCTGGGGTATCGGCGAGGACCATTCGCAACCGTCTCCATGAAGCTGGGCTACGGTCCCGCACACCGTTAGGCCGTCTTCCGCTCACGCCCCAACATCGTGCAGCCCGCCTCCAGTGGTGTCGCGACAGGCGTGAATGGAGGGACGAATGGAGACGTGTCGTCTTCAGCGATGAGAGTCGCTTCTGCCTTGGTGCCAATGATGGTCGTATGCGTGTTTGGCGCCGTGCAGGTGAGCGCCACAATCAGGACTGCATACGACCGAGGCACACAGGGCCAACACCCGGCATCATGGTGTGGGGAGCGATCTCCTACACTGGCCGTACACCACTGGTGATCGTCGAGGGGACACTGAATAGTGCACGGTACATCCAAACCGTCATCGAACCCATCGTTCTACCATTCCTAGACCGGCAAGGGAACTTGCTGTTCCAACAGGACAATGCACGTCCGCATGTATCCCGTGCCACCCAACGTGCTCTAGAAGGTGTAAGTCAACTACCCTGGCCAGCAAGATCTCCGAATCTGTCCCCCATTGAGCATGTTTGGGACTGGATGAAGCGTCGTCTCACGCGGTTTGCACGTCCAGCACGAACGCTGGTCCAACTCAGGCGCCAGGTGGAAATGGCATGGCAAGCCGTTCCACAGGACTACATCCAGCATCTCTACGATCGTCTCCATGGGAGAATAGCAGCCTGCATTGCTGCGAAAGGTGGATATACACTGTACTAGTGCCGACATTGTGCATGCTATGTTGCCTGTGTCTATGTGCCTGTGGTTCTGTCAGTGTGATCATGTGATGTATCTGACTCCAGGAATGTGTCAATAAAGTTTCCCCTTCCTGGGACAATGAATTCACGGTGTTCTTATTTCAATTTCCAGGAGTGTAGCAGCGAGTTATGTCGCCATGCAGACTGCTGCACCGGGTCCGTGAAATCGGCTGCTGCTGCAGACCACACGGTCCTCGCTCGTTACTCTCAGATCGTCATGATGTCATCGTCGGCACCCATGACGAGCATGGCTAAGTGATAAACCTGCTGTGGGCAACCTCTGTGAACGAGCACTGAAGCTGACGTCGCTCCTGGCCTCTTTCCGGCCTGTGCTACGCAGAACGCCTGTAGAATGGCTGGGAGGCCAACACCGGAGCGGCGCGGGATCCAAAATTACCAATAACGGCACTTTGTATCGACCGTGAACGCTAACTGCTTGTACACGAGTCACAACAGAGATTCTGTGACTCTCTGCAGTGACTTCGGCCATACTGCTTCATCTTCATTGCGTATCCGGAGCTTGGCCTTCATAGCTACACTCAGTATCACACGAAACCTGCTGTTTCGGTATATGCACAGGGCGTTTAGGAGTGAGGGACCACTGGACATGCAGGTTGTGGAAGCTGTGGCATTGACTTATCATTCATGAACCGTTGAAGCTTGAATACAACACGACGCTGCACATTGTCCTACCGGTACTGAGTTCCAACATGTGCTTGACGATAGATAGCAATAACAGGCTTTTCACATCTCAGTGATGTAGTGACTGCATGCTGGACATGTATGTCAGGTTCAAGAATAATGGAATACAGTAGCATCCTGTAACACAGTTCTATGTGCACAGGAAAGGCCAAGCCGCCACCAGCTGCAAATATTATCGTTGCGGTGATTCAGGAATAACAAAAAAAAATGGTTCAAATGGCTCTGACCACTATGGGACTTAACATCTGAGGTCATCAGTCCCTTAGAACTTAGAACTACTTAAGCCTAACTAACCTTAGTACATCACACACATCCTTGACCGAGGCAGGATTCGAACCTGCGACCATAGCTGTCACGCGGTTCCGGACTGAAGCGCCTAGAACCGCTCGGCCACCACGGCCGGCCTCAGGAATAATAGCGTTTCCCGTAAAATACGGTAGTACGCCATTCATCTCCATAGGGCAGTTGTCATTAGTTTAGTTTAATGATTTGCGTGTCCCATCTGTCATCTGCAACAAATCGTTATATAGTACACATGTCAGTTGATTTACAAATGTTATGCTTGTACAAATGCGTGATTTCGCGTCGATATCCATTAATAAAATGGTCTCGGGTTTCAAGCCTATTCATGTGCTTAACTGCCCATGGGCTTTCGGCAGAGATCACTTCTGCCATTGTCATTGACAATTACAAAGCAGTTGTCTGCCGAAAGCTCGAGGACAATTAACCATTTGATGCTGCTTGAAACCCGAGAAAATATTTTGTAAATGTTATTCATTGGCTCAGTGAAAACATAGCAAAGTTCTGACTATTTACATAACTATATTTTGACTATAACCACAATCTAAAATAATTTTATGAATGTAGAGCAAGCATACATATTATCTATTCAGAAATTTCTCTCTTCCGTATGAATCGTTATATAACAAATTCTTTCAGTTTGTTTTTTAAAAAAATTCTCATTTTCTGCTAATAGATTTGATGTCAAAGGGAGGTTGTTAAATACTCTGTGCAACACAATTAAATGGTAACTTTTTCGAAACGGCGTAATTGTCTCCCGTTACGAGCTAAGTTTGAAATTTGGCTCAAAGATGGGAGCGAAACACGGGGGCTGCAGATACGTAGGCATTATTTGCTGCTTCAGATCGTATTTCAATTCCGTAGAATGGTTTTTAACGGTCTGTAGTTGCTCCGCCCTGTACACCAAAGCAAAAACTGTGGTCGGAGTGCGCTCCAGAGGGCAGTGATCATGTCCCATGGGATTGCTGGCCCACGATATCCTTAAATAATGGTTGAATCGTCCAGTAAGCTGTCAGCAGCTTCAAAGGTTGTCAAGAAAGTCGCCGTTCTGAACTCCATTGCAGAGGCTGTAAAATAAGGGATGAAATGTGGGTAAGAGGGGCTGTGACAACCTCCTCATCGTGGGACACGTCCACTGTGGCGCTGGGCTTAATGTTGGTGAAATTTTGGTGCCAATGTGAGATGAACTTATGAGCTCTGGCCTTGTCCTCGCATGTGTCAACGTTTTGTTGTTGGAAGTGTCACCGAGCCCGAGGGTGACGTCATATTTCACCACGCTTTTGCACCATTACAGAGTATGTTGTAGGTACCGTTGAACCAAATTTCAAACTTATGCGTCGCAACTGGAGGCAATTACTGGGTTTCGAAAAAAAGTGATAGTTTAATTCTGTTGTACAGCGTATTTTTATGTGCTCGTCGTGCTTCATGTCACCCAAGACACATGATCCTAGGTATTTAACAGTTGATACTGTCTCCTGTGATTCATGACTTCCCGTATAATCGAGGAGCAAGGTCTGTTTTCGCCTATTTATTCACAATACGTCACACTTCTTTATGTTGAGTGTCATCAAGGGTTGATGTGGCCCTGAATTTGCTACTCAGGGAACATCCAATGAGTAGTCGACATTCGGCGCCAGTAAGCTCCTCTGGCACGCCATTCTGCAGTTGCTGCTTCTTTGCTAACAACACAGTAACCCTGCCTCCCATTACACATGGAGAGCTGCCTCTCGTGACAGCTGGTGGTCAATTCCACATTACGTAGGAGTGTCCGTATGCTTTTGACCAGTTAGTGTACGCTTGCAGTTACGAGTTTTATCCGTCGGTGCTGCAGTTAGAAAGGGGTCAGTACCTTCCCCATGACCTATACAGAATCTTACAGCTTTCTCATCATCTTCACTTTTCTTTAGTGTGTTGAGCGGTTTTAGATAATTTTCTACTGGAAATTTTGGAAATTTGTGGTAAGTTCTGTGGGACCAAACTGCTGAGTTCATCGGTCCCTAGGCTAACACACTACTTACTCTATCTTAAACTAACTTACGCTGACCACGCACACACACACACACACACACACACACACACACACACACACACACACACACATCCATTCCAGAGGGAGGACTCGAACCTCCGACCACGGCAGCTGCTCGGACCGTGGCAAGATGCCCCTAGACCGCGCGGCTACCCCGCGCGGCAATTTTCTATTCCGTTGTCACTTATTCAAGTAGTTTCGGTCTCCGTGTTCGAGTGATGTTGAAAATGTTGCACCGTATTACCAGCACGATCTTTCGAAATGAAACAATTTCCGGAAACTGAACTAAGTATTTCGGCTTTCTCGGTGTTAGCCTTTTTTTTATGTGCCAGAATAATCGCCGAGTTACAGCAAAGACGACTTCGGTCGCTTTGGCGACATTGTTTAAGCCCATAAACCTTAGAATTTTTTTAGCACATCGAAAGAAAAAATTTCAAACTTCTGAATTTTCTCACAGTGCTCTCCTTACGTTCACTCTGATTTCATTCAACATTTTTTTGCCAAGACGGCCTAGATTTCTTTTAAATATATTACGAGGCGCTTTTTACTTTCAAAACACTCTCACGCCGTTTTCGACCCACGGTACGTGTCCCCAGACCTCAAAATCTCACAGAATACTGCCCCGTCACGATTACCTGGGCCCCTTCCAGTGAGGGGCAGGTCAGAGATAAGAAAAAAGTCACATGTCAACCTAATCTTAGGAAAAAGTCAGCAGAGATAGAGTAATAGTGAAACACTGATTTTAAAGAAGTGAAATGACAATTTACGCAACTCGCATACGACATGGCGTATATAACGGCGTTTAAATGTCAAAAAGGCTCACTTCTAAAAGTCGCTTGCCGGTGTTCTGCTACCGGCGAGGTCATCTTAGTGCAGTGTGACTGAACACACATTGCTAACACCAGGTGGTAGTCATCACACCTCGTGCTATGATTTGTTAACGAGATCTCGCTACCGCATTTGTTTACCCACGGCCAGCGTTAACAGAGAGATTTGTCTCGAACTTGAAATGTTTCAGCCGCTCCGCCTTCGTGATGAAATGTGGGGTACCCAATGGCACGTAACGACTCTCCCTCCGACGAGTCGTTGCATCCAACTTATAGAATAAAGTATCAGCTTTGTGTTTTTGGACTTAAGATAATTCGGTGTACGGTACTCAACGGAAAAACAATCATTACTTGTGACTGTAACTGCAGTCGTGCTCCAAAATAACGTTACAAAACTAATACTAATCACAATGTACGATCTCGTGGATAGCGTAGAACGTTTCGAGATGCTGTTGTACAAAAACCCACTCGTAAATAGGATAGGCACGAAGTTCGAAAATTGCACCGGAATGCTGGAATATATATAAGGAAGGAAGGGGGATCATAGGATAACGTGTCATCGATGATAATATAATTTGAGATGCAGCATATGTTCGTACATAGGAAGGATGAGAAGGGAAATCGGCCGTGTCTTTTTCAAAGGAGCCTTCACTACATTTGACTAAATCAGTTTGGAGAAACCAAGAAAAACAGAAAACTCGATAGCTTTACAACTGCGTCATGCCGATAGGTAGAAATTCTGAGGATCTGATGCCGGATTTCTCCTCTGATCCCCAACATAAACAAGTCTAACATATAGAATACACTTAAATAAGTGGAAAACCTATTAGTGAAGGTTACGCAATAGGGAAATCTCCCAACGGAAGTCTTAAGGAAATGTAATTAATGCATCAAGGTGGTAGCGTACATTTTCCACTTTGGATCAAATCTGTATTGTTTATCAGTCTGGGATGCTTAACAGTTACAGTTATGGATGATAGAGAAAAGCTATGTATTTCTTCACGAATTCATTTAGTCGCCAAAAAAGCACCACGGAACTGCTCAACCAACACCAGTGATTCACTGTCACCCACACATCGCCATGTTACTTGCAGAGTACAGTCGAAGATGTGTATGAAACAGACGAACGGATGAGAAACAAATCTACAGGTTGTGGCCGCAGGTTTATATTCATCAATAACATACACGCGTCGAATTTTTCGCCATGGCGGTATTGTCAGTGCTCCATAAAATGTTTTTGCTGTCAGCTACTTTCATAACCGTATATTAATAGAATACAAACTGTTTTTAGAAACATTGAGGTCTACCTACATTTAGCTGGCCGAAGTGGCCGTGCGGTTCTAGGCGCTACAGTCTGGAACCGCGCGACCGCTACGGTCGCAGGTTCGAATCCTGCCTCGGGCATGGATGTGTGTTATGTCCTTAGGTTAGTTAGGTTTAATTAGTTCTAAGTTCTAGGGGACTGATGACCTCAGCAGTTAAGTCCCATAGTGCTCAGAGCCATTTGAACCTTTTCTTTTTTTTTTTACCTACATTTATTTTCTGGATTCTGATGCAGTACGCATTAGGACATACCCAAACCCACAACTCCTATATAACTTATTTTTGTTGATGTCGTGTCATCCATAGTTACTCGACTTCATTTGATGTTTGAAGTGATGTGAGGTTTCAATAAAAAAGAACAGTGTTAAGTAATTTATTATTGGCATTCGCCGCAAATAAAACATATCTGATGCACAGTAATGTGGCTCGTATTAGTGTCGCCATCACACCCTTAATAACAACAGTCATACCGTGTCATCCGACATGACGCAATTAGCTTTGTGCAGGTAAAAGGGAAATGAGCGTTTGGCGTCATTGGCCGTGAGGCCCCTTATGGGGTCGGTACGGCCGCCTTGGTGCAGGTCTTATTACATTCGACGCCTCATTGGACAACCTTCGTACCGGATGGGGATGAAATGATGATGATTAAGACAGCACAACACCCAGTCTCTCAGCGGAGAAAATCTCCGACCCAGCCGGGAATCGAACCCGGGCCCATAGAACGGTAATCCGTCACGCTGACCACTCAGCTATCGGGGCGGGTTTGTGCAGGTGGCAGCTTGTATGTATATAAAATAGACATGATTCAAAACCGCGAAGCGCTACTTGCAGCAACGCTGATGATTAACTCTGCTAGTAACTGCCCGTAACTAGCCACTTCCAAATGCTGCAGTGTTTCTCAACGAAATCGCTGAACCATAGCCTTCCTCCGTGTGGCATTGTGGGACGGGCGTGATAGTGTAACAGGATGACTCTACCCGACAGCATTCCCAGGCGTCTTGACTTAGGCACCTCGCAGTATCAACTGAAGGAAGAGGTTATCTTAACAGAACTTGTGTGAACAGCTATGGATTTCGTAGGCGGGGAAGACGTGGGATGTTCGCATTGCCCACTTTGCCGTTTGTCCTCGGGCTGTAAGAATGCTGTTTGACGGAATCATCGTGTTGCACCGTAGCGCCTGCCCCCACACTGCCAGGATGACGAGATCTACGCATCAGCAACTTGGTTGCGAGAACTGCAACGTCCTCCGTACAGACAGACTCTTTTACGGTGTGATTTTCATATTTTTGACGACCTGAGGAAAGATATTCGTGGACCTCGGTTTCAGTCGGACGAGCAAGTGCAAGAAAGGATACGGTTGTGGTTTCATCAGTGGCTGACCATGCTCTATGAAACGGGAATTTGATCGTCTCATCTCCCAACGGGATAAATCTCTAAAAGCATTCGGTTATTATTTTGATCATAACAAAAACGAGTGGCCACGCTTTTAGGAGACATTCCTCATACATAAACCAAGAAAATACGGCGTATGGATATGTGCACGGAAACGCTTTATTTCCATCATAGAGCTCATTTTCTACTTCATAATCAGACTTATCAAGGGAAACACACAGGAACAGAACATACCAGCATTACATGAAACGTTGACGTATGTTAAATGTCAACATACCCTCTTGGTTATAGTATGAAACACTTTCCTAAACGAAATGTTCTAAATGCCCTCCGTTAGCAAGTACAAACGCATCAATCTGTCGTCGCATCTGAATCCCTGGTGTGCTATTATATCACTGGATAATGACGTCATCAACCAAGATTTTTTTTTCAATGTTTGGAATGGCATTGCTGCTGGTTGTTTGTTATAGCCCCATGTTCTTACTTCCACACTCAACGGAGAAAATTACCATCCTGCCTTAGAGAATACTTTACTTGTTCTGCTAGAAGGTGTGCCGGCCGGTGTGGCCGAGCGGTTCTGGGCGCTTCAGGCTGGAACCGCGCGACCGCTACGGTCGCAGGTTCAAATCCTGCCTCGGGCATGTATGTGTTTGATGTCCTTAGGTTAGTTAGGTTTAGGTAGTTCTAATTTCTAGGGCGCTGATGACCTCCGATATCAAGTCCCATAGTGCTCACAGCCAATAGAACCATTTTTGCTAGAAGGTGTGCCTTTACAAGTGCGACAGAATATGCACTTGATGCATGATGGAGCTTCTCTTCATATGAGTGTTAATATCTGTAGGCTTCTGCATAGAAAATTGACAGATGGATGTTAAGAGGTTAACATACACCTGTCAGTGGGCTATGCAGAAGCCTGCTAATATTAACACTGAAATGAGGAGACGCTCCTTCGTGCATCACGTACATAATTTGTCGCAGATGTAAAAGGACACCTTCTAGTAGAGCAGGTAGAGTATTCCCTAAGAAAGGACTGTAACTTGCTCCGTTGAGTCTGGGAGGAAGAACATGAGGCCATAACACTAACAAGAAGTCTTCGTTGATGACGTGATTCTCCCGGGATACACCAGAGCATCACGGATTTAGATGGGAGATGAGACGACATAATTCCCGGTCAACCACTGATGGAGCCACAGCCGAACCCATTCTTACAGTTGCTCATCCGACTGAAACCGAAGTCCAATCGTTTCTTTCCTCAGGTCGCCAAAGTGTGAGAATGTCACAGTGAAAAAGCCCGGATGTGCGGAGCATCCTGCATTGTTTCGGAAGTAATTGCTGCTGCGTAGCCCTCGTCCTCCTGGCAGTGTGAGGGCAGGTGCCACGGTGCAACAGGATGGTTCCGTCAGACAGTATTCACAGCCCGAGGGCAAACGGCAAAGCGGACCATGCGAACATCCCACATCGTCCCCGCCAAAGAAATCCAAAGATATTCACACAAGTTCTGGTAAGTTCATGATGACCTCCTTCTTCAGTTGAATCAGCTACGTGGGTAAGTCGAAACGCCTGGGAATACTGTCGACTGAATCACACTGTTGCAGTACAACGTCCACCCACACAATGCAAATCAGAGGAAGGGAATGGTTCAGCGATTTCTTCTGGAAACATTGCAACATCCTGCATAAAGTCCGGATCTCTCACAATGTGATTTTCTCATCTTTGGCGACTTGAAGAAAGACATTGATTGTCTCCTGTCCCAGTGGGATAAACGTCTTTAAGCGTGTGGTGATTACTTTTGAATGGAACCTTTCGATGGTCCCACTATGGCGGCTGTTTGGTTTTCATTTGACTGCCATTTACACGAGCTATTCGGAAAGTAAGGAACGATCGGTAGCGAAATGGAAACCACAATGAAAATCAAATCTGTTTTATTTGTAACAGCTGCACCTTCCAGCTACTTCTTCACATAGCCGCCCCTTCGACTTACACATATGTCGCAGTGGTGGACTAACTTCCTGATACACTTGTCATAGAAGGCAGCCTCCTGTGCCCTCCGACCATTTTCTACGCTGGACTGTAGCTCTTTGTCTGTGACAAAATGTTGTCTTCACAGCCAGCGGTTCATTTGAGCAGTGGTGAAAATCGGAGGAAGCCACGTCCGGGCTGGACGGTGGATTATCAAACACTTCCCATCGAAAACGCTTCAACAGCGGTGTAGAACAGTCATGAAAAAGGAAATACATGACAGTTATGTCGTGTGGGGTTGCTTGAAATTGGGCGAAATCTTGCGGCAGCAACCCGTACTTGACGGGAGACACTATTTTCTACGCATCTTTATGCACTCACTATGCATTCAGATCTGAGAAGAGTGACGTGTCTCTATCTAGAGACATAATAGAGGCCCAAAGATTCATCGGATTTTCACTATGGTTTCCACCTCGCGACCGATAGTTTCTTACTTTCCAAAAAACCCTCGCGTATCAAATGGTTGAATTTTATCAGTACATTACAAATCTGAAATCTTTTTGTCAAGGAAACGTACTCGTATTTTGAAAGTTGCCGATACATTTAATACATGCTTTAGCCAATAAACATTGATTCAAGTACTGTCATTCAATGACAGCCAGTTATTTTGAGTAACAATATGTTTTAGCTGACGCTAGTTACTTGAAACGCTGTAGTTTTGGTTTCATACATCGACAGACTCCTCAGTTGCTCAAAACGCAGCTTAACACAGTGACTCGCGTGTTCTTGTGATGGTTGTTTCACAGCCAGTCCAGGACAAACACACGGCGTCACGTGAGGCTCAGCTGTGGCCGAATGCTGGACATTTGCCACGCCGGACATTTGCCACACCAGACATTTGCCACGCCGGACATTTGCCACGCCGGACGTTTGCCACACTTGCCCCTTCGCCAGGTAGCGATCCCTCAGGTAAGGGACGCCCTTCCTTGTACTTCTGTCCGCTTTTAAACCGCCGTCTCCACATCTTACTCGATACAACCAGTACATAAGGGACCTTCTTCTTCGACATCTTGGCCAAATACACAGCTTCTTTCTCGAAATCGAAATATTTACATCTTTTGGGAAACGAATGCAATACCGACGGTTATATCAATATGTAATTAGTTCTGCCAAGTATAAAGATAGATCCCTCTGTCTGTACGATAGCTTCCTTTCACGCTTACTGATTGCGATAGAAACAGTCCATCGCCATGGGAGCAACAGGAAAGGAATGATGTAAAGAGAATGCGAATGTACGCTAATCATTTTGATCACTGCATTTTTGGCTACTTTAATGACTACAACTGCATGCCCAAAAGACAACAAGGAAAGAAGAAATGGGTATGTGAATGTTTGATAAGAACTCCATATTAATTTGCTCTCTAAAATGCAATATCTGCGAAACATTAGTTAATAAAGTGTAGCGGGTCACTGTTCAAAACATGACTGAAAATATGTTCACTAAAGAGAGATAAGAACATCTATGATTGATATGCCATCTAAAGTCGACATACAATTTTAAAATGCTAGATATAAGGAAATGAAGTAATACAGACTGCTATGCTTGTAACGTACCTTGTTGTTCTACATTGTTTAGCTCTGGTATTTACAGGATCACAGAGAAAGCATCCTAGGTTTTGGAGGGAAAAGCCGTAATTGTAATGATCTGCACTACAACAGAAACAAGAAGCACAACTTAAGGAAAAATAATGTAATGCGTGTTCCAGCTCACAAGCGACACTGAAGCAGATAGTTCCTGTGACTCAGTGTGGGCAGAGGTTATATTCGACAACCGGAATAAATTAATAACTGGCTCCTTTTACCGACCCCGGTCTCATATGAAATAGTTGCTGAACAGTTCAAAGAAAACTTGAGCCTCATCACAAATAGGTACCCTGCTCATAAGAGACGGAACTGATCCCCCATGGTACACGAAACACGACAGAAAGCTGCTACAGGAGCACCGAAAAAGGCATGTATAATTTAGACGAACGCAGAATCTCCAAGATTGGCAAAGTTTTACTGAGGCTCGAAATTTGGTGAGGATTTCAGTGTGAGATGCATTTAATAGTTTCCACAACGAAACTCTCTCTAGACATGTGGCGGAAAATAAAGAGAGATTCTGCTTCTATGTTAAGTAAACCAGCGGAAAGGCTCAGTAGGCGATGAGGAGCAGGAGGGGGAGACAAGGGACCCAACCCTTCGGAGCAGGTAAAATCGTGGCAAATATCCGGCGTGGCAAATGTCCGCACACCGCTGTGGCCTCCGGGAGCCACACGACAGTCTTACGTGTTTGAGAAACTGTCAGAGCTAAGTCTAGCTGTGCCCTCGTTTCAGATTTCGTGTAATTAGTACTTGGAAGTTACCCACACGAAATATTTTATGCTACTGCAGATAAGAGGTTGTTTTAACTTTTCGTAATTGGTAGCAATTTTGGGCATATTTTCTAAACAGGAAACAAAACGTGGTAATTTGGATCATTCGATGAGAGCTGATACAGTTAAGTTAGAGGCTCATACTATCAAGAAAATTCTGTGTTGTAGTCCAAGATGTCGCTACGTTTGTTACAAACATATACTGCGTGAAAATTTGGGTTGTTATGAACAAAGAACCTTCCGTCTGAAGCAACCGATGAGTCCTACACTCACAAAAAAGAGCGGAAAGTTTAACAGAAGTGCATCCACAACATGCAGCACACCTAATGTGGTTATGCGCGCTACAAACGAGTTTGTTTTGTTTGTTAGTCGGCTGCAGAGGGACACAAGATGATGCTAGCTGTTGATGGTCTGATTTCCACCTACACAGGTTGAGAATGAAATATACTAATGCGAACATACCTGTGTTGGTTGCATAACTACGAGAAATGCCTTATCCATAGTGAGAAAATAATCTTCAGAATACTTTTGATTCACAGCTAAGGTGCTGAAAGTGGCTGAATGGATCCAAAAGTGAAAATGATTTTGACTACAAAAATAAAGCAATTTTATTTTATGGGTTATGCATATTAGGAGAGGTATACTCACTACCGCATCTGGGATGAGCGGGGTTCATTAATCCGCTCGGTTTCGTAATTTAAAAGTGCGTGGTTTCAGTAGATCAGAGTAAGAGTACGCTGGGATTATCCATTGACTTTCATGTGACGCCCTCTCTAGATTTTGTATGGCAAGAAGTCTATTGTCGCTGTTTTCCTAGCTCAGCTATTCTCATCAGGTAGAATTTCTTCTCGTTTTTACTTGTAAACTATGTATGGAGTGCTGCCAATATTCGTTCATTCAAGCGTCTTTTGCCTTTGGTGTTTTTACGTGTCTTTCACAATATTTTCTCGTATTTTCTTTCTTTGTATGTGTTTGTGCTCAAAGCGTTGTCTGTTGGTATCTTCTGACGACCTGCTGAAGAATGCTTGTTTTCGCAGTTGGGAGACGGGCGAGAGCTTGAGATGTAGTGTATTTTGAAATTCACTCGTCTGTTGTCAGCTTTAAAAGAGTAGAATTTCTAGTGTTTATTTTGTCGTTAAGAATATGCTTCTGTTCTGCCGTGTGTACATGATATTTGGTTTACAGTCGTTATTTGGTCCAGAGGTTATCAAATTAATGTTGTAATTTTGCTTGTTAGAGACTATTGGCCCTGTAGATTACAATTATTAACGAACAATCAGTACTGTAGTTCCAGGCTTCCACACATTCATTGAACGAATCAGAAGTAACAACATTCCGGAAGTAATGGGAAGTCTGTAAAATGCCATTAGTAGGATGACGAAAGAAAAGGCGCCTTTAGGTGATAGTTTTTCAGTAGAAACAATTAACAATCATGAAATAATGTCGAATGACTTGCTCAGTAATTTGTAGAATGTCTTGCATGATAACACTGGAGCAAACACTGCAAGAACGCTGTATTTGTGTTACATCTGAAACTAGGAAGTAGGTAACATACCAATAACTACACTTTATATGCCTCCACCCCGTAATGCACAAATTATTTCACGACCTATTACAGACTACACCAAAAAAAATAAAAAAATAAAAAAAAAAGGTTTTAATTAATGGAGGAACTGGCTGGCTTCTTAACAAGAACATCTCAATGGACAGTTTTCATGTCGTGATAAAATTGTAGAGCGTAGCAATGAGCGTGGACTGCTACTCTCTCTGTTCGTAAGGAATTATTACCCAGTCTCAGTGAAATGTGTGCTAACCTTACACATCAGGATAGCAGGAAATTTAGAAGTGAAAGGGGACTTCATTAAAGTGTTTCGATATCAATAAACTCAGTAACTCTGCAATAAGTTATCAAATCTATAATCAGGAAAAACTAAAAGTCTGTTACTGGTGTGTACGTGAACCATCTTCATTTGCTGGTTGCGCCGTACTATTTACCTACACGCACACAAACTTGATCAGCTAATTGAAGATATTAAAACAGGGCAGTATGCAATGGAACGAACTGCAAACAATTACAATATATGTTTTGTAACTGGTGTTCATAGGGAGGTTTCGGCGAGTGGTTCCCTACCGGTGGTGGGTGGAGAAGCAGAAATGGCCGACAGTCACCTTGTTGTTGAAACCATTTGCTAACAATCTCAAACAAATGTAAAGGAGTGTGGAATTAAAAAGAGAAACATACAGACATAAAATTACATATATTTTTTCCTATCTATAGTTAATGTTCTGGCTGACCATTGATCTCCAATTATTACAAATATTCGAGTTCTCTCAAACTTTTGTTAATTCTTCTATCGTAGAAGAAAAAACAAAACCTAACCATCAGTTGAAGTCGAAGTTGGTTCGGATGGATGCAGAAATGGTTCAAATGGCTCTGAGCACTATGGGACTTAACTTCTGAGGTCATCAGTCGCCTAGAACTTAGAACTCCTTAAACCTAACTAACCTAAGGACATCACACACATCCATTCCCGAGGCAGGACTCGAACCTGCGACCGTAGCGGTCGCGTGGTTCCAGACTGTAGCGCCCAGAACCGCTCGGCCACCTCGGCCGGCAGATGGATGCATCTTTCCCTCTCGATCTAAGTTTGGTGTTTCATAAATATGTCCCAGACCAGTATATAATATGAAGAGTGACGTTATCTCTTCGGGAAAGTAATTGCCTCGCATGGCTGAAAACTATTTGTACGATAACTTCTGGATAAACCAGATTTCTTCGTCGGCAGATTCTGCGCAAATAGCAATAACGCTATAGAAAAGAGGTTGAACTGAAGCAGAAAACCCCAAATATAACTTCTGCTGACTTCTATATCGTCACAGTATCTATATAACTCAACTGCTCACCTGGTTCATGCTTCGTGGTTAACGGAGCGTGTTTCTGGTTATAGGTTGCCTATCCAAAAGCTTGCACGGGCAACAAAAAATTTGACTTTCATCATTTTTTCATCATTTCGTATCATTATTGGCTGACTTCACAGATTTAAACTGGTGTCGTACTCTACTCATTAAGAGGTTTCTGTTAAAGTTAGCCGGCCGGAGTGGCCGAGCGGTTAAAGGCGCTTCAGTCTGGAACCACACGACCGCTACGGTCGCAGGTTCGAATCCTGCCTCGGGCATGGATGTGCGTGATGTCCTTAGGTTAGTTAGGTTTAAGTAGTTCTAAGTTCTAGGGGACTTATGACCACAGCAGTTGAGTCCCATAGTGCTCAGAGCCATTTGAACCATTTTTTGTTAAAGTTACATTAAGAGCAGTAGGCCTACTACTGGATAACTCACAGCAACAAATACCCACGTAATATGCATCCAATATTTCAGAATGAGGACACTTAGTGATCTGCAGCAGACATCACACGTAATTTCAAACTATTATGAATCTTTTTCTCTCTGAAGCAACGAAAGGAAAAAAAATAATGGGGTTTCAGTTTCTTACTTATTTACTACTAACTCTTTTCGCAGCACTTTTGCAGACAGTATGCACGTCTACCACTTGTACTTCAAAAATTATATAACTGATCGATACTTAGTGCAGGAGGTATGACGTCATAAAAATTGAGATAGAGGCCTACAAGAAAGACAGGCCGCGGCACGTCCGTCGCGAAGATAAGCCTGAACTCACTCGTTCACTCAGCTCAGCAGAGAAACTACGTTTCTAGGCCCCCGCAACTGGGTATTTACGTACAAACAAGAATTACATCTTCTACTGGAATCTGGTATTGTAGAGACTTACTGAGTTCTGCAACAAAATACACAGCTTTGCAGTGTGCCGTAATTTAAGAACTATGCTCGACATAAATGGTACAATGACTAGTATATAGCATTTCGTCTCTTCTGTTTAACAGACTTCATTTCATACAAAATGTGCTATCTCACCTAACCGGTAAGCATTTTGGCATGATTTTACGCTGATTATGATTACCTACCTAAAGGCCAATATGTCAGTCTGTGGCACAAATAACAGCGGCGAGGCGTCGTGGCATGGAAGCAATGCACCTCATTCCCGTAAATTCCGGGCAGGGGAGCGGTGAGCTCTGATGCCACGTTCAATCACATCCCAGATGTGTTCAGTCGGGTTCAGATCTGGCGAGCTTGGGGCGTGGGGGAGCAGCACGTCAATGGAAACTCGCCACTGTGTTCCTTGAGCCATTCCATCACACTCCTCGGTTGTGACATGGCGCATTATCGTGTTGAAAAATGCCACTACATTTGGGAAACATGATCGTCATGAGGGGGGGGGGGGTGTACGTAGTCTGCAGACAGTGTACGAACTCCTCTGCCATCATGGTGTGTTGCACGA
Source organism: Schistocerca cancellata (assembly GCF_023864275.1). Classification (NCBI taxonomy): domain Eukaryota; kingdom Metazoa; phylum Arthropoda; class Insecta; order Orthoptera; family Acrididae; genus Schistocerca; species Schistocerca cancellata. Next base: position 490,859,390 of record NC_064626.1, on the reverse strand, counting down.
GCTTCATTCACCCACGTGAATGTTCCCCAGAGCATAATGGAGCCGCCGCCAGGTTCTCACCATCCTGCAATACAGGTGTGAAGGAGCTGTTGGCCTGGACGACGACGAATTCGCACCCTCCATTCGGCATGATGAAGAGGGTATCGGGATTCATCAGACCATGCAGTACTCTGCCACAGAGCCAATGTCCAATGACGATGATCACTTGCCCATTTCTGTCGTAGTTACCAATATCGTGGTTGGCGTATGCACGGGTCGTCCGCTGCGGAGGGCCATCTTTAGGATTGTTCGGTGCGCTGTGTGATTGTACACTGCCCAGCATTAAGATACGATGTTACTTCCTCCACAGCTCGTCGCCTGTCCAGCTTTACCAGTCTGCCCAGCCAACGGCCTCAGATATCTGTGATGAGGGGTGGCTGCTCAACACCCCGATGATTCGACGTGTAAAATGTACATGTGTTTAAGCACTCCTTGAACGCTGGACACTTTATGCGGTTTGCGAAATGCTTGTAGCAAGCCTCTAGGGCATCACAATCTGCCTTTGGTCAAATTCAAATCACACGCCTTCCGCATTCTACACACTGAGAGCACGAAAATTCAAATGGCTCCAAGCACCATGGGACTTAACAGCTGAGGTCATTAGTCCCCTTGACTTAGTTCTACTTGAACCTGACTAACCTAAGAACCCCACACACATCCATGCCCGAGGCAGGATTCGAACCTGCAACCATAGCAGAAGCGCGGTTCCGGACCGATGCGCCTAGAACCGCTCGTCCACAGCGGCCGGCCTGAGAGCACGCTCACTGATACTACATGCGCTGTGCAAGTGTCTGTCAAGCAGTCATTTCTCTCCAGGCGACGCTGCTATCGCTTGGACTGGTTTATATCGATGGCAGTTTGATGGTCATAATGTTATGGATGATCAATGTAGTTGTGCTGTACCCATTATAGCTGTATAAAATTATTAGTAGACCTAAGGACTTCCAATCGTTGTAGCGCTAAAAAAAGTAAGACTCTATAATAACTAATTTCAGGAGTACTTAAATTTTCTCGTTTGTACGTAAATATTGAGTTACGAGTTAACAGGTGCAGAACGAAGTTCTTCTACTAAGCTGAGCTACCTAGCCATCTCAGACCTACCTTTGCGGTGTGTGCGGCGCAGCCTGTCTTTCTCGTGGGCCTCGCATTGAGATGAGTGAGAAACTAGTTTGTACTTAAAATGGACCTCCTATTACCCAGACTATACTCATTCATTGTTCCATTGTTCCACAATGAGAGCACTTAGCGGGTTCCAACGAAGTTTCAACATAATTCCATACCTTTTTACACTTTCTCTCGCTTATGTGCTTAACGTAAAACATTTAACCCATTAACTCATGTTTAAAATTAATCAGAAGTTTGAAGCTGTTGTATACATGGGAATTTGATTCCTTAAAGAGTCGGGGATTTAAGAGTAAGGAACTATTCCAGCTCACAACGCTCTTGAAATCCTGAGAATTCGTACATAGGGTTGTTTCTCTCCGCAGGAAAACTAAAACCAAGCCGCTGTGGTTTTCTTTCATGGATTACGAGAACGAACACACGCACGGTGAGGTGGTGGCCGGATGCGCAGCAGCAATACTCTGGCTCTGAGTCATGGCTGGCGGCTCGCTCTCGGAATGCCATGGGCTGTGCCACTGCCAGTGACAGCAAACACTGTGGCTGTCCTGTGCCGCGAAACACTGCGGCCGAGCCTGTAATACGCACTTACCTACACCTCTCCTATTTCTGCTTGTCTTTCGTCTTATTCGCGATGTTCGTGATACTGCGAACAGCTGACTGTGAAACTTCTTTATTTAAATGCGTGTTTGTACTTAAATTTCAGAATGACTCAGAAGATGAAACTTCTACGTTTTTTGATTCTGAAACAGCTGAGTAAAATTAAACGTACTGAGCCTATTTTCTCTTTGCTTTTTCTTATCATGTCAACACTGACCCACAATATTCTAGCGCAACGCAATGTGACTGCTCATGCTATATATATATAAAAAAACCGACTTCAAAAAATTAATAAAAAAGAATGGCCCTGAATAAGAGGCAATCCTGACAATAACCTATACATTTCATTAAACACTTATCTCACAAAAATCTTCATTACGCGAACAACTGCAATACAGCGAGCGTCAATACTGCCAGCTAAATAAAATATTCTAACTACTAAAGCCACTAACTACTAGTAGGCATGTGGTTAGCAAAGGAAAGATTTTGTTGCAAACCAAATAACGTATTTTTTACCTTAATAATGTGAAATCCAGTTCAAACACGAATATAAATCGTCATTGACATCCAGTAAAAAGATATATAATCATGAATAATTTTCAATCTCCAAGTCGGATAATCCAGATCGTTAGTCTTCGCTAACACTTCAGACCTGTACCCTCCATCAATGCTAACTTCTTACGTTTAACAACGATCACTGTTGGCTGCCCAACAGTACTGCTGGAATCTAACTTCCAACTCCCCATCACTACTGGAGATTAACTTCCAACAACGAGTCCAACCAGCCACAGAGTGTCTTACAAAGAAAGCGCAGTCAGAGATCCAATGCAAAGCGCTACACGGCGCTGCCAACACAGAAGCAGTCCACTTACAACAGGTTCTACAAATAGGAATGGCTGCTATCGATTTTTACAACCATGGTTGCCAGGGCAGAAGCAGAATCTATAGACTCCTTGGGGTGAACGTGCGGAGTGGGTCCCGTCTGTGGAAATTCAATCATAGCTAATCGACCAAAATATTGTTGCGGACTAATTTTCAAATATCTGTAGATTCCTTAGGATGAATGTGTGGAGTAGGCCCTATCTGTGGAAATTCTGTCATAGCTGATCGACCAAAATAGTATTGAGGACTAATTTTCAAATTAAAAGCTTATAATCCACTATTATTATGTAACTGTATAAAATACAACTTACATTTTCATGAACGTATGATATTAAGAAATGAAAAGAACAGAAATGATGAAAAGATTCGACTACATTTATTGACATCGCCATGAAAAACAATTTAAAAAAGAACGGAAAGTTGAGATTCAAGTCTACGTAATAACCATAAACTGAAATAAAAAAAAAATTAGGGGAACTGTAACCTAACTAACCTAAGGACATCACACACAGATCCATGCCCGAGGCAGGATACGAACCTGCGACCGGAGCGGTCACGCGGTTCCAGACTGAAGCGCCTGTAACCGCACGGCCACACCGGCCGGCTCTCCCAGTATATCTCGCAGTGATCCGTACTGCGAAAGGTGGTAATTTAAGCTTTTGACAGGTAGAAACACTAATATGACTCGACAGTGTATATGTTAACAGTAACTTTGGAATTCATATTCGTGGACGTACAATGAATGCTACACCACGAAGATGACGTGTTACAGACGCGAAATTTAACCGACAGGTAAAAGATGCTGTGATATGCAAATGATTAGCTTCTCAGAGCATTCACACAAGGTCAGCGCTGGTGGCGGCACCTATAACGTGCTGACATGAGGAACGTATCCAAGCGATTTCTCATACACAAATAGCAGTTGACCGGCGTTGCCTGGTGAAACGTTGTTATGATGCCTCGTGTAAGGAGGAGAAATGCTTACCATCACGTTTCCGACTTTGATGAAAGTCTGATTGTAGCCTATCGCGATTGCGGTCTATCCTATCGCGAACTTGCTGCTCGCGCTGGTCGAGATCCAATGACTGTTAGCAGATTATGAAACCAATGGGTTCAGGAGGGTAATACAGAACGCCGTGCTGGTTCCCAACGGCCTCGTATCACTAGCAGTCGAGATGACAGGCATCTTATTCGCATGGCTGTAACGGATCGTGCAGCCACGTCTAGATCCCTGAGTCAACAGATGGGGACGTTTGTAAGACAACAACAATCTCCACGAACAGTTTGACGACGTTTGCAGCAGCATGGACTATCAGCTCGGAGACCATGGTTGCGGTTACCCTTGACGCTGCATCACAGACAGGAGCGCCTGCGATGGTGTACTCATCGATTAACCTGGGTGCACGAATGGCAAAACGTCATTTTTTCGGATGAATCCAGGTTCTTTTTACAGCATCGCGATGGTCGCATCCGTGTTTGGCGACTTGGCGGTGAACGCACATTGGAAGCGTGTATTCGTCATCGCCATACTGCGTATCACCCGGCGTGATGGTATGGGGTGCCATTGGTTACTCGTCTCGGTCACCTCTTGTTCGCATTGACGGCACTTTGAACGGTGGACGTTACATTTCAAATGTGTTACGACCTGTGGCTCTACCCTTCATTCGATCCCTGCGAAGTCCTTCATTTCAGCAGGACAATACACGACCGCATGTTGCAGGTCCTGTACGGGCCTTTCAGGATACAGAAAATGTTCGACTGCTGCCCTGGTCCGCAAATTCTCCAGATCTCTCACCAACTGAAAACGTCTGGTCAATGGTGGCCGAGCAACTGGCTCGTCACAATACGCCAGTCACTACTCTTGATGAACTGTGGTATCGTGTTGAAGCTGCATGGGCAGTTGTACCTGTACACGCCATCCAAGGTCTGTTTGACTCAATGCCCAGGCGTATCAAGGCCGTTATTACGGCTAGATGTGGTTGTTCTGGGTACTGATTTCTTAGGATCTATGCATCCAAATTGCGTGAAAATGTAATCACATGTCATTTCTAGTATAACATATTTGTCCAATGAATACCCGTTTATCATCTGCATTTCTTGTTGGTGTAGTAATTTTAATGGCCAGTAGTGTAGATGCAAAAATCGTGTTATTCAGTGCTTTCCTGTATTATGCGAAGGTACACACTGATGAGCCAAAGAATCTGGTACACCTGCCTAATACGGAATAGGGCCCTCGGGAGCACGCGCAAGTGCCGCAACACGCCGTGTTGGAGAGAATTGACACAATGAATCCAGTAGGGCTGTCCACAAATCCATAATAGTACGAGGGGTTGGAGTTCTCTTCTAAACACACACATAATCAATTACTTTCATGTTTGGGGAGTGTTTAAACTCAGAAGTGTGTTCCTGGAGCTTCTCTGCAGCAATTCTGGACGTTTCGAGTGTCGAATTGTCTTGCTGGAATTGCCCAGGTCTATTGGAATGCACAATGGATGCCTACACGTATCAGGGGTTCCGTATCACTCCAACTACACACGCTCCACACCAATACAGAACCTCCACCAGCTTGATCAGTCCTCTGCTGACATGGATTCATCCGCTCAGTACAATTTGAAACGAGACTCGTCCGACCAGGCAACATGTTTCCAGTTGTCAACAGTCCAATATCTGTGTTGACGGTCCAAGGCGAGGCATAAAGCTTTGGGTAGTGCAGTAATCGAGGGTACACGAGTGGGTCTTCGGCTCCAAAAGCCCATATCGATGATGTTTCGTTTAATGGCTCGCTTGCTGACACTTACCGATGGACCAGCACTGAGATCTGTAGCAATTTTCCGAAGGGCTGCATTTCTGTCACGTTAAACGATTCTCTTTAGTCTTTGTTGGTCCCGTACTTGCAGGATCTTTCGCCGGCCGCATCGCTGTCGGAGATTTGAAATTTTGCAGGATTCTTGATATTTACGGTACTCTCGTGAAATAGTTGTACGGGAGAACCCCACTTAATCGCTACCTCGGAAATGCTGTGTCTCATCGCTCGTACGCCGACTATAACACCATGTTCAGACTCACTTAAATCTTGACGACCTACCATTGTAGTAGCAGTAAACGATCTAACAACTGTGGCAGACCGTCTGGAGCAGTTGTTGCTTATATAGGCGTTGCCGACCGCACCTCCGTTTTCTGCTTGTTTACATATCTCTGTATTTGAATACGGTTGGCGATACCACTTTCTTTGGCGCTTCAGTGTAATTTGTATTGAGTGTTCTACTGGTTCCATTTATTTATTTGCATCGTGAGATGCTGAAAACAGTCCTTTTCCTTTTATAGACGTCAATGAACCTTTCTAAATATCGACTTTCTAGAGGTGATGGGATAATTTTTACGTTGGCAAAAAGTAAATCAAACCAGCAGAGCTCTCAACAGATATTATATTTTTGCGCAATACATGACAGCGTAAAATAATACTTTTTTGTATGTAGCTGTTATCACTGAAATTCCGCTGATATGAATTGCGAATTCATTGTAACCATATATGTATGACTGGAGTGGACTGCGCTGTCAAACGAACAAAGCGCAAATCAAAAAGTACTCACGACACAAAAAGCTCTGACAGTCTTCAACAGCAGTGAAATTGAGAAAAAATCTTAACAGGCACTCCAAGGCACTATGTGCTGACACGTAAAACTCAATTACCTACCAAATTAGAAGTAAGCCATCAATCTTAAAATTATATAACTTTCATATGATAAAACAGTACGCTGTATGTTGCAAGATTACTCGAAATTGCCGAAACGATACTGGTCGTATTAAACAACGAGCTTATAAAATCAGTGTATAGAAGAAAAACGGGAATGTCACAGTCAATGTACAAAGTCCAAATACCTCCATGTAAGTAATTTGTTTCACTCAGAAGATAATGTTACAGTGAATTTCATTTAATCAAAACTTATGGGACAGGTTGCCCTAGAGAAACCGAAATCGAGATGTGTTATCTGTTCTGCTGGCAAAAAGTAAAGACGAATGTAACTTTGGCGTGACGTGTCACTGCCAAGTAGTATAGTTCGATGAAACTTGGTACACAGAACGAAATGCTATAGTTTAGCACAGTACAGTACAATGCAGTACAGTACAGGAGACAATTGAAAGAAGTACGTAGTGACACGAAGGGATACGTTATCTTTATTGTAAGACAGTAATTACACCGAAGCCACTGTGATTCATTATGTTCACCTGAATATCACAAGGATGGTACTTGGTTTTTAATAGGGTTGTGACCCACACGGACGGCACTGTATGTCCTGTCATGCTTAGAAACGTGAGCGTGCTCTCGTCTGGCGAGTGGTAGGAAAGCTAAAGCACAAAGGAACTATTGAACACGATAGTTTTGGTGTTATATGTGTTAGTTGTGGGGAGGCATAATGTTTCATTGGCGCACTGACCTCCACATCTTTGAACATGGCACATTCACTGGTAAACACTATTTTGACACTCTACTCTTTCGCCATATGGGTTCTTTCATGTGTTGGTTTGGCCCTGACTTCATTTTCAAGGACAACAAGTTTAATTTCCCTCCTCCTTCCTCCTTCCACATATTATCCACGTTAAACAATGCCCAGTCCAAGTAATTCATAAGCAAAGCCTTTTATGAAAATTACAATAAACTTTCAAGTTTGCTTAGCTTCTCATGTTGAAATGGTTCCAGTTCTCCTTGTCTAGGGGTCTAATTGTTGAAGCTGAAAATCTAACATCGAGTCGTCACGGTTGTTTTGAACTAAATAAATTGGAAGATTGTTGTTGCAGAATTTTTTACCTATATATATATATTTTCCACTAATTTTCTCACATTTCAGTGTATCATACACTATTTTGGTTTTTCACATTGTTGTTGTTGTTGTTGTTGTTGTTGTTGTGGTCTTTAGTCCAGAGACTGGTTTGATGCAGCTCTCCATGCTACTCTATCCTGTGGAAGCTTCTTCATCTCCCAGTACCTACTGCAACCTACATCCTTCTGAATCTGTTTAGTGTATTCATCTCTTGGTCTTCCTCTACGATTTTTACCCTCCACACTGCCCTCTAATACTAAATTGGTGATCCCTTGATGCCTTAGAACATGTCCTACCAACCGGTCCCTTCTTCTCGTCAAGTTTTGCTACAAATTTCTCTTCTCTCAAATTCTATTCAATACCTCCTCGTTAGTTACGTAATATACCCATCTAATCTTCAGCATTCTTTTGTAGCACCACATTTCGAAAGCTTCTATTCTCTTCTTGTCCAAACTTTTAATCGTCCACGTTTCAGTTCCGTACATGGCTGCACTCCATGCAAATACTTTCAGAAACGACTTCCTGACACTTAAATCTACAGTCGATGTTAACAAATTTCTCTTTTTCAGAAACGCTTTCCTTGCTATTGCCAGTCTACATTTTATATCTTCTCTACTTAGACCATCATCAGTTATTTTTCTCCCCAAATAGCAAAACTCCTTTACTACTTTAAGTGTCTCATTTCCTAATCTAATTCCCTCAGCATCACTCGACTTAATCCGACTACATTCAAATATCCTCGTTTTGCTTTTGTTGATGTTCATCTTATATCCTCCTTTCAAGACACTGTCCATTCCGTTCAACTGCTCTTCCAAGTTCTTTGCTGTCTCTGCCAGAATTACAATGTCATCTGCGAACCTCAAAGTTTTTATTTCTTCTCCATGGTATCGACAACTGCTGTTGAGCAAAAGTAACGCTAGAGGATGATGTTCCGTTACACAATACGCAACCGTTTCGTACTGCGCAGATGCAGGAGCTCTTGGATAGGAAGGATATTCGGTGAATGGGCTGGACTGCATATTACCCTTACCAAAATCCCGTCGAGGACATGTGGGATACGTTGCGTAAACGTGTTTCAGTGAGTTCACATGCACCAAGAACCATCCAGCAGATGTGAACCGCGCTGGCGGAGGAACGGAACGCCCTAATATAAGAACGCCACCAACTTTATGGCAGCGTGGGAGTACGATGCAGAGCAGCATGCATTACCTGCGTGGCGACTACAAACCCTATTACGCACCATTACCCGTCTTTTGTAATGTCCTGGAAAGCATCGTGATGTATATGAGCCACGTAGTATTCGATTTTGACGCTTCAGCAGTCACACTAGTTTTTGTATGTTTTTAGCCCTTTTCTTTCCTTGTCAGCCCATTCCGATGAAAATAAGTTCATTTGTATGCAAACTGAACAGACTATCAATGAGGTTCTATGAATTCTATACTGATCAACTAAATCACATTGATAACTGGTCTTTGTTGTCATTCGAAATTGTGGAAATCTTCATTTGATTCATAAAAGCTTTGTAATTCTGATTAGATTCATTCTTACACTATAAGAACCGCGTAAGAAACCACCAAATTGAGACACCTCAGCTAAGGGTGGACCGTCGTGTTTTGTTCTAAAGACGTCTCGGAGACGTACCACCTGTTGGTTGTCTTCTCTGTATTTTCGACCAACGATTGTTTTTCTGTCGTTTCGCCAGCACGACTGGAGGCTGGCACTCTCAAATAGTCACTACCATTAAATCGCTGCACTAACGTCGGCCGAACATCCCGAGACTAGAGCCAACAGGCAATACGTTAGTAATTGATAATGACGTCCTCAAAGAAGTTATTTTCAGCGCGTTAAGCCGGTTGTTAGCAGACTGATGGGAGCAACAGATTCAGGTGACTTGAGTCTAATAAACATTACGTTGGAAAAACTGACGGTGCCATGTTGAAATGGTCCAGTCTGTTTCTTCTTTAATGATGAATGATAATAAATCCTACGTAAATGTATGTTTGTTGCATGCTTTTTCAAATCGCCTAAGGCATAACTAAGACATACCTTGGCATGTAATCGTGGATAAAACAAAGACAAATTAAATACACACATGGGGTTTGCCAAAATACAACAAAACTTAGGTTGATCTCAGTACGTTTAGTAGCGTTCTTTTTACAAATTCGTGGAAAGACATTACTCTCACTTTTTTTACCAGAAGTATGCGTTAAGCAAAAATTACACATACATCTGATCAAAAGTATCCGGGGACCTGTATAACGCGGAATTCGCAACCAGATGTCACGAGAGGCAGCCTTGCCCGTATAAAAGACAGGGAGTGCTGCGTTGTCAGTAAAATGCGGCCGTGGAGTGGGGGGAATGCCCCGACTCCCACTTTGCCGCCCTCGAAATTGTGCAAAACCGGGCACTGGAATTGGCGCTCCCTAGAATGTACCCCACCCATCAACTCCATGAGGATGGGGCCCTGCTGTTGCTGCGGGACAGGTTCCGCAACACCACCCGTGCCGTCACTCACCCAATCGACTCCTCAGTGGTTTGGGCCCCCAACACCACCACCGACCAACCGCGCGGTTGCCGTAACCTTTCCGCGAGTAAATTACTCCGCAATGCCATGAGGACCATATCGCACACGAAACCTAAGGCGAATCCATTACGTTAGGTTCCACTCCAGCACCCACTCAGGAAATGCAGAATTAGCTCCCTCGGTGCTTAGCCTGCCACAGGATGGGCTCAGCTTGCTCGCTCGGTTAAGTGAAGCGAAGCGTTGTCAGGAGAGAAGGAGTAACAGCAGAACAGGGCAGCCAGAAGAACAGTGACTTCGAACGTGGACTACTCATTGAGTTTCACCTGAGTAATAAATAGATCCTGGACATTTCAGCCCTTCCAAAGCTAGTCTAGCAGACTATTGCTGATGTAATAGCGAAGTAGAAACGTGAAGACACGACCACAACTAAAGGAAGACGAGTCACACCTCATGTACTCACGCACAGGGGCCGTCAAACATCAACGAGGGTCGTTCTAAAAAATAGCATGAAATAAGAAGTAAGAACAGCAAGTAATTACCTGTGCTGTGCTTGGGTTATTTCAGTATTGGTGACAAATGGTGAAGGAGCGGGGAGATTAACTCCGGGGGGTACAGTTAGTACTGCTAGCACTGACAGGTGTTTATTCAAGCGTCCTAATACAGCACTCCGGCACTACTCAGGGCTGCACTGAGCGCGTGCAAGCGCAGCCGATCGCGGGATGTGCTGACGCCCCGATCACACCGGTTACGCCTGCTGTCCTGGGTCTCGGTGGCTGCTGCCGCGGCGCCCTTGGGCCACCAGCCGAGAATACGAGCGTTGGCCGCCCAGGCCCTTCGTAGTCGTGTCGGCTAAGTACCCTGCAGCGTACTCGTTGTCCCCACTCGTGCCCTTGAGTGCGTCAGCCGACGCTACGTGTCCTGATTCCTACCACGAGTACCTCCGACACCAACAATGGGTGGACCAGGGCAGTGGCCGAAGGCGTCTAGGTGGCTAGGAGGGCACGAGGACGCGCCTCGACCAGCTGGACAGCAGACAGCTTGCAGTCCACCGACCAAAGTCGCTCAGGGGGCGGAGGCTGACTGGATCCCAAATCCCCACATCGGTGAAACTTTCCTCAATCCCACACCCTCCACGTAACAGTTATGGCGCGCCCCGTGTCAAAACTACATGAGTTAATCAGGGGCGGGTCGTTGTTTCGCTGAAATTCAAAAGCACGCTAGTCTCCCCGACTCAAGAAGCATTCAGAACGGCGGCACGACTAGATTCTTTGAGCTTCTACGCTCTATTATTTACACCCTTATACCTACGCTTCTGACGTAGTCCTGTTGCAGGGGGACGAGTAAGCTTGCTTCATCGTACTTATCCTGTCAGCTTTTCCTAGGTCGCTATGTCCCGAGCACGAGTTGCTAGGAAAGATTGCTACGTATGAGTTTCTCGGTACCACTCATGTGCCCTAGTTACAGAACGTTATCTCACAATTGGTCACACTGTGTTGAAGCATTTGTGGTTCTATATGCCTCGCCTGGACGCGGTGCAGCAAGACCATCTGGCTGGAATGTTCTCAGATAATGTCAACAATACTGTCCTGTGACCCATTCGATTAGCACATCGGGCGGGATAGTCTCTTTTGCTTGGCTACCTGTAGGAATAAACCTTTAAAAAATTCACTACAACCGCGCCGAGCTTTTATGAGGCGCAGCAGCTGTCTGCAGTCGAGCTTTCACGATGACCGTGCGTAGGGAATGAAAAGGAGTAGAGTACAATGGTCGAGTAGTTTCTCATAGGCCACACATTTCTGTAGCCACTAGGAAGCCGATGCCTGAGGTGGTGTGAAGAACTATGACAATGGACGGGCTGGCCAGAATGGCAGGTTCGAATCCTGCCTCGGGCATGGATGTGTATGATGACCTTAGGTTATTTAGGTTTAAGTAGTTCTAAGTTCTAAGGCACTGATGACCTCAGAAGCTAAATCCCATAGTGCTCAGAGCCATTTTTGAACAAGGGACGGTTGGTGATAGCAAATGTGTGACCTGTAACCTGTGGCAATCCGATGGATGGTTTGGGTTTGGCGAATGCCCTGAGAACTTTACCTGCGATCATATCTACTGCCAAGAATGAGTTGGAAAGTTGACTTCGCTCTACATCCTGCCGTCCAGCATCGCTACTTTCTCTGGCGTGTAAAAAATTAATAGGAAGAATGGCGACAGTCAATTTTTGTTATAATGTTCAGACTTTGGTTTACTTACTTGCGTCTTATAAAGTTGTCCCGCACATCTTGTCTCGTTTGCCTTCATCTCCATATAGGCGCTAGATCAGATGTGCAGATACTGAACTGCGGTGACACTGTGGGAGAAAATTCAGTGCTACGAAATAAAGTTATTAAAACGTATATTTCCACTTGATTTTTATTCGTTAACGTATAGCGGTAATAAAGAAACGCCAGCGAGAGCCTGATTATATGCATTCATTAAATCAAATTCTGTGGACGCTATGTTCAGAGCACCGCAACAAGACAAAAAGTAATGATTCGTAGTATTAGCAGATGATAAAAATTTCACAAGACCGTTCACAAACACTCTATTCCACACAAATGATTTTCGGTTATTCGTTACGCTACAGAATGCGTGTTGCATTTGTTCACACTTGATATGAAACTTGATATGACCGTCACGACATGCATTGCTTCTCTCCTACCAAGTAGAACAGTCGTAATTGAGTTAGAGTGACAGTTTACTGCCAGCTCATTCAGTGCGCACTTCTCATTGGTCTGTCGTCTTCCACCAATAACACGTAGTTAAAATATTCTTCTCACTTTTTTGCTTTAATTTATGACTATATGAAATTGTTATTAACTTTATATCAGTGAACAGATGTTGAAAGTGTGACTGGAGGAGCACAGCCGTGTTCAAGTAATAAATATTAACTTACAACGTTGTACTGCTTCACACCGCGCTTCAATAAGTGATTCCCGGCTGTCTATACGATACTCCCAGCACGATACAGTCACCGGTAGAAGGCGTAATCGCACACTCTGAATCTATCTGCTGCACAACTCAATGCACGGGACACGTCTCCCTACTTTGCTGTTACTGAAAATTCTTATTCGACAGGTAGCAAGTAGAAGTAAAATAAAAATATATTGAGGGTGACAAATTTGGCAGAAACGCCTCAAGCTCTTAAAGCAGAATGAGCTGCCATTCCCTCAGACATTGAGATACCTCACTGAAACTATCGTCGACAGAGTCCGAGCCGTCATAAACGCGAGGAATGGACACTTTCTCCATCCATTAATACGTGTCCAGTTACGTTTGATCAAATAGAGTATGGAGCAGGTGATATTGGATTATGGGGGCGGTTTTAATGGATGGGGTGTGAAACCTTATTACTCTTAAGAAAACCTTAAGTGCGGAAGGTACTGCACAGATTTGACATCATCGTGTAATGCGTTATTGAAGAGGAAGAGTTTGGAGACGATGATTGTGTAACCATGACACTGCACCCTGCCAAAAGCAGCGTCTGTGAAGAAATGGTTGTGAAAAGTAATATTCTTGCAGTGGAATGGCCTGTCCAGAATCCGTAACAGAAGTCAATCAACATCTTCGGATTGATCTAGAACGTCAACTTCGCTCTAAACCCTTCCCTACTTTCGGCTCTTGAGAAAGAATTGGCTGCCATTCGACTACAGATATTGAGATACCTCACGGAAAGTGTCCTCAGAACAGTTTAAGATGAAGTGGCTTGGTATGTAGGAGAGGTATGAGGCAATTCAAGTAGCTAGCTTATTAACATACACTTGCTCAGGATGGCTCAAATGGCTCTGAGCACTATGGGACTCAACTGCTGTGGTCATAAATCCCCTAGAACTTAGAACTACTTAAACCTAACTAACCTAAGGACTTCACACACATCCATGCCCGAGGCAGGATTCGAACCTGCGACCGTAGCAGACACTTGCTCAGGAATGTAGTGTTGATGAAATAAACATTCTTCATATCGTCTGCACTGTCTTCATCATCAGCGTAAACATGTGGCGTAATGGAATTGCAGAAATCACCTACTAACGCTTATCACACAAAATTATTCACTTTACCTGCTCTCAGTTTCGAAACCGTTTATGATAACCTAAATATGCCTCAAAACGAACGACGAAAATGTTCCCAGTAAATGACATACGGTGATATGCACATCACGCTCGCTTCGGACCTAGCAGCTGCCAGTACATACATTTCGTTCGCTGCGCTCATACCAGGCTCTCTTCATACCCTATGCGTTGTATTACAGTGCCCTTCAATAACAATTTTTTACAATTTCGCTGTACTGCCATTCCTGTTGAACACCCAATATCGAGATACCATTGTGCATGCAACTTAACGTACCTCTTCCGTGTTCCTTCTGCACTCTCCGTAAAGAAATGGAATGCCTACGTTGTCTTGGTTTGTGACACATTTTTTTTTCCGAACCAAAAGCACTCGATACAGGTAAACGAGTCGGCCGCTGTGGCCAAGAGGTTGTAGGCGCTTCAGTCCGGAACCGCGCTGCTGCTACGGTCGCAGATTCGAATCGTGCCTCGGACATGGATGTGTGTGATATCTTTAGGTTAGTTAGGTTTAGGTAGTTCTAAGTCTAGGGGACTGATGACCTCAGATGTTAAGTGCCGTAGTGCTTAGAGCAATTTGAACCATTTGAACAGGTAAACAACGCAGACACAGACACAATGAAAGCTACACGGGCTCTGTACCCCTTATATACTGATGTCATGGCGGGGCGACATTGTTTCCTCCTTATACGACGTGACGTATTTGAGTATGCAATGCCCACATCTCGTGGTCGTGCGGTAGCGTTCTCGCTTCCCACGCCCGGGTTCCCGGGTTCGATTCCCGGTGGGGTCAGGGATTTTCTCTGCTTCGTGATGGCTGGGTGTTGTGTGCTGTCCTTAGGTTAGTTAGGTTTAAGTAGTTCTAAGTTCTAGGGGACTTATGACCACAGCAGTTGAGTCCCATAGTGCTCAGAGCCATTTTTTTTTGAGTATGCAATCAGCAACGTCTGTGTAAAACAGTCATCGGTTTCATCTTCAATACATATACACTCAGGTGAATAGAGTCATGGGATAGCGATATGCACATAATCAGATGGCGGTAGTATCGTTTGCCCAAGTTATGAAAGGGCGGAGCCGTTTTTTGTACTCAGATGATTCATGTAAAAAGGTGATTATGGCCGGAAGACGCGAATTGATAGACTTTGAAAGCGGAATGGTAATTGGAGCTAGACGCATGGGACATTCCCATTTCGGAAATCGTGAAAGAATTCAATACTTCGAGATCCACAGTGTCAAGAGTGTGCTGAAAACGCTATATTTCAGTCATTACATCTCACCATGGTCAATGAAGTGGCCGACTGCATTCACTTAACGACCGAGAACAGCAGCGTTTGAACAGATTTGTCTGTGTGCCAACAGACAAGCAACAGTGCCGGAAATAAATGCAGAAATTAAAGTGGAACGTACGACGAACGTATCCGTTAGGACAATATGGCGAAATTTGGCGTTAATGGACTATGGCAGCAGACGGACGACGCGAGTGCCTTTGGTAAGAGGACGACGTCGCCTTCAGCGCCCGTCCTGATCTCGTGACCATTTCTGTTGGACGCTAGAGGACTGCAAACCGTGGCCTGGTCAGATGAGTTTGTAAAAGCTGACCACAGGGTTCGAGTGTGGCACACAGCGCACGAAGCCATGGACGAAGGTTGCCAACAAAACACTGTACAACGTGGTGGTGGCTCCATAGTGCTGTGGTCTGTGATTACGTAGATTAAACTGGGTCATCTGCTCACACTGATTGGATCATTGAGTGGTAATGGTTATGTTCGGCTGTTGGGAGACCATTTGCAGCCGTTGAACGATGACATTTTTATAGACTGCAGTGCGCCATGTCATGGAGCCAAAATCGTTCACGACTGGTTTGAAGAGCGTTATGGACAGTTCGAGCGAATGATTTGGCTACCCAGACCACCCTATATGAATCCCATAGAGCAGGGCTTCTCAACCTTTTCAGCTGGTGAACCTCTACTTCAGTCGAAAATCCATGGCGGACGCCTAGTCAGTCAGGAGCACAGTAACTTTAAATTTCAGAGCGAAACCCATGGGAACTGAAAGCTTCTTAATGTAAGTTTCATGTTCCCACTGAGCCCCCTCTGTCCCTCCTCCTCCCCCTCCCCCCCCCGGAAGTATCAATAGTCTTTGGTTTAGAGATGAAAGAAAACAACTTGAACGTCAAAAATCGAGTTATGAAATAGGTAGTGCACTGGCAAAGCAAGTTTAACATTTAATGATGCGTGGGGCCGCATACGTGCCAGCGAGCGCTGTGGTTGGTCGACAAATCTCGCTCCGCGCATGCGTAAAAGGTTTCAGCGCCTCTAGCGCCGTGAGCCGGCGCACAAACAACCCCCGTATTGTTGCGAAACAGTCGATCAGAGAAGCCGCATTCTTGGTTAAAAATGGCTCTGAGCACTGCGGGACTTAACATCTTAGGTCATCAGTCCCCTAGAACTTAGAACTACTTAAACCTAACTAACCTAAGGACATCACACACATCCATGCCCGAGGCAGGATTCGAACCTACGACCGTAGCAATGCCGCATTCTCCGGCACTAAACTGTGTATGCGTCCTCACTTAGGAACCACAAAGGCTGTTTGGGAATACGACCTGAAGTAAAAATACACATGTTTTTCACACGAAAAAAATAGTGATGAATTTGATTATCACATGTTTATTCATTAATTTTACTGATTATTTTACACAACCTGCCAGTGGAAGGAGCGGGGGTGGGGCTGACAACAAGTGTACCCCACGATGCGTGAATTGGAATACGACGAATAATATCTTATTTATTTCATCAGAAGTATTATTTTTTGCATCACTCTTCTGAGCTTTCTTTAGAAGAAGACTTGCCCCAACATTTGAATTAGGAATATTACGAGCACCAATAGGAATTCAATCCCACACAAATTTTCATTACTATATACAGCAATTCTTCTTCTTTCAGAACTTTTTCTTGGGTCCCCATTCTTCTCACTGTTTTGGTGCGGCCGGCCACGATTTCCTCTCCTATGGCAACCTCTTCACCTCAGAGTAGATCGTCAACTCTTTTCTGGGTGTATTCAAATCTCTGTCTTCCTCTACAGTTTTTGCCCTCTGCCGCTCCCTCTAGTACCATGGAAGTCATTATTAACAGATGTCGTGTCATCCTGTCCCTCCTCCTTGTCAGTGTTTTCCACATATTCTTTTCCTCTCCGATTCTGTGCAGAATCTTCTCATTCCTTACCTTATCAGTCCACTTAATTTTCAGCATTTGTCTGTAGCACCACATCTCAAATGCTTTTATTCTCTTGTTTTTCCTCAGTCCATGTTTCACTATCGTTCAATGCAGTGTTATCAAACGTACATTCTAAGGAATTCTTCCTCAAATTAAGGTCTATGTTTGTTACTAGTAGACTCCTCTTGCCAGGAATGCCCTTTCTGCCAAGGCTAGGTTGCTTTAGATTTCCTTCCTGTACCGTCCGTCATTGGTTGTTTTGCTGCTTAGGTAGCAGAATTCCTTAACTTCACTACTTGTGTAATTCTTCTTCACTTTATCAGTATAGCAACGTCATCGAGGAATTATATCATTAATATCCTTTCCCTTCCTTTCATTTCCGTCATTGCTTCTTCGATGTACAGATTGAACAGTAGAGGGGAAAGATTACATTCCTGCCTTACACCCTTCTTAATCCGAACACTTCGTTCTTGGTCGTCCACTCTTATTATACCCTCTTCTCTCTTGTACATATTGTATATCACCCGACTCTCCCTACAGCTTACCCCTATTTTTCTTAGAAATTCGAACATCTTGCACCATTTTACATTGTCGAAGGCTTTTTCCAGGTCGACAAATCCTATGAACGTGTTTTGATTTTTCTGTGTCTTGCTTCCATTATCACCCGCAACGTCAGAATTGCCTCTCTTGTGCCTTTGCCTCTTCTAAACCCAAACTGATCGTCATATAGCACATTCTCAATTTTCTTTTACATTATTCTGTGTATTATTCTTGTGAGCAAGTTGGATGCCTGAGCTGTTAAGCTGATTGTGCAATAATTTTTGCACTTATCAGCCTTCGCAGTCTTCGGAATTGTGTGGATGATATTTTTCCAAAAGTCAGATGGTATGTCGCCAGACTCACACATTCTACACACCAACGTGACTGGTCGTTTTATCGGCACTTCCCCCAATGAGTTTAGAAATTATGATTGGATGTTATCAATCCCTTTGCCGTATGTGATCGTAAGTCCTCCAAACCTCTCTCCAATTTGATTCTAATACTGGATCCCCTATCTCTTCTAAATCGAATCCTGTTTCTTCTTCTATCGCGACAGACAAATCTTTGCCCTCATAGAGGCCTTCAATGTACTCTTTCCATTTATCAGCTGTCTCCTCTGCATTTAACAGTGGAATTTCCATTGCCCTGTTAATGTTATCACCGTCGCTTTCAGTGTCACCGCAGGTTGTTTCGAATTTCCTGTATACGTTTTCTCGATTTGTTCCATATTTAATTCAACCATTTCATCTTAGCTTCCCTGCACTTGCTATTTATTTCATTCTTCCGTGACTTGTGTTTCTGTATTCCTCAATTTCCCTGAACATTTTTGTACTTCCTTCGTTCATCGATCAACTGAAGTATTTCTTCTGCTATCCACAGTTTCTTCGCAGTTACCTTCTTGGTATTTATATTTTTCTTTCCAGTTTTTGTGGTTGTCCATTCCTCGTCAACTTTACTGCCTACTGTGCTATTCCTTATTGCTGTATCTGTAACGTTGGAGAACTTCAAGTTGGTTTCGTCATCCGTTAGTATTTCTGTATCCCAGTTTTTTGCGAATTGGTTCTTCCTGACTAATCTCTTGAACTTCAGCCTACTTTTCATCAGTACTACAATGTGATCCGACTCTATATCTGCTCCTGGGTACAATCCAGTATCTGATGTCGAAATCTGTCTGACCATGATGTAATATAACTGAAATCTTCCAGTATCACCTGGTCTTTTCCAAATATACCTCCTTCTCTTCTGATTATTGAACAGAGTATTCGCTATTATTTGCTGAAATTTATTACAGAAATCAGTTAGTCTTTTCCTTCTCTCATTCCTTGTCTTAAGCCCGTATTATTCTGTAATCTTATCTTCTACTCCTTGCCCTGCAACTGTGTTCCAGTCCCCATGACAATTAGATGTTCATCTCACTTTATGTACTGTGTTACCTTTTCTTCTTCTTTTCCTTCAGCGTTTGTCCCGCGTGCCTGCGGGTCCGCTACATGGGTCCGTTGTCTCAATTTCGCTCTATCACGGGCTGCATCTGGGTGGATGTTCACGCATTTAAGGTCTTTATGAACTGTGTGGGCCCAACGTTGCTTTGGTCATCCTTTGGGTCTACTGGGTCAACTGTGTTACCCTTTCAATATCCTGATATATTTTCTCTGTCTCTTCACCTTCAGCTTGGGACGTCGGCATGTAAACTTGAACTATCGTTGTCAGTGTCGGTTTGCTGTCGATGCTAACGAGAACAACCTTATCACTGAACTGTTCACAGTAGTACAGTCTCTGCCCTGCCTTCCTATTCGTAATGAATCCTAGTGCTGTTATACCATTTTCCGCTGCTGTTGGTATTACCCTATACTCGTCTGACCATAAATCCTTGTTTTCTTCCTATTTCACTTCACTGTCCCCTAAGCCTTTTTTTTCCCTTTTCAGATTTTCTAGCTTCCCGACCACATTCAACCTTCTGACATTCGACACCCCGACTCGTAGAAAGTTATCCTTTCGTTGATTATTCAATCCTTTTCTCATAGTCTCCTCCCTCTTGGCAGTCCCCTCCTGGAGATCAGAATAGGGGTGTACTCCAGAATCTTTTGCCTATGGAGAGGTCATCATGACACTTTTTTCAATTACACTCCATATGTCCTATGGGTACACGTTATGTGTCTTCATGACACTTTTTCAGGAACATTCCGTAGGCCCTGTGGATGTACGTTATGTGTCTTTAATGCAGAGTTTTCCATTGCCTTCTGCATCCTCATGCCGTTGATCATTACTGATTCTTCCAGCTTTAGGGACAGCTTTTCTCTCCAAAGACAAGAGAGTACCCTGAACCTCTGTCTGATACTCTGCTCTTTTTAACGATGCCGTTGGCCTAATGAGGGTGACGTCTTATGCTGATTATTAATCAAAATGTAAGCGGTGGCTAGTTTCTAACCCAGGACTGAGGAAGTTTTGATTACCAATCATAGTATTTGAGAATGACAGAACTTCGTGACTCGCAACGATCCTTGCCCTTATTTTCAAACATACACAATAATTTTTCTCGCTCACTATCCCACAAATTGATGAAAGAAATACATCTTGTCATTCACTACATTTTCACTGTTCACGCAGTAAAACTGCCGCATCGTGCATGACGTTATAAATTATTCAGTCTTTACTAACAGCTCTATTCGTAACAAATTTCGTGGACAGTATTCAAAAATATATCACTGTTGTTGTTGTTGTTGTGGTCTTCAGTCCTGAGACTGGTTTGATGCAGCTCTCCATGCTACTCTATCCTGTGCAAGCTTCTTCATCTCCCAGTACCTACTGCAACCTGCATCCTTCTGAATCTGCTTAGTGTATTCATCTCTTGTTCTCCCCCTACGATTTTTACCCTCCACGCTGCCCTCCAATATTAAATTGGTGATCCCTTGATGCCTCAGAACATGTCCTACCAACCGATCCCTTCTTCTGGTCAAGTTGTGCCACAAACTTCTCTTCTCCCCAATCCTATTCAATACTTCCTCATTAGTTATGTGATCTACCCATCTAATCTTCAGCATTCTTTTGTAGCACCACATTTCGAAAGCTTCTATTCTCTTCTTGTCCAAACTATTCACCGTCCATGTTTCACTTCCATACATGGCTACACTCCATACAACTACTTTCAGAAATGACTTCCTGATACTTAAATCTATACTCGATGTTAACAAATTTCTCTTCTTCAGAAACGCTTTCCTTGCCATTGCCAGTCTACATTTTATATTCTCTCTACTTCGACCATCATCAGTTATTTTTCTCCCCAAATAGCAAAACTCCTTTACTACTTTAAGGGTCTCATTTCCTAATCTAATTCCCTCAGCATCACCCGACTTAATTCGACTACATTCCATTATCCTCGTTTTGCTTTTGTTGATGTTCATCTTATATCCTCCTTTCAAGACACTGTCCATTCCGTTCAACTGCTCTTCCAGGTCCTTTGCTGTCTCTGACAGAATTACAATGTCATCGGCGAACCTCAAGGTTTTTATTTCTTCTCCATGGATTTTAATACCTACTCCGAATTTTTCTTTTGTTTCCTTTACCGCTTGTTCAATACACAGATTGAATAACATCAGGGAGAGGCTACAACCCTGTCTCACTCCCTTCCCAACCACTGCTTCCCTTTCATGTCCCTCGACTCTTATAACTGCCATCTGGTTTCTGTACAAATTGTAAATAGCCTTTCGTTCCCTGTATTTTACCCCTGCCACCTTTAGAATTTGAAAGAGAGTATTCCAGTCAACATTGTCAAAAGCTTTCTCTAAGTCTACAAATGCTAGAAACGTAGGTTTGCCTTTCCTTAATCTTTCTTCTAAGATAAGTCGTAAGGTCAGTATTGCCTCACGTGTTCCAGTATTTCTACGGAATCCAAACTGATCTTCCCCGAGGTCGGCTTCTACTAGTTTTTCCATTCGTCTGTAAAGAATTCGTGTTAGTATTTTGCAGCTGTGGCTTATTAAGCTGATTGTTCGGTAATTTTCACATCTGTCAACACCTGCTTTCTTTGGGATTGGAATTATTATATTCTTCTTGAAGTCTGAGGGTATTTCGCCTGTTTCATACATCTTGCTCACCAGATGGTAGAGTTTTGTCAGGACTGGCTCTCCCAAGGCCGTCAGTAGTTCCAATGGAATGTTGTCTACTCCGGGGGCCTTGTTTCGACTCAGTTCTTTCAGTGCTCTGTCAAACTCTTCACGCAGTATCGTATCTCCCATTTCATCTTCATCTACATCCTCTTCCATTTCCATAATATTGACCTCAAGTACATCGCCCTTGTATAGACCCTCTATATACTCCTTCCACCTTTCTGCTTTCCATTCTTTGCTTAGAACTGGGTTTCAATCCGAGCTCTTGATGTTCATACAAGTGGTTCTCTTATCTCCAAAGGTCTCTTTAATTTTCCTGTAGGCAGTATCTATCTTACCCCTAGTGAGACAAGCCTCTACATCCTTACATTTGTCCTCTAGCCATCCCTGCTTAGCCATTTTGCACTTCCTGTCGATCTGATTTTTGAGACGTTTGTATTCCTTTTTGCCTGCTTCATTAACTGCATTTTTATATTTTCTCCTTTCATCAATTAAATTCAATATTTCTTCTGTTACCCAAGGATTTCTACTAGCCCTCGTCTTTTTCCCTACTTGATCCTCTGCTGCCTTCACTACTTCATCCCTCAAAGCTACCCATTCTTCTTCTACTGTATTTCTTTCCCCAATTCCTGTCAATTGTTCCCTTATGCTCTCCCTGAAACTCTCTACAACCTCTGGTTCTTTCAGTTTATCCAGGTCCCATCTCCTTAAATTCCCACCTTTTTGCAGTTTCATACAGTAAAGCTGCATGCCCTCGGGAAAAATTACGGCCGTAGTTTCCCCTTGCTTTCAGCCGTTCGCAGTACCAGCACAGCAATGCCGTTCTGGTTATTGTTACAAGGCCAGATCAGCCAATCATCCAGACTGTTGCCCTTGCAACTACTGAAAAGGCTGCTGCCCCTCTTCAGGAACCACACGTTTGTCTGGCCTCTCAACAGATACCCCTCCGTTGTGGTTGTACCTACGGTACGGCCATCTGTATCGCTGAGGCACGCAAGCCTCCCCACCAACGGCAAGGTCCATGGTTCATGGAGGAGTGAACGCAACTAAAATAAAATCACTGTACGGCACATTGTTCAGGAGATAAAACGACAGTACAGCGTGAAATTCGCTACAGATGCAGGTTAAGTTTGTGTAAAAATACATTGCAATATACGAATGTTGTGTTAAGACTTCGTATCCATTGGTTAGGAGAGGTGGAGTGCGGAATGGTGTGGCAGCTGTC
Organism: Schistocerca cancellata; assembly: GCF_023864275.1. NCBI lineage: Eukaryota > Metazoa > Arthropoda > Insecta > Orthoptera > Acrididae > Schistocerca > Schistocerca cancellata. Next base: position 490,836,226 of record NC_064626.1, on the reverse strand, counting down.
TTCATAGGACAACTGGACACGCGCAGAAATGATTTGCGGACAGATTAACACAGTAATGTGATTCACTTAACTTACGTTTCTCCATGCGAATGAAAACTCAATAAAGAGAATGTGGCAAGAAACAGAGTCTAGCTATTAGAGCCACGACTAGGCTACGTTGCATAGCGCCACATGGCGATGTGGCTGTGAGTGAGAGCGGGCTGACTCGCTGCCGCCGGCTGTTCTATATCGTGGGGGCAGGGGGCACTCGTAGTCCAGAGCCGCTGCAGATGTGGCTCAGTGGGTGTGCTCCATTGGGTCCACCAGATCTCGCATGACTGCTATGGGCACTGGACAGAAATTTTCAATTCCATTACACAGGTAACGACATATGTGATACGGTATCGATATGTGACACCACATTAAATACCTGTGACATGTATGAACTGTAGCAAAACAGCAGAAAAAAGCTCCTCCTAAACCCCTAAAACAGTTACATTCAAACCTGGTATCGTATTACTTGACATCTGGAAGGAAATACTACGGAGGTATGGAACACCATCCAGCTACTGGTATATGGGTGATCACTTGGTGATGATGAGAGAAGGGTGAAGGAGGAGATAGATAGGAGGGAAGAGGAAGTGGACAGAGAGAGGGGAGGAGAAAACGTACAGAGAAAAAGAAGAGGATGAAGAGAATGAAATATACGGCTAGAGGGGGAACAGGAGATGGACGGAGAGAGAGGGGAGATGAGAGATCTGTGGAGAGAGGGGCAGAAGCAGATCGACAGAGAGTGGGAGAAACAGATCGATAGAGAGAGGGTGGAGGAGCATATCGACAGAGACAAGAACAGAAGTATATGGACAGACATTAGGGGGAGGAGGGGATGGACACAGAGGGGGAGTCGGACTAATAAGAGATCGGAGGAAATACACAACCGCCCAACACCAGGTACTGTACACTTCCGCTGAAAAATGGAAGTAAATAACAGTTAACTCCGTACATACGTATGACAAGAGAGTGTAAGTGAGAACGTTTCACATTTGTCCTGAGTGAAATATAATTACGGTATATTAAACGGTTCAGGAAACAGCTGTGACAAATGGCTTAGCAGAGTCACACTATACAATTCACTGGCTGCTAGAAACTGAATAACCAAATGAATAAACACAGAGATAAAATTATGGTATCTATACAAGATGTTTATCGTAGCCGCAGAAAATTGAGTGATGCTCTTATATAAAAACAACGGTGTGTCGTTTGCAAGGTGGAAAAAGACTTCCTTTGAGCGCGCAGGAACGGCAGGGCAAGGATTAGCATGCACGCTGCGCAAGCCCTCTTCATAATTCAGAGCGGAAAACCTCGTCTGCAGGTGCCGGCGAAGTAAAAGGTCTGCATGGAGAAATGGAAGTGGATCCAGATCCCGCTCCGCATAAATAATTCCCCACTTCTGCCCTCTAGGAAACGGCTTGTTTGTTGATGTTATCCGCGAATGCGCTCTTTCATTACATCAGGCGGGGGAATTAAAGCTATGAATCTTTGCATGAGCATTACCTTACCTTGCCTGTTTGCGTTGGATCTCAGAAAAGGAGGGAAGTCTTTTGTTTTGCATAAGAAAGCAGCTTTGCTGTCTTCTGCGCTATGGCAGCTCTCGTCACAATGAGGAAATGAGAAGGCATCTCATTTTCTTAGTGAACTATCGACAGACGCTAGTTTATGGCCCTGAAAATATGTTTACTGAAAAGGGTGTAGGTCATTTTTACATCATTTTTGTTTTCGTGTTGACAACTAGGATCACGTAACTACTGAAATACCTCTTCAATCGTTGTCGCTGTTGCTTATTTTTCCAGTACTCCCTCATTTTCATCATTGTTGCCTTTTCCTTCCTTCTTCCCTTGTTCTTCCCGAATTATGAAATTATCTGTTTTTAAACTCTTCTAAAATTACTATTTTCTTTTTAAATAATTTCTTTTCTCTTTTCCAGTTATTTAAAGTTGTTTCTTTTTAAATCTTTCCTTACTTCTGAAATCCATACTACCGTCGATTTCTTCTTCAAGAAATAAAGCAATATTTGTTTCATTAGTCTATTCTTATTAATTCGGTAGACGTGTCCAAGAAACTTGACTGTTGATATTTCTCTCTCTCTCTCTCTCTCTCTCTCTCTCTCTCTCGATATTTATATACACTACTGGCCATTAAAATTGCTACACCACGAAGATGACGTGCTACAGACGCGAAATTTAACCGACAGAAAGAAGATGCTGTGATTATCATATATTATTAGCTTTTCAAAGCATTCACACAAGGTAGGCACCGGTGGCGACACCTACAACGTGCTGACATGAGAAAAGTTTCCAACCGATTTCTCATACACAAACAGCAGTTGACCGGCATTGCCTGGTGAAACGTTGTTGTGATGCCTCGTGTAAGGAGGAGAAATGCGTACCATCACGTTTCCGACTTTGATAAAGGTCGGATTGTAGCCTATAGCGATTGCGGACTGAAGCTCCTAGAACCGCTCGGCCACGACGGGCGGCTAAACCACGACAAGGCGACAATGTGCTGTAAGTCCAGCGAAGCCCAAGTAGACAAGCGGAAGTATTCCTGCAAATGGCGATAATGTTCTCCACCTAGTTAAGACGCTTATCCAAAGTTATATCACGGTAATCCCTGTTTTCCATGTTTTCTTATATAGTCTTGGAATAAAGTCCAGAAGAAAGTGCGACAACTGCTCGGGGAATTCAGAACTTCTGATGAGGCACTAAAATTACTTGTAACATTACCACTGAGCATCTGTCATCATTCATCTGGTCAATAGCTTTACTGAAATCTTCAGTTCTGGCACATACGTAACGCTGAAGGCTGTCGGCGTAGCAACGATATTTGCAGAAGTACAGAACCAAAGGGGTATCTTGGATATAAAAGGAGATGAATAGTGGGGCACGACTGAATCCTGTGCCATTTCCGACAGAATATGCTTTTCATAAATTTTCTGCAACTTATTGGCTGTTTACTTTACTGATCAAAACTTACAGTTACTGCTAACAACCATTTTCGAGACTGTTAAATTCCTACTTGCCCGAGTGTTCAAGGCTGTAACAGAGTATAAAGACATCAGAAGAAAAATACCATTGGAGATTCTGTCTGACAACGTAAATTCTTAAGTCAGCGTCAAACAAGGTGCGAAAAAACTGAGATATTTAACAGATCAGTTCTGCACATAATTTCAGACAGAATCCGTGCCCTATACACAAAGTAAAATACTGCGAATGAAGATGCATATTATTTATTTTTAGAATTAAAGTGATTTATGTGCATTTCAATTTTAGAATATAAATGGTACGGTCCGTCATTGATGAATGCCTAAGTTACTTCAAAATTTTCGAAAGACATGAGAGGAACACAACAAAACAGAAAAGTATATTTCCTACAGTCGAGTATCACAATGTCAATAATTTTCAGAAGTGTGACAATAAATTCTTCAACACAGTGCTTAATAAAACGCGAATAAATTTCACCCAAGAAGAAATTAGAAGGGCTGAAGTGTAGTGTAATGCCTGATGTTAAAGATGCTGTCGTAGTAGAAAATTTAATTGTAGACATTAAAATAGGCTAAGATAATACATATAAAACAAGTCAGAATAGCTCATGAAATTTGTAGAACTATTAATAAAAATGATCTAGTAGAGAGTAGTCACAAAATAAAGATCTAAAAGCGAATGAAAAAAATTAATAAAAAAAAACTTAGTTATGAGCAAGTCGTCGTAAGAAATCAGAAACAATGCTTATCGCTAGTAAAAACGAATATGTAATCAAAACAATAAAATTCTTTGTGGAGAATAATGTTTGCAAATTGGACAACTATCCGACTGCAAATATGCAAAACAACTGGGATTGTTGTAGGTGTATCTAAGCATTTGATGATGGCTTTTCAAAAAACAAAAAAAATGGTTAACATTAACCCAAAGTCTCCCAGAGTACGATTCAAATTTACAGTACGTATAATAGGTCATCCGATTCATCCGTTAGTTAAAAAAATAATGGTTGTAATAATGGTTGTCAGAAAAATTTTTCGGTCAATAACTGTCAGGAGTTGGCTAATAAATTAAAAAATGTGAACGAAGACCTAAATTTGTTTCATTCGACATTACTAGCCTTCGCACAAATATACCACTTTAGAAACAGTCGAGAGGAATCTGAAGGCCAATAAGTAGCAAGTGAATAAATTACTGAATTTATACAACTGGTAAAAGTGGCAGTAAAAGGCAATTATTTTTGAGTTTAATGGAAAGCCTTAACAACAGTAAGATTGTCTTTGTCTTTTACTATCCACCATTCTGGACGACATTTCTATAAACACGTTAGTATATATATAGTCAGGCACCTGCAGTATCAGGAATTCAAATTTATTTGAGGTACGTTTTGCGATATTTTGATTGTGTATGGAGGGATAAAGGATGAAACATCAACTTCTTAAATAATTTACAATTTCCAGGAAAAAATCAAAATTACTAGTTAGTTACAAAACGAAATTTTTTAAGTCTGAAACTGGCAATTACAGGAGACAGAATAAGATACAATATTTTTCGTAAACCAACTAATACTGGTTATATATCATTTGATTCGACGCACACTCAGTCTTACAAGATGTTTTTTTTTTCATTCAGTCATAAATGGTACAGTAATAACGCCATTAACTGCAGCAAAAGTAGAGAAAGAGAAGACTGTAATCAAAACTGTAGCCTATAATAATGGATTAGAGCTATCTACTTTCAGAATAAAGTAAAAAGTGAAAGTGCCATCTTTCGCAACTGTAAAAACGGAAAAAGTGGAAATGGAAGGAACATTTCAGTGACTTTTGCAGGAAACATATTTCATGGGATTACACGATTGTTGGTTAAAAACATTGTTTCAGGAAAGCATACTCCACTGAAAAAAGCCTGAAGAAAAACTTAATTCATAATAATTTTTAATTTATTTTCGTGTCCCACACATGCATAGATGCACAGTTACGTGTCCTGGCACTGGTATTGACTGCACAGATTTTGTAGTAGCTCTTCTTTGTCTTGTGTTATTTCTATGTTAATAGATGTAACGGTTAACTATGGCTCCTAAAAGGGCTTAGATTTTGATATTTCTGGTGTGGAAGGATTAGTTGTCATGTTGTTCACTTTCTGAAGTTTCTCAGGGAAACCCTCCCCTTGGCGTTATAAAATACTATCGCAGTTTTCGAGGAGGCTTCTTTCTTGACCCCATTCATAATGTTAAAACCGCAAATGGCCCTTTTTGCAGCTCAGGTGTTCACAAGATGACATGCGATGGATGTTCAGCATTTTGCAAGGATTCAACTGGACGTGTATTTAATATCAGATAGTAAAAGAAAAAATCTTTTAAGTGGAAAAAAGATACTGATATCCCCTAATTCTACAATTACAGATCCTTGCTAACGTGAGTTAATAATCCAAAGTGAGATACTGCATTAAAAATAGGAACGATAGGGATTAGATACACTATGTGATCAAAAGTATCCGGACACCCCAGAAACATACGTTTTTCATATTAGGTGCATTGTGCTACCACCTGCTGCCCGGTATTCCACATTAGCGACCTCAGTAGTCATTAGACATCGTGAGAGAGCAGAATCGGGCGCTCCGCGGAACGCACAGACTTCCAATGTGGTCAGGTGATTGGGTGTCACTTCTGTCATACCTCAGTACGCTAGATTTCTACACTGCTAAACATCACTAGGCCCACTGTTTCCGATGTGATTGTGAAGTGGAAACGTGAAGGGATACGTACAGCACAAAAGCGTACAAGCAGACCTCGTTTGTTGACTGACTGAGACCGCCGTCTGTTGAAGAGGGTCGTGATGTGTAATAGGCAGACATCTATCCTGGACATCACACAGGAATTCCAAACTGCATCAGGATCCACTGCAAGTACTAAGACAGCTACGCGCGAGGTGATAAAACTTGGATTTCATCGCCGAGCGGCTGCTCATAAGCCACACATCACACCGGTTAATGCCAAACGACACCTCGTTGTTTTAGGAGCGTAAAATTCGGAGGCTGTGATGTTACGGTGTGGTCGTGTTTCATGGAGGGGGCTTGCACCCCTTGTTTTGCGGCATTCCTGTAATGGACTGCCCTGCACAGAGTCCTGGCCTGAATCCTGATGTTTTGGAACGCCGACTTCGTGCGAAGCCACACCGACCGACATCGATACCTCTCCTCAGTGCAGCACTCCGTGAAGAATGGCCTACCATTCCTCAAGAAACCTTCCAGCACCTGACTGAACGCTTACCTGCGAGAGTGGAAGCTGTCATCAAGGGTAAGGGGGCGCCCACACCATATTGAATTCCAGCATTACCGAAGGAGGCCGCACGAACAAATTGAAGCAGCACTGTGCTCTTTCCTATCTCCCTCTCCTCTTGCGAAACTGTCGTAGCTGGGTATCTCAATTTTATTCTTGGGCGGAATCTGTCTTATTTAGGTTTTAGGGTGAGGGTGGCGGTGGCACTAGATAATGTTTTTGTCTGTAGGTTAGATAGGTTTTGGGGTTAGTATGCTTGCTAGGGCCAATGTCTGAAGTGGAATCGATGTAGAAGGTGTAAAAAAAGAGGGGAATGCGCACAGATTTTCACTGTCGTCAATAATTTACTCGCACTTATTTGTTATTTAAATGCCTTGGCATGAGTGATACTCTGCAATTGTTATACGTTCACAAGGTGCTAAACGCAAGGTTTGTTTAACGGTTTCGGACGGTTACTGGAGGCTGTGTACACATTCGTCCGCGGTGCCTTGTTTGTCAATATCAATTCATCTTCGGAAGCGTTGTTTTCTTTTTTTATACACAGTGACCTACTATTTTTCAATTAGTTCACTGGAGGCCAGTCTATCAACAGAGGACACTGTTACGTACTTTCTGTAACGTCGTGTTCAGAGCTTTAATTTTCTCTATAATTTTTCACTAGAGAACGATGTAATTTATTACTGCAGGTAATGCACCTTTTAGACATATACTTTATATTATAGAGGTACGTAGTTAGTTTATCTAAGACTTTATGCTACCTTTCCCAATTCCGTTTTAATTTGCCCTTTATTACGGCATTGCTGTTACGTTATCTCATATTGGTGAAACATAGTTTATTATTGTGTGCTACAACGGTATAACTGTGTAGGAAAAAAACATGAAGCTTAAATACTTTCAACTTTTTATTCCAACATCAGCCCGCAACACGTCGTGAAATCTACGATAGTTCGCGTTTGCGCTATGGCCAGACGCTATGTGTTTAATTACTGCATGTGACTTGAGCTGGTTAGCTAGTGACTCATGCAACATTTTTTAATCAATGTAACCAAGTAAGCAATGGTTTCAGTTTCTAACTAGTAATTTAAACTTTTTTTTTTCTCAGTTGGTAGTCATAAATTACAATATGGGTTGTCAGTTTTGTAGGTAACATCGTGTAGGCCTACTTCTGAGGAAGATACTCACTATAGTATCGAAACCTAGGTCAAGATCAAATAAACTTCCAGTAACTCGTTGACTCTTTACTTTACTAATCGAAACTTATCATCCTCACAGAATGTGTTTTTGAAGTGTCTTCCAAAGACGTCAGCGCACCACCTGGCACTTTTAGCATTCGCTTTTTTCTGAACAGAACGATCTATAAAAATGCAGATTGACTGGTGCGTGGCATCATCAGTACCTGTTGAACGACTTGCCTACCTTGTTAGGGGAGGTACTATTCAAACAGAGGCTTGATGTGTGGTCCATGCGTGAATCAGCAGTTGGTCTCCGATATGTGTACTTTCTATTTATGTGACAGGTCAAGCCGGCCGGAGTGGCCATGCAGTTCTAGGCGCTACAGTCTGGAGCCGAGCGACCGCTATGGTCGCAGGTTCGAATCCTGCCTCGGGCATGGATGTGTGTGATGTCCTTAGGTTAGTTAGGTTTAAGTAGTTCTAAGTTCTAGGGGACTGATGACCTCAGAAGTTAAGTCGCATAGTGCTCAGAGCCATTTTTTGACAGGTCAAGCTTATGGTTTCTCGATAGTTGCTTCGTTTGTGTAATTGTGAGTACAGCTAATATACTCACTAAATCGAACGCGAATGTTGTTTCTCTGCTTCTTGGGACGTCATGATGTAACTGAAGTAGAGATCCTATCCATTATTCAGTGAATTCTTGGTAAATAAATGAAGGAAGCGGTTTGGTGGACTTGAAGAGCCGACAAAACTTTGAGCGGTTGACCTAATGGTGAGTGGGAGTGTAGACCACACGAGAAAATAACATATGGCGGGAAGACCACAGGACATTGTCAAGAGAAGTCTTATATAGCAGTAGATGTCAAGAGGCTGAGGACAATGATGACGACGACGATGACAACGACGACGAATTGAGCTGTGGGCAGCATAGGGTCGTCTTAGCTATTTGTGCGTATGTAAGTATTCTGAGTCTGTACGACTTGCTACTAAATGCACTGATGACGACTACACTGTAGCTGTAATCTATATAGAGCCGCAATAAAAAACGGATTGATAAGCCAGTGACTGCTGTGTACAAGCGTGTTTATAATAATGATATTACCGTAACTGAGGCGGTTAGGTTGGAGGATAGAATAGAAAAACTTTCAATTACATTCTCTCGGCACGTGACAAATATTTATTTGCACTAGAGTACAATTCACATTTCGATTGTGAAAAAGTATCTGTATATACAGAGTGTTGAAAACGTATTCCATACTTCGAGAGGTGTTATAGTAAGGACCATGTCTAGAGAAAATGGGTTCTCAAATGTATACCTTAAGAGAAATGACCATTTGTTTATGTTCTATATGTGAAACACATCTCCTCTATTGCAAGCTCTTTGCTACTACGACGACTTATGGAACGAAGAAAACAAGTGAGTAAACAAATGAGTACGGTTAAATGAGGTGTCATTTCGCAGCAACGCATGGTTCTCTCCGACTTGTTATGGAATGACGCCCACACAGAAGTGTTCGTGCATGATTAATGAAGCTTCCATACTCCAAAGGTTTCAAGTGTCCTCACGTCCCAATATCGAAAGTTTTGAGATCGGAGGAACCAGCTAGCCAACGTATTGAACCCCAACCCCCAGCTCACACGTCCCCGATCAATTCATTGTCCATCAAATGTCTGTGTGCTGTTCTAGTACATTTCGGAGAAAATGGACTGGTGTTCCCTTAATAGAAAGCAGTTACGTATTTTCGGAATAGGCTGAAAGTCATTATCTTTGTAAATGTAAGGTACGTACTGCTCTCGGAGGGTTGGTACAGTTTGCGGTGCGGCCTCTGTTGTGCTGCATCGCGAGAATAAAATTAGTCGCACTGTGCTTTGTTTGCGGCCACATTTAGCCCACCTCCTGTGGAATGGGCCTATGTTTAGCAGCCACGTGCGGTCAACTAGTCCGGCGCCAGTGACATCACCCATCTGCTGCTACCCAGACGGTTCTGCTCGGCCACATTAATCCTGCTAACCGTGAACTTTGTATCTCGAAATCCACGCAGAATCATTGTTACACTACATAAATACAACATATTATGTGGTCTGTATATGTACCATGCTGCGCTAACTGCATCTACTTAAAAACGAAATAACACCAGTCAGAAGTTTTATTGAACTCACCAGAGTATTTTATTGTTTATGTTATGGAATCCATGATAACATATAGCAGGCTCGAAGCATATCTAAAGGGAATTAAAAGAAATTGTGTTGACTACATCTAACGTTCCGAACAGGAAAAAAATCAGTCGTGCAAAGAAATCACTAATGGTATCCCAGAGAGTACAATTTTGGGTGGTTTCCTGTGTGTCGTATACGTATGTTCTCGTGTATGACATACAAGTCAACATAAATCAAGCAAATATGGTTGACTGAAATATTATGATTACTGCTTTTAGAGTCACAAAAACAGAATAATTTTTAATTATGTTCTTCTAAGAATTATTGATTGATTTTCTGTAACCTGACTCTCCCGTAACAAAAAATGTGTAATTATGTGTTTATAACAAATAGAGTAACACTGACGATGGATATAGAACGTGAGTAAGAAAGAGTCATTGAATAGGGTGTAGTGGTCTAAGTTTTTGTTTGCACATAACGACGAGAATACAAACTTAAAGATACTACTGAGCCTCTCGGGCAGCTAAGTTCGACTACATTTGCTATTCGTATGACAGCTAAGTTTCGGAAACAATCTAATCAATATCTTGACATGTTTTGCATGTTTAAACTTATCAAAGCTCGTTTCCCAAAAGCTGGTGAAATGTCCTCTATTTATAGCTCAAAATGTCAAACGCAGCTGGTGCATCTCGCTTAGCTTTGTGCCAATGTTCTCGGTCATCAGAAGAACGACGTAACAAATGTAAACAGTCCGTTTCCTATAAAAATATGGAGTTTCATAGTAAGTTTAATAAATACAATCTTCAGTTAAAACAACAGTATTTTATTGTACTAGCCTTCACAGTTCGAGCTTCGGGAGTCCATTTTTAGTGTAATTAACTTTTTATTCATTCCTCATCTGGACAAGAAGTAGAAGTGGGAAAATGCATTGTTTTTATTAGAATGTTGAGCATTGGATTTATAATGTTTAATACCAGGATATAAAGTATCTCAGTCTCAAGGCAAATATCAACATTGACCCTAAATATCCCATCGATTAAGAACATCCATGATTAGTGACGTTGTAGTATATTACATCAGTGAAATTATTTGATCTGTGTGAAGGTTGTTGCACTTTTCAAGCGCCTGTTTCACTTTAAACGTCAAGAGATGTGTCTGCTACCTATATTAGTAATTTGTCATGCTTGCCCATTTTCCATTCTTATGCTCCAATTCTAATTGACTTGTTTTTGTCAGATTTTTATGTCATTACTTGCTAGTTACGAAAACTCATATTTCTTCGATTTCATCACTCTCAGATCCAAGCAGTGCACTTAAAAGTCAAATTTAAATTGAAAGCGCTCCGAACAGTGCTCGAATATTATATAGCATAAAACGACTATATTTCAGAGTGTTCAGTACAGTCGCGTCTGTGACTGAATCACGTATGATTCCAGAGTACCCTGAGTGAAGTTCAGTTAAGTTCGTCTTTGTGGATACGACCCTTCCACCAGGAATTCTTACGTGTTAAGAGGCCCTTCTGCTGTCTTCGATAGTGGCAAAGGAAGCAGAACTACATTTTCATTTCATTTCCTTTCAGACGTGTTAGGTAATAGTGAAGTGGGGAAAAATCATGAACAGTAGTGAAGAGAGTTATCTACGATTTTCTGCACTTTAAATGTCTTTCAGACGAAGCAAACGACAATGTGCGAACATCATTGTTAGCGAACTGGTTTCATTTGTGAGACATGCAAATAACACTAGCGATTTTTTTTTAAAAAAGAAGAAAATATCTTGTAACTAGAAGCACGTTCGGTAAATATTGTTTTCAGATTCATTCTATGGCGCAGTATGTAATTATAAAAACTCTTCATTTTGGTATAGTGCCATATTATTTCATTTACCCCGCGGTTTATTTTCATCCAGATTGTTTATATTGTTCAAATAATTACCTAACTGGGCTACATATCACTCAAATTATTATTCATAAAAGCAGATAATATTTTCATCACGTTGCAATTATACACATTACTGTCGGGAATTATGATATTATGTAATTATTGGACAGCTTTAATATTTCGTGTAATTAACATTTGCAGCAATATTAAACTCAGAGTGCCAACGGCGAAAACGCCAATATCGTTTTGCGACTAACCGTCATTATTTAGCGTGTAACCAAATTTAGCCGATTTTGACGTCGACATCCTGTTTGCGGATTACTTCGCTGGCTATCGTTGCTCTGGAGATAATATGTGTATTGTTTTCTTTAGTTTTCAGCACATCAGCCTGGAGCAGTCCATCAAGATGAACGTCGATTTTTATTCCGGCGTCATGCACGTTGGTCTGAGTTTATGGTATTGATTACAGGATCATATGCTAGAGAGGACTAACGCGATGTCAAATATGATTACGGGACGTAAGTTTTCGTAGTAAATCCCCCTGTTGACGAGGGTGATTGAGATGTGTTGCTAGCAACCCTCACTGCATCCGAGGTTAGATGGTCTCAGGAAACCACAGAAAGGGTATTCGTCCAAAAGTTGCAGGCGAAAAACTGTAAGGTAGTAGTAGAAACTATCGGTATTGTAGTTGTAATTGTCGTAGCTGTGCTGGGAAAGAACAAGAGCTCCAAGCCCTAATAAAAACCGTCGAAGCTCAAATAGTTATAGGTACAGAAAGATGGCTAAAGCCGGAAATAAGTAGATAGTTCCTGCGAAATAGTATAGGTAGGATTTTTTTCTTATACTTCACAATCGGACTAAACCGTTAATTGGATCATTTTACCGACCCCAGTCCCATGGTTGATGAACAGTTCAAAGAAAACGTAAGTCTCATTTCAATAGGTATCACACTCCTACAATTATAGTCGGTGGTGATTTCAATCTACCTTCCATATGCTGGAAAAATTATACGTTTAAAGCCAGCGGCAGTTATAAAATGTCATCCGAAATTGTACTGAATGCTTTCTCAGAAAATTATTTTGAACTATTTGTTCATGAGCCTATTCGAAGCGTAAATGGTTGCGAAAGCATACTTGACCTCTTAGCAACAAATAATCCTGGTCAGATAGGGAGTATCGCTACGAATACAGGGATTAGCTACCACAAGGCAGTTGCTGTTAGTCTGAATACCGTAACACCTGCAACCATAAAAAAGAAAAGCTCTGTCTCAGAATCTTGCAGAAAATCCAAAGAGAATCTGGTCATACATAAAGGACACCAGTTGCAAGAAGCAATCAATACCTTTACTGTGCGATAACAAAGATGAAGTTACTGATGACAGTGCCACTAAAGCGGTGTTATTAACCATGGTTTTCCGAAAACCATTCACCCAAGAAGATGAAGTAAATATTCCTGAAGTCCACTCAAGAACAACTGCCAAGATGAGATACATAGAAGTAGATATCTTTCGTTTAGCAAAGCAGCTTAAATCACTTAACAAAGGAAAGGCCTCCGGTGCAGAGTGCATATCAGTCACGTTCCTTACAGAGTATGCTGATACAATAGCTCTATGTTTAGTAATCTGAAAGATCCGTACCTAAAGACTGGAAAATTGCTCGAGTCACAAAAAGGAAAGTAGGAGTGATCCGTCGATTTGCAGTAGGATTTTGGAACATATACTGTGTTCGAAATTTATGAAGCAACTCGAAGAAAACGATTTTTGACACATAGTCAGCATGGATTCAGAAAATATCGTTCATGTGAAACACAACTAACTCTTTTTACTCAAGAAGTAATAAATGCTATCGGCAGGGAATGTCAAATTGATTCCATAATTGTAGATTTCCAGAAGGGTTCCGACACCGTTGCTCACAAGTGTTTTCTAACCAGTCGGCCACTGTGGCCGAGCTATTCTAGGCGCTTCAGTCTGGAACCGCGCTACCGCTATGGTCACAGGTTCAAATCCTGCCTCGGGCATGGGTGTGTGTGATGTCCTCAGGTTAGTTAGGTTTAAGTAGTTCTATATCTACATCTACATCTACATCTATACTCCGCGAGCCACCTTACGGTGTGTGGCGGAGGGTACTTATTGTACCACTATCTGATCCCCCCTTCCCTGTTCCATTCACGAAATGTGCGTGGGAAGAACGACTGCTTGTAAGTCTCCGTATTTGCTCTAATTTCTCGGATCTTTTCGTTGTGATCATTACGCGAGATATATGTGGGCGGTAGTAATATGTTGCCCATCTCTTCCCGGAATGTGCTCTCTCGTAATTTCGATAATAAACCTCTCCGTATTGCGTAACGCCTTTCTTGAAGTGTCCGCCACTGGAGCTTGTTCAGCATCTCCGTAACGCTCTCGCGCTGACTAAATGTCCCCATGACGAATCGCGCTGCTTTTCGCTGGATCATGTCTATCTCTTCTATTAATCCAACCTGGTAAGGGTCCCATACTGACGAGCAATACTCAAGAATCGGACGAACAAGCGTTTTGTAAGCTACTTCTTTCGTCGATGAGTCACATTTTCTTAGAATTCTTCCTATGAATCTCAACCTGGCGCCTGCTTTTCCCACTATTTGTTTTATGTGATCATTCCACTTCAGATCGCTCCGGATAGTAACTCCTAAGTATTTTACGGTCGTTACCGCTTCCAATGATTTACCACCTATGGCATAATCGTACTGGAATGGATTTCTGCCCCTATGTATGCGCATTATATTACATTTATCTACGTTTAGGGAAAGCTGCCAGCTGTCGCACCATGCATTAATCCTCTGCAGGTCTTCCTGGAGTACGTACGAGTCTTCTGATGTTGCTACTTTCTTGTAGACAACCGTGTCATCTGCAAATAGCCTCACGGAGCTACCGATGTTGTCAACTAAGTCATTTATGTATATTGTAAACAATAAAGGTCCTATCACGCTTCCTTGCGGTACTCCCGAAATTACCTCTACATCTGCAGATTTTGAACCGTTAAGAATGACATGTTGTGTTCTTTCTTCTAGGAAATCCTGAATCCAATCACAAACCTGGTCCGATATTCCGTAAGCTCGTATTTTTTTCACTAAACGTAAGTGCGGAACCGTATCAAATGCCTTCCTGAAGTCCAGGAATACGGCATCAATCTGCTCGCCAGTGTCTACGGCACTGTGAATTTCTTGGGCAAATAGGGCAAGCTGAGTTTCACATGATCTCTGTTTGCGGAATCCATGTTGGTTATGAAGAAGGAGATTAGTATTATCTAAGAACGTCATAATACGAGAACACAAAACATGTTCCATTATTTTACAACAGATTGACGTAAGCGAAATGGGCCTATAATTATTCGCATCTGATTTATGACCCTTCTTGAAAATGGGAACGACCTGCGCTTTCTTCCAGTCGCTAGGTACTTTACGTTCTTCCAGCGATCTACGATAAATTGCTGATGGAAAGGGGGCAAGTTCTTTAGCATAATCACTGTAGAATCTTAAGGGTATCTCGTCTGGTCCGGATGCTTTTCCGCTACTAAGTGATAGCAGTTGTTTTTCAATTCCGATATCGTTTATTTCAATATTTTCCATTTTGGCGTCTGTGCGACGGCTGAAGTCAGGGACCGTGTTACGATTTTCCGCAGTGAAACAGTTTCGGAACACTGAATTCAGTATTTCTGCCTTTCTTCGGTCGTCCTCTGTTTCGGTGCCATCGTGGTCAACGAGTGACTGAATAGGGGATTTAGATCCGCTTACCGATTTTACATATGACCAAAACTTTTTAGGGTTCTTGTTTAGATTGTTTGCCAATGTTTTATGTTCTAAGGTCTATGGGACTGATGTCCTCAGATGTTATGTCCCAAAGTGCTCAGAGTCATTTTGTTTCCTAACGAAACTGCGTGCCTATGGAATGTCGCCTCAGTTGTGCGACTGGATTTGTGATTTCCCGTCAGAAATGTCACGGTTCGTACTAATAGACGGAAAGTCGTCCAGTAAAACAGAAGTAATATGCGGCGTTCCCCAGGAAAGTGTTAGACGCCCTCTATTGTTCCTGATCTATGTTAACAACATAGAAGACAATCTGAGCAGCCCTCTGAGATTGTTTACAGATAATGCTGTGATTTACCGTCTTGTAAAGTAATCAGATGACCAAAACGAATTGCAAAGTGATTTAGATGATGATGATGTTCTGGTATTGTGGCGCTCAACTTCGTGGTCATCAACGCCCGCAAAATGATGTAGATAAGATATTTGAGTGGTCCGAAAAGTTGGAATTGACCCTGCATAAAGAAAAGTTTGAAGTTATTCACATGAGTACTAAAAGAAATCTGCTAAATTTCGGTTAAGCGACAAGTCACACAAATCTGACGGCTGTAAATTAAACTAAATACTTAGGGATTACAGTTACAAGTAATCTAAAAATGGTTCAAATGGCTCTGAGCACTATGGGACTCAACATCTTAGGTCATAAGTCCCCTAGAACTTAGAACTACTTAAACCTAACTAACCTAAGGACAGCACACACATCCATGCCCGAGGCAGGATTCGAACCTGCGACTGTAGCAACCTCGCGGTGCCGGACTGCAGCGCCAGAACAGCACGGCCACCGCGGCCGGCTACATGTAATCTAAATTGGAAAGTTCACATAGATAATGTTGTGGGTAGACCAGACGAAAGACTGCGAATCATTGGCAGAACACTTAGAAGGTGTGCTAGGTCAACTAAAGCAACTGCTTACACCACGCTTGTCCGCCGCATTCTGTAGTATTGCTTTGCGCTGTGGAATCCGCATCAGGTGGGACTGGCGGATGACATCGATAAAGTTCAAAGAAGGGCGGCTCGTTTCATTCTATCGCGAAATAGGGGAAATAGCGCCACAGACATGATACATGAATTGGAGTAGCAATCATTGAAACAAAGGCGTTTTTCGTTGCGGCGGGATCTTCTCATGAAATTTTTATCACCAGTTTTCTCCTCCAATTGCGAAAACATTCCGTTGGCACCCACCTACATTGGTAGAAATGACGATCACGATAAAATAAGAGAAATCAGGGCTCGCACAGAAAAATTTTATTGCTCATTTTTCCAGCGCGCGTCTTTTTCGAGACTGGAACGGTAGAGAGACAGCTTGAAGGTAGTTCATTGAACCCTCTGCCAGGCACATTATTGTGAATAGCAGAGTAATCACGTAGATGTAGATGTAGGTGGCATCTCCCTCAGTGGTACCTGTTTCCAGTGGTGGACAGGTCAGTTGATCATTGTCTCATGGGGGACTGATGACCTTCGCTGTTTAGTCCCCCTTAAACATCCCAACAACCACCACCACCACCATTGTCTCAGGTGATGAACAACTGAGGGAGCATCGAAAGCGTGTGCATAGGTGCCCGACTGCTACTGCTGCACAGGGCGGTTCCACAATCTCATACGGGGACTAGTGACATCAATTCTACATCTGTTCTCATCATTAAAAATGTCTTTGTATCATTAACTCTTACAGATACGGAGTTTCGTTTTGGTGCGAGGGCAATCGTTACGATCGTTACGATCGGCATACTTGCTCGCAGCTTAAAACGTCTGTTAGAAGCTTCCAACACATCTTTCGGGACTTATTTACTCGTCAAACGTTTTGACAGGAATGCCCTCGGATGAGGGAACTGTTACGTAATTTACGTAATTTGTATAGCGTACCTCCTTCATCACTTTTTATTTTCATAGACAATGCAATTTTAATGCATTTCATCTTAAGCCGTCGTTAGAAGATCTGTCAAGTAAGAAAGAATCAAAAGGCAAGAAGTTTTAAGTGAAGTAGTCCATACATCTTTACATATACTGGGTAATTCAGTGATGATGTTACAAATTTTCACGGGTGATGGAGAAGGGTAAATTTATCAACTTGAGGTAAGGGATCCTGGTCCGAAAACGATCGAGTCGGAAGTCATTAGCGAAAATCATTCTGACGTCTCTAACAGTGCAACATATGCTAAGGTTGTGGGGTAGGAAACTTTCAGAGGTGGTAGTATGGGGCAGAAAAGGAAAAAATCTATAGTAAACACGCGTTCTAAAGTGCATACCATAAGAGCTACTGGCATCCGTTCATCTTCGACACAGTGAAAAACACATCTCCAGAGTGAAAGTGAAGGAGAATTACATGATCTGCTGAACGCAATGAACGCAATGAACAGTCTAATGAGTACAAATGAGGGACTATATATAAATCGAAGAAAGATGAAAGCAATTATAAGTAATAGAACGAGAAATTAAACATTTGGATTGATGTCAGGACGTAGACGAAGTTACGGAGTCCTGCTTCTTAGGCAGCAAAATAACCAAATGACGGACGGAACAAGGACGACATCAAAACCATACTAGCCCTGTCAAAAACGGCATACTTGGCCAAGGGAAATCTACTAGTATCAAAACAGGCCTTATTTTGAGGAAGAAATTTCTGAGAATGTACTTTTGGAGCACAGCATTGTGTGGTAGTGTAATATGAACTGTGGGAAAACCAGTACAGAAGAGAATCAAATCAGTTGAGATGTGGTGCTAAGGACGAATGTTGGAAATCAGGTGGACGGATAAAGTAAGGGATGAGGAGGTCCTACCCAGAATCGGATAGGAAAGGAATAAGGGTTAAACACTGACAAGAAGAAGGGACAGGATGCTAGGACATCAGTTAAGGCATTAGGAAATGACTTCCATGGTACTAGAAGTACATGTAATGGGTAAAAACTGTAGAGGAAAACAGAGCTTGGAATACATCCAGCAAATAATTCTGGACGTAGGTTGCAAATGCTATTCTGAGATGAAGAGGTTGGTACAAGAGAGAAATTCGTGGCGTGCCGCATCAAACCAGTAAGAAGACTGATGACTAGAAAAAGAGTAAACAAGTGCTCGTAGGTCCTATGGTATACATTTTAGAGTTCATGTTTACTACAATTTTTCTTGCTTTTAGCCGGTCTGTCGTATCTGAAAGTTGCCACCCTTCAATCTTAGCAACAGCAGTACGGGTGTGTGAATTCCACTGAGAGAGGTATTAGAAAGATTTTTTCTCATAGCTTTCGACTCGATCGTCTCCGGCCCAGGGTCCTTATCTAAAACTGATACATTCACCCTTCTGAATCATTGCTGAAAGTTAATTACTCGGCCACGGAATCATCCTATATATGCACTGTCTACACACTGTCCAGTCACAATAATCTGTCCACCAGCCGAAAGCCTGAATAAACATCTTTTGTGGTGTGGTCCACTGCAAGGCGTGCAGGAAGGGGGTCACTGAGGTTCTTGAAAGTTACCGACAGGGATGTGGAGAGATGGCGACTACTATGCCGTGGCAAGCTGTACTAGGTCCCTCTGTTGAGCATCCATAGAACCTACAGCCCGAACGAGATGGTCCCATAGATTCTCGATTGGAAAGACTTTGTGAGGTGATTTTCACGTCTAGTCTAGGTGATTTTCACGTCTAGTCTATGATTAAGATGTCAATCTCCTCTTGTGAAACAATAAAGTCCAGCTGCAGTCACTAGCACATACTCAATATTACAAAATTGCGAAGCTTTTGTGGCCGCTTGTTGACAAACTGCCTGTTGGCTTCAGTCTCAGGATTTTCGGCCGACGTTCGTCCAATGAGTTTTCTGACGTTTAGCCAGCACGAGTCCACCACAAGCAGTGGAAGGTGTAAGTTTGACAATGCCAGCAACTTCACCGAAGCTTACGAATGTACCGAAATATGCTTGGCACAAACCAGGATATTTAGAGGATCCCCCGCGACAGTTTGAAATCCTGCTGAGTTTTGTTTTATGCTGTCTTCTCCGCCGTGTATACTACAGGAACAAATTGCACTCATTTTAAGTGCACGGTGTAAGAAAACGTTATACTTTAAGCATTTCTTTAAAGATTGTTAGTGTTACTGTAATTATTTTCTGCGTTGATAATGAGACACTTATTATTTTGAATTGCAAAAAAACACACATTTCAAACAGTGGATTACAAAAAAGGAAAAATAGGTAAAAAAATGGAAAATACGAGGGCTGTCTAGAAAGTAAGTTACGATTGATCGCGAAATGAAAATCACAGTGAAAAACAGAAATGTTTCATTTGTAACAGTTAGCTACACTTTTCAGCTACTTCTCTACGTAGTCGCCGTTCTGACTCAGACATTCGTTGTAGCGTTGTACCAACTTTCCAATGCCCTCATCATAGAAGGCAGCCGCCAATGCTTTCCGCCAATTCTCTACGCTGGCCTAAAGCTCGTTGTCTGTGCCAAAAAAGTTGTCTTCATAGCCAGCGGTTCGTTTGAGCAGAGATGAAACTCAGTGGGAGACAATTACGGGCTGTATTGTGGGTAATCAAACATTTCCAATTGAAACGATGCAGGAATATCTTCATTGCCCCTGCAGAATGAGGCTGAGAATTGTCTTGAAGAAGAAACCGCACGACAGTTATGTAATGTTGGTTGCATAGCTTCAGGGGAAAATTCTCACCAGGCCTTCGTACTTGGCGGGATACACTATTTTCTATAACATCTTTAAGCGCTCATTAAGTGCTCAGGAATGAAAAGAGCGACGTAATTCTACCTAGAGTCATGCTAGAGACACTGCCCAACACATCTTTGCAAAGCTTTATCGGATTTTCATAGTCATTTCCATTTCGCGACCGATCGTAGCTTACTTTCTGGACAGCCCTCGTACGTAAAGTAACAATTAAAAACATAAAACAGATACGAGTAAAATAAATAATTAGAATAGTAATGAATGTATGTGCAGCTTATTTTCCAAAAATGATATTCCAGAAACCAACTTGTACGTGGCTTGAAAGCTTCTTTAATTTATGTTGTAACCAAAGTTTTCATATTTGAAAATTAATTAATGGTGGTGGGGTATTTTGCAAAATTTCAAATTACTACAAAAGTTGATTGCACAGTTTTCAAGAACATTAGTTAGACATTAACTTTTACATGAACATTTTTTGTATATCATAGTTTCGAAGATATTCCTCTAAAACTAAAATGCGAGACTACCTTTATCGGTGCGTTATATCCCTTAAAAATGAAATTGGGTACAAATAACTATACGTATTGCATTATTTTTCCCCCTCTACACACCCGCCTAATTTCATCAAGATCGTTTGTTGACAGTTGTAAATATTCCCTTGTAATATAGTCTGTTTACAAAATTGGAAGACTGGAGAAATGTTTAATTTAAAAATGATGTATGTGGCCGGACCGACACGCCAACTAGAATGTAAAAGAAGTGGTATCTAACAATGGCTCCCCACTTAATTGCGGTAACAGTTCAATTCTCGTTTTGCCAGAGTCTTGAAAGAAAGATGCACGTAAAAAGTTGTTTGGATTTGTGAATCTGGGAACTGGGATATACGTATTCTCAAATAATAAATTCACATCATGTGTTTCATGCCAGGGTTCAAACAGACATTGTAAAATTATATCTGCAACAACAATACAGACGAAGTCACAAAAGAATGTCGTGATAACCACTTTCTTAAAATTTAAAATTGCATTTGTGTCAAATGTTCGAAACGGTCATCATCTAACCCCTTTCTTTCACGACATATTTAGCGACAAGGCAAGTGTGAGTGTGCGCTTTCCGAGTTACAAGCGAATAGTGAGCCGGGAATCCATCATTCGGCTGTCACATAAATCCACGCATTTCAAATGGTACTTGCTCTAGGAGAGCCGGTAGCACTCCTCTTAACTCGTTAAGGGCTCTTCACTTAAGTAAGAACCAATCACTTAGTCTGCAATAAACCGTCATCGAACGTTCTCACTCCACTGTCTGTGGTGTTGAAAGGGTTTCAGGCTGTGTGGTATCTCAGCGGCCCAATAATGCATGTTTCTTACATTCAGGTTTCCATGTTTAAAGATAGATTAATCGGTTAAGAAAATGTTTTGAAGAAAGAACCTGTTGTTCTGACGTCGCCTCAGAACCTAGCGACAGAATTCCGTACGTGTCCAGCAGCCCCGCTGGTTAACTTGCAGCTAAAGTGGCACACGATAGAGATGGAGACTGTTTGCTCATACAAAGTGTGAACGACGCTAAGCTGACTTGTTCCAAAGAAAAAAACTGCAGTTCATCTGAGCTCCATTTATACCGGTAAGATGACAATGCGGTACTACGTTTCCTACTTATCCAACGTGACGTATTCCTGTATTTGGGTATGAAATTACAAACTTCCTTATAAGACGGTAATTTCTAAATAATGTAATCACCCAAAGACTAATAACAGGATTTAAAATAGTGGAACGTCTTTGGATTCCTCTTATTTGGAACTATGATACTAGCAGCAGGAAGTACTATCATTCTGTTTGAAAAAGTAACTTCGACACCGATCACGTTAAGTCGTATGGCATGAATGGCTGGGGGAACACGAAGGCTAGGTTCAGCCACGTAATTGGTAATTTGTTTCCCATCCTCCGCGCCCGCATGTACCTTCCCTTCGTGAAGTATGAGAGCAAAATGTGGATGTATATCTGTTGCACTAAAACACGCTTGTGGCTATGGTCTCCCACCGGGTAGGCGGGTCTCCTGGTGCAAGTCTTTATAGGTGACGCCATTTCGGCGACTTGCGTGTCGATGAAGTTGAACGTAACATCCAGTTCCTGAGAGGATAAAATCTCCGACCGGCTCGGGGATCGAACCCGGGCCTCTCGGTGGCATTCTGTCGCGCTGTTCCTAATGTACAGTTCACATTCACTCCTTTTTTATTATCATTGTTCGTTCGGCACTCGTTAGTGCAAGGACTATTGTAGGTATTCACGTTTTTCAATCAAATATCGCAACACGCTGCTAGTGGTGTGCAGGAATCACCAAGTGGGAATCTTTTAGAGAGGAATTAAAGTTCTGACACGCCTGATTGACAAGATAAACTTCCCAAAACCCTTGGTTTGGGGTTCCAACTATTTTATGTTTAGAGCTTGTCCACCGTCCCAAACAAAACTTAAAAATTTTAATATGTGAAGGTACGACGTCCGTCCAAAATAGTTCCGGAACTGATTCTGTTCCTGCGTATAAGCGACATCTACGCATTAACTACGGTGATAGCTTGAACTAAGAATTGTGAGAAAATATGTGTGGGCGATCTATCGGTCGTGAGCAGCTAGTGGTTAGTAGTGAACATGCGAACGTAGTGTGTCAATGTCGATGTGACAGATATTACAAATTGAGTGTAAATAAAGTGTTCAGGACGTTCTTCTGAATTTTTTGAAGAGGAGAAACATACGTACAAAGTCTGTCCCGCGTACCATGACTCCCGAACAAAAACAAAGACCCATACACGCTTGCCGCGACTTGATTGATATGTCTAATTCGTATAATTCTTCATGATATATATCATCACGGTTGAGAAAATTTGGTGTTATCAGTGCGAACTTACTGCAAAACAACGAAGTGCAAAATTTCGCATGAAGGGTCAATGCTTTGGCGCCATCATCGATATACAGAGCAATATGACGCGCGGGTTGAACACAGTCTCAGAGAAGGGCTTTACTAACAGTTTCTGATGGCTGTGTGAACGTTCGGTGCGCTGTACTCATGTTGGTGGAGCCTATACAGAACATCTGACGTTCCTCTTTTTTTCTTTTTTAATCCAATCTCGAAATTTTTGAACTGACGGTGTGTGTGTGTGTGTGTGTGTGTGTGTGTGTGTGTGTGTGTGTGTGTGTGAGAGAGAGAGAGAGAGAGAGAGAGAGAGATAGAGAGATAGGGAGAGAGAGAGAGAGAGACAGAGAGAGAGAGACAGAGGGGAGAGAGAGAGAGAGAGAGAGAGAGAGAGAGAGAGAGAGACAGAGAGAGAGAGAGAGTGAGAGAGAGAGAGGGAGAGGGAGAGAGTGAGTGACAGAGGGGGGATGGAGAGAGTGAGTGACAGAGGGAGAGGGCGAGGAGAGAGGCAGTCAGTGGGTATGATGGATGTTACAGTCCTTGAAAAGTTCATATTCATATAGCGTACATTTTTTAAACTTCCCGGCGGAGGTTCGAGTCCTCCCTCGGGCGTGGGTGTGTGTTTTTGTCCTTAGGATAATTTAGGTTAAGTAGTGTGTAAGCTTAGGGACTGATGACCTTAGCAGTTAAGTCCCATAAGATTTCACAAAAATTTGAACTTTTTTTTTTCAACTTTCTTATGTAAGCTCCCCAGTATTTAATTACCACCGATCCACAGCTGAGCATATTAAAGTTCAAAAATAACATTCAAATCTGCCGCGAGCCATACCAAAGAGCGTATAAGTTCTTGTTGCCTTGGCTGTGAGATTGGAAGTCTCTGATGGAATAATATTACTTTAACTATTTTTGTCACTTTCGTGACATGGCCGTGCACTATCATTGATCTTTAGTGTTTAAAATGTTCAGCTTTATAATACATAAGAAGACTGACTTTCTCAGTTTATACGTTATAGTACATCTACATCATACTCCGCAAGCCACCTAATGCTGTGTGTCAGTCACTTTTCATATGCAACGATAAAGCTCGTATTATTCTTTCACATGAATTAATCAGTGACGGATGTTAGGAGGCACCCCATGAGTTTTTTCTCCTCAATGCATACCGACACAAATAATCAGACATTTTAAAATGACATAAATGAAAAAGAAAAACTAGCACGGAAAAACTACCCCGTAGCTATATCACTAGAAATTACGGTACGCTTAATTGCGAAGAGAGACGGAAAAAGGACACGGATGCTACAGCACTTTATCAGATCTCTCTGTGTCTCCAGTAATTCGTAAATGTTTAGGCGATTGATCCAGTAGAAGCACACAGTCACACGTACTAGTACAGAGCACTGGAAGGGCCGCCCTGTGTGGCGTGACCCCCTGAAAGCCGGAGCGTGTCTCGGAGACTCATCTGCTCTCACGCAAGGGCACGAGCCGAGAAGTTTGCATGGCGGCGTTCCAAGGCGCGAGCGGAAGGCGGCGAGTCATTACACGGGACGCCACCGTAAATACGTCGCGAGCAGGCGGGCCGAGCGCGGAATTCTCAGCGCAGCCAGTGCCGCTGCCGCGGGCTGTCCTCTGCCCCACGAAGCGACGGGCCGCGAAAGCGCCGTGCGCTGAGAGGGCAGGGAACTGGAGCACAACAGATTTACCGCCTCTACTGGGGAGACTCGGCCAAAGAGAAGGTCCAAATTTATTGCCTGCGTCTGTTAGCTGTTCAGCGGATCAGGTACAGGGTAGCAGGAGAAGCGGCACTTATTAACTTCAAATGGTTCAAATGGCTCTGAGCACTATGGGACTTAACATCTGTGGTCATCAGTCCCCTAGAACTTAGAACTACTTAAACCTAACTAACCTAAGGACATCACACACATCCATGCCCGAGGCAGGATTCGAACCTGCGACCGTAGCGGTCGCGTTGTTCCAGACTGTAGCGCCTAGAACCGCTTGGCCACAGCGGTCGGCTCACAATGCATGGATTGCCCTAGATTGCATTACTGTAAACTATTCTCTTTCTAACACTTTAATATAAGAATCCCACCATTTGATCAGATTAACAATATGGAAGTGGACTGTGTTTACGCTCATGCTGGGTATCAATAAAAGATTGGGTCGATCAGTTATTATTTGGCGACCAACAGCCTACCAGTGGATGAATGGGATTGAAAAGACACCGTCAATGTACTGTAATAATAAGCATCACAGCAGCTAGTGCGAACAATTTTAGCAATTTTACCATCCGCAGCTCGTGGTCGTGCGGTAGCGTTCTCGCTTCCCGCGCCCGGGTTCCTGGGTTCGATTCCCGGCGGGATCAATGATTTTCTCTGCTTCGTGATGACTGGATGTTGTGTGATGTCGTTAGGTTTAAGTAGTTCTAAGTTCTAGGGGAGTGATGACCGTAGATGTTAATTCCCATAGCGCTCAGAGCCATTTGAGCAATTTTACCGTAATTTCAACACCGACCAATGATACGACCACAGAATAGCACGGGTACAAGAGAATATTACCAGGGATGTTCACAAAAGGGGAGCAGAATGGTTAGCACACAAAATACTCGCCGCGCACTGGCCGCGTGGTTCGAGGCGCCATGTTACGGATTGCGCGAGCCCTCCCGCCGGAGGCTCGAGTCCTCACTCAGGCGTGGGTGTGTGTGTTGGTCTTAGCATAAGGTGGTTTAAGTAGTGTGCGTAAGTCTAGGGACTGATGACCTCAGCAGTTGGGTCCCTTAGGAATTCACACACACACACACACACACAGTCACATCCAAGGGTCAAAGAAAAATTAAAGAGGCAAATAATGCCACAAGGACAGTGGATACTATGAAGTACAACTTCGACACCTTGAAACAATAGTCTTCTAATTTCTTTACAAATCACCGTTGTCAAACAAACTGAGGCACTTAGAAGAAGAAACGGTGGAGCGTATGTACGAGGGGTATCCACAAAGTACATTAAGTTTTGGAATTAAAAATAAATAAAGTATTTGAATTTTTTTATTATATACAGTTGAAGCCACACTTAAATACTACTTTCCTACATAGTTGCCATCGTAGCGATGGACGAGCTTGGAAATTCCTTCGTCGTATAATTCGGCCGCATGCGCCTTCAACCACGTGGTTACCTCTTTTGGGACAGAAAAGGTGTGATTTTTTGTGGATTTCCTGGAAAGAGGCACTACAATAAACTCTCAAAGGTATTGTCAAACTCTGCGCAACCTCAGAAGAGCAATACAAAACAAACGCAGGGGAAAGTTGGGCTCAAAGATCTTGCTGATTCACGACAACGCCCGGGCCCACACGGCAAATGCCACTCGTGAAGTTCTCGAATCTTTTAAGTGGGAGTTGTTTCCTCATCCGCCGTACAGTCCCAACCTGGCACCGAGCGACTTCCACTTATTCCCAGAAATGAAGAAGTGGTTGGCTATGCAGCATTTTGATGACGACGCACAGCTTCAAGAAGAGGTAACCACGTGGTTGAAGTTGCAGGCGGCCGAATTTTACGACGAAGGAATTTCCAAGCTCGTCCATCGCTACGATAAGTGCCTTAATTTAAATGGCAACTATGTAGAAAAGTAGTATTTAAGTGTGGCTTTCATCTGTATATAATAAAAAAATTCCAATACTTTATTTATTTTTAATTCCAAAACGTAATGTACTTTGTGGATAGCCCTCGTATCATACATGTATGTTAACAACTATGAATTGACGCAAAAGACATTAACAAAAATAAAAGTATGTACGATTTAAGTCATTTTCGCAATCTACCTAGCTTCGCTCTGCTTACAGTAAACACAAAACACAAGAATGTGACGACGACATGCATATATGTCAGATAATTGTTATGTTTTGACAGGTGCTAAACCACAATTATTTACGCTTGATAATGGACACACGGTGGAAATTTCAGTTATAGGCTGTCCAGTTGAGGAATTTTAGTCAAACTGCTACCATGACGGCTTTTACGAAATTTTGCTTGACTATCAACTCCAGCTATGAGAAAGGATACAGATAGGTCAATAGCATTTCATGATAACATGTGGTCCTTCATTTCAAGTGAAATGTGGTCCAAAAAATGGTTCAAATGGCTCTGAGCACTATGGGACTTAACTTCTGAGGTCATCAGTCTCCTAGAACTTAGAACTACTTAAACCTAACTAATCTAAGGACATCACACACATCCATGCCCGCGGCAGGATTCGAACCTGCGACCGTTGCGGTCGCGCGGTTCCAGACTGAAGCGCCTAGAACCGCTCGGCCACACTGGCCGGAGAAATGTGGTCCGCCTCATGATTACGTCCTCCGAGGAAAGTTTATAGTAACGTCTTCCATTTCAATCTTTCTACAATCATTTGAGGCGGTCAGATATTGTCGTGCAACACAACAACGCGTGGCGATAGCCTGACTTCTTTTTTTGTTAGGGCTCTGAGTGACCTTCGGAATGTCACACAAAACGCAGCTCAGCTGTGTAGGATGAAAGTCAACATGTGTCCAAAAAGAAAACAGTGATACGCTCTTGTATGCAGATTGTGTAAGTGAACTCTTTTGCTACATTGCGGAAATAGCTACAAATCCCCCGTTGTAACTGCTATTTTATTTATCGACTGTTGAAAGAAATCCAAGGGCTACTGCGTGTCATCAAGATCAGGAGCACGTCACGTGAAATCTTGAATTTCATCTCGCCCTTTTACGCCACTGGGTGAGTAGGTCTTAACCCTTGAAGTTCATATCTTCTTCTCGTTAAAATTTAACAGCACGAAGTGAATCATTAAATCATTTGGTTCCTCTGCACTTTTTATTACGATGCTCCTGTGATTGTAAGGGTTAAGTTTAGGCCGAACTGTAAAGGCAATTAGTTTTTGCATAACGTATACAAGAATCTTGTTTCTTTCATTACTCTCACAGGGAAGTTTAAATTACTTACGTCTACAGATGAAAAATTTTTAAAAATTCGACCGACCATGCCCGAGGAGCAAAAGGACGAAGGATACTCAGCGAATGCAGTGTACCTTATGTGGCTTTCGAGGCTGTTTTCTGTCTTGATACACCAAAATCGTGCTGTATCTAATCATTCGCCTCAACTTCCCCTACACCACTGTGGTATGTTGTAAACAGTTATTGTATACAACCTATATAGTCAGAGCCACGAAGCAGAACATTTACAATCAGAGGTGATTGTTTTTCGTGGCGAGCACACTGTTTTTGGCGAAGGAACCGGTTTGTCACAGGCGAGAAAGAATTGCGGTGTCCGAACTTGTACGTAAACATGAAATGCATGGAGGTAATGTGCTTAACAGCGAACTGCAGCTCTAGCTTTTCTTAGCATAATTTGAAAACTTCGCAAATATATCGACTAACGCCTTCATTAGCTTTCATTGCAATTGGGGAGGAAATTTGAAACCAGAAATCTAATTACTGACGACGAACATGAAAAGAAAAAAAAACTACCATTTATGCTCTCGACATTACCAATTTAAGACGTTTACGTTCGGATCACAATCAAACACCTAGCTGCTGACTGGATGTCTCTGTCGGTAGTGCTAAACACTCGTCCACCGGTCGGGGTGCTCCAAGCTCTTCGCTCGCTGGGTTCCTCACTGCGTAATAGAAAATCATAGAGAGCAACGAAGGGCCATCTATGCGGAAATGCTCGTGCATTAGGAGGCTGATCGTGGCAATTATTTGTTGAATATCACAGGCCATGAAAAACGGGTTCATCACTTCGAATCGGAAACAGAACGGCAATTCATGGAGTGGTGGGACACCATCTCTTCTCCGAAGAAAAAGTTGGAAGTCACACCCTCAGCCGGTAATGACTAGGCGACGGTCTTATGCGAGTCTTATGGGGTTATCATGTTTGATGTACTCCCTCATGGTGCAACGATCAACTCGGACGTGTTTTCAGCGTTATACAAATCTCTGAACCCGATAGGAGTCTCCATCTCCTCTCATACCTTCCTACTTCCATCTGTCTGGCCCAATGAAGGATGCACTTCGCGTCAAGCAGTACGTGGATGACAGAGAGGTTATTGATGCAGCAAGACGTTGTCTCTGAGGTCGAGCAGTACCTGTGGTATCGCGCGAGCATAGAGGCCCTCACCGTAATGTGAGTTAAGGCAGTTGTATTAAACGGAAATTACGTTGCAATATAGGGCTTTGTAGCCAAATAAGTGGGGAATAATATGGTGTATTGGAATCCTGAATAAAACCTGCCTGCTTTCAGAGATAAAGTGTTGTATTATTTAAACACATTCCCACTTGTTTATTTCTATTTTGAATAAAAGGACAAACAAAATCTTGTGCTTATTCACTTCATTGATTCCTGTCGCAAGCATCTAATGAACTTTTCTTTCTCACTTCCGCTTTGAGCGCTTTGGCCATTTTCTATCAATTATATTTCCTGTTCTTCAGCTTTTTCACTGAGAATTTCTTGCATCCCCTATGACACAGTCTTCCGTCAAAAGCATTACAATGTGACCAGGCCACTCTATCGCTCAAGCAACTCTTTTCAACAGCAAAAGCAGACAAGTTAGCAGACGAAAGCTTTCTATATCGCTAGCGTCGAAGCGGAGAGGACGGGAACTTCGTCTGACGGTTAGCTGAATGACTGACAACCAGAGAAACACGAACGAACACCATCGAATGCGAACCGAACACTATAGGCTGCAGTTCTCCCGCAGTCACCTGCCGTTTACAGCACAGAAAATTCTCGTTCGCTGATGCAGAGATCAGTTTGGATTCCGTAGAAACGTTGGAACACGTGAGGGATTACTGACCCTACGACTTATCTTAGAAGAAAGATTAAGG
Source organism: Schistocerca cancellata (assembly GCF_023864275.1). Classification (NCBI taxonomy): domain Eukaryota; kingdom Metazoa; phylum Arthropoda; class Insecta; order Orthoptera; family Acrididae; genus Schistocerca; species Schistocerca cancellata. Next base: position 490,806,471 of record NC_064626.1, on the reverse strand, counting down.
AAATACAAACCTACGTTTCTAGCATTTGTAGACTTAGCGAAAGCTTTTGACAACGTGGATTGGGATACTCTCTTTCAAATTCTGAAGGTGGCAGGGGTAAAATACAGGGAGCGAAAGGCTATTTACAATTTGTACAGAAACCAGATGGCAGTTATAAGAGTCGAGGGGCATGAAAGGCAAGCAGTCGTTGGGAAGGGAGTGAGACAGGGTTGTAGCCTATCCCCGATGTTATTCAATCTGTATATTGAGCAAGCAATAAAGGAAACAAAAGAAAAGTTCGGAGTAGGTATTAAAACCCATGGAGAAGAAATAAAAACTTTGAGGTTCGCCGATGACATTGTAATTCTGTCAGAGACAGCAAAGGACTTGGAAGAGCAGTCGAATGGAATGGACAGTGTCTTGAAAAGAGGGTATAAGATGATCATCAACAAAAGCAAAACGAGTATAATGGAATGTAATCGAATTAAGTCGGGTGATGCTGAGGGAATTAGATTAGGAAATGAGACCCTTAAAGTAGTAAAGGAGTTTTGCTATTTGGGGAGCAAAATAACTGATGATGGACGAAGTAGAGAGGATATAAAATGTAAACTGGCAATGGGAAGGAAAGCGTTTCTGAAGAAGAAAAATTTGTTAACATCGAGTATAGATTTAAATGTCAGGAAGTCGTTTCTGAAAGTATTTGTATGGAGTGTAGCCATGTATGGAAGTGAAACGTGGACGATAAATAGTTTAGACAAGAAGAGAATAGAAGCTTTCGAAATGTGGTGCTACAGAAGAATGCTGAAGATTAGATGGGTAGATCACATAACTAATGAGGAGGTATTGAATAGAATTGGGGAGAAGAGGAGCTTGTGGCACAACTTGACTAGAAGAAGGGATCGGTTGGTAGGACATGTTCCGAGACATGGAGGGATCACCAATTTAGTATTGGAGGGCAGCGTGGAGGGTAAAAATCGTATAGGGAGACCAAGAGATGAATACACTAAGCAGATTCAGAAGGATGTAGGCTGCAGTAGGTACTGGGAGATGAAGAAGCTTGCACAGGATAGAGTAGCATGGAGAGCTGCGTCAAACCAGTCTCAGGACTGAAGTCCACAACAATAACAACAACAACAACTGATGCACTCCTCCCTGGGTTTGCTCCGGTACTCATATCTGGATCTGTCTCCGATTCTCTAGCGTTGCTATATATTCAACTACTGTTTTGGTCAACATTTCATTCTTTAACCTGCACTAAGTTATCAGAATAGCCGGAGACTATTAATGGACAGTGGCATGGAGGTGTGTCCACCATTCACATTTATGGCACATTGAACTCTTCTGGGGACATTTTAGCGAAGATTCAGACTGTCAGGGATTGAGGAAAAGCAGCCCATTCTTCCTTAAGAACTTCAATCGCAGAAGATAGAGATATTGTGCGCACCAAGTCACCGCAAATTTATTCCTTTGTAACTCTGTGTTGGCAAGTCCGTTTCAAGAGTGTTATTATGCACAATCCACTGCCGAACAAAAAAAATGGCTCTGAGCACTATGGGACTTAACTGCTACGGTCATCAGTCCCCTAGAACTTAGAACTACTTAAACCTAACTAACCTAAGGACAGCACACAACACCCAGCCATCACGAGGCAGAGAAAATCCCTGACCCCGCCGGGAATCGAACCCGGGAACCCGGGCGTGGGAAGCGAGAACGCTACCGCACGACCACGAGATGCGGGCACTGCCGAACAGATGCTACTTAATAACACGGTGCATTCTCACGTTAATACCATCAGTAATCGCCCTCAGACTGGTCCTCTACTGCACTCAGTGCCCAATGCTGTAAAATGTGTACATATGTTTTCGAATTCAGCGTCTTCTTAGGGGGAATAAGAGGACCAAATCCTAACTGCAAAAAGCAACCCCACACTGTAACGCTGCCTCCTCCTCATTTCCTTTAGTGCTACACAGGCAACGTTCTCGAAACATTCACCAACACCGAAACCAAAATCTTCCATCCACAGTGTATGGCATGAACCATAACTCGAAACTTTTGTCCACTCTCCTTCAGTGTCTGTTTTTACACCATTTCAAGTCGCGCTCGTGTGTCCTATGAAGATCTGCTCAACCACTGTACCCCTTTTTTTTAATCTCTCTAGGCGTAGGCATTCCGCCAGCTGACCTGTTGGTAACAGTTTTGAACTCACGAGTGATTCCTTCCGAGGTTTCACGAGATATCTTACAGCCACTTTCCGTAATGCTCGACGCTCCCTGACCGTCGTTGTACAAAGTTGGTCGGTCGTCGTCTACCTCTGCCTGTTCCTTCACGTTCCTACTTCACAATCAAATACCAACAGATTTAGCAGAGTCGGAATGCTCCTCATGAACCTGTTATTCAGCTGACATGCAACGACGAGTCCTCGTTCGAAGTCTCTGAGCTCTCCGGATCGACCCATTTTACTGACAGCACAAAATTTTCCACCTCCTTCTATAATGGCTGGCACGATGCCCGTGATATCTAGTGCTCTATTCCCCGTTACACAGAGATGTACAGATACAGTTGATCGGATATTATATGCTTAACTATTCTCTCTTTTCGCTTCATGTTACCTACGAGACGTTTTTCTTCTGGTCTCGTTGTTGGAAGTCTTAATTCTTTACTCGCGCATTCGCTCTGGGTTTTCAACATTCTCCCGTAAGACCGCAAGTCATAAGCCTCTAACCACTCCACTTGAGTTTCTCCCATTTGTGAGTTTCCTGAGCCGGCCGTTGTGGCCGAGCGGTTCTAGGCGCTTCAGTCCGGAACCGCGCTGCTGCTACGGTCGCAGGTTCGAATCCTGCCTCGCCTCGGTTATGGGTGTGTGTGGTGTCCTTAGGTTAGTTAGGTTTAAGTAGTTCTAAGTCTAGGGGACTGATGACCTCTGATGTTAAGTCCCATAGTGCTCAGAGCCATTTGTACAATTTTTTGTGAGTTTCCTGTTGTTCCGTACGAAAAACACTTGCAGGCACAACTGCGGGTTGAACTACAGGATATAAAATATTAGTTCACTTTATTACAATAATATAGATTTCAAGATGTACTTATCTTCGTACAACCCATTCGTACAGTAATGTTTTCAGTATTTACAACTGTCTCTGAATAGTTAAGTATTACTGGGTACCATCAAATTTACAAGACACTGCACTTGAAGAAAAACGGACTTAAAGTTCACATTAATATCTGCCTAAGACATGTAAACTGGTGGCCTTTATAAGACGATGCGGTCGTCTTTATCGTTGACTGCAAACTGGGCCGAGCGTTCTTGTGCCCAGTCGTAAGCAGACAGCCGATTGCGGCAACGTAGCCAAGTTCTAGCAGGCGTGGCAAGGTCCGCGTTTCTCATTAACTGGCGTGGCATGCAGCGATTACATTTTTCTGTTGTTTCGTTGCTAGGTGCCAAACTTACTTTTAAAACTCGTTCTTCGGACGACATCACAGTTCCATTAATTGTGTGAGTTCTGATATTTTATCTTTTTGGCTGTTTAAGTTTTTGGTGAGTGGTACATCGTGTAATCTGCCCCCTCCTTCCTTCTTCCATCTATTGTCCACATTAAACAATGCCCAGTCCAAGTAATTAATAAGCAAAGTCTTTTATGAAGATCTGAGAGGAGCGAGGATCACAATAAACTTCCAAGTTCACTGAACTTGTCATGCTGAGAAGGCTCCAGTTCTTGTCTAGGGGTCTGATTCTTGAAGCTGAAAATCTGACATCAACTCCTCACGGTTGGTCTGAACTAAATAAATTGGAAGATTGTTGTTGCAGTTTCTGCTGATTTTCTCACTATATCATACAGTATTTTGATGTTTCTCACTTTAACAAAGCCTAAATCACATGGTTCGCACCTATTATACAAACTACGTCCAATCACATCAAAGGCAAGCTTACGACTCTCACACTCTGAGGAAATAACAATATTCCAAAGACTTCACAATTTTTCTTAACAAATGAATTTCTACTACTTTCGTTACATTATTAATTTGATTATTATTTCGTAAGTAAATCTAGAAATAAACATATTAAACTGTATACAGTTGCTAATTAATAATAGAAATTTTAAGTGAGCAAATAATTCGTAATTTCGAATGTTTCTAAAAAAAATTAACTGTACATTCAGAACTAGTACTTATCGATTATCATATCAAACTAAAATATTTTATAAAGTAAGTCCTTTTCATAAATTTTAGCTTGAAATATAACATATTGTGTATAAAATTATATGAAAGTTTTCAGAAAAGCATCTGAGATACTACTGACCGGTCCAAAATTCGGAAAATAATACTGGTATCGAGAAGTACTGTTGAGTAGAAGTAAGGCGGATGTCCCGTTACAATCGCACCTGTCAGTTCTTTGCCTAGCGTCTTTGTCGGGCACGGATAGTGAGAGAGTTGCGACATCTCTCAGCAGGACAGTACGCCTCTGTTCATAGGAGTCGTAGGATTCGTGGGGAGTAGAATAGCGATAGTCGTAAATTACTAAGGACTTTACTGTGAATAAAGTGCACCACTTGCAAAAATGGCTTCCATTTAAAAAAAAAAAAAAAACAAAAAGAGATCTGCTCATGTCCAATCCTCAAAAAGAGTCACAATTATTAATGGTATGTCGATCCAGTTTTGTCAGTTGTAATAGGGAAAAAATTAATGTGGTGCTGTTGACCCTCAAATGAGACGGATGGCATTGTACATTGCCCATGCTCTTTTTTCACACTGGGATGTGCCGCAATTATGGTTTTTCACAGATCTTATTTTGTCTCAAAGTTTATATTCTTTGATTTCAGCAGCTGTCTTTTTACAGAAAGCGCTCTTGATTTCTCAGTCGCTGCTACCGTCTCTTTCTTACGATTTCCTTCTCTGTCTATTCTGCTTCTGACATAGCAAAATTCTTTCAGCTCTTAGAAAGTCTGTTTCGCAAGATCGGCATTTAGCCATGCACTGTGTCCAACTACTGGGCACACCATTATCTCAGTTTTGTTTTTGTTTATTTGCATGTTGCAGATGTCAGTTAGCACACCTACGTTTTACTGAGCATTCGAGTCGATTCCCGATCACTTACAGCGACTGCTGCTTGTCAAGGTTTCGTGGTCTACGATGTTTTCATCTTTTTTCACTGTCATACAAGAATCTAGAGGTGCTACGTGCACGAAAATTAAACTCTCCGTCATCCTTCTGTTTTACCTGATGAGTTACACAAAATCATAAGGAGCCATTACAGCTAATATGTTTAATATTTGCCGCAATTTTCACCATTTGCTAATAATAATAAAAACTTCAGTTACATTTCATCATAAAGATGAGGAAACTTCTGTGTTTTGCAATTGACGTTCTTGAGTAGGAGGCATTTTTCGCCTATTCTTCTTTGATATTTTCAGTGGACAATTATTTAATCATGCATATATTGACGTGACAGTGATAGTGACTCTATGGTAGTTTGTTGGATCTAGCTGCTTCTATCGACAATTGTAGATTTGTGGTTTTTACTTACTTTCACTTTTGTATAGTATTTTATCCACCCTGTAGTCGTATATAATGTAATAATAAGCAAGAAGTTGCATGAAAGAAATTTAATTTCTTTATCGGTTTCGGCCACTTAGTAAACTTTTTCAGAAGGTTGTACCTGTCACACTATTTGCAAGTGTCAACACATTATTGTTAACACTCGCAAGTAATGCGATAGATATAACCTTCCGAAGTAGGGCACGTAGTGCCTGAAACCTGTATAGAAATTAAATTTCTTTTACGCAACTGACTGCCTATTGTTTAGTTATATTTATTTTTGTGTTCCGTTCATACACACATTTGTTGTCCTATATGTGCTAAACGCAAATGGTATAGGTTTCGATCAGTAAATGTTTCTTTGCACATAACTTGTAGAGTAGAAGACTGCACCTGCTTGCGCAGCTCTGTCATATATGCCTTACAGCTGACTGAAGGATCATGGCTACTGACTGCGGCATCATGGGAGAGTGGAATGGAGAGTTGGGATGGGATTGGAGGAAGATTGGGTGACCGGACACTGTGTTTGCGTGCGTACGTTTGTGTGTGTGTGTGTGTGTGTGTGTGTGTGTGTGTGTGTGTGTGTGTGTGTGTAAACGAGAGCGCCATTACAGCTACTTTTAATCGTCATTCTGCTTTTCCCTTATTGAACATCGTACGTAACTATGTTTAGTGCCCGTTGCTTGGTAACGATCGTCCGTTGCTACGTTTCACTGGACGTAGTGTTTGCGGCTTCCCGTCCGACGAGGATGATGAACTACATGGCTCGACACCTGTTTCAATACCTCTTTCACTTGTTGAGCACATAAAGTCATCATCGTACTCCTCGGGTACACTGACCGTACTGTCTAGCGTTTACATCACACATTCCACTGATTCATATTGCAGAAATGCTAATATTTCATCTTCCACTTCTTTTTCAGTCTGCGATATTCCTTGTATTCCTTCCTGACGAAATATTCGGCGACTATTGTATAGATATGACGTAATGTTTGCTTTATTTATCGTTGCCATTACCTTGCCTTGTATCAACACCACTAGCACTGTAGCACTGTTGTGAGTTATTCATAGACTAAGCAGTTCAACTACGCTCCGTAGCCTCATGCTGTGCTCACCATGGGATACTTCCAATACCGCCCCTTATTGCCATTAGTAGGCAATAATGTGGCTGAATGATAGGCAGTATGTGGGGCATCGAATGCCGTAAAAATCATTGACCTTTTGTGACCTAGCGTTCAAGGGGTCTCTTGTGAGGAATCAGATAGCATAGCAGAAATTCGTTTGAGCCCTTCATCGGTCACAACAATGTTGCTATTTACAAAATATTTCTCCAGTTGATAATGGTGAGACCATTAGAACGCCTAGCAGCTGAATAAATTAGATAAGAAAAGAAGTCCCTTGGTGACAAAGAATGCTTCTTGAATGGTTCAAATGACTCTGAGCACTATGGGCCTTAACATCTATGGTCATCAGTCCCCTAGAACTTAGAACTACTTAAACCTAACTAACCTAAGGACATCACACACATCCATGCCCGAGGCAGGATTCGAACCTGCGACCGTAGCAGTCGCGCGGCTCCGGACTGAGCGCCTAGAACCGCTAGACCACCGCGGCCGGCGCTGCTTGAATGAGTTTGAGCAGAAAACACATATTAGTTTAAACATGTACAGTGAAAAGTATCGTGCAGTAGACAGTTACCAAAGCAGAAGTTGCCAGTTTGGGAGCCATTTGTATATACAGGGTGTTTCAAAAATGACCGGTATATTTGAAACGGCAATAAAAACTAAACGAGCAGCGATAGAAATACACCGTTTGTTGCAATATGCTTGGGACAACAGTACATTTTCAGGCAGACAAACTTTCGAAATTACAGTAGTTACAATTTTCAACAACAGATGGCGCTGCGGTCTGGGAAACTCTATAGTACGATATTTTCCACATATCCACCATGCGTAGCAATAATATGGCGTAATCTCTGAATGAAATTACCCGAAACTTTTGACAACGTGTCTGGCGGAATGGCTTCACATGCAGATGAGATGTACTGCTTCAGCTGTTCAATTGTTTCTGGATTCTGGCGGTACACCTGGTCTTTCAAGTGACCCCACAGAAAGAAGTCACAGGGGTTCATGTCTGGCGAATAGGGAGGCCAATCCACGCCGCCTCCTGTATGTTTCGGATAGCCCAAAGCAATCACACGATCATCGAAATATTCATTCAGGAAATTAAAGACGTCGGCCGTGCGATGTGGCCGGGCACCATCTTGCATAAACCACGAGGTGTTCACAGTGTCGTCTAAGGCAGTTTGTACCGCCACAAATTCACGAAGAATGTCTAGATAGCGTGATGCAGTAATCGTTTCGGATCTGAAAAATGGGCCAATGATTCCTTTGGAAGAAATGGCGGGCCATACCAGTTCTGTTTGAGGATGCAGGGACGATGGGACTGCAACATGGGGCTTTTCGGTTCCCCATATGCGCCAGTTCTGTTTATTGACGAAGCCGTCCAGGTAAAAATAAGCTTCGTCAGTAAACCAAATGCTGCCCACATGCATATCGCCGTCATCAATCCTGTGCACTATATCGTTGGCGAATGTCTCTCGTGCAGCAATGGTAGCGGCGCTGAGGGGTTGCCGCGTTTGAATTTTGTATGGATAGAGGTGTAAACTCTGGCGCATGAGACGATACGTGGACGTTGGCGTCATTTGGACCGCAGCTGCAACACGGCGAACGGAAACCCGAGGCCGCTGTTGGATCACCTGCTGCACTAGCTGCGCGTTGCCCTCTGTGGTTGCCGTATGCGGTCGCCCTACCTTTCCAGCACGCTCATCCGTCACGTTCCCAGTCCGTTGAAATTTTTCAAACAGATCCTTTATTGTATCGGTTTTCGGTCCTTTGGTTACATTAAACCTCCGTTGAAAACTTCGTCTTGTTGCAACAACACTGCGTTCTAGGCGGTGGAATTCCAACACCAGAAAAATCCTCTGTTCTAAGGAATAAACCATGTTGTCTACAGCACACGTGCACGTTGTGAACAGCACACGCTTACAGCAGAAAGACGACGTACAGAATGGCGCACCCACAGACTGCGTTATCTTCTATATCTTTCACATCACTTGCAGCGCCATCTGTTGTTTAAAATTGTAACTACTGTAATTTCGAAAGTTTGTCCGCCTGAAAATGTACTGTTGTCCCAAGCATATTGCAACAAACGGTGTATTTCTATCGCTGCTCGTTTAGTTTTTATTGCCGTTTCAAATATACCGGTCATTTTTGAAACACCCTGTAGGTAGCGTAATTTAGTAAACGCAAGTCCCTGAAAATGTATTGCGTACTGAAATTCGTTGAATAAGGCATTATAATTCTAATTTGGCTGGGTGCTCAGAGCCTTACTACAGTTTACTTTACCTCTTCTTATTGTAAAGCGTTTCCTGTTTTTCTGAGAAAACATAAGTGCTATACTCCTTGCAAAATCCACTTCTGAGATGAATATTAGCAACCTGAATGAAGAAAAACGCCTTCTTTCTCTAATCAGATTAGTACGTTTTACTGAGAGAAAGTTACTGAAATTCCTAGAATGAATTCTTACTATTGTTAATTAATTCACTTTAACATCGTCCTTTCTAGTGGAGTAATCCGTTAAAAGTTCATAACCTGCTTTGATCTCGACTGTAGTGATTAGCTCTCCTGTTTATCTTTTGCGAAGTTAAAATTGAAACTCTCAAGCAGCATGAAGATGAGCTGTTGCCTTCTATTACTCATAAACAGCTTAACGTCTCCTTTATTATTGGAACCACTTACGAAAGCTAATGAAATTATGAAATTGGCGGAACGCCCCGCTCACCTCGAGTTCTGTTCGCCACCTATGCAGGTTGTCTGACAATTATAGGACAAGGAAATAAGAAATGATGAAAATAGACAAATATTCGAAAACCAATGGTTTCCACGATACGTTGTATGTAGTTATGCCAATGGTACAATGTCTAAGGCTACGTTTGGAGTAAGATATGGTGAAAGTGTGCGCTTGATGAATGATAGTGCACCAGCACCCTTTCGTGTGTGCGTGTTTATGTCTGTGTGTGTGTGTGTGTGTGTGTGTGTGTGTGTGTGTGTGTGTGCGTGCGTGAGAATACAAAGTACGCCAACCGTTGTGGCCGAGCGGTCCTAGACGCTTCAGTCCGGAACCGCGCTGCTGGTACGGTCGCAGGTTCGAATCCTGCCTCGGGCATGGATGTGCGTGATGTACTAAGGTTAGTTAGGCTTAAGTAGTTCTAAGTTCTAGGGGACTGATGAGCTCAGATGTTAAGTCCCATAGTGCTTAGAGCCATTTGAACCACTTGAATACACAGTACGAATCTTAGAGAACAAGTATATCGGTAGCAGCTGGCCAGTATCGTGGCCTCCAGATCTCCCAATCTGAACCCGTTTGATTTTTTGATTTTTTGTTTGTTTTTGTGTGTGCCTGGATGTTTAACACATTCTTGTATTCCAGGCATGTTGATACAGTCTATGAACTCCGACAATACATCGTGGTTGGTTGTGAATGCATTCGGAACACGCTTGGGATCTTTGAGCATGTTTCGATGAGGAGTCGTGCTGAAGCGTACCTGCACATGCACGGTGGCCACATGGAACACTTGTTGTAAGGTGCTTGTCTTCAAGTGTACATCTGCTGTTTAGAAATGGAGGCGTCTGTTATAAGGTGGTAACGTACTCAGAACGTAAAACATAGTATTGGAGAAACCATTGATATCAAGGTCCAAATATGGATTTGAATCTTCATCTTTTCGAGGCACCATGACTGCTCTGTTAAGTTTCGGGTGAGGAGCTGTATAAATTATTCTAATATTTCGGCTGTATATTCTTCAGTAATGTTCAGATTGAGATGAAAGAGTGACGTTCCAGCACTCGCTACTTCCTTTTAAACTCGCGAACCGCACCACTACATATGCAGCCGCAGACACACAAGTGCCAGAGACGTAGATCGGCGGCGAAGAAGTAAACATATGCACGAATAGATCTGTGGCTGCACGGTCTATCCACGCTGCGATGTCGGTGTTTTATTCTGAGCTGCTCTGTGCTGACATCTTTGCAAGCTTATGCAGAAAGCACTGGACTCCATGACTTATCCTAGATGAAGCCGCTGTCTGCATCAGTTAAATTCGTCGCCAAGGGAATTTCAGTTGCCTCTTTCACCGCCGAGTACCAAAAAGTCGAAGTAGATGCTAAAATTTTCGCCTTTTCCATACAACATAGTGCACTTTATTGTTACTGGTCAATATGTCACAGTCAATTTATTGTCCAGGTGTATCTGCGGTGTTCCGTACATCTTTCATGGTGCGTACGAGTCATCTGCCTGATGTATGAGAGGCCACATTTGCAGAGGACGTTGTAAAGTCCAGTCTTCCGGAGCATCTAATCATCTTTAACGTAGCCCAATAGTACTGCTGTCTTCGGAGAGGGCAAAAAATCACTTTTATTTTGTGTTTGCTGGGAATCCTTCCTATTTTTGACGATAGGCTCCCCACATATGGCAGGAAAGAAATGAATTTTTTTGATGCCTCATGCCCACCTTTGGTTTTAACCGTACCGCCTTACGTATCTGCTGTGGAGCGTTTCCGTTGACTTCACAAACTGTAAGCGTAGAAGCTCATCCTGTAGACTGCTCTCGTCACCAATGATGTGCGTTCTATGAACTAATGTTCTGGGAAGGCTCATTGTCTGGGAAGGATGGTGACAGCTATTTGTATGTAGATATAAATCAGTATGAGTATGTTTCCTATGCACAACATGTACCAAAGTGCCATCATATTTGCGTCGAACCAAAATATCAAAAAATGGAAAACAAAAATGGAAAATCGGGGATGCCTTCCATTTTTTGAAGATGTGTCTGCTTTTCAGTTTCCATTGTAAAATAGATTGACGAAATTCAGAAGGTTCAAAATTCTTGTAATTTATCTTCACCAAGGGCCCACACTTGAAACGTGTCGTCAACATATTCCAAAAATACTGTGGGCGTTCAGCTAGCGGATTCCAGCGCCTTTTCCTCGATGTGTTTCATAAATAAGTTGGGGAACAAGGACGACCCATGGCGATATTGACAAGCCTGTTCAAAAAAATCAGGAAGAGGAGGAAGCGGAATTTATGCAGCAGCACAATCGATATTTAATTAGCTTTCTTCATTGTCCCGTACAAGCCACTTTCGTTTGTATCGTTTGTACTTACGGTTGTCAGGTGCCAGGTTTACTGCATCTGTCATAGAAGTTTTCCTCGAGACGCTGAAAAGCAACAGATTTCTGGTTACTGCCGCAAGAGTGGCAAACATTCTTTATCATCTATGCATCTACGCTAAGTTGTGAAAGAAAATGAAACTGCAGCTCTGTACAGTCTGTTGTAAACTTGTACACTCTAAAAAAATACGATGCACCACAAAGCAGTTATCCAAATTGGACAAAACCGGTCGATGTGACAAACAAATTATCATTTCAGAAAAGTTCGATGATTTATTCAAGAGAAAGAGATTCACAAACTGATCAAGTCAATAACATGTTGGACCACTTCTGATATTTACGGAAGCATTTATTCGGCTTATCATTTATGGCGTTGTAGGATGTCCTTCAGAGGGGTATTGTGTCAAATTCGGCCCAATGGCCGGTTCAAAACACAGATATGGTTGGAGGACCCTACCCATAATGCTCCAAATGGTCTCGATTGAGGAGAGATCTGGCGCCCTGCTGGAGAAGTTAGGATTGGGCAAACTCGAAGGCAAACAGTAGAAACTCTAGCCGTGTTCGGGTGGCTATTAACTTACTGAAATGTAAGCCCAGGATAACTTTTTCATGAAGGGCACGAAAGTGGATCATAGAATATCGTCGACGTACCGCTGTGCTGTAAGGCTGACGCAGATGACAATCAGATGAGTATTGATGTGGAATTGGGACCTCAAACCATCCCTCCGGGTGTTCTGTCCCTATGGCGGGCGACTGTCGGCTTGGTAACCCACTGCCGTCTGATGCGTCTCCAGACACGGCTTCGCTAATCATTAGCTCAGTTCTAAGCGTGACTGATCGTTGCAGACAATTCAACTCCAGTCAACGAGTTTCCAGGCCCTGACGACGAGAAATGACTTGTCTGGGGAATACCCTCGTGTAGTTCGCTGTGTAGGGGATGCGAGAGATCTCAATTTCGTCTTGCTTGCTGTCGCTGTCACTGACTGTCTCATCGATAGTCTCTCTCCTGCGGTACTATCTTCCATCCTACGTGTCTTTCATGCTCATGCTTATTCTAAAATCCGGTTTCCTCAGCGAGAAGAAGGCAGATTCGGGGAATGGCTGTGACGCTGTTTGTCGGCACACAGTTCCGGATTTAGCTAATGTGAACCCAGGGTTCGCGGGAACGGACACATGCGGATTCCAAAAAGGGAACATTACTGTTTGATTCAACGTTGACGTTGGAGGTGGAGGATATAAACACTCGAAGCGGCGGCTTGATTGACGATTCGTATTCCATCAAAGAAACTCACATTCTTTCACTCCAATTTAACATTCATTACATATGTGGAAGTGTTTGTTATTGAAACAACGATGGGGTCTGGCTTTTGGGAAACTTACCACAACCAGCTGTCCTGTACTTCCCGGTAAAAATAAAACAAGACAGAAACAATTTACACCACCATGGCCCGAACTATTTATATTCGGGTCGTAAGACCACTTGTTATCCTATTAGCGAGCCTTAGCCGTCTCGAGTACGGAGACGAGTGTGTCAATGCTCGGTCCAATAAATATCGACACTAACAAGTTGAAATGTTAAACAGCCACAAAAAAATTTTAGGTGCTCACTAGGCAAGATATTAGTCCCCTCCTTACAAGAGCACAGGGTCGCTTTGGGGGGCTGTAAGTGGTGTAGAATGGTAACAGGCGCCCACGTGACCCTCCATCAGTGCCGTCAGTCATGGCAGTGTTCATGTACCAGTCAGTTTTTTGGAACATGAGCGGTATCATAGGGCGACGTGGGTTTTTCGAGAAAAGTAGATAGGAGCTATCCTGCGTGAAAGAAGTTGTCGGTTTTGCTACTGCCCAACGTATGTGTCAGGTACGGTGTACCACTAGGAGCCATGTGCAAGGCGCGTTCAGTAAGTGATGGAACACATTTTTTTCAGGATTCCAACACACCACATAAGTCGACACTCTTTTAGCTACAAAACACTCTTTTTGAACATAGCCTCCATTCTGTGTGGGAGGACCCATATGCCTGCAAGGTACCACTCTACTGGTCGACGTCGGAGCAAACGTCTTGCATCAACACCCTGCTCATCATCCATGTACTGCTTCCAATGAGTGCATCCTTAATTGGGATCGTCCTTAGTTCTTCTTTATGAACTTTTAGGCAGCGAAGAACCCAGCGGGCACACACCTTTGAGTACCTAACTAGTGGAGGAGTGTGGCGGCATTACCACATAAGCGGTGAAGTGTTTAAATGTGATCCATCGATCACTGCTTTCGAACACGGTAGGCGTCACAGGTGTGTGCGGCCGGCTGGCATGCGGGAAATCGTACAGATTTGCGCGACCTTATAGCAATGGTGACGGACGATTCACCCAACGATGCTTTTGTTCACTGCCACGTCTCCCTACGCATTCTGCAAGCGCCTATGAATATTTGCGATGCTGTGGTTGGCTCTGAGCACTATGGGACTTAACAGCTATGGTCATCAGTCACCAAGAACTTAGAACTACTTAAACCTAACTAACCTAAGGACAGCACACAACACCCAGTCATCACGAGGCAGAGCCGGCCGTGGTGGCCAAGCGGTTAAAGGCGCTACAGTCTGGAACCGCGCGGCCGCTACGCTCGCAGGTTCGAATCCTGCCTCGGGCATGGATGTGTGTGATGTCCTAAGGTTAGTTAGGTTTAAGTAGTTCTACGTTCTAGGGGACTGTGTTTTGGGGGTGTTTCTGGGACCATGACTTGTTACCCCTCTTTCAGATTAGCGCGATCCTAAATATGGATATTTAATTCAACATTTTCTGTTGGCAAGTATTGCTGCTTCTTCCACATGATGAAAAGTACTCTACGGACACTCCCGTCTTTCAATGTGAAAACACCCTTGTTCACAGGGCTGCGGACATATCTGTATATTTCTCAATTTACCACCACGAAGACATACCATTGCAGCTCGACAGTCCCGCTAAATCGTCCTGCATTAATCCCATAGAAGACGTGTAGGACTATTTTTGGAACAGTCACTAAAACGTTGCATGAGGTGTCGGTTGAGCTGTGTACCATACCCCAAAGACAAATTTGGTAATTTGTGGTAAGTTCTATGGGACCAAACTACTGAGGTCATCAGTCCCTTAGCTTACACACTACTTAAACTAACTTGCGCTAAAGGCAAGACACACACCCATGCCCTAGGGAGGAGTCGAACCTCCGCCAGGTGGAGTCCGCGAAACGTGACAAGTCGCCTGAGACCGCACCGCTATCCCGCGCGGCAGACCTCCAAGAGGCTACAAGTCCGATCCCTGCAGGGAAGTAGACTTCCCTATAAGATCGTGCGAATTTAAGAGAAATAAGGTCGCACAATGGTTAACATCTTCCTAAACGAAAATTACTACAGGTGTCCCATTTAAGCATCGAAGTACATGCACTACACCTCACACGGATATATTAATGAAGGGACTCATCTAACTACAAAAGGAAACTAGCAAGCACTATAAGAATTTAATATATTGCCATAGCCACGCGGTTTGAGGCGCCATGGCACGGACTGCGTGGCCCCTCCCGCCGGAGGTTCGAGTCCACCCTCGGCCATGGGTGTGTGTGTGTTGTTCTTAGTTTAAGTAGTGTGCAAGTCTAGGGACCGATGTCCTCAGTAGTTTAGTCCCTTAGGAGTTCACACACATTTGAACATTTATATTGCCATAAGAAATCAAATAAAATGTTTATCGATCATGTACACATTTAATAAATAGGCTGAACGTTGTAATTATGAACTGCAACATTCAGACAAGTGGGTTGAACATGAAAACAGAAGAAGAGATACGTTTCACAGTAGTGAAGATGAACAAGTGCTCATAGCTCTTAAGATATAGTCATTACAGCCAAAGTTTACTGGACTTTTTTCATGTTTTGATCCACAATATCACTTCGCAAACTACGGAAAACAAATACCTTGCAGTATAAAAGATTGTTTTCACAGTATCGAAATGGGAAGAGGCCATAGCTATTCAAGTATGCATTTTACGGCCCACGTTTGCTATACTTTCTGGTTACAGTGTACTTTCAACCCTATGCATACATACTCTTTCACATCCCAGCAACCGTTATGTTCTGACCTTTCTCTCAAAACTTAGGTGGATGTGCCAGTGTAGGTTCTCTGGCCAATTGCAGCAGACTGTCGGGGTTCCGTCCAATAACAATTTTATAAACAAGTTTAATAAATTCCGTATCTGACGGATTTTGTCATGGTTAACGAATAGTGGTGTCACGCCAGGAGGAAGGCAGAGAATCTCTTCCACGACACGACAGTTTTTCAACCACAGCCAGTCGATAGGTTTGCCTGGTAACGCACGCAGGGAATCGCACCTCCAACAGAAAAAAAAAATAATACTCTGTGCCAACCGCAGGCTGTTTTGCTTGGATTTAAACAAATATTACTGATTGGTGCAGTCGCGACCATGAGCTGGTCCCCTGAGCCCAGAGATTTCAACCTGGCTTTCAGATCTTATCTCGCCAATCTCTTTATACCTGAGCGGGGGCGGCTTTCAGCACCGAACAAATTTAGGAGACTCCGAAGTTAATTTACCTGACAGCAGTCAGCTAAAGAAACCTCCCACAGTTGCAGAAAATAACAGGTGTCCTTCGCCGCAATAAAAGGAGGGATGAAGAAGTAATCAGCAGTGCAGTGTCCGGTAGCAGAGAATAATGTCTGTAAGTTTCTCGGAGCGTTAAATCTTTAACTATACTGACTACTGGTATTTGCATAATGCGCTATAAAATACGGCCGGCCGGAGTGGCCGTGCGGTGCTAGGCGCTACAGTCTGGAACCGAGCGACCGCTACAGCGCAGGTTCGAATCCTGCCTCGGGATGTGTGTGATGTCCTTACGTTAGTTAGGTTTAATTAGTTTTAAGTTCTAGGCAACTGATGACCTCAGCAGCTAAGTCGCATAGTGCTCAGAGCCATGTGAACCATTTTTTTTAAATATAAAATACGTTGCTTGACAGTTCGAGCATAAATCATCAATGAGAGGGCTTCAGTTGGATGTTGCTTTACCCGTTGAAACAAACTCTCTTCTTCGCCGAGTTGATAATATTTTCAAGGCTTTAAGATATGTTGCATCTTATTAGTGTGATGTGGATGACAGAGCTTTTGTACGGTGTGTTTACGTTTCCGTCAACGCCCATGACGCCACTGTACTGGTGTTGCAGGTCGAGAGCGGCGCCTGCCGCTGTCCCCGATGCCCGCCAGGAAGGGGTTGCTGGCGCCCCAGAACACGTTCCTCGACACCATCGCCACTCGCTTTGATGGAACCCGTAAGTAGAACAGCAGCTCCTGCGCCTGAAGGCAGGACCCGAATTCTGCCGCTCTACATGTCAGAACATCATCGACTGTCACCTACGGCTATTCCGTATCACCGTCTACATTGAGTGATCTCGCTGCTCGGATCTACTTTCTCTCTGCTGAGACCCACTGCTTTCTATGATTCAGATGATGCCTTCTAGGAAATCAAAGTTTAGCCCTCTCACAGTGTGGAGTATTTTTCAAGCAATGACAAGTATATTACAACGCGTCTTGGTATATTTGAAAAAAAATATTATCTGCAAAACATATAGCAACATAGGAAAACTTGCAGTAGTTAGCAAGAAAACGCGTTTTTGCAAGTTGCACGTAAGGTTTGACTTACATAGCAAGAGGCGTTTTGCCTTTTGACGCATATGGTTTGTAATAATACATGAATATCCGTTTCCCCATATTGGTTTTAGTTTTAAAACAGGTAACGTAAATATTTTATAAAAAATGGGAAGGTACTACAGAGAAACAAGGAACTTCTAAACTGCGAGGAACCACACCAAAAGATGGCGTTCGGTGGTGGACCGAAATCATCCCCCAACCCAGACTCTAAACCCCCATCTGTAAATGAGCCTGAGGCAATACTAAATCATATGGAACATTTCAGGGCGTCAGGGGAAAATCAGATAACAGCCGAATTGTGGAAGTATGTTATCAACATGGAATCGTCTTACTCCAGAAACTTTTTGAGGAAATATGGAAGAAAGGAATCATTCCAGAGGAATGGAAAATGGCCCTGATACACCCTCTTCCTAAATCTGATCCCAACAACTATAGAGGGATTTCCCTGGTGGATATGACCTACAAGATGTTATCCCGAGCTTTACTAGAACGAGCAGAATCTCAGTTTTGATTGCCAAATTGGGAAATATCAAGAAAAGGAAGATCCTGCCCTGAACAGATCTTAAACCTCAGAAACATTTTAGTATATCAGAAGCAGAGGACGAAACGGTATGTAGTGACTTTTGTAGACTTCCAAAGAGCTTACGATTCAATAGACAGAGAATCGTTGTACAATATTTTCGAGAAGTTTAGCTTGGACGGTAAAACTCTAAACATCACCAAGGAGACTCTCACGAATACGTCCTCTAAAGTGAGATTCATGGGTGAACTATCGGAACGTTTTGAGAACAGAACACGGGTCCGACAAGGGGATGGTCTCTCACCCCTGCTGTTTAACAGTGCATTCGAAAAAGTTGTGAGGGAATGGAATGCAACAACGAGATGGGGAGGAAGACTTGGAACAAAAAATAAGGCAATCACGATTGAGTGTTTAGCATTTGCTGACGAAGTGGCGCTGCTCGCAGAAACGTGGGAGGAAGATAAAGAACAAATCGCCGAGTTTCAAGAGCAGGCAGGGAAGATAGGACTTAAGATTTCTTACGAAAAAACGAAGATTATGTCGAATATACTGGATACTCCCAAGACAATTAAAGTAGGAGCTCAAAAACAGAGTTGGTTAGGAGTTTCAAGTACCTAGGGGAATGGATTGAATGGAACAACCTTGGAGGGAAAGCAAGGGAACCAAGGAGGACCAAAATGGAACTCTCTGTCCAGAAAACCAAAGACACATACAATATTTTCATCAGCTGCGACTTAACCGTGTATATGAACAGTGATCCAATACTGTCAAATGTTTTTAATTCGAGTCTTTAATCCCAATATCAATTCTTCTGACGATGACCGGTTTCAGTCAGTAATGACCATCGTCAGATCTTTTCTACACCATGTCCTAAAGTGGTAAGGCCGTAATGGCATTGTAATAACATATAAATATACTCAGCACAGCATGGTCACACAGATTTAAAATAAGGTGTAGAATAGGACACATCCGCCACAAAGTCATTTTTGCAAAAACCTAAATTAGCAATGTGGAGGCAAAGACGCAATTCAGGTTCTTGCGAATATGTCTGTTGTACCCCTGTTTCGACGTATATATCGTTCGTCACCCTATATATGTTCTAGCTAATTATCGTAATGTAAAATGAAAGCCAAGCTAATGTCTTCCCTTGGTTTCGTGTATTGTTTGCTACTGCTGCCATAAACATAAAGTATTTCCTACGTACAGACTTCTGAAATCAAGTGTTCCTTGTGGGAAAACATTCAGTTCACTGCATCCACATAAATATAAAATCATACAAACACATAAACAGGTACTGCATCACGCGGACGTATTTCTCTCGCAGATTTCTACTACAATACATAAGGCTTTCTGAATTTTCATGAAATTATGTCACACCCTGTTGGAAGTGTAATAGCGCTTCATATATTGATCTTCAATCCATTGTATACATTTTCGTTCTCTTTGTAAATGGTGTTTTTTGTAACGAAATGCCTGCTAGGCATGAGACTGGCCATCTCGCATAGGTAACAAAATTTTTCTATTTCTTTTTTAACGTAGTTACCGAACATGTGAGGGATCTTCCCTGGCTGGTTCCCTCAACACTGACTAAGATGTAATTAAGGGCTTTCCTCCGAAATGTTAATACAATTACTTTCTACAGTCATCATTAGGACGACGGGAAATGTAGAACAGAAAGAGGGGTCAGGCTAAGAGATTTCTAATGAGTAGTATTATTCCCTACAGCCCAAGAATTGGTTTGCAAACAGTTACGGAGGATTAACGAGAACAAACGCTAGTTAATGGGATGTATAGGAACCAGCTTCGCTTTAGCAAATCGCGCTGAGCTGTTTGCCCGTACACTAAATCGCAAATATCCCCGTTGCTGTTTTTTCGGAATTGCCAGAAATAAATAAATAAATAAATAAAAATAAAACTTTTTGTTATTGTTATATTGTTGTACAACAAGACAATTTGCGGCCACCACTTTTGATTTGGCATAGCATGCAAACTTCCTCCAGTTCAGAGTATTTGACTCTGTGCCTCTCGATGCGCATATGAGAGTCGTTAACAGTTTCAGATATCGGTTCGTTCACGCAGGCCGAACGCTCTTCTGCTTTACCTCTGCCATCTAGAAAATCAGTCGACCCATTTGTAGTATTTCTCTCTGTTCTGCAGCCTTGACTTGCAATATCAAGCCCATTTAAAAGCAAGCTCTTAAACTTATTAGCCTGCGTGATATTGAATCTAAAACCTTTATGTGCTCTCATTAGAGGTAAAAAGTTTACACAGTTACCAACCTGCGTGGTATAACCGAACTACCGTAAAAACATTCAGGCGACCTCGACTTAAATCGTCAGGTTTGTCGTATTATTGCAATAGTCGTTAACACCGCATCGTATTCTATAACGAAAGCTAACATAGTACGACAAGAGCTTTCAAATACTATGGGAGGAGTAGGATAAGCAAGCAAGATCCAAGGAGCGCTACTGGGGAACGAACTTCGTGTCTACTGTATAACACTTCTGCTACTAAATGTAACTGGGTTTTCTCTTTTGATGCAAGTCAATTGTCAGGATGAGCATTGTAAAGCATTATGTCAGGGTGAAAATACTGGATAAATTAATTTTTCTCTCTTAACAACATGTGGGCAGGGTGGGTTCTTCCTTGGCTCGGGTATGAGGTAGAATGAAACAGCACTTTTACATAAGATAACTTTTATTGAAAGTTTCGTACAACTGTATCTTACTGGATGTTCTGGTTGGGAGAGCGGCAGCTATGTCGTTTGCGAAGCCTTCTGCTGCGGCAGCGGCGGCGGCGGCGGCGGCGGCGGCGTCTGATTACGCGTAGCGGTGTGTATCTCGTGTCGCCGTCTCGCCCAGCTGACTGGAGACGCGCAGCGCGAGGTGGCCCGTTTAATTATTGCGAGCGAAGTCGTGCATCGGATGGTGACACCTTGGATGTGGCGTCCCAGTGTTTCTCTTCTCTAAGCGGCCGCGTGTATTGTGCGTCGGCCAGCGGAGCGGCGCGGCGGGGGAAGGCCAGTGTTCCGGACTCGAACAACGGACTCCCGCTTGCCAGTCTTCGGCTGTCAGGTCTTTATCTCAGCTCACAGGTGACTGCCGATGTGAGGCCGTCTCCTTCCCGTCCTCACGAGTCACCCTGGTACGTAAAAATCAGACTTAAAATACCTTTTAACTTCTTTCTTCTGGCGCCGAGGCTGCCGCTTACAGCAGCGGACTTGGTGCGTCCGTGCACGATGTAGTCTCTTCTTGCATGACGGTCTTCAGCACCGAAACTGACTGAAAACTACTGCTACGCTTCTTCACTTCTTCGTCTTATTCGTCTCTCCGCTCTTGTCTGTCGGGCCCACTGAGTCTCGCGTATTTATTCACTTCAGTTTACTGGAGGTGAACGACTCACGGTCATTGCCTCTTCTGTCACGTTGAGAAGCTTCCCGAAGAATCTTATTAACGTCGGTCATTGGCTCTTGGGATGTAGGCGAGGGCCTTTGCTCACATGCGACAACTGAGAAACACGTGAGCCGGTTGGACGATGCCCTGACGGCTGAATCGACAGCGTCCGCTTATTTGGTACTTTCTGAGTTCACGGTCATTGCCTCTTCTGTTCTGCTGTTCTGCCCGCTGATTGCCAGTATGTAACTCTCTAAACTAAACCAAGTTTTTCATTTACATTCTAATTTCTACTTCACTTTGATTTCACTAATTTATTTGCTTAAGTACCACTCAACAACTTCGATTCCGCAAGAGGCTCATTAGTGTCGAAAAACCTCAGCCACAAAGAAGCTGGAGAGGGTCTTCTCTGTCAGAATCGTTTTGGCATACCTTCTGGAGAGGGTAGGCTCCTCTATCTTGTCGTTTAAGTTTTTTTTGTTTTGTTAATAGTTTGTTGTATGAAACCATGTCCGACGTCATCCTGGTGCGATACAAGCAGTTGTCGTCCGGAAGCAAACAAAAATTGTCCTCTGAGTTCCCTCTTGATGTCCCAACACTGCAAATAAAAATTTAAAAAGGGAATCGTTCACTTCCGTCAACAGTTTTACAGGGTGAAGAAAAATTCGAACACTCGAAATTAGCAGCCCGACTCCTCACATCATACCAGCAATACAAAAATGTGTCCCACAAAATTTCGTCCTGCGGATATTTCTGGCAGTAAATGTACGTTAAAGACTGGAAACCTGACAATGCTGGCAACTACGTCTGTTAGCATGTAGGAGTTGTGCAGTGCGTAACATTTTGGGACAGCATGCAGGAGGCCGAAAGTTTGGTTCTGGGTCGAGGCGTATTTATTTTTATTTTCCAATTTCATTCTGTCACAAAATACTATAGTGTACACCGTTTATGCAGCCACACATATCCGACATTATGCAAATAGTACACTGTTTTCTGAAGGTGAATATAACAAAAACGGAGTCAAACAATTCAGCAAAAGGCAGTTGAAACAAATGACCTGTTGTAGGACAGAATAACTACAAAAACAATGTCGATTTCGAAATGCTAAAGATGTTTACACAGCTAAATAACTCAACATCTACAGGTCAGTTATACTACATGCAGTTCGTTCGCTCAGATGTTAACATATCAGCAACCAGTGACAATAATAATTTCCATATTAATGGCCGCATAACGTTTACAAAAGAATACGCTGTCCTCAGAGCAGATGCTCAAAGCGACCCCGGCGTGCGTCCAAACATTGCGCGACCCGCTGAATCGTATTGCTCTGGACTCTTCGCAACATGGGTGCATCCACAGATACAAAAGCTGCATTAACACGTGCTGTTCAGTAGAATACACGAAGCTTGCAGACTTCTTTAAAAGCTGACCAATGAAAATGATTGTCTTTCATTTCTGTGTTCATAGTATGTACCTGCAAATGTTTTGTAGAAGTCCCACTGTAATAGCTGTGTGACGATTAAGACGCCAGATACCGTAATACGCAGACTACATTTAGCAAGTAAAAACAAATGCGCGTCAACCCATAAACGAATCCTTGGTCTCCTTCATACTATCCCAAAACTTTACTCATTGCACCAACTGCAAAACACTACCGCTATATCCTGACAGAGGTAATTACAGTACATGTGATTACACTGTTGCCAGATTACCTGTCTTTAACGTCTGTTTACTGCCGGAAACATGCGCAAGTCGAAATCTTGTGAGAGACATTCGTGTATTACTAGTATATGAGGGATCGCAATGCGAAGTCCAAGTACGCGAATTTTTCTTCACCCTGCATAAGTTCATCAAGTAAAACGAAAGTGATTTGTTCGGATGTAGTTGTGTGTATTGAAAATACGGTTGATGCTGTCTTTACTGTTAATATGTATAGAGACTAGTGTTCGAGACAGAGGCAGTAGAGTTTAGCAGTAAAAATACAAGAACTCAGAGTTGATTAACACGTGCAGCGTTCTATGGCCAATGCTTCTCAGTCAGACGCTCAATTTATGATTGACGGATTGACAAGGGTCAACTCCGAAAGAGACACCAGTGTATATGCAGAGCTTGTATCGAGAAAGTCATCGAATATACTCTCCCGCATCCAGACACAGATACAGCAAAACACACTAGACGTTCAAATTTTTGCCAGAGGTATATTGTTCCAGGAACAAAACTCGTTTTTGCAGCTGGTCTGAACCCTCGTGTGGAGAGACATTTTCAGTATCAAAGGTGGTGACATCACGTCCTAATGATGCAGTGTCCTGTATTACATTCCAAACCTTCGCGCTGTGTCTCTTGGGAGAATGTGCGAGACACCTTCTTGAGGCGATCCATTAGTCGGATACAATTAAAACCCAATTTTCATACATTGTATGGAGAGGGGCCATGGTGCATGAAAGAAAAAATTCCTTTCAGATCAGATAGGTGAAGAACCCGTCGGGTCTCCGAAGCAACAATACCTTACGACTGTTTCTTTGTTGTCCTGTAAATAAGTTAAAAATTGCTGCAAGTCCACGTTTACAAACACGGTTTTAGAATGGTCTCTTGCAGATATTTCCAATTGGGGCTGCAACTGAATCAGACCGTCTTGGTTTCTGCCGCCAATTTCTTTTCTCTAAGAAATTGTCGTCTTTAAAACACGCCGTAGGTCCCCATTCTTTCTAAGAGCATTACCCTTGAGTGTAACCAGATGTTAGCTAGTATCCCCCACCCCCGCCTCACACACTACCCCGACCCCCACCATCATAAATAATCTTTAAAACGGAAAACAGTTTCCTTTGAACACTCATTTTTTAAAATGGCGAAAGGTAAATGATATTCAGTTTTTTGTAAATGTCTTGCTGAACCACGAACTAATGAGTCAGTGAGATAATATGCACTGTTTATTTCTAACAACCTTCTGTCTTTGCTAAATGATGGCACTGCTTCTCGATCACGGGGTCCCGGGTCCGATTCCCTGCCGGGTTGGGGATTTTCTCCGCCTGGGGACTGGTTGTTTGTGTTGTCCTCATCATTCCATCATCATTCGTAAAAGTGGTGAGACTGGGACTGTGTAAAGATCGGGAATTTGTACGGGCGCTAATAACTGCGTAGTCGAGCGTCCCACAAACCAAACATCATCATCAAAAAAGGAAGCTATTCACATTGAGGGCAGACGCTTGTAAAACATCACCACTTCTGTCCCTACCGACATTTGTTACATCCGACCCTGAACCACATTCAAAATCAAAGTGCGCATAGATTGTGGTTCGGTACCTTACTTTTGAACTGAAAGAAACTGCAGAACTTTTGGCTGGCAATGCTTTGTGTCTGAACAATTAATACTGCTTCTGCTATTACTAATGCCACTACTACTATCACTACTACTTCTACTTTCTACTACTAGCAATAACAATAATAATACTGTGTAGACTCTACAGCAGTGCAGCACCTATTACAAAGTTATTATTGCGCTGTGCTGTGCTGCCAGGTAGTCTGTTTATTTTTACGAAACAAAAATTGAAGCAACATCTGACCCATAATGAGAATTGCGTACAACTTGGAGAAGGCGTTTCCCATGAGGTATTTAAGCATATATGATGTGTAGATCTCAATTTTACTGTTATAGATGCACGGCCCAAAGTATGTGCGTACAGGGTATACTATGAGGGAGATGTGGTCATGCAAGTGTTACAGAAACTGTAACCCCAACCAGGTTTTTAATGCCAGTATTTAAAAAAAATATTCGTTGGTAACTTCTACCAGCAGAATTACAGTCTTGTAGAAAAGGGATAATGATAATAATGTGTAAAAAATAGCGAGGCGCTTTCTGAAAATAATGAAACACTTTTTGTTTTCTTCTGAAAGCCGGTTAGTTTTCTCCAGCATTCCACTCTTGGCTACAAAACCCTATTTTTCAACATGATCCCCTTCCAATGCGACAGGCCTTACGCTACCTTACTGTTTAAGGGTCTGTACGCCCGCATGGCACTACTCTACTGGTGAACATCGAAGCCACCGTGCATCAATAGCCTCCCAGTCACCCATGTGTTGCTTCCTACAGAGTGCATCCTTCATTTGGGTAAACAGGCAGCAGTCGACAGGTACGAGATCCGCCCTGTAGGGTTGATGAGGAAGGAGAGTCCAATGAAGATTTGTCAGCTGCTCTCGGGTACGCAGAGTTGTGCGAGGACTTGCGATGTCAATGAAAAGGAGAAGATCATTTGCATTCTTCAATTTCCCGAGGGTAGCACAGTACAGTTCACAATTTATCGTTGCCCGGGAGGGAGGACATCAAGCAGAATAACCTCTTAGCAGTCCGTGAAAATCTTCGCCTTGAATTTGCCGGCTGAGGGTGTGGCCTTGAACTTTTTCTTCGGCGGGGGCGTGGTTCTGTGCCACTTTATGAACTGCCATTATGATTCTGGTTCGAAAAGGTGAATCCATATTGCATCGCCTGTGACGATTTGCGACAAAAATTGAGATGATCACCTTTGTACGGTGCAAGCCATTCCGCACAGCTGGTCCTCCGTTACACTTTTTGGTCTTCTGCTAGTAGGCGAGGAACATAGCTGTCCCACACTTTTGCGTACCCCAACAGGGTGACGAGTAGGTCACTACCACCAAAAGAAGTACAGTTGTGTAACGAGTTGTTTGGTTACGATCCATCAATTGTCTCGAATGGGAGTCTTCGCACGTTCCAACATTGCGGGAGTCACAGGTGTGTGCGGTCGGTCGTCACGCAGGAGATCGGAAACGTGTGCGAGACCTCGTTGCGATGATGACAGATGCCTCGTCTAGCGATTCACTGTGTTCTTGTTTATTTTTAGGTCTTCGTAGACATTCTGCAAGCACCTGTGAATATCTGCGACGCTCTAGTTTCCCATGAAAAGAAACTCAGTTACAGCTTTCATCTTGGAACGTACCTCCGTTGTAGGCGCCATTTTGAAGGCAACGCATAGCGCCACCACCAATCAGAATTTCATGAAACTATATGGGCTGAAACTGTAATATTCCACTATATCCCACAGCAGATTTCGCATTTTTTTCAACTGAAATTGGCGGAGGAAAATTATGGTGCATTACTTACTGAACACCCCTCGTAGTTGCATGACTGAAAGATAATAGAACCCCCATGTTTTAACCGCCTCAGAAAATTACGTTTTACCCTTCAGGGGCTGATAACCCCTCGCTGGGAACCACTGTGCTATGACGTCCTATCTTTTTCTGGGAGCATCAACAGCATTAACGAAGGCACGAAACTTTGCTTCTTGCCTGTCGTGTCGGAGCTTCCATAGCATCTGGCGAACAGCAGCCAGCGACCGCGTCCCGAGTTACGCACTCTAGCCTAGTTCAGATGCAGCACGCGATCGAATTCCTGAAGGTTTCAGATGGCGAGCGGCAGAGCTCTTTAGTCGTCGCTTCACTGTCTACCCACAGTCTATTTCGATTTCAGACGATGAAAAACGGATTGAAATATCTCAAGGATTTGAACAGTACGCAATATTTTCATATTTTCAATTACATCGGAGCTCTAGATGGTAAGACTGTCAGAATACTAAATCCGCAACACTGAAGTTCGTATACTTCGCTCAAAAACATTTTGTTCTCTAGTGCTATTAGCGCTATGACTGACTATCGCTTTGTCTGATTACACATTTTCGCGTATGGAAAAGACAGTGACTCATGAATTTTTCATAGATTCAGTTGTACATGAAAAACTCGCTGGAAAATCTTTGGATGTGTCAGAATAAAGATCTTTAACAAGAAACCGTGAGATGGCACTCCCTTACGCGCACAGGTGATGAAGCATTGGGCTAGTGGAGAATTTTTACGAAAGCCTACCGCAAAATGCAACTGAGTTATGGAGAAAAAGATATTTAATGGTCGGCTAACTTTAGCACAAAAAATTATTCAAATGGCTATGAGCACTATGGGACTTAACTTCTGAGGTCATCAGTCCCCTAGAACTTAGAACTACTTAAACCTAACTAACGTAAGGACATCACACACATTCATGCCCGAGGCAGGATTCGAACCTGCGACCGTAGCGGTCGCGCGGTTCCAGACTGTAGCGCCTAGAACCGCTCGGCCTCTCCAGCCGGCTAACTTTAGCACAGCTGTGTTCGAATGAGAGAGGGAGTTAAACACGAAGACATCTCACAATTGTCAACGGACGCTCCACTTCATTCGCGAATAACGTTCTGGCTAAATTTTCATACTACTTTGTTAATGTAGTTAGATTTCAACATTTAGATCGCTTGACAAAAAGGAAAGTATACTTGTTAAAAAAGCATTTTTTATTTTTGCTTTGTCATTCCCCTCACAGAAAATCAAAAGCAGTTACTACAAAGGTCGCCATTTCAATTTTTTTTTTTTTGGCATTGCAAGATCCTGCTTTTTTCTAGTTCGTCAATTAGTATTTTCTAGTTCGTCAATTAGTATCCCGATGTCATTACCTCCGTCTTCGGTTTCACACGTTCTTACCAAAGTCGAGTAATGAAAACTAACGCAGGTACACAGAAAATATGTCTAACCACGACGGAACCAGCAGTCAACTGAACAGCACTCAGGCGATACGTATCTTTCTATACGTGGGCCAACGCTCGTTTTTCTGCGTCTACAGACTTATTACGTAAACGTGTGCTCAAGTGATCGTTTGTAAGTTGAACGTTAACTGCCTAAAAGCGCAAATCCAAATTTCCTTCAAATAGCCGCAGCGGCGTGTGGTATGTGACGTACTCGTATTGCTCTGTACACTTCCTATTTTTGTGTCCTATTGGACCAAACTGCTGAGGCCATCTGTCTCTCAGCTTACACACTACGTGAAATAAATTATGATAAAGAAAACACACACCCATGCCCGAAGGAGGACTCGAACCTCAGACGGGAGCAGCCGCGCTAACAGTGACAAGGCGCCTCAGACCGAACAGCTATCCTGCGCGGCTGCACTTCCTCCAAGACCGTTATTGGAGGACGCGGTTTATCTCTATGCACAGATCCACATCTACTATTGAGAAACGATCAACGAAAACACATTCTAGTACCCCCTGCACAATCAGGGTAAACGTCTGAATTTGAAAAGGCACAAAAAATGGTTCATATGGCTCTGAGCACTATGGGACTCAACATCTTAGGTCATAAGTCCCCTAGAACTTAGAACTACTTAAACCTAACTAACCTAAGGACATCACACACACCCATGCCCGAGGCAGGATTCGAACCTGCGACCGTAGCAGTCCCGCGGTTCCGGACTGAAAAGGCACAGTACACACAAAAATACTGTTAGTTTGCAATGGAACAAACGTATTATATTATCTGCTACAGCAAGTCCGTCTCGCTGCAGTCAAACACTCCCTCCAGCTAACTGATGTCCCAGTTTCAGATATCAGGCCCCTGTCCTCCCAACACGTGTTAGCTCATTAAGTGGCTCCCCTCTTCACAAGAAACAAAAAACAAACGACCCCTTCTCACTAATGCAAAGGAAACGCACTTGCCGACTCTTACAGTTGTTATAGCAGAAGAACAACATTCATAGATCACTGACAACCACTTACTGATCGCGTCATGCTCGCAGCACTTTTAAAACCGCAGACCCGCTCCATAGAGCCCACGACAACCCATCCAGACCTCATGACGGCTGACGGCTGCTATCAAGCCGTTCGAAGAACTTAATTTTACATTAAAATATTCTGAGCAAACATCCTACCTATAGAGCACTGCAGTTGGTCATTTCCTACTCATGTGTTTGTTCTCCAAAATACGTTAGGAAATGCTGGCCATCGTGTGGCAATCACTCGTCTTTGATAACAACAAGATTGGGCCAGACCACCACCCATTCATCTCCAGGCTGCGGAATAGCCCCGATCTCCCACAAACGAGAAAACCGGGAAACCGTCCGTGGCCCATAAACAACATGTTACACGTACCGTGTGTAAAAAAACTGGTGTTTTACAAAATAATTACTCAGTGCTTTGTATAGACAAAAATTTCCGAGACTATAATCTGCACTGCGACAAGGTCAGCAGATGCCAATAACTTTTGGTTTTGTGATGCCTTCAAGTGACATTTTCTTTATTTGACTTACGATTGTACAATTTCGATCTTAGGCTATTTGGAAGTATCTAAAACGAATGCATTACACATTTTGCATTAACATCAGTTGTGATTTTAATATAAGAACATGTCACATCCCAGGATCTACTAGGAAGATTACAACTTACTTTACAGAATATTGGTTAATGGTGCATTGTGCCATAAACAGCTCATACACTCAAAGAAGAACAAAAAATTCAACGCAACACCAAGAAATTATTCGAATAGCACGAAAATCGGTAGATATGATGTACATGTACAGATACACAACAGTTGTTCGGCTTAGCGTTGATTGATAGAATAGTTGGATGTCCTCCTGAGTGATATCGTGCCAAATTTTGTTCACTTAGCGCATTAGATCGTCAAAATCCCTAGATGTTAGCAGGGCTCTGTCCATAATTCTCCATGCGTTCCCTGCTTAGGGATTTCGCGCCAAATCTGTCCAATTGGCACATTAGATCGTGAAGATCCAGAGATACGGGGGTCGGAACTTAAGTAGTGGCAGCTACTTATTCACAACCTATACAAAAGCGAAAAAAGTGGTCCAACTAAAACATTCATATTTCTTTACGTACTACACGAATATATAATAAAAATGGGGATTCCTATTTTTTAAAAAAAGCGCAGTTGATATCCGTTTGTCCTATGGCAGTGCCATCTAGCGGGCCGACCATAGCGACATTTGGTTTCCCCCTTCAAACTAGACAAGTTTCGCTCTTTATAGTTTTTTAGTTTGATGCTTATTTCGTGAGATATTTGGCCCGGTCACTATCAATGGACCACCCTGTATATATGTTGAATACATCGGCATTATATTTAAGATCTTTTTAACAATTCTTCGAAAGGGACATGCTCCCTTACCAACAGAAATAATATTGCCAGCTTATTTTATGGCAATTACATCCAGTTGTATTTACAACAACGATGAGCGATTGTTAAATATACATAACAACAAAGACCTGGATAGCTTATAATGTACCCTTAACGAAAATCTGCAAAATAACTGATCTTACTCATGTATACATGTTAAAAACATCGACTTTACATATAGAGATGGCCGGTGTGGCCGAGCGGTTCTGGGCGCTACAGTCTGGAACCGCGCGGCCGCTACGGTCGCAGGTTCGAATCCTGCCTCGGGCATGGATGTGAATGATGTCCTTAGGTTAGTTAGGTTTAAGTAGTTCTAAGTTCTAGGGGACTGATGACCTCAGCAGTTAAGTCCCATAGTGCTCAGAGCCATTTGAACCATTTTTACATATAGAGCTTTGCAACAACTTGTCAAAAGCAATGTTCTCCCATGATAACCCAAAGAAAATTTCCAATATATTTTGTGACAGTTATATGCAGACGTAATTATAAAATAGAAGCAAAGATGTATATGTCATAATATACCATTACCCAGTACTCGGTATAAGTTGTAATCCTCTTAGTGTACCTTGGGATACGACTTTCTCTTACGTGAAATCCACAAGTGCTATTAATGCACTCAGTGCATGATGCTTCCATTTTAGATACTTCAGAGTGACTTAAGGCCGAAATTGTACAACTGCACTGCAGATAAATAAATTTTCAATTAAAGGCATCACAAAATCATTTAGAGAAGTTCCAGGACTAATATTCCTTTGCAGTTTCCGTCAGTGTGTTGAGGAGTAGTACATTTTTTTCGCCTGTATGAGTGGTACTGTACACCTCATATTTCAACTAGGCTAGGTTTCTGACAGTGATATATTCGATAACGAAATGTTTGTGAAAGATAAACCAACACTCGGCTGAATATTTGCTCTTATGTGAGAAAACTTGGCTAGCTGTCTAGCGTAGCTCGTGCTGTTGTTGGCACACACAGTTGTCACGTTTCGCTTGCCAGAGCGGCAGAAGAACGTTATATAAGCAGTAACGAAGGCTATGAGCCTGCCATAACCGTGGAAGTGGGACTGCGACATTGTTGTGTTTCTAATACCGTCCAGCCACTAGCACAAGGCTTGTTAAATTTAGGTTTGGCGTCAAACGGCTTAATAGAGACCATACATTGAATTTATTACAAAAATCCTCCAATGCCTCCTACTTTCAGATTTCCTGTCGCAGGATGTAGCGTGTATTCATAAAAAGAAATGTTAGAAGTCTATCTCTAAGACTCTATTTACTGAACTGCAACGACGCATTGCACGTAAACTACAATTACGTTTTGTTTAAACTGTCCGGACTCTACGCTCAGTACTCTAGGTGCTAATCCACTGATAATGTTAAATAACGTCACATAGCAGCAACATTAATCTGTGTTTTAATTAGAGACGGACAGATAGGACAGAGGGAGACAAGTCGACCGCGTCCTTTCCAAAAAAAAAGCATTTCGATATTTGGTTTAAGCAATTCAGGAAAACTACAGAAAAACCTCAGCTGGGGCGGCTGGACGAGCATTTTAACCGTCATACTTCAAAACACTACTCCAGTTCTAAACGAGGTAGTTGATTTCACGCAATAACTGTCACTCTCCAATGAATTCTTTTCGTAGCTACAGCTTCACTTGGCGTGTAGCAATGTTTGTTAACAAGGGAGCCCGAAAAAGGCCAGTGTCTAACGCGCACTTTGTCCATGGCTGCATCCACACAGTCCGGAAATGACGACAGAAATCTCCTGCAAAAAATTTCTCATACACGACGATTCGCAGTTGTTGGCAAAAACAGAAGTGCAGTGGAATCTAAGCTAATAAGGAAAGAAGTCGCATATCACGTTATTGGAAGCGCTTCGTTTCTGTGACACGGCAGTATTGTGCGTTCACTTCAACACACCGGTGGCCCAGAAAATAAACTTTAAGCTACCCGCTGTAGCTGAAAGAAACCTACATTGACAGAGCTTATAGAGGGGAGGTGGGGGAGGGGGGAGGAGGGGGTGAAGTTATAAGAATCAGAATTTTACTGCATTCTCTTGGATGACGTCATTCCACGTTAAGAATAGTTGGGTGCACATCTCGTCATTTGAGGAAAACTAATCGCTATGCTGGTAATTCCGCACGTCCGCTACAGTATAGGAGGAAATATTGCATTCTGTGTAGTGATCGCCGGACACAAGTACTCGTGCACGTCGTCATTTGTCATAGCCGTCTGTATGAAGAACTGTTAATGAACAATTAATGTATCATTTCAAAGTGCAGCCTATGCAGGAAATGATCTTAGATCTTGATTTTTCAATCCTGCAAATCATTTTGTGGATGGCTGTTTTGAACCATCACATCACACATTCACAATTTTTGGTCACGTCAGTCGCCATGTCTGTACCGATAGATATCAACGTCTTGCCGATTCATTAGCAGTCTCAGTTCTCCATGAACGTTTTGTTGGTAATCGATTGCCGACATGCACCGCTCTATCTTTCTGTGGGACTAAGAGGTGGCGGCTACATGTAGTTTCCTCAGACCACTTTTTTCTCTGCTGCTATACGTGCTTCCGATTAAGAGCGAGGGCGGCACGCTGCTTGAATAAAGATGAAAATCCCAGGTGGTTGCGGACCTGTGTGACGTGGCCAGAGTGCTCTGCCGATCTCACACCAGGCGACTTCTGTCTGACGAGCCACCAACGGCATAATACGAGAGGACGTATGCGACTATAACAAATATCGTCTAACTAGTGGGACACTGATGTTATCGGCTGGACTGTTTTCTGATTGCAGTGGCGAGCGTTTTATACATCGGATATTAATGCTGTAAGAATCCTTCTGGTTTTACAATTGGGTTACTAAACAAGTAAATGCTAACATATCCTGATTTGAAACACTACGCCCTCTCTCATACAATGTTTTGACCAAAGCAGTTAATTTAGGATCGTTATCTGACTATAACACGAGAGAGGAGAGTTTTTCGCGTAATTAACATTTACCTTAAGAGTGCTACGATTAAAAGCAGGCGTAGAAAAACTGAACTGAATTTAAATGAATATGAAAATTCCTATATATTGCATCTCAGCTAAAATGAATGTGTTTCAGTAATTTTATTACTGGCACTGAGAGTTCCACTCTATAATTACAACAGTAAAATGCGCGGATTATATACACTTCTGTAGAACCATGTGCAGTGTCTCTGCAAATTTCCCCAGCGTCATGACTTATCTTACTAAGTTCGTTCAAAGAACTGGTTACTACGTAACATTCAGTATAACGCATGCTACCTCTGATGCGAAGCTTACAAACGAAAATCATGAAATGTATCAATTACAAAAGGCACGGCTTGCGCTTAGCACCTTGAGAACGTATAACGGCTGCAGAGAATCACTCACGCCAACACATTTAAATAACAAATAAGTGCGAGTAAATTATTGATGATAGTGAAAATCTGTGCGCTTCCCTTTCTTTTTTACACCTTCTACACTGATTTCATTTCAGACATTGGCCCTAGCAAGCATACTAACCCCAAATCCTATCTAACCTACAGACAAAAACAGTATCTAGTGCCGCCGCCACTTTCATCCTAAAAACTAAGACAGACTCCGCTGACGAATAAAAATGAGATAACCAGCTACGACAGTTTCGCAAGAAGAGTGGTAGATAGGAAAGAGCACAATTCTCTTTCAGTATCTCATATATATACAATGTGATCAACAGTATCCGGACACCTGGCTGCTAATAACTTAGAACTTCGTGCCGCCCTCCATCGGTAATGCTGGAATTCAATATGGTGTTGGGCCTCTCTTAGTTCTCGCAGACATACGTTCAATCATGTGCTGGAAAGTTTCTTGGGGAATGGTAGCCCATTCTTCGCGGAGTGCTGCACTGAGGAGCGGTATCGATGTCGGTCGGTGAGGCCTGGCACGAAGTCGACGCTCGAAAACATCCCAAAGGTGTTCTGTGGGATTCAGGTCAGGACTCCGTGCAGGCCTGTCCATTACAGGGATGTTATTATCGTGTAACCACTCCACCACAGGACGTGCATTATGAACAGGTGCTCTGTCGTGTTGAAAGATTCAATCGCATTCCCCGAATTGCTCTTCAACAGTGGGAAGCAAGAAGATACTTAAAACATCAATGTAGACCTGTGTTGTGATAATGCCACCCAAACTACAAGGGGTGCAAGCCCCCTCCATGATAAAGACGACCACACCATAACACCACCGCCTCCGAATTTTACTGTTGGCACTACACATGCTGGCAGAAGATGTTCAGTGGGCATTCGCCTTACCCACACCCTGCCATCGGATCGCCACGATGTGTACCGTAATTCGCCACTCTACACAGCGTTATTCCACTGTTCAGTCGTCCAATGTTCACGCTCCTTACATCAAGCGAGGCGTCGTTTGGCATTTACCGGCGTGAGGTATGGCTCATGAGCAGCCGCCCGACCCTGAAATCCAAGTGTTCTCACCTCCAGCCTAACTCTCATAGTACTTGCAGTGGATCCTGATGCAGTTTGGAATTCCTGTCTGGATAGATGTCTGCCTATTACACATTAGGACCCTGTTCAACTTTCGGCGGTCTCTGTCAGTCAGCGAAAGAGGTCGGCCTGTATGTTTTTGTGCTGTACATGTCTCTTCACTTTTCCACTTCACTATCACATCGGAAACAATGGACCTAGGGATGATTAGGAATGTGGAAATCTCGCTTACTGACGTATGACACAAATGACACCCAATCACCTGACTACGTTCGAAGTCCGTGAGTTCCGCGGAGCGCTCCATTCTGCTCTCTCACGATGTCTATGACTACTGAGGTCCCTGATATGGAGTACCTGGAAGTAGGTGGCAGCACAATGCACATAATATGTAAAACGTTTGTTTTTGGGGGTTTCCGGACACTTTTGATCACACAAGATGAGAAGACGACAAACACACCTAGATACATGTCTGTGTCGTCTTCTCGTTCATCGAGATTGAGGGTTAAAAACCCTATAATTACCGTTGGTGTCTCTCGCCAGTCCATCCTGGGCTATATCTTCAATGTCTCCTCACACTTTGCACCACCAAATACTCTGGATTGTGTGTGAACAACGACACCGAGTAATTCGCAAAGAACGAACCATGTGATGCGTTGAGCCATAAAACCGTGTAGTTGATCGTTAAATAGTGCCAAAAACCTAAGAACTCTCTTACGCCCTCGCTAAAGAAGTATGACACCGCCATACCTGTCACCCACACTTTTGCATTACGTCGAGTAGCAGGATGGATCAATTCGGTAGGCTCTACGGACTGAGGCGTTCTTCGCAGCAACATTGCCAACATGCGGCCTATGAGAAGCAAGCAGTCGTAAGCCGTACCATAAACGAAGCGATGCGCGTAGTTGTCGACAGTGGTGCATCTGGGACAGAGAGGTCCTCGGCAAGATGTTGTCGGGTGGGGAATTTTTCAGTCGTTACCACAGTGACCTCACTGCGGTGGGAACTAAAGGCGAGTGTATGTTACTCCTCGTCCGCTTCCAGCCAACTGCCGGATGTCAGAGTTCAGTTACATTAGCGGGAAGTGTCCGTTGAAAGTTGCAGCAGAAGTCCTCGGCTGTAGGCGCCCGTGTGGTCAGTAGGACTTCCAACAGATAACTCTTGTCGACCAAATAGGTGCAAATTTGACGTAGTGGTGGCGTAATACGAGTACGTCTAACAGAAATAGGCGGCCGGAAGGTTTGTGACGCCACCTCCTCATTCAGTCAACCAGTGAGTGTGTCCTTGACCGTAGCACTTAGACGATGCAGCGTCCTTAGAAGGAGAGTGCACACCCTCTTTTGCACCTTTATCATGCGAATGGCGCCCG
The DNA here is from genome assembly GCF_023864275.1 of Schistocerca cancellata. Taxonomy (NCBI): domain Eukaryota; kingdom Metazoa; phylum Arthropoda; class Insecta; order Orthoptera; family Acrididae; genus Schistocerca; species Schistocerca cancellata. The sequence continues at coordinate 490,770,301 of NC_064626.1, read as the reverse complement.
CATGTGTGGGCAACATCGGTGTGTCATAACGGGTCTTGAACACTCTTCCATCGCTGACGAAATGACCGAAGGCCGCCTGTACCAGGTAGTTGGAAAACGTGTGTGGAATGATCAAGTTTCGGGGCGAGGTAGACGTTCATGAAATGTACTACCATGATCAAGTCAAGCGTTCGAAAGGGATGGAGACGAACTTACGTGCAGATCGTATGAAGTAGTCTGCGGTACGTAACTGGTGCTGTACGTTGCAAGTTCTCACAGAAGTTCACACCCGAACATTTTATCGTTGGGTCCTCGGTAACGGCCACCGGCCTACTGGGGGTCAGCCCTCTGCCCACACCCATCGCCTCGCCCATCCGAGCACGCCTCCACGATCGACTCAGGTTAGCATGAGTTATGAAACGTCCCCTTAGAAAAATTTATACAAGACTGTGCTTAAACTGACACACAATATTTTTAGCGCAACGCAATTTGACTTTCAAAAATCCCTACAAAACAATGGCCCTGACTAACATTAACCTATACCTTTCACAAATCACTTACCTCACAAAAATCTTCGTTACTCAAGCTACAGCAATACAGCGAGCGCCACTACTGCCAGCTAAATAAAAGATTCAAACTACGGAAGTCACTAACTACTGATAGGGATAGTTAGCAAATGAAAGATATTAATAGAGAACAAACAATGTATTTACCTTAATAGTCATAATATATATAGCAGTTCATGACATCCAGTATTTGAAATTTAAAAACTCCGCCATCTCTCTCTCCACATCCACCACTGCTGGCGGCTCACCTCCAACTGCGCAACGCTACGCGCTGTTCACATCCAGTTGCCGCTGCCCAACACTACAATGGCAGACAACAATGCAAACTAGCCACAGACTGCACACAGCACAGCCAGTGATTTTCATATAGAGCGCTACGTAATGTTGCCAATAAGAAAACATAAACAGCCTACGTACAGAGTCTACGTTCTCTACTCGCACAAGTGCTGTGATTCCCGCACAGGGAGAGGCTTATGATTATTGTGATCGAATTGTGTTGGCATGAAATATTTTACTGCAGTGCCTGTGTTTTACGATGTAGTCTGCAATATGCATCGTGTCTCAAGGTCTCTACAATATAGAACAGCATCAAAGAAGTGAGCAGAGAAAATAAAATGAGAGACAATATTTAGATACCGCTCATATAGGTGACTTGACAAAGCAGGTGAATGGAGTAATACATGTCCTATTAGTGTTCAAACGGCATGTGACAGATAAACTCCAGATACGTATCACTACGTAGAGTTTCGATACAAGTCATAAGCCATATAGGAACGTATGGGAATAGTGACTGAATTGACTACAATACTCCTCAGATTAATTGAGTCGAAGCAGATTCTGTATGAAGCTTCGTAACGACTATACTCATAAAGAGACCGGAACTCAGTAGCGACAAGTGATACGCAAGTCCACTAGCGCTGTTCATAGCAATTTCGCAACGTGAATTGACGAAAATGTAATAATGAAATGCATGAATGGTTTAAAGCCATCTCACCAAACAGTAAGTCAACGAAATGTACTCAATACCAAAGCACATCTTCTCTTCGCTGTACGCACACCATCTACACTCCTGGAAATGGAAAAAAGAACACATTGACACCGGTGTGTCAGACCCACCATACTTGCTCCGGACACTGCGAGAGGGCTGTACAAGCAATGATCACACGCACGGCACAGCGGACACACCAGGAACCGCGGTGTTGGCCGTCGAATGGCGCTAGCTGCGCAGCATTTGTGCACCGCCGCCGTCAGTGTCAGCCAGTTTGCCGTGGCATATGGAGCTCCATCGCAGTCTTTAACACTGGTAGCATGCCGCGACAGCGTGGACGTGAACCGTATGTGCAGTTGAAGGACTTTGAGCGAGGGCGTATAGTGGGCATGCGGGAGGCCGGGTGGACGTACCGCCGAATTGCTCAACACGTGGGGCATGAGGTCTCCACAGTACATCGATGTTGTCGCCAGTGGTCGGCGGAAGGTGCACGTGCCCGTCGACCTGGGAGCGGACCACAGCGACGCGCGGATGCACGTCAAGACCGTAGGATCCTACGCAGTGCCGTAGGGGACCGCACCGCCACTTCCCAGCAAATTAGGGACACTGTTGCTCCTGGGGTATCGGCGAGGACCATTCTCAACCGTCTCCATGAAGCTGGGCTACGGTCCCGCACACCGTTAGGCCGTCTTCCGCTCACGCCCCAACATCGTGCAGCCCGCCTCCAGTGGTGTCGCGACAGGCGTGAATGGAGGGACGAATGGAGACGTGTCGTCTTCAGCGATGAGAGTCGCTTCTGCCTTGGTGCCAATGATGGTCGTATGCGTGTTTGGCGCCGTGCAGGTGAGCGCCACAATCAGGACTGCATACGACAGAGGCACACAGGGCCAACACCCGGCATCATGGTGTGGGGAGCGATCTCCTACACTGGCCGTACACCACTGGTGATCGTCGAGGGGACACTGAATAGTGCACGGTACATCCAAACCGTCATCGAACCCATCGTTCTGCCATTCCTAGACCGGCAAGGGAACTTGCTGTTCCAACAGGACAATGCACGTCCGCATGTATCCCGTGCCACCCAACGTGCTCTAGAAGGTGTAAGTCAACTACCCTGGCCAGCAAGATCTCCGGATCTGTCCCCCATTGAGCATGTTTGGGACTGGATGAAGCGTCGTCTCACGCGGTCTGCACGTCCAGCACGAACGCTGGTCCAACTGAGGCGCCAGGTGGAAATGGCATGGCAAGCCGTTCCACAGGACTACATCCAGCATCTCTACGATCGTCTCCATGGGAGAATAGCAGCCTGCATTGCTGCGAAAGGTGGATATACACTGTACTAGTGCCGACATTGTGCATGCTCTGTTGCCTGTGTCTATGTGCCTGTGGTTCTGTCAGTGTGATCATGTGATGTATCTGACCCCAGGAATGTGTCAATAAAGTTTCCCCTTCCTGGGACAATGAATTCACGGTGTTCTTATTTCAATTTCCAGGTGTGTATTTCCAGCGTCCTTTGAGAATTGACAACGTTGTCGTTGGCCCATACATCCGGAAGTGCAGTGCAGTGGACGCTTGCGGTAAACCTCGTACAAATAAACTTCAAAGATAATGAGCGACTGTAGTCGATAATGGCTGCAGAAACATCTTTGCAGTAATCCTGCGATAACAAGTTCGTGAAATATCTGAAATATAGCAAAACTGAATACCTTAGGTTACCACTTAACGGTCAACTTTCAATTCTATATGTAGTAAGACTTCGTAGCGAGACTTCTAGTTTCTTCTTCACGTAGATTACTGAAAAATTACTCCACTCAGGCCCGCAGTTTAGTCATCTGCTTTGGCAGGGCAACTAGCATCGGTTTTTACGCTCTTCAGAGCATGTTAATGACGCTTTCGAGCCACTCTTTTTATCCACGATATTCTACCTCATAATTGTGCAAAATGTATTCTTCTCTGAGAGTAACTGCGACAACAGAAAAAAGTAGCACACCGAGAATTAGTTTGAGCCATAACATAACACTTCTGGAACCACACAGTTTCACCTAGAAACCTGATATTCAAAAGCTTCAATGCTATGATATTACAGCATCAACAAGTGCTCGGTAGCGTAATTTTGTTGAAAATATGGCTTCCGGATGCAATTGCGGACAGTAAGTAAGACCCTTACGAAGCTTCATCCTGTGAGAAACAGAAAATGACCAGAAAGAAATACAAATAATTTCTAGGATGGGTCAAACCCAATGTTAGTGCTACACGTTTCCATAATACACTTGCACGAATGCATACAACATGAGACCATATGAACACCAAGATTTATCGGACGCCATAGTTGCAAGTATTTTCATATTGTGCCTATTTGCAAATGGTTGGTGGTATCCTTTAGATACTGACTGTGTCCTTTTACTATTGCATTACATGCCGAATCGAAATCGCTGTAGTGATTTCTCATCATAATGATATCAGAATTAGTAATCATGATTTAGAAACACATAACGAACCAGTTTAAGACTTGAATGTCGTTAACCGTTATTGCAGAAGTAGCTTATTTAGATACTGGCGTATAAAAGAACGCCTGGGTCGATTAAATATTTCCTTGTTTTTATTTCATCCTGTAATCTCCTGCAAAAACCGTTTCGACAGGAGATGTTATCATTTACATATTTATTCACTACATACACAAGTTTCAAAGAGCTGCAGGTATGCAGTAACAGGGGTGGAAGACAGTCGGTGCGTTATTTCATATGCTTTCTTTCCTGCACATTTGTTTCCAAGATTTATATTTTTGTTCAGGAAAGCCGTCGCCTTTGAGACTAATCTTAGTTGGTACGGCTCGTTCACCGAAGCAGCCACGCATGTCTGTAGACTGTCTATCAGTATTATAGATGGATTTGTCACACAACCATGATGGCTTTTACGCTTTCCATGGCCTAATAATTACGGATGTTTAACTTTCATAATTTAAATAGCAAACATAACCAGTAACATATGGTAATGATTTTGCCCATAAATTCTAAGTAGGTGCAGAATATTTATTTTTCTGGTGTCTTTTTCTTGTCCACTTCCGAAACTGTTGTGCTAATTGTTGCGGATCTTCGCTTCGACCAATCGTCTACCTGGTATGGCCTACTCTGTTAGACGCTCGATACGATAACCTCGCAGAAGGGTACCAACGTTAAGAAAGTTTTCTCAAGGCCACCTCCACGTCGAATTCAAGCCGGCAGCGTGTTCGACCGGGACAGTACCTACTGGGTGAAGCTCTCATCTATGTAATTTGAAAGATGTCACGTTCAAATGGTTCAAATGAGTCTGAGCACTATGGATGACTTAACATCTGAGGTCATCAGTCACCTAGAACTTAAAACTACTTAAACCTAACTAACCTAAGGACATCACACACATCTATGCCCGAGGGAGGATTCGAACCTGCTACCGTAGCGGTTGCGCGGTTCCAAACTGAAGCGCCTAGAACAGCTGGACCACAACGGCCGGCAGAGATGTCACGTGACACCCGCACAGAAGCACTGACGAATAGACTACGAATGAACAGAGCGAAAGAGGAAAAATGAGAAAAAGGGAGAGAAAAAGGGAAAAAGGAAAAGAAAAAGCGTAGCGCCTTCGGTGATGCTTGAGAATAGAAGTAGCGGCATCATAGTGATTGATTTACTGAGAATAAATAACGGGTGGAGGGATTGGCGACATTCTGGATCACATGCCCCACGATCATAGATTGCAGCAGTCTGGCACCTCGAACAGGCCTAATTCCTTGACGTGATTCTTTGCTCATATTCGAGAGAAATGGGATTCAAATACTCGCCACCTAGAATTTCATATATTTATATGATATGGACAACCTGGCGAAGGACCTAGCCGCCCTGGGAACTGAAGACACCTGGTGGAACCGGGTACAAAACAGGTAGGAATGGAGGCAGTTTGTGGAAGTAGCGCGTGGCCTGCATGGCCTGTGATCGCTGAATACCTATCTATCCATCTATCTATCTATATGATTCAGAACTGGTGAAAGCTTCTTTGTTCTTCTTAATGAGGCCATCGTCGCAACGCACTATGCACGTGTCAGCTGAGGACCTCTTCTGCCTGTGAGGTCAACGGTCTTCACTTCTAGGAAGAAAGTTTGTACAGCAAAATTAACAGTTAGTAGCTGTCTCGTTTTCTTCTGGCCCATTAATAGCTTGCCGTGACGAAGTTGCTTATTGCCTGGCAATGAAGTGGAGCTGTCTGTTGCAGGTAACTGGTAAATGTGTGCATCGTGTACTAGGGTGTTGTTAAGTGTACTGGGATGTTATTATTGCAGATGAAGGGAGAGGAAAGAGATCATAGAGAGAGAGAGAGAGAGAGAGAGAGAAAGAGAAAGAGAGAGAGAAACGCACACACACATACGCCGGCGTGCGCGTGCACGCACACACACAAGGGAGATGAAATTATATTCTAGTCATTACCTGCGTTGCTCGAATAGTACAAGAGACCGTCCGCCGTACCAACAGCAGAACACGTCTGACGTCATCGTACCTCTAATTAGTGAGGACTCTGGTATTTATTGGCAATAATTATTGAGAAGAGAAGGTCTGCAGGTAAACTCACGTTGAAGGAGACTCCTCCTCCAAGAAAGCTCATCTCGCAACGCAGCCACCAGGACAGTCTCTACCGGCTGTGTCGCTTTGACTTCGTTCAGTGATAGAAAAGAGGCATGCTTCTTACAGTGAACGTTTCTCTTGAATCAGAAGTCTGGCAGTGTGACCAACATCATAACCTGTCACTATCGCTTCCGGGATATGCTGGCTTCGTACCGTGTGACGCTCTAAGTGTGACTGGAGTCTGTTTTATCGTCCGTACTTTCATCACCACTCGCATCCTAACAGCATGAGCGAATAGAAGTTCGATAAATCACCCCATATCTATGTTCGTAGCAAATGATTCGTTACGCACTGGCGCACAGAATTGTCTGGAACGAGAGTACTTCGCGGTAATAGGAATATCTTTGGTGGTTTTCTTCCGCGGTAAGCTCTAAAGGTAGTGTGGAGTGTTGGCGTTCGTCTCTCGATGGTGTCCTCATTACCCAGCACGTGGAGTCGTAGCTGGTAGGTATTGCGCAGAAACGTGACTCGCTGTTCACTCGCAAAAATTTATTAAATCTGGTAACAAAACTTTGCACACATGCTAACTAGGGCATTATCAGGGCCCAATGGTGTAACAGAGTGTTAAGCCCACGTGCATCGACCGATTACACGCTTAAGAACTCTCTTACTTAAATCGTAAGCCCTACATTTTTGTGCGTTTGTAGGCACCACACACCAATGCGATAAACGTTGTATTTTTGCTAGTTGGAACTTATTTCTTCTGATTTATACCTGCAATTACCGTGACTCTAGGGTTTTTAGTTGAGCCTTGGTCAGCCCATATTTTCGTAAAGTTTATAATTTTTACAATGTGTAATTGTTACGTTACGCAGCTTTTCTATACATAATTTTTCTGGATTTTTTTTTTCAGATTCTTGCTGTGGCCATGTCTGTCATGTTCAGCCTGATGATAACATAATACATGTAAACACTGAGTGATGACTAGACGTATTTGCAACCGTGTGACGTATCTCTGGTGTCGTCCAGGTACCCGTTGCAAACATATGGATAGTTATTTTACGAGGCAGCACCCCATATTAGCCCACATGGTTGAAGATCAAGACATCACATAGAACTGCATAGTTCAGAACAAATAATAGCAATAATAGACAAAAATAATTGCAAGAGTAAACGGAATATTTAAGTAGATAACATCTTCTGATCTGACGTTTATGGTCGTCTGTCACATTCTTCTGTACGTAGCAGGATCTGACATTACACAATACGGTTACCCAAATCTAGTATCCCATGGTGTACTATACGAAGTATGTCTAACAACGTTTGCAAAAGAATTCTGTAGTTATCTACAGTCGAGACCTTCATTCTTCGGGCAATGTACGATTTCCTGTTATCAGAGGGCCGTAGCATGACTCAACAGCATGAGTTACGCGGCGTGTCACCCGGATACGTTGATGTAGACTGTTCAGTACTGCTGTTGTCTACTCAATATTTCGTTATGAATTAAAATTCCACGAAAGAAAAAAGAGCTACTTTTCCTTTCACGTCTCAATAACCGTATCGCACACACCACTTTCAATTATTGCACTATTCTAGACCTTTTGGCTGTCATTTTTAGTGTAATAATATTTACTGTGGGCATTTTGTAGCAAAATATTTAAAAACAATGAAAATATATCATTTACGTTTAACTGTCTATTTTTCGCATACTCCCGGTTCTGTGTTGCAAGCGCATCCTGTTTTACATCCAGTGATAGTCATTCAAGATGGCAGCCCTATATTTTCCTTCGTTCCTTCTTTCGTCAGTGATATATCCTGCTGAAAACTCTCATCTTGTCCACCCGTCACACCACCAGAATTTGGCGGGAAGAGAATAGTCTGTAATGGGCGAAAGTACATTTTAGGTACATACTTTCTTGTAGGTATTCATACAAGCGGATCAGAGGGCAGTCTGCGCTCCTCCAACTGTGTGTTTTTTCGTTTCTAGGTGAGGAAGTCTTAGAGCTCACGACTTTCCCTGAGGGGCCCAAGAATTACTATTACATTCTCTCCAGGTACAGAACATCTTTGACGGTACAAACAGTGTGGAATATTACAGAAATAAGTCACTATTTTGTTTCGTGGGGAACCCAGTTTACACACATCGTCCTTTTCCATTAAGCCACACGTTGATGTTTACTAACTTCTGCAGTACACGTCTGGTGCCCGTTTTTTGTCCTCACAGCTACAGTGTAAGAATTGTGTCTTGCTTGATAGAAGGTGTTATCCGCTAACCATCCTGCTTTACAGGTCGGAAACGCGTCCGACCCTGGTTTCTGTGATGAGATGTGGACGTCAGACACACTGCCGTCTATTCGTGGTTCCACCGCCCTCCAACAGTTTTCCATGGACGCTCGCGACATTAACCGAACAGCTTCATCGCCTCTGTGATGACCGTTCCCAGGCACCGGGACAGAACATTTTGGTATTTGTAAAAGTCGCTTGTTGCTATTTATGTTGTGGTCCTCAGTCCGAAGACTGATTTTATGCAGGGTTCCGTGGTACTGTATCCTGTACAAGCATCTTTATCTTCGAATAAGTGCTGCATTCTACATCTTTCTGAACCTACTTAATACACTCATCTCTTCGTCTCCGTCTACAATTTTACTCCTCCCCATCCCCCATTTCCCTCCAACAATAAACGTAATCTCTCGATGTTTCAGAATGTGTCCTATAAGCCGATCCCTTCTTTTAATCAAGCTTTGCCAGCAACCTCTTGTCTCCCCACTTCTATTCAGTACTTCCTCATTAGTTACGAGATCTACCCATTTAATTTTCAGCATTCTTCTGAAACACCACATTTCAAAAACTACTATCCTTTCTTGTCTAAACTGTTTATCCTCCATGTTTAACTTAAATACATGGCTACACTCGTGACAAATACCTTCAGAAAAGACTTCACAACTCTTAAGTCTAAATTCCATATTAACAAATTTCTCTTCTTCAGCAATGCTTTTATTGTCATTGCCAGTGTACATTTTATATCCTCTCTATTTAGACCGTCATCAGTTATTTTGTTGCCCAAACAGCAAAACCAACCTGTTGTTGTTGTTGTTGTTGTTGTGGTCTTCAGTCCAAAGACTGGTTTAATGCAGCTCTCCAAGCTTTTCTATCTTGTGCAAGCCACTTCATCTCCGAGTAACTATCGCAACCTACATCCTTCTGAATCTAATTACGGTATTCATCTCTTGGTCTCCCTCTACGATTTTTACCCCACACGCTTCCCTTCAAAACTACCAACCTAATCCTTTAATTGCCTCGTTTCCTAATTCCCACAGAATCACCTGATTTTATTCGTCTGCGTTCCGTTATCTTTTGCTTTTGATGATGTTCATCTTACTCTCTTCTTTCAAGACACTATCCATTCCGCTTAACTGCTCTTCAAAGTTTTCTGCTGTCTCTTACAGAATTACAATGTCATCGGCTAATTTCCAGGTTTTTGATTCTATCTGGACTTTTCTTTGGTTTCCTTTATTGCTCAATGTGGAGATAGGAAACGTCGGGCATAGGCCACAACCATGTTTCACTCATTTCTCAACCCCTGATTTCCCTTTAATGCCCCTCCAATGTTATAACTGCCGTGTGGTTTCTATAAAAGTTGTAAACACCCTTTCACATCCTGTATTTCTCCCCTGCTGCTTTCAGAAGATAGTATTGCAGTCAAGAACGTCAAAAGCTGTGTCTGAGTCTGCAAATGCTATAAACGTAGGTTTTCTTTTCCTTAAACTTTCTTCTAAGATAATTCATAGGGGCAGTAAGGCCTCGCGTGTTCCTACATTTCTCCGAAATCCAAACTGATTTTTCCCCAGATGGGTTCTAAACAGTTTTTCCATTCTTCTGTAAAGGTTTAGTGTTAGTATTTTCCAGCCATGGTTTATTAAACTGACTGTTCGGAAATTTTCACAGCTGTCAGCAACTGCTTTCTTTTAATTGGAAAAATAAAAATTGTATATTTGATGGCTAAAAGAGAATATTCTCTATATGATATAAATACATTAAAAAGGTCAGTTACGTCATTCAGTTTTCCCATAGGCGGCCCAGTATCATCACTAGAATTATTGCTCATTCGCCTCTGTTCACCTCGTACATTTCTAACTGCGTCATGTGCTCGCTACCAAGATGCACTGAATCTCGCAGTGGGCTGAGGTCATAATGTTGTGTCACGTCTGCGTATTTTACACTCCTGTCTTAAAAGCACTTCTAAATACTTCTAAAGGCGTCAGAACATTGGCAAATTATTGTAACAGCTCTTGAAAACTTAATACTCTTGCATGGTCACGACGTAGATGATCACATGATGAGCACTTGATGAAACTGTATTGTGAGAATCCGAACAATAAGGTGTCCGCCTTACTATTACGGAAAAATGTGTAACTGTAGGTGACGTTTGGAATTTGAAAAATAGAGCCGATAGGCTACGAAAATTATAGTGTCACTTTCCAACTGAATGGCATCAAATTAAGACAGTTAAGCTCATTTCATTTTCTTAACATTCTATTAGTTGATTGGTGTTATCATACGGTCTTAACAGCATGATGAGAGGTGAAACACTATCTACATTTTCACTTGAAGAATAGGTTTTAAAGTTCGTTAGTTTTCGATCTTGAAACGTGCCTTTGTTGTGTATTAAGAAATTTCATTGAATTAATCATCGCAACAAGAGTGCACGTTCTATTGACGATAGCATAAAAATCTTTTGCTAGGCACTCCAGTCTGGAACCGCGCGACCGCTACGGTCGCAGGTTCGAATCCTGCCCCGGGCATGGATGTGTGTGATGTCCTTAGGTTAGTTAGGTTTAAGTAGTTCTAAGTTCTAGGGGACTGATGACCTCAGATGTTAAGTCCCATAGTTCTCAGAGCCATTTGAACCATTTTTTTTGCTAGCACACCACGTGTAGCAAGTAATCTGATAATGTACAAGAGCGTTTAGTGAGTAATGCAACGCACTCTATTCTTTGCTAATGTCGGTTGAAAAAGTGCTGAATTTGTTGTCGGATATCGAGGGATATTCCTGCTTCAGCTCCTACAGTTTCATGAAGTTCCAGTAGGTCTCGGCGCTGTACATAGTCTTCAAAATGGCACCTGTAACGTAGATGCGTTTCAAACAGAACTTTAATTGAGTTTCTTCTGGTGGAAAGCCAGAGCATCGCAGTTATTCACAGGCGCTTGCAGAATGTCTACGGAGACTTGACAGTGAATAAAAGCACGGCGAGTCGTTGGGCAAGGCTTCTGTCATCATTGCAGTAACGTCACGCAAGCCTGTCCAGTCACCAGCGTGTGGGCCTACCGCACACAGCTGTGACTCCTGCAATGTGTTCGTCACCACAAAAATGTAAATGATCTTCATCTCCCTGACAACGGAAGGCCTCACACAGGTCTGCCCTTCCGAGAGGAGCCTAACAGCTTCATTGGACTGTTCTTCCTTATCTGCCCTACAGACCGTATCTCTGAGGTGTATTGTGCTACCTTCAGGAAATTGAAGAAATGGTTTCATCGTGTTCGTCGCCACAAAAATGCAAACGCATTTCTCCTCGAAGGCAACGTAAGGCCTTACAGGAGCTCACAAATCTTCATTGGACTTCTCTTTCCCACCCATCCTACAGACCGGATCTCACACCTTCCGACTTTTATCTGTTTGGCCCAATCAAGGCTGCGCTCTGAGGGAAGTAGTACATGGACGATGGGGAGGTTATTGACGTAGCAAGACTCTGGCTAGGATATCGACCACTAGAGTGGTACCATGAAGGCATACAGGCACTTCCAGTAAGGTGGCGTGAGGCCGTCTCATTGAACGAAGATTATGTTGAAAAATAACGAACGAACAAGAACACTACTCAGTTGTTTCATCATCAAACAACCCTCTTCCGGCTTCTCGTATTCGTTTGCTGTAAAACATCCGAGTACTTTAAAAATTATACTGATGACTAGAAGGTATTTGATTTTTAAATAATTACACACAATTAAGTATAATAAAAAAATGTGATTAGTTCTAGCAGCAAACACTAGTGCACTGAAACTTACATCCACCCTCTCAGAGCCCACAAAAAGAAAGATACAAATGTGAAGTTAAGGTAATTGAGGATCAGTCTGTTCATTTGATATCAATGAACCTGTCTATGGCATTCCAGGGGCTTCTGTCTTAACACAGACAAATTATTGCTTCTTTCATACTCAAAGCAAAGCTTTGCTTTGAGTATGAAAGAAGCAATAATTTGTCTATTTCTTACTAATGCCATTTCGTAAAAAAGATGTATTCACATAATTATACTTAGGAATTCAGTATCAATTTCTCGCAGGCAGAGTTGTATACAGGTCAAATAAAACTTCACCAGCAGATTTTTGTGATCGACACATGGCTTCGTTCCTATCTTATGGTAGTCTAGAGTAACCATTCATTTTCCGCAGTTAACGTCTTCCTTCACGTGCCGGTATACACCATTTTCTCCCCTTCGTACGAAACATGGTACAGGTTTCGCAGATTCATGTAGAGTAAACATTTTCCGCAGTTAATGTCTTTCTTCACCTGACGGTATATGCCATTTTCTCTACCTGATACCGATTTCGCGGATTCAGATAGAGTAACCATTCTATTTTCTACAGTTAACATCTTTCTTCAAATGCCAGTATACGCCATATTCTCCCCTTCATACGAAATACGGTTACCTCATACCGGTTTCCCAGTTTCAGGTAGAGTAACAATTCATTTCCGCAGTTAACGTCTTTCTTCACCTGCTGGTATACGCCATTCCCTCTACCTGCAACCGGTTTCGCGGATTCAGATAGAGTAACCATTCTATTTTCGGCAGTTAATGTCTTTCTTCGCATGCCGGTGTACGCGATTTTCTCCCCTTCATACGAAATACGGTCACCTCATACCGGTTTCGCAGATTCAGGTAGACTAACCATTCATTTCCGTAGTTAACGTCTTTCTTCACCTTCAGGTATATGCCATTTTTTCTACCTGAAACCGTTTTAGCGGATTCAGATAGAGTAACCATTCTATTTTCGGCAGTTAACGTCTTACTTCACGTGCCGGTATACGCCATTTTCTCCTCTTGATATGAAATACGATTACCTTATACCAGTTTCGCGGATTCAGTTATTCAGGTAGCAGCGGCTGATTGCGAAAAATTCCCATAGAACTGTTCTGCCGGGGACAAGGTCGCAAGGTCGCAAGGTCTGGGCTGTGCACTGGGGAAGGCAGTTCTCCTGCCGTTTACCGGGGAGAATAACGGCTCCAACTTTGGTGGCCCAGTGCCGAGTCGCGGCGGCAGCACGATGTTTGCGGCGGGAGGCGAGCTCCCAGGGGCCGGGCGTAGCATTGTGCGGCCGTCTTTGTCGAGACCGGTCGGGCCTCGGCCCGTCAGCCATCCTTGGCCCGCGGCGGCGCGTGTTTGCAGAGGGCAGGCCGAATCTCAAAGCGGCCGCTCACCACTCCTTACCGGAGTCGCAATCCAAAACTGGCTCACCAAGTAGATTCTCGGTAGCCAAACCTCACCGGAGATTTATTTGGGAACGCACGCTTTACTAGTCCTCATGAAGTGTCTTTTCCGTAGGCGGAGGTTTAGCGCCATCATAGCCACCAACCATCTCCTCCTAAATGAAGGAAGCACGGATACGTCAAGTAGGGAGACAGAACTACCTTCTACTTCCGTTAGAAGATGTGGCTAAATTAATATACACGAAGACGGGATAGAAAGAGGTTGTAACAATGGAAAATTGTACTGAAATGCAGGATCATCTGAAACGAATTGACGCATGGTGCAGGGAATAGCAATTGAATCTCAATGCAGACAAGCTGCGGATACATAGAAAGAAGGATCCTTTATCATTTAGCTACAATAGGGCAGGTAAGCAACTGGAAGCAGTTAATTCCATAAATTATCTTGGAGTAGGCATTAGGAGTGATTTAAAATGGAATGATCATATAAAGTTGATCGTCGGTAAAGCAGATGCCAGACTGAGATTCATTGGAAGAATCCTAAGGAAATGCAATCCGAGAACAAAGGAAGTAGGTTCCAGTACGCCTGTTCGCCCACTGCTTGAATATTGCTCACCAGTGTGGGATCCTTACCAGTGTGGGTTGATAGAAGAGATAGAGAAGATCCAACGGAGAGCAGCGCGCTTCGTTACAGGATCATTTAGTAATCGCGAAAGCGTTACGGAGATGATAGATAAACTCCAGTGGAAGACTGCAGGAGAGACGCTCAGTAGCTCGGTACGGGCTTTTGTTGAAGTTTCTAGAACACACCTTCACGGAGGAGTCAAGCAGTACATTGCTCCCTCCTACGTATATCTCGCGAAGAGACCATGAGGATAAAATCAGAGAGATTAGAGCCCACACAGAGGCATATCGACAATCTTTCTTTCCATGAACAATACGAGACTGGAATAGAAGGGAGAACCGATAGAGGTACTCAAAGTACTCTCCGCCACACACCGTCAGGTGGCTTACGGAGTATGGATGTAGATGTAGATGAAGATAGAAATGCAGACCAGGGAAGTAGTATTTGAAATATATTGCTGCCTCTTGACCGCACATAAATGAAACAACAAAGCACATCATTTAACGAATCTTTCGTCTTGACCACAAAATATTTATTGTATCCCTTCCAATTCCAAGTGTCAGAGGAACAGAGTACTTTTGGTACAAAATATCGGATCCAGTTACTCTTACTAATCATATGTGCCACTGGACACACTGCACGGAGACCTCTGGTACGCATAGCTGGTAATTTGTACAATAGGGGTTACGTTTCCGTCTTGCTAAGCGGCCGGTGGCGATACCCTATCTTTGGCCTCATCAGTTTATTGTATGCCAGCAAGATAACGCAAGATCACATATCGCCCTTGCTTTCCTGGCCTAGAGGGACTGACGCCGTTACTCTGCCCAAACCGTTCTCAAGAACACTGACCGATTGAAAATATCTGGTCATGGGTTCCCGAGAGACAGACCCCTCAGCATTTGCCAGCCGCGGCGACTGATGTTCTGCCGTGTAGAGCAGAGCCAACATGGAATGACGTACCCCTAAATATCAGCAGTGCTCAGTTCAATACGACGCTCAGTCGGCCTAGACCTTTTGTTTCTGTGACAGCTCTGCGAACTAAATTTAGCGCCATGCATACCCTCAAATCACCTACAAAACTTAACCATGACTGTTTCCAACTGCACTGGTTATAAGCAGTAACTGAAAAATTCGAATGAAAATGTAAGTAAAAACGGCAAACAACCAAGATCGCTATAGTATTACAGTTTTAATCAAGCTACTTTGCTACATTCGTATCTGCGAAGCATGAGATCGAATCTGTAATCACCATGTAGTCAGAGAGAATGAAGTTCCAAAGAAACTGCTACAGAAATGCATATTCCGATACAGAGATATGTAATACGCCGCTGCGGTCGGCAAAGCCTATATAAGACGAGTGTCTGGCGCACTTCTTAAATGGGTTACTGCTGCTACATGGCAAGTTATCAAGATTTAAGTGAATTTGAACGTGCTGTTATAGTCGGCGCACTAGCGATGGGACACAGCATCTCCGAGATAGCGAGGAAGTTATGATTATCCCGTACGACCCTTTCACGAGTGTACCGTGAATATCAGAAATCCGGTAAAACATCAAATTTCTGACATCGCTGCAGCTGGAAAACGATCCTGCAAGAACGTGAACAACGACGACTGAAGAGAATCGTTCAAACTGACAGAAGAGCACACCTTCCGCAAATTGCTGCAGATTTCAATGCTGGGCCATCAGCAAGTGCCAGCATGCGAACCATTCAACGAAACATCATCGATAAGGGCATTTGGAGCCAAGGCCCAATCGTGTACCCTTGATGACTGTATGACACAAAGTTTTATGCCTCGCCTGGGCCCGTCAACACCTACATTGGACTATTGATGACTGGCAACATGTTGTCTTGTCGGACGAGTATCGTTTCAAACTGTATCGAGCGGATAGACGTGTACTGGTATGGACACAACCTCATGAATCCATGGACCGTGCATGTCAGCAGGGGAGTGTTTAAGCTGGTGGAGACTGTGTAATGGTGTGGATCATGTGGAACTGGAGTGACATGGAACCCCTGATACATCTAGATAGGACTCTAACATGTGAAACTTATATAACCCTCCTGTCTGATCACCTGTATCCATCCATGTCCATTGTGTATTCCGACGGACTTGGCCAATTCCAGGAGGACAATGCGACACCCCACACGCCCAGAATTGCTAGAGAGTGGCTCCAGGAACATAATTATGAGTTTAAACACTTACACTGGCTACCAAACTCCCCAGACATGAAAATTATTGGGCATATCTGGGATAGCTTACAACGTGCTGTTCAGAAGAGGTCTCCACCAGTCGCACTCTTACGGATTTATGGACAGTATTGCAGAATTGACGGTGTCAGTTCCCTCCAGCACTACTTCAGACATTAGTCGAGTCCATGCCACGTCGTGTTACGGCACTTCTGCGGGCTCGATGAGGCCTACACGATATTAGTCAGGTGTACCAGTTTCTTTGGCTCTTCAGTGTATAATGGGGTGTGATACGTTTTTACGTAAGAAGCGTACATAGCGCATACATTATGCAATATATTTTAATGAATATCGATCATAGCCAGCTTTACCCGTATCACGTCATAAAAAGACGTCACAAGAGCATGAAAGCCCTAGAATATAGGCACGTCAAGTATAAAACAATCATTACATAAAATGCGATGTTTTTTGCACGCTTATGTTCGTACAGTAGCAGAAAGAAAACAGATTCAGAAGTAAAGAACACAGATGTTAGGATCAGCTACCTGCAGACACTGTAGTATAAATGGTTAGGAATGTATCGTATCACATAAATTAAAAGGACAGGTAACATCCTAGAATTATACAGTGAAGTTGTACAATTTTCCTGTTCATATAAGAAGGATATTGAGAATTAGATTACATTGCAAAGAGATATTCTTTAAATTTCCGAAATCAAAAAAAGGTTTAAACTATTTTTTGTAAAATCTTATAACACTTAAAAGAAAGTTAACAATTGATATTGTTCTGGGCTTGCTGCGTAGTACATGAGTGTTAAAGACATTGTATAATAACAGGAACACTACTGATTATTATTGTAACTACACAATATAATTATAATTAGACAATGTGTAACACGATAGCTCTAATGCTGTACTAATTTATTTTGCTTTTTTTTCATTTAATGTTACATTGCTGTGCTTCTGTAAATGTGTGTGATTGAATCGATAACATAAAATTGTATACTACTTTCTTTATACAAACTTTGAGTCATGGTCTGATTCTATGCAAAGTAGTGTATCTGTAATTTAAAATCTTTGTCCCATTTGGAAGAAACAAAAACTTACTATATTTAATTGTAATTTCTGTGTGAATAATTTGTAGAAATGTCAATATGTGCAAATGTTCGGTCTTATTTAATGTATTTGGTTGCTGTTATGTAAACTGCTGATCCTCACTTAGGGCTCTTAGTTATTCTGTATGTAAAAGGTGTAGTGGTTCCCCTCGGGAACGGAACTGTGTAGCGCGCGCAAATTGTGGTTGGCCTACGTAGAAAAGGTGGAACTGATAGTCAGTCGGAGACGAGCTACGAGTCGGGGTCAAGCTACGAGTCAGGGACGAGCTACGAGTCGAGGACTGCCATGTAAAAGATGCATATTGTGCTGGTTCCGAGAGAGGCTTTTCCTGCCGCTTTCCAATGCCTCTGAAGAATGAATAAATAGCTGGAAATATTCTGGGATTGGTATTAATCATCGCCACCAAGAAATGACAGAGTCCAGCAATTCTACCTGCAATTCCACCTAACAACATGCAGTTGCCATCACATTGCGCAATCATTGCATCGGAAGACTACAATGATGTATAGTGAAGGATCAGCTTAATGGATGTGTTAGTGTGCTCAAATATAAGGTAATTTATATCTGAATTTATGTATCTACCTTGATTTTTTTCCTTATCATAACACCTCTCAGGTTCCTCTCCGTTTGAACTAAAGTGATTACCGAGTGTCCCTACTGAAAGATCATTAAAAAAACCAGTGTTTCTTTTCTAATTAATGCCTCTTGAACGTAGTAAAGAGAAAGTTAAAGTTAATGTGGCAATAGAGTGAGTTAAAGTCAATGATGCTTGCTGAAAATAATTTTCCTAGTAAAACTGCTTATTAATGTGTTGTTGCCAACTTCAAATTAAAAGTTCTTAAGACTGAGGCTTATAAAGTTTTGCTTAGTAAATGATCACATTACTGCCTGTTGTAAATCGCAGAAGGTGAGTCAGTATCTTACATATATGTTAATTTTGTGTCTCACTGTAGTAAAAGTAGAAAGCTGCAGTTGTGAAACGTTATATACTCATGTTTGCTAATTGCTTGTCTCTCTTGTGTATTAGAAGTGCATATTAAGAGTAATGTTATAAAGACCATTCACTTTGTGTAAGCCCTGATAGTAATAGTGTGTTTCGGTATCTGTTATAATTTTGCAAATAGTTAGTGCTGCTCTGTTAGTTTCAATCTTACCGTAAACATATGTATGTGTCAGAGTTCACTGCACTCGCGTGTGACAAAGTATAGGTTGTGTTTATCCATTAAAGTTACTAATAACTATTTTCTTGAAAGAGAATGTTAATCATTCTCTTGCCTAGTTTGGCTGGCGACCGTTTTCTTTATACGTTAAACAGTGCAGATAGGCAAAAATTTTGTTTGTTACTGTTCAAATATTTACGTAATTCTGACTTTCATTTCCGATAAGCCACCTCCGTTAGGAACAGCACGGTCAACCTAGCAAAATTCCTCTCAGAGGGTAACACTGTTCTGTTGCTTTATACCATTATTAATCCAACAAAATAATTCTGTTTTGCAAATTTCCTCCAGTTTTGAGGTTATGGTATAACAGTAGCAGGTAGGAGTGTTATAAATGTAATAAAAAATGTTATATGTTCCTTGTATGACTTAGTACACATGTAACCAAGCCAATTAGATGGCATTTTCACGTAGGAAATATATAGACAAAATAACTTACTGAGGTACACTTAAGGTTTAAATAACTTTATAAACCTTCAGTCGTAAACAAAAACATTTAAATGTTTCTGATTTGAATTACTTATGGTTATATATGCAGACAAATTGTGAACTTCCACTGTATGATTCTGGGATGTTATTTGCCCTCATGCTTTATGTGATACGGTGTATTATTGTCCATTACTACTATAGTGCTTCCTGATGGATGATGTAACATCTGTGTTGTTTACGAGAGGATCTTTCATCGGGTATTCTATGAACATGAACGTGCATAGTCGGTGCAATAAGCATCGTATGTTGTATAATGATTGTTTTGTACCTGACATGCCGAATACTACGATTTTCATATTCTTGCGATATCTCTTTATGATGTGAAACGGTACGCCATGTACTTGGTCGGAATTCGTTGAAATGTATAGCATAAGGTATGTTATGTAAAAATGAGTTACATCCTATTACATCTGGCGTCACTGTGCTTATAATTTCGACCTAATTATTCCAGGATCCGAAGACGGCAACATAGCTTGCTGAAACCGGTAATCTAAATCAATGCTGTACTATAGCGAGCTTGGATATTACAAAGTTTTACTTCTATTTTCCTATGAATCGTGATCGCTACCATAGTTGAATAATGTCAATTAAATTTTTATTATTTCCTATTATTCCGGGCGTCGCAATTAAAAAAAAAATTCAGATTCCTAAGGGACCAAACTGCTGAGGTCATCGGTCCATAGACTTACACACTACTTCAACTAACTTATACTAAGAACACACACACACACCCATGTCAGAGGGAGGACTCAAACCTCCGGGAGGAGCGGCCGAGCAATCCGTGTCATGGCGCTTCAAACCGTCCGGCCACTCGGTGTGGCTCTCGCAATTTTAATGGCCAACTTTGTCGTACAGCGTTTGGATGCTTTTATTGATCTCGACCGAAATTAAACTTATGGAAATGTTGTTAGTTTTGCATCAGTTGACTCTTCCGGCGGTGCTTTCTAGATTGTGTGATACATTGGGAAAAAATGACACTCGTGTGAAGTTGTAGGGTATTTATTATTTTACAAACCAGTTTTCGAGTGTTAACGCCACCATCAGTTACAAACAAATATATTTGTCTGAATAACTATTGTGGGAGGTAAAATTTTAAAATAGAACTATACAGACTGTCTTAGTTGATTTCAGAACATGACAATGGTAAAGTTTTAGGAAGAAAACAAGGATAGTTTCAGTTAAAAATGCGGTGTAAAAGTATTTACGTTAGAGAAAACCAGTAGAAACATTCTTCTAAGAATGGAGTTGCCATATATAAAACAGCTTCAAGGTTCCGATTACTTTAGAAATAAATTAAAAGGGTTAAACGGTAGACGTCAAGTGGGTAAACGACAGATTAGGAAAGGTTGGAAATTATACATAAAGTTTACTGAAAGTCGCAGCGTCTCTTATTATGAAGCACTGGATGAATACAGTGTGGGTAATTTGCTCTCGATTTTAAGCAAAAGCAAAGTGTTTCACGTATCTCAATGCTCATGACGTCGAAATTCGTGTCGTACAATGACATTTATATGTGGATCATTTCCGCAGACTGTACTACGAAGAGAGTGGGTCTATAGATTGAAATGTCAAGCCTGATGTTGAGGTCTTACTTTCTGAACAGGGAAAATGTAGTAAGCGATTAAGTTCTTTTCATTTCATCGTATTTTGTGGGATGTCAGTGAGAAAACGTTTCGTAAGAGTTTTAAATTATCTGTAAAGTTTGTTGGAATTTACTAAGTGCTCTCATTCTCCCATATCGGTATTTGACGACGTCCGTTACGCTGCTCAAGACACACACACACACACACACACACAGTTTCTAACTGTAATGCCGTAAAGTGTAAAACTTTTATCAAAGAATTATAAGTGTTAACGAGTATCTTCAGACAGCATTTTAAATTTTAAAATTCCGTCAATAATTGCGCAAAGCATTGAAAACGAATATCATTTCGCCTGGAAGACTTTAGATAGGCAAAATTCAACTGGTTTGGCGTTCGAAGATAATCGTTTAGTAATACAGATTTGTGAAAATCAAGTAATGAAATACATGGCAAATTCCAAAATTTCTTCTTGGAGGTGAACTAAGTTGAACAATATATAGTACAGTAAAATTTCGTGACATGATCCGTGGGAGTGCCTAAACAAAACAGTCTTGACGTTAGAAGGACAACAATTACAGTATAACATGTTGTAATACAGTAACTTTGTCAAAGCATCTTTAGAGACCAGCCCCCACCATACAGGAAGAGAGAGTAACAAAATTAATCTTTTAAATCTGATAACAGATTCTAACTCCAAATAAAATCTCAGGTAAATTGATACCTACCTCAGACCAGTCGATTAATTAATTAACAATTCATCTAAGTTAAATTACGCCAACGGCCATGCCGCAGTGGTAACACCGTTTCCCGTCAGATCACCGAGGTTAAGCGCTGTCAGGCTGGGCTAGCACTTGGATGGGTGACCATCTCATCTACCCGAGCGCTGTTGGCAAGCCGGGTGCACTGAGCCCTTGTGAGGCAAACTGAGGAACTACTTCATTGAGAAGTAGCGCCTCCGGTCTCGTAACCTGACATACGGCCGGGAGAGTGGTGTGCTGACCACATGCCCCTCGATATCCACATCCAGTGACACCTGTGGGCTGAGGATGACACGGCGGCCGTCGGTACCGTTGGGCCTTCATCACCTTTTTGGATGGAGATTGTTTAAAGTTAAATTACGGAACTGATACCACTAGCTAAATTTTCCGAAGTCCACCGATTTGCCGACGTATTCTCTACACAGAGGACCATCGGTTGGAAGAGGCACGACAAACTTGAGAAATCTTGCTTGGTTTTCTGGCTGTAATTCCGAATCATCTTAGATGGCACGTGGTGGCGGAGGCACACAAAGTTCTGTCCATTATGATTAACCGGGCTGTTATACCGTGGTCGGTTGATGAATTTTGTCTCAATTCCCAATGTTTCGTCCCCGTCTGCGGGAGACATCTTCAAGGGGGTCCGTAGCTCGATGGAAGGTCCAACACAACCGCTGGCTTCTACTGAGTAGGAGCCATCGTGTGTGTTGGACCTTCCACCGAGCTACAGACCCATCGTGTGTGTTGGACCTTCCACCGAGCTACAGACCCCATTGAAGATGTCTCCCGCAGACGAGGACGAAACGTTGGGAATTTAGACAAAATTCATCAACCGACCACGGCATAACAGCCCGGATAATCATAATGCACATGACATTTCCGACCGTGAAAGTCAAATTTTAGTAACACGAACTTCTCCCGCGTTCCGAGAATTCGTGCCAGTTCAGGTCATCCAACTTGACGACAGGATTTCGGCCATTCCAGGAGTCCAGGACAGCAGGATGCTCTCACCCCTGTTAGGTTGGCTAGCTCATCGACCGAGTCTTTAAATAACCTGGGGAGCAGCTCTCCAACACATCCCGTTGTAGTTTGTACAGGTGTCAACATCGGGAGGTTCGGTACACGGCAGTTACGGCCATTTAATGGGTAGTGCTACTGCTTACCTCGGGAGCAGCCTAGATTAGTCATCCGCGTACCAATCGTGATGACTGGAGTTACTAAGCTCATCGCAGCTACAACGGTTCCGATTATACTATACTACCTCTACCGCTGCACCTCAAGAAACTGGCACAACAGGTTGACGTGTGTAGCATGGTGAGCTGCTTTTGCCGCTTCCTGTTACTGTTATCGTATGCGTGACCCATGCTGACAACTCCCGTTACAACCACATACACCCAAATGCTACAGACGGGCACCGTTATTTCATTACTGTGCACTCTCTGGGGACTGTTGTTTATTCTAAAGACAGTTCGGTTGTGTGAACTCGAATTCTTTCAACTTGTCCTACAGGTAGTCTATCGCTCGACAGCTGCTATACTCTGAGTGACAATTCACGCAAACTTGTGACCGGATTACCCCTCATTTATGTATTGATTTTTGGATGTATGTTTCTCCATATTACGCTGACTTCCATCGTCTGTAGCTTCCCTACTGCCACTTTTGCAAATGAATTCCATTCTAGATGATGAAACACCTGCTGTATGATATGAAGTCCGACGCCTGGGATCAGCAGGTGAGTGATCCGCTAGGTGACAATTTTAGTCCGTGCTTCTTTGCTGCCCTGATACAGTTACAACCACCAACACATAAATGCTACAGACGGGCACTAAATAGACAAATGAAACAAGTGTCATTAAAGAACGTAAAATTTTAACAGTGCAAGTGAAACTACAGCAAATGAAACAAAGGGAAAAAAATAAGGCATGTCACAAGGAGTACATCACCAAAGTGGTCTGTATGTGATTATTTGCAGTATCTGCAGTTAGAGAAAGATCGCACTCAATTCTTTTACTAGCCACCGTAATACGTATAAGGTGAAAAGCTTTTCAACTATCTCATATGGAGGGGACGCCCACATGGACTGCGTGGCATTATTTATCTCTGGATGGAAACGTCTACTCAGCTGCTGCTTTCTCTTGCAAAACGTGGGCGTTAAGTGCCTTTATTTTAGCTCGCGTGGGCGCAAGCCTGCAAGTGGAGATTTCCCGTTCGCTTTTTTTTACAGCCGCAGCGGTTGGCTCGCCAAGTGCAACACTCGCTAATGCCAACGGCGCTCGCACTAGTGGCGCTAAATACTCATAATTCCAAAGTACATAAAAATAAACTCTTTGTCAAAATAACCACGATAACTTTGGATTTTTCCGTTGTGAAATATCTCACGTCACTGTTTAACACACACACACACACACACGCACAAGCACATTTATTGCTCGTTTTCTATCCAGCCTGCATGAACCCACATCTCAGTTCAAAAGAACTGTTACTATTTTGTCTTCCAACAACTGCTTTCTTTACAATACTATCCCATGCCTGAGAACCTCTGAGATAGCTATTTTGTAGGTATTCATTTTCTCTATAAATCTAGTTCACGGAAAATCGAGTTTTCGGAACGAAATCATATTTAAAAATAAGGGCGGTAAGTGCTTACTGACGTAATGGTATGGTATCAATCAAAATTGCCACCACCGAACTAGGCTGACAAGCTGATATGATTTAATTTTGCTTTATAAATTAGTGACTGTAATGAGCTCATCCACACAATTCCCAAGATTGAAAAAGCCGACAAGGGCTAGAATCATCGCAGAGTCAGCGTAACAGCTCATGCATCCTGATCGCCGAGAAGAATAATATACAGAAAAATGGAAAACAAAATTGAGAATGTGTTAGATGATAATTAGTTTGGCTTTAGGAAAGATAAAGGCACGGGAGAGGCAATTCTGACGTTGCGGTTGATAATGAAAAGCAAGACTAAAGAGAGATCAAGTCACGTTTACAGGATCTGTCGACCTGGAAAAGGCGTTCGATAGTGTAAAACGGTGCAAGATGTACGAAATTCAGAGAAAAATTGGGGTAAGCTAAAGGGAAAGACGGGTAATATACAATAAGTAGAAGGACCAAGAGGGAGCAATGAGGCTGGAAGTCCAAGAACCAAGTGCACGATTAAAAACGGTGTAAGGAAGGGATGTAGCTTTTCGCCCCTGCTTTTCAATCCATACGTCGAAGAAGCAATGATGAAAACAAAAGGATGATTGAAGAGTGGGTTTAAAATTAAAGATGAAAGGATATCAATGTTAAGAATCACTGACATTGATATTCTCAGTGAAAGTGAAGAAGAATTGCATAATCTTTTGAATGGCATGAACAGTCTAAAGAATACAGCATAATTATTGAGTGTAAGTCTAAGAAAGGCGAAAGTAATGAGAAGTAGCAGAAATTAAAACAGCGAGAAAATTAACATCGTAATTGGTGACTACGAGATAGGTGACGCCAAGGAATCCTACTACCTATGCAGCAAAATAACCCATAACGGAAGGAACAAGGAAGACATAAAAAGCAGACTAGAACTGGCAAAAAAGGCACCCCTTGCAAAGAGAAGTCTACTAGTATCATATGTAGGTTTTAATTCTAGTAACAAATTTCTGAGAATGTACGTACGTTTGGAGCACAGAACTGTTTGGCAGTGAGACATCGACTGTGAGTAAATAGGAACAGAAGAGAAGTATCTGAGATGAGCTGCTACATTAGAATGTTGAGAATTAGGTGGACTGATAAAGTATGTAAAAAGGGGTTTTCCGTCGAATAGGCGGGGAAAGAGATACGTGAAAAATACTGACAAGGAGATGCTGGATGTGTTAAGACATCAGGATATACCTTCCTTGGTACTAGAGGGAGCTGTAGAGGGTATAAACGGCGCAGGAGATTGGAATACATCCAGCAAATAATTAGGTTGCAAGCGCTCCTCTGAGAAAAAAAGGTGGGCGCCGGAGAGAAGCTCCTGGTGGGCTGCATCGTGACTCCAAAAAAGAAACAAAAATGCAGTTCATGTAATGGAGATAAATATCTGAAATATTTTACGACAGCTGTCGGTACTCGAGCAAATGATCAAATTGAAGGAAACTAAGTTAAACAACTGGTAACAATAAAATGTATTCATGTGTGTGTGTGTGTGTGTGTGTGTGTGTGTGTGTGTGTGTGTGTTGGAGAGAGAGAGAGAAATTGGGGGGGGGGGGGGGTGAGGCGGGTGGTTGTAGTGTGAAAGAGTGTGAGAGTGGAAGTTGGAGTGAGTGTCAAAGTTGAGTGAGATAAGTTAGAGAGGAATGAGAGAGATTGTGACAGAGTGGTTAAATCTACCATTTCGGCCTTGGCTGTGAGTACAATATGTGATCAAAAGTATCTGGATAGCACTATGTAATGTGGAGTTGACCACTGCACGTCAGGCGAAACATAAGTGTGCAGTCACGTGCTCTGCTTTGAATCCGGCACGTCTGCCGGAAGCCAGCACCGTGTCTGTGGTGGGACAGTCTGCGGCGCATCGTCAACAGTCATTGCGTCAACATGTCAGTCATTCTCACGTCATGGTTCCAACAAAATCACTTCCAGTATAATACAATTTATCACGCCCACTATGTGTACCTTTAAAGATAAAACGGCGCTCACTCACAGAGAACGCAGACACACGCCCACCTGGTCATCAGTAAACAATCACAACTATATTGAAGAAAAAACCACTAGGGTGCCGATAAAGCATGCAGATGGAGCGCCTCTTGACATGCAGAAGCTCCCTTACCCGAAAGCCCTGGAATTGGAATCTGTGTCCTCTTGGTTGGAAAAAGATACTAACCACTCCACCAGACTGTTGTGTCCACACAGCGGCCACGTCTCACACTGACTGTTAGTGACATCCAGTTGACAGCATACCAGCTTGTTGAAGCTCTTGCTCTTGGCTGTGCCAAAACACCCATGTTCGTCTCCATCAGCAACTGACCACTCTGCTATCGGTGACTGCTCATTGGCAGGGCAGGCCAACACTCCCATTCTACTACCCACCTCCAAGAGTAACCCAAACTACTGACCCAGATACCATCCTCCAGCTCTTCGTAGCACACCTAGTTTCCTGCCCTACCCAACTGGCCGATAAGCACTTGTTTACCGGGCGTCGCCATCGGCATTTGTGGCACTGCACTTGCACCTGTACCTAGCTTTAGCGAAACAGAGTGGGCAGTGCATATTCAGCTGCTCCACCTCAAATGCTGTACTTATTCTGGAAGCCAGTGCCATTACAGTGGTCCGAGAGCTTGTGGTGCTCTGTCAACAGTCAGCACAGGGAGCGGGCAGATGGGGTGTCAGCCGGGGTAGGCGATTCGGGCTACACTTGTAGCTGGGTAGCGGAATTGTTGTCTTGGTCTGGCAATCACACTAGCTGGAAAGAGCAGTTACAGACGATGGGGAGGTCCCTTTGAGGACAGCGGAAGGAGCTAATTGAGATGAAGGGCGAGAACCTCTACCAGCTGAATAGCTGCTGCGCTGACGACCGCATGCTACAGTCAGCGTGCAGCGTGGCTGTTTCCTGAACACAACAACCAGGTGGAGTGTCGGTACCTTTTCCCGGTCGAGAGGAAGGCGATACCAGTGCAGGCCCTCATCGTGCCTATCTGCTATCTGAGGTGGCGGTTACCACACCCATATTCAGAAGACGACGCTTGCGACCGGAAACTAAACTGTTGTAATTCCTCTCTTTCTCTGAGCGTGGTGTTCGTGCTACACAACGGACTGTAGGAAGCTAGCAGCGAAGGTTCGCAGAAAAATGATGAATTCAGAGTAAAATCAGTATTACAGCTTACTGATCAGCTCTGGTATTTCTACAGGAGTACAGAGGAAATCGCTGGCCAACTGGAGGAAACGTAGGACTCATTTATTGGACGGAAGACCCTGTCATCGGATGTGAATTTTCTAATTAATACCCTCAGAATTTGTATTTAAGATAATAATTTCACGAAAGGCAGCGAACGGACTTCCACATCACTTTTGTGTCACACACAAAAGCATTACCTCTGCAAATACTACACGAAAGTGTATACTAGGATTAGTCATTACCTTTATCTTTGTAAGCTGCAAATCTATGCAAATTATTCGACTAGATCCACGTAGTTAAGCGCTAAGACTACCGCCTGGATTAATGGAGAACCATACTTGTTTGATTAACGAAGTACCTTTTATTACTCATTTTAAAACTGATATCACTGAAGGAATTCCATTACACTACAAAAAAATATTCATTTGTGATGTACTTACTCTTTGTCTATTTTTGCTGTGGGCTGTTTGAAACCTGATAATCTGACTGGGTTGACTACGTGTTTTTCTCCTGCGTCAACATTTCTGAGTAGCATTTCTACCCTGTGTTTTGTGTTATCTGCTGGATATATTCCAATCTCTGTCATCTCCTACAGTTTTTACCCTATACTGTTTCACCTAGTGTCATGGAGGTTCACCGCTGATGTATTAACAGATGTCCTACCAACCTGCACTTTCGTCTTGTATGTGTTATCTATATGATCCTTTACTTGCCGATTCCGCGAAGAAAATCCTCATAAGTACAGCTGATTTTCCACTTATTCTGTAGCACCACATCTCAAACGATTCGATTCTTTTCTCTTCCTTTTTTCTAACGATCAATAATTCGCTACCATACAATGCTGTGTTCCAAAACAACATTATCAGGAATTTCTTCCACGAGTTAAGGCCTTTGTTTGATACCAGTAGAATTATTTTGGACAGGAATTCCCCTTTTACCTGTGCTGGTCTGCTTTTGTGTCCTCCTTGCTTCGTCTGCCGTCGGTTATTTTATGTAAATAAAAGGTGGAGGGGGGAGAAAGGAGAGGCAAAGGAACTCGTGATGTCAGCTGCATCAGGACTTTATGCGAACGAAAGTGCATGTCGCGCCGGGATCAGAACCCAGGATGTCCTGCAGTTGTGTTAACCACTGCGACACTCGGACACAGTGTTTAACGCAACTGCGCCGACTGTTTCGGCACGCCCCTCCCGCCACTGGGGGACTGCGGATTGGTGGCGGCGCTAGATGGGAATGTTGGTCGCCCAAGGGGCGTACCGAGATAGCCAACGCAATTTTGGCTCGGCGCCGTTGATTCCGCATAAAGTCTCGTTGCAGCTTACATCATAGGTTCTTTGCCATTCCTCTCGTTTCTCTCCTCCTCCACCTTGAGTCTACACAATGTATATCACAACTGTGGATTCCGCGTGGTATCTGTTCTTTCCGAAAGAACAGACACCACGCATTCATACGATGGGTTATTTTGCTTTCAAAGCAGAATTCCTTAACTATTTCGTGAGAACAAAGTTTCTCGCTATTCTCATTTCTTCTGCTTCACACTACTTCCCTCTTTCTTCGATTTACTCTCAATCCATATTCTGTACTCCATAGACTATTCATTCCATTCAACACAACCTCTAATTCTTCCATTTCACTGAGGATAGCAATGTCATCATCGAATCTTAACACTCATGTCATTTCACCGTGAATTTCAATCACACTGTTGAAGCTTTCTGTCATTGCTGTCATTGCTTTTTCGATGTATGGATTGAAAAGTAGGAGCAAAGTCTGCATCCTTATCTTACACTCTTTTTAGTCCGTGTATTTCGCTCTTGGTCTCCTAGTCTTTGTGTTCTCGTTTGCGTCTTGTACATATTGTGTAACACACTTCTTTCCCTGTAGCTTACTCCTATTCTTCTCAGGATTTCGAACATCTTGCACAATTTTACATTGTCGGATGCGTTTTCTACATCGGAAAGTCCTATGAGCGCATCTTGATTGATCGTCTGGTTACCATTTCCCTCAAATATTTTAGAAAGTCTGATGGAAAATTAGAAAATTAGAAAATCTGAGCTGAGAAATGCTAACCCTAATTTTCCTTCTATTCTATGTAACCTCTAGTCTTTCAGAGCTGTTTCAAATTGTGAATCTAATGCTAGATCTCGTAGATCTTCTGTATCGACTCCAGTTTCTTCTTATAGCCAGTCATTAGATAAATCCTCCCTCTCACAGAGGCCTTCAATGAACTCTACATCGATTCGCTTTTCTTTACGTATAACGGTGCCGTTCCCATGCACTCTTAATGTTATCACTATTCGTTTTTATTTCACCGACGGTTGTTTTGACATTATATATGCTGAGTGACTTCTGACTATAATTCTTTTTCTTCACATTTTTTCTGCAGCCATTTCATCTTTTTTGCCCTTCGCATCCTATTCATTTCTTTGCTAAGTGATTTACATTGTTGTATTGCTGTGCTTCTCTGAACATTTCTCTGCTTCTTCCTTTCGTCGATCAATTGTTCTGTTACCAAAGGTTTCTTCGGGTTTATCTTTCTTGTAGAGATTTCTGACTGTCCGACATCTGAGACTGCCGTTTTTAGAGATGTCCACTCCTCTTCAACTGAAATGTCTATTCAGAGGCATTTCTTATCGTCCTCAGCGAACTTCAAACGCGTCTCTTCATTCCTCAGTGCTTCTGTCTCCCACTTCATTCGACAATGATCCTTCCGTACATAACTCTAAAACTTCAGTCTTCTCGTCATCATTAGTAAATTGTGATCTGAGTCTACATGTCCTCGTTACGCCTTGCAATCCAATATCTGATTTCGCAATTTCTGTCTGACCATTACGTAATACAGCTGTAATCTTCTCATTTCTCCAGGTCTTTTGCAAGTATACCTACTTCTCTTGTGATTCGCTATTTATTGCAGAACTCAGTTAGATTTTTGTCCTTTATGATTCCTACTGCCTATACCAATTTTTGGCGGAAGCCTTTCTACTATTCCTTCCCCTGCAAAAGGGTTCTAATCCCCAATAATTTTGAAACTTTTCTTTCCCTTTACATACTGACTTAGATGTTCAAAATATTCACATACATTCTCTATTTCTTCATGTTGTGCTTGTGACGCTGACATGTATATCTGAACTAACGTTGTCGACGTTTGTTTTCTGACAAATTTGACGAGAACAGACCTGTCATTTAGCCGTTCCCCTGCCTACTTTCATATTCATAACGAATCCTACTTTAGTTATATCATATTTTGTCTCATTTGATGTTATCCTACATTCATTTGACCAGAAATTCTTCCCTTTTTTATCGTTTCACTTCACTGGCACCCACTGTATTTGGTCTGGGAGATTGCATTTCTCAGTTCAGATTTTCTAATTTTCCTACTCCGTTAAAATTTTTGCCACTCCATGCTCCGACGCGGTGATCGTTTCAACTCTTTCTCTTGGTCACCTGACACGCTAATGATGCTTAAACTGACATCTGTGTGTCTTAGCAAATTTATTTGTTAGTTGGTATTTTCCTCCTTGACCCTTCTCCCAAAATTTAGTAGATGAACAGCCACTTCGTTAGCGCTTTGTCTTCTTCCTGTTCCAGAAATTTCGACTCAACAGTTGCTGACTCCATCATCATCACAACATTAGAGGAAGTTACGTAACTGGTAGTTATCTAACTAACAATAAAAAATTAACAAGGTGACTCAGATTCATTCCTTGTAAGAAGGATTTCACTATCGGTATCTTTTGCCAATTTGCCCAATTTGTATGACTACACTAACTGATCAAAATTATCAGGATACCTATTAGTGGACATTAATATGTGGACATTAATATGGGGTGTGAGCACCCTTCGCGGTTATGCTGGCTTGAGCTCTACTGCGGACACACTCAATGATTTTTTTAGTCTCTCTGGAGAGATGGAGCTCATTTATCCTACATAACCTAAATCGGGAGGGGACTGCCGAGGGGAAGATGACCATGAGAAACAGATTGATTAATCAACGAAAGGATAACGTTTTACTAATCGGGGAGTGGAATGTCAGAAACTTGAACGTTTTAGGGAAGCTAGAAAAGCCGAAAAGGGAAATTCAGAGTCTGAATCTAGATATAGTAGGGGCCAGTGCAGTGAAATGGAAAGAAGATAGGATTTCTGGTCAGATGAGTATAGGGTAATATCAACAGCAGCAGAAAATGATACAACGGGAGTAGGATTCGTTATGGGTAGGAAGGTGGGCAGAGAGTCTGTTAGAGTGAAGAGTTCTGTGATATGGTTATATTCTTATCAGAATCAACAGCAAACCGGCACCGACGACCATAGAGCAGGTATACATGCCGACGTCTCAAGCGGAATATGAAGAGATAGAGAAAGTAAATCAGGATACTGAAAGGGTAATGCAGTACCTAAAGAGAGATGAAAATCTAACAGTCTTTTATCTGTGGGGGTCATTTGTCTACCTCTACAGTTTTTGCCTTCTGCAGTTTCCTCTAGCACCATGGAAGTCACTCCCTCATGTCTTAACAAATGTCCTATCATCCTGTCCCTTCTCCTTATCAATGTTTTCCACATATGCCTTTCCTCTCCGATTCTGCACAGAACCTCCTCATTCCTTACCATATCAGTCCACGTAATATTCAACATTCGTCTGTAGCACCACATCTCAAATGTTCCGATTCTCTTCTGTTCTACTTTTCCCACAGCCCATGTTTTACTCCCATACAACGCTGTACTACAGACGTAGATTCTCAGAAATTTCTTCTTCAAATTAAGTCGATATTTGATATTGGCCAAGAATGCCCTAGTCTGCTTTTGATGTCCTCCTTGCTCCGTCCGTCATTGGTTAATTTACTGCCTAGGTAACAGAAATCCTTAATTTCATCTAGTTCGTGACCATCGATACTGATATTAAGTTCTCATTTCTACTACTTCTCATTACCTTCGTCTTCCTTCGATTTACTCTCTATCCATATTCTGTGCTCATTAGACTGTTCGTTCCATTCAGCAGATCATGTAATTATTCTTCACTTTCAATCAGCATAGCAATGTCATCAGCGAATCGTATAATTGACTTCCTTTCACCTTAGACTGAACAGCAGGGGCGAAAGACTACATTCTCTTCTTACAACCTTTTTAATACGATCACTTCGTTCTTGGTCGTCCACTCTTATTACTCCCTCTTGGCTGTTGTACGTGTTGTATATGGCCCGTCTCACCCTATATCTTACCCGTATTTTTCCTCAGAATTTCGAACACTTGTCACCATTTCACATTGCCAAACGTTTTTTTCCAGGATGACATATCGTATGAACGTGTCTTGATTTCTCTTTAGTCTTGCTTCCGTTATTAGCCGCAACGTCAGATTTGCCTCTCTCGTGCCTTTACCTTTCCTAAAGCCAAACTGATCGTCATCTGGCGAATTCTCATTTTCTTTTCCATTCTTCTGTATATTATTCTTTTAAGCAACTTGGATGCAGGAGCTCAAAAATGTTGAAATGTGTGTGAAATCTTATGGAACTTAACTGCTAAGGTCATCAGTCCCTAAGCTTACACCCTACTTAACCTAAATTATCCTAATGACGAACACACACACCCATGCCCGAGGGAGGACTCGAACCTCCGCCGGAATCAGCCGCGGATACATGAGCTGTGAAGCTGATTGTGCGATAATTCTCGCACTTGTCAGGTCTTGGCGTCTTCGGAATTGTGTGGATGATGTTTTTCCGAAATTCAGATGGTATGACGTTAGACTCAT
Source organism: Schistocerca cancellata (assembly GCF_023864275.1). Classification (NCBI taxonomy): domain Eukaryota; kingdom Metazoa; phylum Arthropoda; class Insecta; order Orthoptera; family Acrididae; genus Schistocerca; species Schistocerca cancellata. The sequence goes on along the minus strand of NC_064626.1, from coordinate 490,737,141 downwards.
ACATCTTACGCACTGATGAGAATAGTAGCTTTGTTGCCTCATCCCCCAACGATTTTAGAAATGCTATTGGAATGTTATCTATCCCTTCTGTCTTATTTGATCTTAAGTCCTCAAAAACTCTTATAAATTCTGATTCTAATACCGGAACATTTTTGTACTTTCTCCTTTCATCGATCAACTGAAGTATTTATTCTGTTACCCATGGTTTCTTCGCAGTTACCTTCTTTGTACCTATGTTTTCCTTCCCAACTTCTGTTATGGCCCTTTTTGAGATGTCCGTTCCTGTTCAAATGTACTGCCTACTGAGCTATTCCTTATTTCTGTATCAAACGTATCTCTTCATTCCTTAGTACTTCCGTATCCCACTTCTTTGCGTATTGATTCTTCCCGACTAATGTCTTAAACTTAAGCCTACTCTTCATCACTACTATGTTGTGATCTGAGTCTACATCTGCTCCTGGGTATGCCTTAAAATCTAGTATCTGGTTTCGGAATTTGTGTCTGACCATTATGTAATCTAACTGAAATCTTCCCGTATCACCGGGACTTTCCAGGTATACCACCTCCTCTTGTGATTTCTGAGCAGAGTATTCTCTATTACTAGCTGAAGTTTATTACAGAACTCAATTAATCTTTTTCCTCTCACATTCCCTGTCCCAAGTCCACATTTTCCTGTAACCTTTTCTTCTACTCCTTCCCCTACAACTGCATTCCAGTCCCCCATTACTATTAGATTTTCATCTCCCTTTACATGCTGTATTACCCTCTAAATATCTTCCTACAATTGCTCTATCTCTTCATCCTCATCTTGCAACGTCGGCATGTATACTTCAACTATCGTTGTCGGTGGCGGTTTGCTGTCGATTCTGATAAGAATAAACCTAACACTGAACTGTTGACAGTAACGCAGTCTCTGCCTTACCTTCCAATTCATAACGAATCCTACTCCCGTTATGCCATTTTCTGCTGTTGAAGATTTTACCCTATACTCATCTGACAAGAAATTCTTGTCTTCTTTCCACTTCACTTCACTGACACCTACAGCATCTAGATTGAGTCTTTGCATTTCCCGTTTCAGATTTTCTAGTTTCCCTACCACGTTCTAGCTTTTGACATTCCACACCCCGGCTCGTAGAACGTTATCATTTCGTTGATTATTCAGTCTTTTTCTCATGGTAAACTCCTCGTCTCGGAGATCTGAATGGGGGACTATTCCGGAATCTTTTGCTAAAGGAGAGGTCAACATGACACTTCTTCAATTACAGGTCACATCTCCTGTGGATATGCTTTACGTGTCCTTAATGCATCGTCATGCCTTCGATCTCTGTTGATTCTTCCGCCTTCAGGTGCAGTTTCCCCTCCTAGGACAAGACAGTGTCCTGAACCTCTGTCCACTCCTCCGCCCTCTTTGAAAAGGTCGTTGGTAGAATGAGGGTAACTTATTACTCCAGAAGTCATCGGATGATAATGCTAATTATTAATCAAAATTGAAGCAGCAGCGAGATTCGAAACGGGGACCGAAGACGTTTTGATTATGGATGAAAGATTGTACCCAAAGACCACGTTTGCCTAATACTCTTAGGTAACTGAAATGCGGTTGTAACGATAGGAGTAGAGTAAAAAGTTACAGGAGAATATGGGTGGGGGCAAGGAATGAGAGAGGATAAAGACTAATTGAGTTCTGTAATAAATTTCAGCTAGTAATAGCGAATAGTCTGTGCGAGAAATACAAGAGGAGGAAATATTCTTGGGAAAGGCTGGGTGATACCGGAAGATTTCAATTAGATTACATCATGGTCAGGAAGTGATTCTGAAATCAGATATTCGCTTTTAAGGTATACCCATCAGCAGATATTGACTCTGATTACAATTTATTGGCACGTAACTGTAGGCTGAAGTTAAAGAGATTAGGAAGAAACAACACGTAAAGCAGTGGGATACGGAAGTGGTATGTAATGACGAGATACGCTTGAAAACCTCTAAGGCTATAGCTACAGCAATAAGCAATAGCTCAGTAGGCAGTACAGTTGAAGAGGAATGGACATTTCTAAATAGGTAATCATAGAAATTGGAAAGAAAACACTGGTACAAAGAACGTAACTGCGAAGAAACCATGGGTGACAGAATTAATACTTCAGTTGATCGATGAAAGGAGGAAGTTTAAAAGTGTACAGGGGAATTCAGGAATACAAAAATACAAGTCACTGGGGAATGAAATCAATAAAAAGTGCAGCGAAGCTAAGACGCAATGGGTGCATGAAGAATGTGAAGAAATCGAAAAAGAAATGAATGTCGGATAGACTGACACAGCATACAGGAATGTCAAAACAACTTTCGGTGAAATTAAAGGCAAGGGTGGTAACATTAGGAGTGCCATGCGCAATCCACTGCTACATGCAGAGGAGAGAGCAGATAGTTGGTAAGAGTAGATTGAATGCCTTTATGAGAGGGAAGATTTGTAGATTTGTTTGATGTGTTAGAAGAAGAAACAAGAGTCAGTTTAGAAGAGATATGGGATCCAGTACAACAGTGAGAATTTAAAAGAGCTTTGGAGGACTTAAGATCAAATAGGGCAGAAGGGATAGATAACATTCATGAGAATTTCTAAAATCGTTGGAGAAAGCTGCAACAAGACGACTATTCATTTTGGTGGGAGGAAAGTATGAATCTGGCGACATACCATCTGACTTTCGGAAAAATATCATCTACGCAGTTACGAACACTGCAAGAGCTGACAAGTGCAAGAATTATCGCGGAATCAGCTTAACACCACATGCATCCAAGTTGCTTACAAGAATAATATACAGAAGAATGGAAAAGAAAATTGCGGATGTGTTAGATAACGATCCGTTTGGCTTTAGCAGGGTAAAGGCATCAGAGAGGCAATTCTGACTTTGCGGTTGGCAATAGAGGCAAGACTAAGAAAAGTCAATGAAAATTCGCAGGACTTGTCGACAGGGAAAAAGCGTTCGACAAAGTAAAAGATTCGATATACTGAAAAAAATATGGGTAAACTAAAGGGAGAGACGGGTAATATAAGATATGCACAAGAGCCAAGACGGAATAATAAGAGTAGACGACCAGGATTGAATTGCTCGGATTAAAAAGGCTGTAAGACAGCTCAGTAGGCAGTACAGTTGAAGAGGAATGGACAGCTCCTACTGTTCAATCTATACACCGAAGAAGTAATAATTGAAATAAAAGAAAGGTTCAGGAGAGGAATTAAAATTCAAGACGATAGGATACTAATCATATGATTCCCTGATGACATTGCCATCCTGAGTGAAAGTGAAGGATAAATACATGATCTGCTGCATGGAATGAACAGTATAATAAGTATAGAATATGAATTGAGAGTAAATGGAAGAAAGACGAAAATAACGATTTGTAGGAGAAAGAAAAACCTCGAGAAATTTAACATCAATATTGACAGTCACGTAGTAGATGAAGTTAAGGATTTCTGCCATTTAAGCAGCAACATAACCAATCACTTTCGGGGCAAAGAGGACATCAAAAGGAGAATAGCAGTGGCAAAAAGGGCGTTCCTGGTCAGGCGAAGTCTACTAGTATCAAACATATGTCTTAATTTGAGGAAGAAATTTCTGCTCATCACTAACCACGAATGTAAGTACGAAATTCCGAAATTCCCCACATGAAAATCATGTGAATCCTTTGAAACGCATAGTCTGACAATAAGTGACTGATGCAGAAAACTGCTGTATCCTACATTTACTTTTTCCACGTTGCATTTATTCATATACATTCATTTCCTACATTCAATAATCTTTTTGGTTATTCCATTCATTGTGTCATAAGCAATTTGTGCATTTCTGTTGGCAAGTAAGGTATTCTACGATATTATAGCACTTCTGCTACTGTTATATCCCGGTTTCTGTTGCATAGAGGCATTCGTTGGTATTACCACATTCCTGTATTTTTTCGATTTCATACTTCTCTACATCCTCCTGCAGCAACAAGAAGCGAATTTTTGAATCTTTCCATTTCACTGTTTGACGCTTTTTTGCCCCAGACGTAACGAATTCCCACCACCTCTAGCTAGCTTTCCAAATCCCTCATACCTAACTTGAAATGAGCTTGCTTAATTTTTTAATGCATTTCTCGGCGTAATTTCCTTTACAGGGACATTTGTCTGCAGTTATTGGTATCATCAGTCAGACCCAAGATGACAATGTGGTCACCTCTGCACAAGCAACAGGCCCTTTAGTAAAAAAATGGTCAAATGTTTGTGAAATCTTATGGGACTTAACTGCTAAGGTCATCAGTTCCTAAGCTTACACACTACTTAACATAAATTTTCCTAAGGAGAAACACAGACACCCATGCCCGAGGGAGGACTCGAACCTCCACCGGAAGCAGCTGCACAGTCCATGACTGCATCGGCCTAGACCGCTCGGCTACTCCCGCGCGGCAGCCCTTTAATAGACTGTTATTATTTCATCGCTGAAGGTAACAAAGAAATATGGGTCGCGACCAACAGAAACCACTTATTTAAAGAGAATAATTAGACTGGAGTCACTGCGATTTATTATGTTGGTGTGTGAACACCACGGTCGGCAATGTATGCTCTGGAACGTGCTCCCACACTGGCAGCAAGCTTGGTAAGTAGGTGGTAGGTCGTTCCACCAGTGCACCATTTAGGCTGACAACTATTGGATTGTCGTAGGTGCATATTGACATCCTGAAAATGCGCCTTACCATCTGGATATGTGTGCACGACACACTACCAGCCCCAAAAATTCCATTTGTTGCGTCCACAAACTGTATTCGTACATCTATTATGCATATTCATATACAGGCGAGACATTTTACCTGACAATCTCTTGCCCGGTGTTGGCGGACAAATGGTATATCGCAATGCCTGTGTTATTTTGAATTAAGATGCAAAGTTCCTCTGAACATTCATGAGGGTCTGAAGGAACATTACACTGTAATTCGGGAATACCACAGGCACAGCAATATCGTATCGATGATATTTAAATCGGGAGGCTGGCCAGGCCGTTGGCCCAATACCTGCTCGTTCCAAGTGCTGCTTCACCTGCGCAGTTTGATGCAGTCGTGCATTGTCATACATATGCCTGAAAAGACGCACGTGGGGAAGGAGTACAGTTTCGCAGTAACTTTGACCGATGACTGCACCGTCTTCAAAGATCTGGAGGTGAGTTCGCCCATGCAACACTATGCCTCCCCACACCAAAACACCTGGGGCATCATGTTCGACAATAATGGACATACCCTTATGTGACGTAAGGTGCGAACATGTAATACACCCAGGACTCGCTTAAATAACATCGTATATCCTCTTAACCTGTGAAGTTTGAGTCCGTTTCCTCTTCCCTTGCTAGATGAACCACTGCGTCAGAGAGAGTATGTCAGTTAATTCTGATTTGTTCAATAGCAGTCCGAGCTTTTAGCATTTATGAAAGGCTTACCCTACTGCAACATTAAGGATATAGTTCTAAAGCTAGCAAAACAAAATTATTGCTTGAAAAAAATGTACATAATGATAAATATTGTCGATGTAAAAATAGGAAAGTCATAATGACTGCAACTAAGCTACAAAGTAATTGTGCTGTTTCGTTATAAGTAAACCGTCTTTATAGGCGGGTGGGGTACGCACGCTAATGTGATTGCGTTTTAATTTTAGGTATGCCGGTTCCAGTCACAGGGTACAAGAAAATTTCATAAACCGTATCACTCCGACAATTTTCCTGTGTTGTCCCACTCATGATTGACAACCGAAACATAATACAGCGTCGCACCCGCACACCCGACACTTCATCAGAAGTCGCAGGAAGGGCCGTATGAACAATCTGCCCGACGATATTGCTAGGAATATAAATGCAGGTGTCTTACAGTTGTCAGAAATCTGAACGATTTTAGTATGGCAAACATTTACAATATAGTCATCGTAAAATATCTCAAATATTTCAGCTGTGCCTCTTTTCCGATTTGCTCGCACCACATGGACAGAACCTTCGTAAAAATAAAGAGTGCTCGGAGGGCTTGAGAGGTGAAAGAAAGTGGATCTCTGCGACAGAGATAGATTATATGGTGAAGTTATTGAAGTCTTGACTTACGTGTTACGTTATTTGCTTAAATGATCTCACGTAGATCCCATAGAGCGCAGATCGTCGGTAAGAAGGGTACATCATTTTCCTCCAGTGGGCAATGACGTTAAAAGATATGTCCCACGATGAATGAGGACATATCTTGAAATGCTTCTCAAAGTACTTACTCTACGTTGGATTTTCTCGGCAGGTTTGGTCATGTTACTCTGGCAATAATACCAAATCATAACTTAGTATATATCGCACTATGTAAGAATTCCCACAGAATGGAGGGAGAAAATTATTTAGTACGTTGGCGGCTCGTGACAAAGAGTCAACAACGTTTTAATATGGCACAGTCCAGTCACAATAATAACCACCATTTGGCCGTGCGGACCGCTCGAAATGTGCAGGAACAGAGCCACTGCGGTTCTAGAAAGTACCGATAGGGATGCAGAGCTATTCCGATTCCAGTGCCGTGGCCAGCTGAGCTAGGTCACTCGGTTGAGGATCCATGGCGCGAACAGCCCGACTGAGGTGGTCCTACAGATACTAGATTCGTTTTAAATACAGGGAGTTTGATGATCAGGGGAGTGCGGTACTTTCATTCTGGTGCTGTTCGAGCCACACAAGTACACTGCAAGCTGCATGACACGTTGCATTGTCTTGCTGGTAGATGACAAATGGTTCAAACGGCTCTGAGCACTATGGGACTCAACATCTTAGGTCATAAGTCCCCTAGAACTTAGAACTACTTAAACCTAACTAACCTAGGAAATCACACACACCCATGCCCGAGGCAGGATTCGAACCTGCGACCGTAGCAGTCCCGCGGTTCCGGACTGCAGCGCCAGAACCGCTAGGCCACCGCGGCCGGCAGGTAGATGACATCGTGCCGAGAAGAACACATCACATGTAGCGGTGCACAAGTATAGATACCGTTGAGTGGTACTTAAGATAGGTAAATAAATTAGTGAAATCAATGTGAATTAGAAATTAGAAAATAAATGAAAAACTTATTTTAGTTTAGAAGAGTTACACACTGGCAAACAGCAGTGGCAACAGCTGGCGCTTGCAAGTCAGCACGTTCAGGAGAAGCCATCGCCCTCCCCACATAAGCGGAAGCTGTCGATTTAGCCGTCAGATCATTGCCAGACCGGCTCACCTGTTTCTCAATTGTCACATGTCATCAAAGGCCCTCACCTACATTCCAAGAGCGAATGACCGACGTTAAGAAGATTCTTCAAGGCGCTTTTCAACGTAACAGAAGAGGCAATGACCGAGAAGTCGTTCACCACCAGTGAACTGAAGTAAATAAATACGTGAGACGCAGTGGGCCCGACGGTAGTTTTCACTTCAGTTCCAGTACAGTTCAGTCGGTGCTGAAGACCGTCATGCAGGAAGAGACTACATCGTACACAGAAGCACCAAGTTCGCCGCTGTAATGGGATAGCAAGCAGCAGCCTCGCCGCCAGAAGACAGAAGTTAGAAGGTATTTGAAGACTGAGTTTTACGTACCCGGGTGACTCGTGAGGACGGGAAGGAGACGGCCTCACATCAGCAGTCACCTGTGAGCTGGTGATGAAGAGCTGACAGCTGAAGACTGCGAAGCTGGAGTCCGTTGTTCGAGTCCAGGAGACTGGCCTTCCCCCGTCGTGCCGCTCCGCTGGCCGACGCACAACACTGACACACGCGGCCGCATAGAGAAGAGAAACACTGTAACGCCGCATCCAAAGTATCACCATCCGATTCACGATTTCATTCTCAATAATTAGACGGGCCACCTCACGATGCGCATCTCCAGTCAACTGGGCGAAACAGCGACACGAGATATACACCGCCAGGAAGCAGAAGGCTTCGCAAACGACACAACTGCCACTCTCCCAGCCAGAACAATCCAGTAAGGAAACCATTGTACAAATCTTTCAATAAAAGTTATCTTATGTAAAAATGCAGTGGCATTCTACCTCATACCCGAGCCAAGGAACAACCCACCCTGCCCATATGTAGTTAAGAGAGGATAAGTAATTTATTTGGTGTTTTTCACCCTGACATAATGCTTTAGAATCAAATGCCCTTTGCAGTAATGCTCATCCTGACAATTGACTAGCATCAAAAGAGGTTACCCGGTTACAATACATACTTGTTTTGATCGATCGTGCTTACCAGAATGACGGGATCACCCACTGAATGCCACGAGAACATTCCCCAGATCATGACGCTCTTTCATCACGTCTGAACCCCTCCTGCGATTGTTGCAGGGCAGTGCACGCCGACGGCCATCAGTCAGATGCAGCATAAAAGTGACTCAACTGAAGCGGCCACCTGTCTCGACTCAGTGGATTCCCAGTTGGGCATTGGCGTGCAAATTCCAGCCTTCGTCGCCGATAAACATGTGACCGTGGGAGCATGAACCAGGTGTTTGCTGCTTGGGGCAATACGCTGAGTGGTCGTTGAGGAGACACTATTGGTAACCCCTTGGTTTAGCTGGGAGGGCAGTTGCTCAACAGCTGCATGTCTAGTAAATGAAACGCTGGTTTGCTTTTGTTCTACAGTATTACTTATATCGTGTTAACGGGTATTCGACTTACAAGGCCATCTGCAGACATTTTCAGCTCTTTTTGCCCGTACACATCTGCGCAGCCGTCGTTCATCCCTCTTGTTTATGGCGGGTTGGTGCGTTACAGTTGTCTCGGTGCCGCTTTTGGATGGAGCCGGTTTTGCCATGCAAGGTGTAGTTTAACCATGGCGGCCCAGCCAACAGTTAAAAGGATTACCCGTTTTGGAAATACTTTCACCGTTGGCAAAAAAGCCAACGATCACGCCTTTTTCAACGTCAGATAGATCACTCTGATCCTGTATTAGGATCCCGTAACACGTTTATACAGGGAGAGCCAGAATTCAGACATAAAAATTGGGGAGAATCTTCAGTGAAATTTTCAATGTTTATTGTTTTTAAGGTCCCGTGGACCCCTGAATCGTTACGGAGTAACTGGATTTTGTATGAGTAGGACTCATTCCTATGGCACACGGCTTTTTACTCCAGTGAGAGGATCCTCCATGGTGTGGTTCTTGTGGTGTATGGATCACGTTGAGCCACATTTTAGCACACGGTGTTTTATATTCAGACTACAGGGCAGCAGCTAATTTACCGCCAAAATTCCTATCTAATTTTCAAAGTTTATTGTTTTTAAGGTCCCGTGGACCCCTGAATCGTTACGGAGTAACTGGATTTCGCATAACCAGGACTCATTCCTATGACACACGGCTTTTTACTCCAGTGAGAGGGTCCTCCATTGTCTAGTTCTTGTGGTGTACGGATCACAGCGAGCCACATTTTAGTAGACGGTGTTTTATATTTAGGCTATAGGGCAGCAGCTAATTTACCGGCAAAATTCCAATCTCTTTTGCTGACAGTCAAACGGATGTGCTACAAGTTTTAAGTTTTTGTGAAATGTCAGACATGTTTCCTAAAATTTAAGGAGAAATTTTTAATGTGTTGGCAGGATGGCTGGCCCAACCAAGATTTTTGTAAATGTCAGCCAGTGAAACTGCCCTCATAATTATTTTAGCTTTCTTCTTGTATTACTTTTCTAATTAACAGCTTTCTTACTTTCACAGAAACAATGCTAACCAGGCGTAACAAACTCAGTAAATCACAATTATGTTATTACTTTGTGACTACGCACCGGTAACTATGTTTTCGTTAAACCAAAATACTCAGAAAATATCCCTGAAGAAACGCCGAACTTTTGTCACTGGAGCTTGGGTACAAACTGTATGTTACACATATTAAAGCTACTTCTGAGATTAATTATACATCGACAAATTGCTTATTCGATTCTGTCTCGAATTTCTCGATAAATTTTCTGGCGTTTACCCAGCACGAGTGGCTGGCATTATAATAGCTTCACCCTCCGTTGCTCGTTGAGGACTGGCGAAACGTCAGAAATATTATCGAACAAACGTCGGCCGAGGAACTAGAGACAGAAGCCAACAAGCAATCTGTCAACAAATAGCCATGAAAGCCTTAACGAGTTTGTAACTGAACGTTAGTGTTTTTACCCCAATTCCACTTTTATAAAATCATGAATATACATTAGAACTTACTTGAACTGAGTTGCCTCAGTCATTCATTCGATACCTTAGTTGGATATTTCTAGTGACTTCACAGATATTACAACCTCAGGCGAGATTGGGTAACAGAAAACAACGGGAGTCATGATGTTGAATGTGACGTGATATGTCGAACTTGTACGAAAGAAACACACAGCAATTTGTAGCATTTAATTCCGCAACGGAGGTGCAAAGGGCGGGAGCAGGTACGATTCAGACAGCTTGGGACAGACTGATACAGCGTAACAGACAGATGCTCACATTGCAGTCTGCGATAAATCACCAGTGCCTTGCATCGGTGGTGAACACGGTGCGTTATTACCTCGAGGGCTGATAATGAGATACAACGTCGGTAATCACACACCTCACGCTGATAAGATACGAACGGCATACATTCGAAGGAGGTCGAATGTATGCTGTGAAACACGAACAGTATTCGGAAGCTGGATAGCTAGCTGAGCAGAGATTTTACAACACAACTCAGTTGGTAGTATACACCGACGGGGAAAATCCTAACACCAAGAAGGAGTTGCGCGAGAGAAACGAAAGTTGGCAGGTGTGTTTCTATATCTGAGAGATGACGTTTTTTTTTTCAAATTTCGCACCAGTCACATAAGAATGGAGCTAGAAGCGCGACTATGAGGACGCAAATTAGGTTTGCTTTAAGTACGCACGGTCGTGAGCGTTAGTTACCTTTGAGATCGGACATGGTAAATTGATATTAGTGAAGAAAGCCTTTAAGACGAGGAAGACGCCATCATCAACAGTTCACGAGGTCTTGTAATAGGGCTACAGGAAACTGGATGTTCATTTCGCGATATTGCAGAAGAACTTGGCGGGAATGTAGTCACTACACATAGTTGCAATAGTGGTGGTCATGGGAAGGTACGGTCGCAAGAAGACCGGGTTCCGGACAAGCACGTGGCACTTCCGTGGGAGAAGACCATCGTGTTCGGTTTATTGCTCTGGCGCCTCTGCAGAAGCAATTTGAGCAGCAAAGAGACACACAACGAGCTGTTACAAATCGGTTGCTTTAAGGACAACTCTCCGAGCCAGGCGAACTGCAGTGTGCAACTCACTGATCCCAAACCACGGCTGTTGGCGGCTTCAGTGGCATTAAGCGAGAGCTCATTTGAGCGTGGAGCCGGCCGGAGTGGCCGAGCGGTTAAAGGCGCTACAGTCTGGAACCGCACGACCGCTACGGTCGCAGGTTCGAATCCTGCCTCGGGCATGGATGTGTGTGATGTCCTTAGGTTAGTTAGGTTTAAGTAGTTCTAGGGGACTTATGACCACAGCAGTTGAGTCCCATAGTGCTCGGAGCCATTTGAACCATTTGAGCGTGGAGGTCTGTTATGTTTTCTGGTGAAATGCGGTTCTGCCTCGGTGCAAGTGATGGCCGGGTATTGGTTAGAAGCAGGCCAGGTGAGAGCCGGCAACCAACTTATATGGAAGCCTAGACTCTCTGGACGAACACCTGGAGTTACGATCTTAGGTGCGTTTTCGTATGACAGCAGGAGCCCTCTTTTAGTTATCCATGTAACCTTATTGTAAGTTTCTACGTCACTATTGTCATTCGACCTATTGTGCTGCCATTCATGGACAGCACTCAGGCATTTTTCAAAAGGATAACGCTCGCCCACATTACCTCTGCTATAACCCAACATGCTGTGTAGAGTGTCGACTTGGCCTGCTCAGTCACCAAATACGTCTCCAATCGAGCACATATGGGACATCATTGGACGTTAGCTCCACAGTCATCCACGACCAGCATAATTGATCGACAAAGTACAACAGGCATGGAACGTCATCCCACAAACTGATATCTGGTTACGGTATTTCGCATGCACGTTTGCACGCTTGCGTTCGATATTCCGGCGGTTACACTTGTTATTAATGTACCAGCATTTCAAATATGCAATGGTTTTCCTCACGTTTACATTAACCTATGATCTTGCAACATTACAATCACTTAAATGTGTGAGCTATACAAGTGCATTCCTGAAATTTTACTACACGGCATTAATTATTTCTCGGTGCTGGGATTTTTTTCTCACAGTGTATTATAGCATATTAAGAAAACTCCCTAATATTGACTAGAATGCACTCGTTGAAATGCTGAAGTTGTTTGGGGTAAAGTACAGAGAGTGAAAATAAGAGGCGGCAGCTAGAAGAGGCGAAGTCCTGAAAGAAAGAAACATTTCAGAAGAAAGTGGGACAGGGCCTTGTCCATCGTGTTATCTAGACTGCATACAGATATTTGACGAAACATAGGCCAAGTTTCGATAACGAATTAAAGTTCAGGAGAAGGAAATTATCTTTGGGGATCTTGACAATTTGAAGGATAGTTGGGTGATTAATGAAGACATAACCAATCAAGGAGGAAAGAAATGTATGGCACAAATGGACCTACTGATGTGATGTTTATAGGACGTATCATGAGACATTGAGGAACGCGAAATAGTAAATATAGTAATGGAACGAAGTGCTGTAGATAAAATTGCAAAAGGAAACCATACATTGACTGCATTGAACATGTTAAAATAGAATTTAACTTGTACTGGTAATGAACAGTTTAGAAGACGAACAATTTACACTATCGTGTAGAGCTGCATGAAATCGATTGTCGAAGTGAAGGCGAAATCAAGAGTTCAACACTGCCGCTCAAAAACCGTGTTCTGTGGAATCGGGGAATAATATGTGGTTATTGAGTTTTATGGTGTTTGAACCGTGATTTATTTTGAAAGAACATTCTTAATAATTTATTTTATTTACTAGCGAGTCATCAAGAACATTAACACATTTAATCACACTATGTAAGCATGGAAGTAGTTGCCAGGGAGTAACTGATGAAATCATAACCAAATTCCTTTTAACAATTGGGAATTTTATTCACTTTAATAGTGCCTAAAAGCATTTCCTTAAAAGAAACAGATTTAAATTTATAATCAGAAAGCACCCTCTAAATATCAAAGTTACAATATATTCAGAGGCAGAAAGAAACAAGTTTTGAGTGTATGAGGTTTCGGGCAGAGAACCTTGCCACTCCCTTTTTACACGCCCGTAGTTACGACCGCTTACAACAGCCTCTGAAAGACTACACTGGTGCAAATCTGCAACACACCAGATAACTTTAAACTAAGAGTTTTAACAATTTTCACAAGCACACAAACTATGCACCCCCGGTAGGAGGGTTGGAAAGGGGACAAAACACTAACAATTAAAATATTAACCTTGCCACCGAAGGTACAACTTGATTTTAACCTCTAAGAAAAGTCTTACGGTAAAAGGGTGGCAACTTTATATACTAAAATGATCATTTAAATAAAAACCCATGAAATGCAATTTTATATAAAATTCAACAAGATTGGCCAAACAATAGTTAAGATGCTCTACAGTACACAGATACCGCCTCTCAAGATCATAGGCATTAATGTCAAAGTTTCCAAAGATCAAAACATATTTCAGGTATTAGGCCGTTACACCCCAAGCAATAATTTCGTTAACACACCAACTGACGTACGGTAGATTGATAGGGAGATTACCGAACAACCCGAACCGCAGGTTGCGCTAACCCACCCCTTCTCCACAAGGGAAAATCGGACCACCCAATTTATAAACAACCACCTTCCCGCGGGTGGGCAAACGGAGAAGAGTGGTGGGACGATCCCAAAGCAAAACGGCTGGTGACCTCACCAAGAAAACAAGTAAAATTTAACAAGACTAAATCAAACAACATATCATCAATCACTTAACTTCTAATAAACTGCGATTTCTCGAGAAGACCTGGCGCAGCACCCCCAGATCGCTCTCCCGAACCGTCCGCTGCCAGCCGCTTCAACGGACGTTGGAAGGCGCGCCGATCTCCCGTCTCACGGCGTCGCAGCTCGCACCGACCAGACTGAAGTCGTGGGTTGACTCCTGTTGCTCTCGTGTCGACCGCGAAGTCACTAGCCCTCGCTAAACGCCGCGGCCCACTGGACTGACGTGGCGACCTCACATGCGCCGACGCTCAAGACGGACAAGTCATCTTGTGTGTCAGTGTGCGACAGACCAACCAATCGATCCAAACGCCAATGACCATTGCCTGAGCAAACTCGAGCAGACAGTCGGCCTAACGCGCAGACTCAGATGCAGGAACTAAGCCTCGACCGGGCGACCACTCGCTGAGTTCTCTTACTGGCGGAGTGGAAAGACTCTCATCTGGCCGGTTTTAAAGGTTGATCCGAACGACAGATATACTAGCACTCCGAACGACATACAGACACTAACTGCCTAACAAATGCGGACGAGAGACAGACTAGCAAGCTGGCGACGACAGACTGACCCAGATTGACCGACTGGCGAGCTCATAGTGCCCCTTAAATGCAGATGAACAGCAACCTTTCCCCCTTTCCCCCCAGAGGAAGACACCAAAGCTGCGATTGCCACAGCGGTGCCACCGCCAGAAACGGAGGGTGACTGCTTCACACTGCGCGCTGCGGCGCACTCTTCAAAACACCAATTTTTAACACGGCTCAGTGTTAATGATTGATTTACACTGAAGCACCTAAGAAACTGGTACAGGCATGCGTATTCAAATAGAGAGATATGTAAACAGGCAGATTACGGCGCTGCGGTTGGCAACGCTTATATTGTAAGTAACCTTTTTGTAAGTAAGCTGTTTCTATGTTGGTAGCGCTATAGGCTGTGTTAATATCGCTGACAGCACTCTGCGCCCTCTGCAAGAAATTCTGTGGTTGGACGGACTAGCAGTTAGCGAGTGCATAGTGAAGTATATGGACATGATATTCTTAGTGGAGACTCTGCTTTGGTAGGACATGCATTGTAAAATGAGGATGAATGTTGTTGGTAATGTTTTGGTAGTGGAATTATTGACAACTATATAATTTTTGGAACTGAATGTCACATGAATAAGGTAAAATTTTCTAAATACATTGTTTGCTCTTCAGCAAAATTTTTCTTTTGCTAACCATGTGCCTCCTAGTAGTAGAGTCTTTAGCAGTTAAAATGCTTTTATTTAGCTGACTGTTGTTTCTACTTGCTGTAATAGCTGTAGTTCGTGTTATGAAGATTTTCTGTGACTTATGAAAAAGAATGGGGTTTCTACTATCGGGATTCGTGACTGAAATGAGTTTAGGTAATTAGCAGAGATGGAAGTAGTCTCATATTTCTTTAATTTCATATTTCTTGGATTTGTATTCTTGTCAGGATTTCTTGCAATTCAGGGCTATTCTTTTGTATTAATTATTGGAAGTCATGTTGTCAGTGTATAGCAATCAGATTGCTTTGGGCTTGTATATTGCGGACAATAAATGGATAGGTTAAATTTGAGTGGTCTTTGTCAGGGAAAATTCTGTTGGTCACTGTTTAATAAAAACATAATTAAAGTGTTAGTCTCCATATAAGACAACAAGTGTCTGGCGCAGTTGTTAGATCGTTTACTGCTGCTGCAAAGGAAGGTTATCAAGATTTAAGTGAGTTTGAACGTGGTGTTATAGTTGGTTCACGAGCGATGGAACACAACACCAACGTGGTAGAGATGAAGTGGGAATTTTCCCGTATGAACATTTCACAAAAGTACCCTGAATATCAGGAATCTGGTAAACATGAAATCTCCGACATCGCTGCGGCCGGAAAAAAATCCTCCAAGAAATAGACCAACAACAAGTAAACAGAATCGTTTAACGTGACAGAAGTGCAGCCCTTCGTCAAATTGCTGCAGATTTCAGTGCTGGGCCATCGACAAGTGTCAGCGTGCGAACCATTCAACGAAACATAATCGATATGGGCTTTCGGAGCCGAAGGCCCACTCGTGTATCCTTGATGACAGCACAACATAAAACTTTACGCCTCACTTGGGCCTGCCAAGACCGCACGCAAGCATCCTGTCTGATCACCTGCATCCATTCATGTCCATTGTGCATTCCGACGGACTTGGGCAGTTCCAGCAGGGCAATGCAACACCCACACAGAATGGCTCCAGGAACATTCCTGACAGTTTAAACACTTCCTCAGGCCACTAAACTCCCCAGACACGAACATTATTGAGCATATCTGGGATGGCTTGCAACGTGCTGTTCCACTCCCTATTAGTCTTACGGATGTATGGACAGCCCTGCGGGGTTCATGTTGTCAGTTTCCTCCAGCACTACTTCAGACATTAGTCGAGTCCATGCCACATCGCGTTGCGGCACTTCCGTGTCCTCGCGCGCTACCCTACGCAATATTAGTCAAGTGTACCAGTTTCTTTGGCTCTTCAGGGTATAATGGTCATCGGCGATCAGACAGCGCACAGTAGGTCTCCTGGTGCACGCTCTGTTTTGACTCTAGAGGCAGCAACTGTGCTAAGTTTACCGGTGAAGAGCGTTTGTGGCATTCATTTTATTGTACAACCTTGTCCCACGAACAAGCATACAGTCGCATTGAACAACTTCTGTCATTTGAACGGGATGGTATTATGGGCCAGCGGGAAATTGGATAGATGTATCGACGGACGGTTGCACGTGTTGCGTACAGTGTATCTGTGCTGTGTCGCTGCCTTCAAGTGTTCTGTGCAACATTCCCACCTGTAGACCAGGTTCTCGACGCCTGCATGCTACACACGCAAGTCGAGATCGCCGTATTGCGCGAGCAGTGAGCGCCGCCTTTACGTCATCCAGGGACAAAATCTGAGCACATGTTGCACCTACTGTGTCGTCAGAAACCTTTGGGAACCTTTCGCTTACAGGACGAATAATAACACGTGTGAACCTGGCAAGGCTACCTCTGTCATCACGACACCTCCAATCACAGCTACACTGGTGTCGTGGAAGAGCTGACATGAGAGTAGAATTGTACTCTTCTGTCTTCAGTGATGAGAGTAGGTTCTGTCTGCTTATCAGCGATGATCGTACACATGCATGACGTAGACCTGATGAACTGCCTGTATCACCGTGCATCCACCCTTGACACGCAGGCCCATCCTAGGCTTCATTGTGGGGTAGGCATTAGTTACAACTCGCCTTCACATTTGGTGGTGCTGCAGGATAAACTAAACAGTGCCCGTTACAGTGCGTAGATCGATATCCCCATGCAACTGCCATTTCTCCGACAGGAAGTTGATGTACTTTTTCGGAACGATATGTTCACATGTGGTTGTTTTGACACGCCATGCTCTTCGTGATTTACCAAAACTGCCATGTCCAATAAAACCACCGAGTATCTCTTCAATTGAACACTTGTCGGACACTATAGATCGGAAACTTGCTCGGTCTCCAGAGCCTGCTAAACCCGTTGCCGAATTGCAACAAAAGAAGCAAGATACTTGGGACAATCAATCGCAGGATACCATTTGATATCTTTCTAATCGTTTGCATGACATTCGACTGAATAGGCACCATTTACCCTGACATGTGTGTTTCATTTGGTCTGAATTTGTTATCGTACAGTCTTACAACGGTGACCTACCTGTCACTTCACTTTACAGTAAAACGACCTTGCCCCGAGGGTGTTGAGTTTTCCTTCCGGTAGTGTATAATTTGATGTAGAAAGGTCACCCACAATAATCAGATCTTTCTGTCTAATACTATGTGTGGACATCACAAACATTTCATAATCGGTTCCGATATCTGCATAAGATTTTCAACTGTCTTCACAAGAGGAGAGCGAATCTTTCTTTCTGAAACAACACCAGGAATTTTTTTTCTGACAGAACATTGAACTGCTACAAGGAATTTAGAGCTGTTCAACAAGTAAGTATAGCGATATAGCGCTTGTAAATGTATTAAATAGACATTTCGCAGAAAATTACATATTACTATCTGGTCACGAGACCGAAGGTATTGGTATAGCACATCTTAAATGTAGTTGCTGTATTCCATAATGACCAGTATTTCATCTCTACTAGTTCCGCAGCGTTTAGTCAGAAAAATTTAATGGATGATGTAATATACACTACACTTACTGTTAGGCCGCGTCACATTCCTTCTGTACGATCGATGTTTCGACCCCGCTGCTGGGGTTTTCTTCAAGATCTTATGATGTCCTCTGTTGACTAATTATTCAGAGGGGTTGAAACATCGAACGTATAGAAGAAATATGTCGCAGTCTACCAATCCAATTTTACCTTCGGTGACAACGGTGCCGAAAGCCCGTACACTTACACTGTTCAGAACAGTAATCGGCAAAAAATTCGACAGAGGTGGAAACTGAGAAATTTAATGAGTCATGGTTTTGTACAAATTATGAACCGGGCGTTGACAACGGTCGGTTTGGTTCCAGAAGCGAAAAGATATCACAGAAGCCATTTCGATAGTGCGCTTAATACTGGAAAACATCATCCTTTTGTAGCCTAAAGTCGATTTATTAACTTTGAAGTAAGTCAATAATTTGGGAACGTGGTCACATTTTCACAGCACTTGTTACGGTGAGTTGTATTGTATGGAACGGGGGACCTGGAAACGGCGGAGAGGCTTCGTCCCCACCGTAGCCCTCAGAGGTTCACAACCCCACAACAGGCCACAGCAGTCCACCCCCCCCCCCCCCCCCCCCCCCGCCACCCCACACCGAACCCAGGGTTATTGTGCTGTTCGGCCGCCAGCGGGAACGCCTCACACCAGACAACCCCAATGTTTGTGTGGTAGCATAATTATAGTGTACGCGTACGCGGAGAAAGTGTTTGCGCAGCAATCGCCGTCATAGTGTAACTGAGGCTGGATAAGGGTAACCAGCCCACATTTGCCGAGGCAGATGGAGAACCGCCTTTAAAACCATCCACAGACTGTCCGGCACACCGGACCTCGACACTAATCCGCCGGGCGGATTCGTGTCGGGGACCGGCACGCCTTCCCGCCCGGAAGGCAGTGCGTAGACCGCACGGCTAACCGAGCGGGCCACGGTGAGTTAGTGACACATTGCAGGGACAGGTATCAACGGTTTTCATAACAGTCATCTTTTATTCTTCTTCTTTGTTGTAAGTTGTAGGATCGTACTCCATTCTGAAATGCATCATTTTTGTTCTGGTCTAGAGGATGCTCGGTTTCATTTTATTAAATAGTATGAACACTGGTGGACTTTCTGTTGTTGAACAGATATATTTTCAGTCATTTTACTTCACAAGGCAAATTAACATCAATTACCATGATAACACAACAAACACATATTTGTACTAAATCCTCGCCCTTCAGACTCGTATTATGAACTGCCCAAAGACAGAGATTTACCTCTAACGACATGTGGCAAAGAAACTACTCTCGTACAGTACATCGACCTATTTGGGCAGAACCATCTTTGAAACATGCATTTTTAAAATAAAGTACAAATAAATCATTGTCGATCACTGCTTATCGTTTTAAGAACTCCACAATCATCATCATCGTAATTACATTAAGTGTTTGTGTATGTTGACGTTTACACATTTTCGTACATCAACGTGGTAGTGGTTATCTTCGTCGGGAATCGGTCATTCCACGTGATCCAAGATGGTTAGCACATTTTTCTTAGCGTAACATGTTTCATTATAACAGATTGAAAAAATGATGCGCTCTTGAAATTTAGAAGTTTATATATGGACTTCAGGAGTTTTCACAATTTTTACCGGATTTAAGCTAAACTGAATGGTTGAATAATCTCAAGTTGGACTAAAAAAATTTTACAGTCGAGGTAAACGATTTGGGTTAAAAAAGGAGTAAGGTGAGGTTGCAGATTCTCGCCACTAATGTTCAACTTTCACTTACCTACTAGATGGATATAAGCAACGCATAGAAAGCCCGTTGAAAGGAACAGGCAGCATATTTAGAAAATAATATATATCTTAAGAAGAATCAAAGCAAATACAAAAGGAATGGAGAGTAGTAGAAAGGAGAGAACTACTTTTTAAGCAACAAAATTGGCAACAAACCGTCCTACATAAGAAGGAACGCTACGCAAGCTCTCAGATGCAACACAGATCTCGGAACTGGTCTGGCACTGGCGAAGAAATTTATTTCAGTTAAGAGCTATACTGGTGGGAGACATTGATATGGAAATGAGAAAGAAATTCCTGAAGTTGCACATCTTGAGCACAGCACTGTATGAAACATTTGAGACGTAGTGCTATTGAAGAAAGTTAAGAATTACGTGGTCAGATAAAATACAAAAAGAAAAAATACTAAAAAGAGCAGGCGATTGTAGAAGACGTTGGAAGAGCCTTACCAGAAGAAGGGACAGTTTAGTACGCCATTTACTGTGTCATCCCGGAATATTTAACACGGTGTTAGAAGGAGTTACAGAAGTAAAAACAAGAGGTAGTAGGGACAGGAAAGGTCCAGAATACGGAAAACTGTGTAGGGAGTGTCAGGTGTAGGTAGAATTTGAGGTGAAGAGGTTAACAACTGATATAAGAAAACAGAGGGTAGCACCAAAGTCAATCGACAGACTGACGACTTTTAAACATGAATGAGAGAAAACACAAAAGTTGCACTTAGATTTCTTAGTGTTCTACAACAAACTGTACGAAGATCGCTCCTGCCGATGATCACTTGGTGCCTGACATAATCGTGATCTTCTTCCACCTACTGTAACAAGTAACTGTGACCCTTACTGAAAGAACAAATGCCAACATATCATGTTCAGCGGGGGACAGGTCACGCAGATCAGTAGGCTTGACGAAGATGTAGAGAGATAGCAGCGAAACGCTATAGGTGTAAAGTCGTTATAACGTGCGATATCAGGAAGAGCTCCACTTACTGCTTGCACGGTTCACCACACCCTTATGCCTGGAGATTTTTCTCTGTGTCTTCGTCTGGCATGTCAGACTTGATACGGGGGCCAAAAACAACCATTATTGATACCATTCATTAAACAAACTTTCTGCGTCATCTACATTATCATCAGAAGCGGGCTGCAAGGCGAAGACGTGTGATGATAAGATCGGCGAGAGCGCTCTTGTTGGTAGTTAAATGTCCAGCAATGAGTTCCTAATATTCCATCTTACACTCTGAGTATAACAGCCGTCCAATTTGTACTGTGATCACCTTACTGCCTGCAACAGCGCTCGTATAATGTAGCGGACTAGGTGTGCTTCTGTTTAGCTACTTCCATCCAGATCTTGCGTGAAACAAAAATCACACGTTCCACGAATATTTCCAGCACAGACAATTTTTAAACAGTTACGTATTTTACAAAATGCGTGACTCATAGCTATCTGTATGTCCTTTATTATCACTACCGATTACATTTAATAACATCATCACGGTAAAAATATACAGAAAAAATGTATGAAACCACCATAGAACACAATCAACTAATCACTAGGTGGTACAACATAGTATAATGTCCGTTCCTGGTAGCTGAGTGGTCAGCGCGACGGAATGTCATACGTAACGGCCCGGGTTCTATTCCCGGATGGGACGGAGATTTTCTCCGCTCAGGGACTGAGTGTTGTGTTTATCATTGCGTTTATCATTTTATCCCCATAATTTCGTCCCCATCGACACGCAAGTCGCCAAACTGGCGTCAACTCGAAAGACTTGCAACAGAGGAACGGTCTACCCGACGGGAAGCCCTAGCCACACGGCATTTCCATTTCGCCTAGTATAATTCATATGTTATTTACGTATCATGTCATGCCATATCGGCATGACAATGTTATTAATGTTGCCCATCAGAACCGCTGAATATCAAACGAATAAGCTGGTATCTATACGCAAGAGGTAGTGTGTCAGAAGTAAAAGCACAGTCATAAATTGATCCTCAATTAATTGCAAGCAAATCAAAGAGTAACCGATCATAGGCGTGTTTTATGAAAAACAAACCATATCAAAGATACGGCTAGCAGTAGGGTTGATTTTCTCGTGGATAATATTTGTTGTGGGATTTCCCTGTCAACTATGTTTCTGACCTTATCACGTCTGTTATGGCTCCAATTCATAGCGCTGCTGGTTATTGAACATTTGACATTAGATATGACACTTTCGCAATGAAATTTTTATGTTTTAGCTTCAAGCAGTTTCCTTTTTATTCGTTTTATTAAAGAAACGCATTTTTCCTTCCTGTATATTTTGTTCCAGAAGCATTTCGTCATTTCCATTAAGCCATCTTCCGTGGATTTAACCTGAGATAATACAGTTTTGTAGAAAACGTTTTACGTCATAGTTTTAGCATTAATAAATTACTGCTTACAATTATTCGTTTTCTCGACATAAATCTGCGTTTCGTCCCATCTGATAATAGATCAGAGATCACACTTATTCACTTCGCGATATTTTTGTAGCTTTCATATTTTGTAAGCTAACTGCTTCACAAAATCAATACTGGCCATGAACTAATTGCAGATTTTTCGCACGAGAACAGCGAGTGACTTCTGTCATAACTATGCGCTCACTTGGTGTCTCTTTTCTTATTTGTTTATTCAAGTATTGGCACCCTATTTACGTTACCATTTATAAAACGAAAATTTAAATTTTTCTCCCGATAATGGTCACACCAAGCATTTATTTGTCTTTTTGACTGTTATTTCTTGTGACACATTTGTCTGCTCACCTGTCAATTGCATCGAGGAAAAAAAAAGGATGTTCCCTATACATTGATTGTAACAACAAGAAGAAAATAATGTCCACTTTCTACACCTCCATCTACTCGAATACTCTGTAATTCGGTGTTAAGAACCTGGAAAGGGGTTCATGGGACCACTTTCATACCATTTCTCTGCCGTTCCGCTCTCTAACAATGCGGGAAACACGAACACTCCTGTCTATCCCTGTAAACTCAGATTTCTTTTATTTTATTACGATGATCATTTCTCTCCATGTAGGCAGGTCAACAAAACATTTTCGCATTCGGAGAAGAAAGTTGGAGATTTAAATTTCGCAAAAAGGTCTCGCCGCAACCAACAAAACTTTCCATTGTTTAGAATCAACTGTCACTTTTCGCACCAAAGAGATACCTTGTCTAAATCACTTTTGTAATTTGTTTGATTTTCTAATGACTTTCCTAGACGGTAAATGACAGAATCGTTTGCAAACACTCTAGGAGGGCTGTGCAGATTATCTCCGAAATCATTTATATAGATTATCAACAGTTGAGGACCTATAACAGTCCTCTGGGAACCAATACGATTAGAAGTCGCCTGTGAGGATTGGTGTCAGAAACCTTTTGAAAGCCTAGAAATATGAAATCAGTTTGAGATCCCCTGGGAATGAAGAGTTACTTCTCTTTCAAAAGAATTATATTTTCTGGATCGTTTTCCTCGAAGTAATTCATAATATTCTCACACAACATATGTTCCAAAAGCCTACTGCGAATCGCCTTCAGTAATATGGATCTGTAATTCATCGGATTACTGTTGCTTCCTTTCTTAAGTATTGGTGTGACCTGTGCAACTTTACAGTCTTTAGGAACGAATCTTTCGCCGAGCGACGGGTTGTATATGATTGTTAAGTACAGAGCTATGACATCGGCAAGGAGTCTAGTTGGTATCAGACCTCGAGTAGAATACTTGCACTGCTATGTGATTTAAGCTGCTTTGCTACTACGAGGATATCTAAGCTACTCATGTGGCAGCAGTTCTTGATTCGAATCCTGAAATGTTAATTTCGACCCTTTTATTGAAGGAATTTCGGGAAATTGTGTTTAGTATCTCCGCTTTAGTGGCACTGTAATCATTAACATTACCATCGCTATCGCGCAGTGAAGGTGTTGACTGTGCCTCGTCGTTGGTGTATTTTACATACACCCAGAACGTCTTTGCATTTTTCGCCAGATTTCGAGATGGAGTTTCGTTGTCTTTTCAATAAAAACGCAGGCATGGAACAAAGGTTGAAATATTCTAAAAGTAATAAATGTAGACTTCAAGAATCATACCATTGTTTGGATTTTACGAATAATCATGCTAAAGGTTTAGAAGTGAGCTTGGAGGAGCGTATTTTTCATATTAAGTTGCCCATTTCCGACGGCTATAAGCGGATAGAGGTAGATTACGTACACACAGACGGCAGGTCAGCTACTTTCTGTCCTGATTATAAACTACGAATGAATTATTATCTCAGCGACGACAGATCAGATGTAGACAAGTCTTTCACTCTGAACATGCATATGGATCGTCTAGCAGTTCATACCTCACATCAGTGCTGTACCGATCCTTATGAGTTTGTTTCCCGGCATTGTTATTAAAACAGTGCTGGTCACTTTTCCCATTTCTATGATAAGCCAATGTTTCGAACACATGGAAATTTTGCTAATACAAATTACTCGTTTTTTGAGAAACTTTTTATTTAAAAACGTAACATTTTAGCACCGCTGAGTTGACAAACTGATGTACCGGTTTCCGACCCAGTTTCTATAGTGAAAAATGAAAAAAAAGCCTGCTGCAGCAAAGACCAAATATATGCGAAAAATAGCGGTTATTTAAAACCAAAATACCGGTATCGGTTTTAACCCGTTGGTTTTTCCCATCCCTATGTAGTACTTGCGGCGTATGTGGAACGGTCTGTATTTTGGATCTTCTCAAAAGTATGCGACATACATTTCACCATCAAACCGCAAGGTGGACTCAAAGCGAGGCAAAAGCATAAGATTAAATTTCCTTCCCGCATTAACGGTTGGCTTAACAGACATCAAAAGTAGATTTATATACACGATAGTTTAGATCACCAGATCCGTTTAAGCCATAAAATATTATTTTCGCATTATGTGAATAAAAACGTTCATTGAAAATAGATAATCAGATATACACTTAACACCAGACGCATACAAAAAGGAAAAAGTGAAACCATTAATCTTTCACTCTGTAATACAGTATTTGCCGTTTCTGAATTTCCTGTCCAATAAATAAATGGAAATGAGTCTATCTCCATATTAGAGAAATACATGCCTCGGTAAACAAGCTTAATCCGTAATTCACATTCTTATTCAAATGTAAATTTCAGCATCGATCATGGACGACAGACAGCGACGATTTGGCGTACATTACATTTAGGTATTTTCTTATTACGTTGAGTATTAATTCCGTGGTCTGATTTACACTGTACACGTTACACGATGTGGCACTGTATGTGCTGCAAATTGAGTGAAGTTTTTGTTGTATTTATAAAAGCAAGGTGCCCACTTCCATGTCTAGAAGCGAACGTCTCTCTCTCTCTCTCTCTCTCTCTCTCTCTCTCTCTCTCTCTCTTTCTGTGTGTGTGTGTGTGTGTGTGTGTGTGTGTGTGTGTGTCAGTTACAAAGGTAGTGGATAGCAGCCTTTTCACACAAAATGTGGCTTTCTAAACAACTAATGTTAATGGATGTAAATGTGTCCAGTGTAATCTACATTATGGAGAGAATCTACAAAAGGGTTGCGGGAGCAGACGCAACTACTGTCTGGTATTAATTGTGAGACCCACACGTCCGTCGCTATAGGAGCACTGCTGTACTATGGGACTCTTTACCGAGATCGAGGTCCATCAGTGTGTTAGCGTCGTTCATGCTAAAACTCTTGGTTAAAAACAAGAAATATTAGCTTATCACAAAAAATGGGAAAAGTGACCAGTGCCGTTTTAATAAAAACGCTGAGCATGACATACGACGCTGTACAGCATTGGTGATGGCGTGGCCTCTTAGACGATTCGCATGCATATTCAAAGTGCAAGGTTTGCCGACACCTGGTGTATCATTGCTGAGACAGTAATTCATTCAAGATTCATAATAAAAACAGGAAGTTGATGATCTGCCGCTAGTTTGTACATAATATGCATTTATGCGATTTTAGCCCTTAGAAATGGACAACTTAAGATGCAAAATAGTTCTGCAAGCTCAGTTTTGAACCTTTAGCACGGGTTTTTTGTAATGTCTGAACAGTGGTATGATTATCGGTTAAAGCTTTGTTATTCAGCAAAGTTTCAAATAACTTGAAGGTCCGCAACAACTGTCGCGACATTTGACCCTTCAGACTGATTGCCACCAGCAGCATCTGCTCACTGAACTGTTCCCAAACTGACACTGAAACCTTATAAAATGGCGGTAGTGCACCGACTGAATAACTCATGTATTCTTGTTTTACATCAGTACAGCATCTGATTTTCGCAATATGTGCGTGGTAGTGATGCTTTTCAAACGATTTTCGTACTGTTGAATCACGACCGTATTTATGGGGGTACGTGAAGTTGTAGGACAATGGACGTTGGATTTCTCAAAATGTTACCCAGTTGCATCAAGAAACATAAATATGGCTAATTGTTGGGTCCATCCTTTTCATCAAACCTTAAATTCTGATCTGTGCACTAGTGAGCAAATGCTAAGGAGGAAAGCAGCTTTCGCATGGTGAGACGCTGTCAAGTAACACAGCTCGACGATATTTGCACCATACATACCCTATGTGATCAGAAATGTCCGGACACTCCTCAGAACATATGTTTTTCATATTAGGTGCATTCTGCTACCACGTACTGCCAGGTACTCCATATCAGTGACCTCAGTAGTCAGACATTGTGAGAGAACAGAGTGCGGCGCTCTGCGGAACTCACGGAATTTGAATGTGGTCAAATGATTGGGTGTCGCTTGTGTCATACGTCTGTACGCGAGGCTTCCACACTCCTAGAAATCCCTAGGTCCACTGTTTCCGATGTTATAATGAAGTGGAAACGCGAAGGGACACGTACAGCACAAAAGCGTACAGGCCGACGTCGTTCGTTGACTGACAGAGACCACCGGCAGTTGAATAGTGTCATAATGTGTAATAGGCAGACATTTGTCCGGACCATCACACAGGAATTCCAAGCTGCATCAGGACCACTGCAGGTACTAAGACAGGTAGGCGGGAGGTCAGAAAACTTGGATTTCATGGGCGAGCGGTTGCTCATTAGCTACACATCACGCTGGTAAATGCCAAACGACGCCTCGCTTGGTGTAAGGAGCGTGAACATTGGATGATTGAACAGTGGAAAAACATTGTGTGGAGCTACGAATCACGCTACACAATGTGGCGATCCGATGGCAGGATGTGGGTATGGCGAATGCCTGGTGAACGTCATCTGCCAGCGTGTGTAGTGCCAGCAGTAAAATTGTGAGGCGGTGGTGCTATGGTGTGGTCGTGTTTTTCATGGAGGGTGCTTGCACAACTTGTTGTTTTGTGTGGCATTATTACAGCACAGACCTACACTGATGTTTTAAGCACCTTCTTGCTTCCCACTGTTGAAGAGCAATTCGGGATGGCGATTGCACCATTCAACACGATTGAGCACCTGTTCATATTGCATGGCCTGTGGCGGAGTGGTTACACGATAATAACATTCCTGTAGTGGACTGGCCTGCCCTGAATCCTACAGAGCACCTCTGGGATGTTTTGCAACGCCGACTTCTTGCCAGGCCTCACCGGCCGACATCGATACATCTCCTCAGCGCAGCAGTCCGTCAAGGAAGGGCTACCATACCGCAAGAAACCTTCCAGGACCTTATTGAACCTAGACCTGCGTGAGTGCAATCTGCCGTGAAGGCTAAAGTTGGGCCAACATCATACTGAATTCCAGCATTACCGATAGAGGGCGCCACGAACTTGTAAGTCATTTTCGGCAAGGTGTCCGGATACTTTTGATTGCATAGTGTAGAAAGAACTTCTACAATACGCTACAATACAGTACGGAAGGTAACTGAAATGTACACAGTGGTAAGAACATAAATGAGGCATATATTCAAAGCCACCGCGACACATGATGCTCCCCTGGACATTACGAAAAGCGTAAATATGCTTGTTAATAGGGTGTGCGATCAACACGGACGGCTACTCATGCTCTGCAGCGTGCTCCCACGCTGGCCAAAAGATTGGTAATGAGTTCTGGTGGTAGGGCGTTCCATCGCTCCACCAGCGTGGTTGACAGTCCCACACGTGATCGATGAAATTCATGTCTGGGATCTAGCAAGCCAGTCCATACGCCGAGTATTCACTTGTCCCAAGAGGTACTCCACCTGCACTGTTCGATGCCATCGCGCGTTTCCATCCCTAAAAATGAAGTCAGAGTGAAATGCACCTATAAAAAACACATGGGGAAGGAATACAGTACCACAGTATCTTTGACCGGAGAGTGTATCATGTTCAAACATTTGAAGGCCAGTACGCCTATGAAATCTGCTGACTCACTACACTATAATACAGGCGCAGCCAAACAGCGTACGGCAAACCCGAGCTTTGCTGACAACACAACGTGCGATGAATTATGTTTATGTTTTTAATTAGGAATACTATGGTGTTCCCGCACTTCGCTGATGAACAAAAAGTGGAGAAGCCATACTGTCCAATGCCATATCGAAATTGCGTCACTTTACTTATCGTTTAGAAGCTGTGCAAAGTGTTTGGTATGCCATTGCCCAATTATGGGCTGGAGAAACACTTAGTGGGTCGTCATTACAACACCAACCAGAAAGACGATATGATTTTCTGACAAGCGAAAGAGAGTGCTGGCTGAACAGTAAGCAGTCATTAGGGAAAAAACTGAGTTGTCTCTTGTGGCCAACGCCAGGTATTATTTAAATGTATTAAGTGTCTTAATGCAAGGGAAGAATCATTTGGTAACGTATGGCGGATAAGGTCAGCGCAGTCAAACAAAAACCAGTCCCAGGGAAAAATAAGCTTCATACTCATGACGTGGAAAATTTTGGTTTATGGACCAGACATAAATGTGTACGTGTTATTAATTGAAACATTTCGTCATGATTCCTCAAACAGATTCCAAGACATTGCGCGACTGAAGACGGATTTAGATTTATCTGTCAGATCGTTATCGCTTTTGCCTCCTAATATACTTCGTTAAACTTGAGCTGACAGACGTACAGTGGTGCACCCAGCTCAACGGTCTGTTTGTGCAAACCAGGTTTTACCAGATTTTTATAAAATTCACCACAAGAGCAATATCCGTGACTGCCCGATACATATGAGAGAGCTTTTAACTTTTGTGAAATTCACAACGCCGCACCAACACTCGGGTATGATAGATTTTAATCTGTGTAGCTTTATCTCTTCGACCATACTTCCAGATACATTACATATTACAAATCCTAAATGTGTGTAAATTTATGAACATCACAACTGATTGTTAAATGGCTGTACATGAAGCTTTTCGTACTTCAGATCACCGTGTTAGTACTTTCTAACGCACTTCTTTATTCAAGTAATGGAAGTTATTCCTATGGCAGGAAAATAAAAAGTTGAAAACAAACACACGTGATAAAGTCCTGTTTACAAAAGTATGTAGCAATTTTTGCTCTTCAAAATAGTTGTACTATGTTGCAAACATGTCTTTTCAAGTTGCCCACGTGTTTAACGTTCAGGATACAGCCTTCTCATTCACATACCAGGCCGTAATAGCACAGTGGTGGGGGAAGCCGGAGCGGTGAGCGGACTCAGCTGCTCTTCCGCAGCTGGAGCGCCCTCTGGGAGTGCAAACCTTGGCGAGGGCTGCTATTGAGCCTGGACCATCAGAACGATCA
The DNA here is from genome assembly GCF_023864275.1 of Schistocerca cancellata. Lineage (NCBI taxonomy): Eukaryota > Metazoa > Arthropoda > Insecta > Orthoptera > Acrididae > Schistocerca > Schistocerca cancellata. The sequence goes on along the minus strand of NC_064626.1, from coordinate 490,707,544 downwards.
TGTTCGTCAGTGCTGGACGCTATCTCAGGTAGTGAGAGGAGGGAACACGTAATGCACACAGGTACATTGTAGAAAGTGATCGTTTTGGTGGTCCAGGTACTACAGTGCGGAGATTCATAATCTTATATGGCTGTACTGATCTCCAAATGTGTGATCTACATACAGCAACATGTTTTCAGTGAACTAACAACAAATAAAAGATTTCGGGTTATTTAATGGAGGACAATGCAAGAGCGCAACGACTGAGACGGTATGTGGCGTTATTTCACTGGTTACAAAATCGAGTCAAATTTACAAGGAACTTGGTTGTATGAGCACACTTATCAGCATGACGTTGCAGCCCCCTCTGACCTGGAAGCAAGTGTAAATTCGGCTGCGATGGTGGCATACAGCCATCGTCGGTGAATACGGCGGCGACGTAGAGAGAGGTCGCAATCTTCCAATGTATTAGAGAGGCACAGCTATGTTACGTCTGGTGGGATGCCATCAAGTATGACTTCACGTCAAGGCGGGGATTGACTGAGGGAACTCTGACCGCACAACGATACGTCACACGCATCCTGCTTCCTCACACATTATGTGTCTTATGAGAGCACTGTAGTGCTAGTTTTCAACAAGATGCCACTCGCTCCACACATGATACGTGTCTGTGTCTCTATGATTGATCTGGGTGATGTTGAAAGCACCAGTGTGTTCTTACTAAAGTGTAAAAGGCGACCTGTATTCTATATAGGCAAAATGGTAAGATCTTTCCATACACTTTACAAAGTACGTACTGACGCTTTCAGACTTAAACACATTGATAAATGCTTAACAGGCAACTGTATGTACCTGAACAGACACTGAGAGAGATGCACAACAGCAACTAATATTTGTTGAATCTGTACTTTTTGGTCGGCATACAAGCTGATTCCCGTGACAATGAGTGTAACTTGCCATTTGACAACACTTTATGAAACAAAAGATAATTGAATCTGGAAATGAAAGGGAATAGTTAGAATACTGAACTCTAATATGTAGTCAGACTTATTCATAATTGGAGCTATTTTACATAGCACTTTAGTTACAATTTTTACAAATAGTGTGATTCTTTAGTGTTTCAATCAAGAGTAATAAACTCGTCAAATGTTACTCTATTTTTCATTAATGAGATTTGCGAAACTCTTGAAAATCTGAACAATTCAATTTTGCTGCAGCTTTCATAGCTATTATTTTCCTGTTCTATAGTCTGAGCTTTTGAATGACAAGTATCATATGACTCTTCTTCCATCTCATCGCTTTCGTGCTTAGCTTACATCTTCTTCTGCTTTTCTAATTCTCAAAAAAGTTGTTTATGCTGGTTTGGGTTTTGTTCCTGGATTAATTAGAGCCTAGTTACAAGATCAATTTCCTCTAGTTAAAAGACATGTTCACTGTTTTCTATAACTACTTTAGCCCTTTTAGTGAATGATTTGATATGCCTTTAAATTCGAATCTCATTAATGACAACTACATTATTCAGTTAACAATAATTGCACTTGCACGAACAGAAATATAAGGAACATTACATGCTGAAATATAAAGAATCAATATATGATTATCACGAATTGATCTATTAATTGGTTTCTGTTGCCCTTTTCAAAAACACAGCTATAAAACGATTACTATACTCACGTCACATACACAAAGAAAAAATAGAAATATTGATGCATTCATTGTATTAATAATTCCGTCAGTGTCGTTCTTCTTAGGTTTGAGTTTTCGCTCTGAGAGAAACGTAATATCGGCAAGGAGATTGTTCCTGTAGTGTATTATTACATGTGGCTACTAGCTGCTGAAATACTGTGATCTGGTTCAGTGCCAACGTTATATGGCACTTGCTAGGGTAGAGGGGAGATTGCACTGGCATAGTTGGGGGTGGGGGTAGGTAGGTGGAACTCGCCAAGCAGCTACCGGCCATGACTCACTGACGGTCAGTGTGTACATGCATGACGTCCCAGTTGATTTAGGAGTGCCTTACAACTGGCCTCACAGTGAAGTGTCCATTCATAAGTGTAGCAATGGCGTGTCCCGTACTAAGAGAATTCCTCACCTTTTTTCTATGAAAAGTCTCGTACGGGCATGTCATTACTTCTACTAGGCCAGAGTGGGTTCATTCACTTGACAAACGAAATGTTTGTAACAATGCTTGTTGATGTTCCATTACAACCTCTTGTTCCACACTAAAAGACAGACATAATATCCAAGAAAATTAATAACTCAAAGCTCTAATTACTTTTAGTTCCTCTGATATCCGTGTCCTGAGTACCTATCAATTTATTAGCTTAATTGCACAGTCGGCATTCTACAGTTAGCGCAGGAAATGCAACATATACCTTGCCCTTCAGAAAGACATTACAATTGCTCTTCAGAGGATACTTACAGGGAGGTACGTCTGCTTGGGGCATTACTGTCTGACCTTCCTGTACTATCTCTCCGTGCTTCTCTAGGCACAAGCTGCTGGAGTTTAAAAACTTTCTCCTTCCTCTCGGAAACACAGTAAAACTTAAATGACGTATCATGATCGCAGTGTAAAGCTGGCGTTTTTAACATCCTGTAACTGACTGACTCACGATATTATTCCAAACTGAAGGGAATAACGTCATTGAATTATGCACATTGCAAATTGACACTAATTAATTTATTCTTTGTGCTCGTATATACGATAGTATTTCCTCAATTTCATCAGTGGTTCTTATTTCTATAACAGAGGGAAATACAGTCAAATTTTACGTGTCACTTCTCTATCCACTGGTGCGTTGCTTGAGCTCATTGCTGAAGACGCACCAAATCCTTTTAATTTTCTTTTTACCACGAATAAAAAGACTCATGACGACCTTTCGATTTTGTATTTAACAGTAGTGCGTTGATCACCATGAACCTCAGAATATACTTTCTCATTATTGCTAGTTTCTCCAAAAATGTGGAGAAGGCCAGAAAGGGTAATAAAGTGCACAAGAAAACAAACGAACATATATTCTGAACGAATTGGTCAGAGCTGGCTGTAAAATACTTTTTATTAAAAGTCACGACCCGTTTCGCGTCAATTGAAGACACATCCTCAGGTGATCTGTACAAATAATAAGAACAAATTATTCTTCAAAGAATCCGCTTTAGAGAGCGCATCAACGACTCCAGCTCAAAATCTTCATTAAGTGCACATTTTCCTGAAACTGGTCACCTTACCACCGACATGCGAAAGAATATGCAGGTATCACATTTTGGAAGAAGTCGAGATTTACCGTGTCCTAAGAGGATTCCCTGATTCAAGGTGAATGCGCATACAGATCTGCGATACAGGGTTCTTGTAGCAAATTTTGACTGTCTAAACCTAGCAAACACAGAGATTACCCATTGTTTTATTACCACAAATCTTTAGCTTCCCAGATTAGCCTTTTGCGTTTGTCCACTAATATGGAATTGGAGTTCTGAAAGAGGAAATTTGAACTAACTCTGGTGCTTTATTACTGGTTTACAATTGAACTGTCCACTTGAAGTAATTTTATAATTATATTTTCCAAAAAGGGAATTTATATCATCACTCAGTTTTTTAAATATGTTATATTTTAACAGTCCATTTTCAGTATTTTAATCTTTTCAGACATTTTTAAGTAGTTTACTGTATGTACGGCTACCTCCTATCCTCCACGTCTTCTGTAGCGTCGGTTTTGTTTCTGTCGCCACTGATGCCACCCTTAAACACCTTCCCCACAGGAGAGCGCTCAGTACTACCTTGCCTGCTGCCACTCAACCACCTTCCTGCTAGTGACGCATTAAGGCTCTTTTCGTGAACTGGTTTCATACGTTGAAGTTGTCTAGGTGCGTTACTAGTTTGCAGCTTTGTTTGGCCCGTTTCGCTTTTATCCAGATTTTATTTTTATAGGTTTCTGCAAAAAAATGGCTATGAGCACTATGGGACTTAACACCTGAGGTCATCAGTCCCCTAGAACTTAGAACTACCTAAACCTAACTAAGCTAAGGACATCACACACATCGATGCCCGAGGCGGGATTTGAACCTGCGACCGTAGCAGTCGTGCGGTTCCGGACTGAAGCGCCTAGAACCGCTCGGTCACCGCGGCCGGCAGGTCTCTGCATCCCATGCGTGTTAAATATGGACTGCCGCTTTTGGCGCGCTATTTGTTTACAACTTGACGTGAATGCTGAAAGTGGCTGTAAGGAGTAACCTTTCGGTGCTGACTTGTTAGAAAGAATGTTTGAGACCACCCTTGAAGGGCAGGTCTATAATGGTACTTTTCAATACTCTTTTATTCTTTAGATTATTGCTAAAGATTCCTTGTAAAAGGTTTTTTTCCTTATTCGTATAGATCAACTGAGGATGCGTCTTCAATTGACTCGAAATCTTCCGTGACTTTTAATAAAAAGTATTTTACAGCCAGAGCGGATCATTTCATTAGTAATGTGTAAACTTGACTGCCGTTGTCCGCAACTTAACATAACAAACGTATATTCATTTTGTAGTTGGAAGACAATTTAGTATGGTGGAGGTATACGGTTAGAAATCTACTGTAACATGTAGCAGTCAAGCTGCATCGAGTTAAAATTAGCGCCGTTTTAATGGCCCAGCAATAATGAATTCAAACTGCACTCACAAAGAGAAGTAACACATGCTTAGAATGTCAAACTGAAATGAAGATTTTTTTGGCTCACCTCAGAGCAAAATGTTCGTTTAATGGCGCTGCAGGAGGGTCAGAAAATGTAGAGAACAGGCCCACGGGAGCACCGTGACACAGCTTGACCTTTTGCCGTAAGCTCATTACGCTGCCGGCGACGTGTGACACGGAGCGAGGGCCAGCTCGGCGGGCGGCGGTATGGCAGGTGGTGCTGGTTTTGTTGTGACTGTCCCGCACAGTGGCGGCGCGTCACCACAGCAGACACGGCGTCACCCGCGTCGAGTCCCATTTCCTGTCATGGCGCTAATCTCCATCTCATCTGCATGCCGAGGTCCCGCTGCTGCCGTTGAGGCTTCATTCCGGCGATATGAGCCAAACGCCCGAGGCAGGGGCTGGACTAGCGATGCCGAACGACTGCCGCTTGGTCTATGATTACTTGGTCGGTTATTATACGGCGGCGATCTCCAGTTATGCTGCACCCCTTGATCGCTCAGTGGTTTCCCGAAGGAAAGAAGTTTCGGCTTAAAGTCCGATCGACATCGGGGTCATTAGAGAGGGGACATAAGGTGGCATTATGTCACGGATGGAGAAGGAAATCAGGGAGACCTTTCAAATAAGCCATCCCAGCTTTTGCCTCAGGTGATTTAGAAACATCGTGAAAATCTAAATCTGAATATCCGGACGCGGGTTTGAAACGTCGTCCTCCCGAATGAGAGTCCAGTGTGCTAGACACTGCTCCATCTCGCTCGGTATCGCTCTTCCGTCGTTCTCCTATAGTGACGAGTTCCCTGACAATTGCAATGGGCTGGGCACCGCATCTTCTCGCGCCTTTCTCAAGCAGCCACGTAAAACGATTTTGTAAATGTCTCATTGCTAACGCCTCAGTGTTGTCGCATATAGACGGATATTGTTTGCAACTTTAGATGTTAGCGCTACACAGCTTGAAAGCTGGCAACAGCGCTGCTAGCTATCAGGGACCTTCCTACGCCGGCTTGGCTACACTAATGACGTGTTCAGATATGGGAAATACACAGTTCTTGACAAATTTTGCCTAAAGGAACATTATGTTGCCAACGGCTAACACAAGGTATATTGATGTAAAGCGTATTGCAAACCCAGAAAATCGAGACGGATTTGGAGAGCATCGACAACAGCGGACAATAGATGAAGGGCAACGGGAAGATTCAATATTCCGAGTTTTCCTGAAAGCATTTGACACAGAGCAACACCGTACAGCGTTAACGAAGGCTCAGACGAAAGGAGTAAGTCCTCAGATAAGTGATAGCTCGAAGACTTTTTAAGTATTAGTGTAACGTTTTCATATGTTTACTGTCACTGTAAATATTCACTTTTACTGTACTAGGAGAAAGATGCACGAGTAATGCATAAGAGCCTTGACTCTGTGTTTAATATAATCTATGGTGCGCTAGCTCGCCTGCCAGTTGTACAGCGCTGGAGCTTTCTTAGCAGAAGCACAGTAGCGAACAGTCTAGTTTTAGAGAGGGAAACCTGAAATTTATGAATGTGCGAAAAATTGGCTGGAACATGTTGTTATGGAAACGAAAATTTGTTTATAAATCTATATTATTGATTTTATCTATGGGGAAGATCATTGGAGGAATAGTGCAAGGTAACCCACACAGGCGGAAGAATGAAATGTTTGTTTGAAAGCAATCTCAGCTAAAGTAAATCTTTGTTCCTTAGATAACTAGTAAAATTTATGATTTATGTTAATTTGATCTATTCATTTTCGCAAATTATGCTGTTAGTTGAACTTTTGGTAATTTTTGTAATGGGATAAGTTCGCAGTTGTTAGAGTTTTCTTCTGTTGTACACCCCTTTTTCGACAGTACTCACAGTTCAAGTTTTCAAGAACGACATTCTTTAAAATAAAACACCTGCTCCATCATTGTTGATAAAGTTTTGAATATATTGTCGTGTGTGCACCACAATTAAAAATTTAGAGTAGATTATTTTTCTTTTTCTGCTGCATCGGTTGATTTCAATTTGCTTTCGAGTACGTCAGTACACCAGACTCAAAACAGTATGCTGAGTCGAGTAAGTTACTTTGCATTCTTGTGAGTAAACAGTACGTAATCAGATTACTTTACAGGGAACAGTGTACGTTATTACACAAGGGTTATTTTCCACCTTGTTGAGGAGCATTTTATTTTGTCGATATTTCATGTCAGACATTGCAATTCATGTTACGTAACTTCCATAACCTACTTCAGTATTGAGTTTCAGTTAAATAGTTTTCACTGATGACACAACAAGATCCTTTTAGGATTCAATTACATTTATTTTCATTATTTGAAATTTAGAATTTCATTAAGATTAGAGTTTTGCTTCTTGACTCTGTTCACATGGGCAACACAAGGCCAATCAACAGTCAGTATTGCTCAGCAGTTGAATACGACATATAAAGCTTACGTAACAGTAAGAGAAAATTTTTGAAAAAGGAATTGGTATCCCATATGTAATAATAATAATCATGGCGTGTGACGAGGGCCTCCCGTCGGGTAGACCACTCGCCTGGTGCAAGTCTTTCGGTTTGACGCCACTTCGGCTACTTGCGCGTCGAATCCCACATGTAGATAAACTATTTAGATTTTAATGTATTGTCCTGCGCGACGAGTGCTCATTACAGGCAAAGGCATCATTAGGGGTGTCACAGGGAAGTGTGATATGACCGCTGTTGTGCTCTATACGGGGTGTATCATAATTAATGGCGTAAACGCATGCAGTTGAAAGTAAACGATACTAAAAGCAAAAAAGTCTCAGTAAACATAGGGTCGAAAATGCATACCTTAAGAGCTACGAGCAATTTTTCATCTTCGATACTGTGAAGCAAATCTCTTCTACGGCAAGTTCTTTGCTATCCATATTTTGGGAACTGGTAGTATGGACCAAAACAAGAAAAAAAAGTCCAGTAAACATGTGCTCTAAAATGCATTCCTTATGAGCTACGAGCCCTTGTTCATCTTTGCTACTTTGAAACACAACTCTACTAATGATCAAGTGTCCGTAACTTTTAAGGCATGCGTTTAAGAGCACCTGTTAGCTGGACATTTTTTTCTTACTTTCGTCCATACTACCACTTCCCAAAATATGGAAAGCAAAGAACTTGCAGTAGAAGAGATTTGTTTCACAGTATCGAAGATGAAAAATTGCTCGTAGCTCTTAAGGTATGCATTTTCGACCCTATGTTTCCTGAGATTTTTTTGCTTCTTCTATCGTGTACTTTCAAGTTCATGCATTGTTCGCCCCCGGTAGCTGAGTGGTCAGCGCGACAGAATGTCAATCCTGAGGGACCGGATTCGATTCCCGGCTGGGGTGGAGATTTTCTCTGCTCATGGTCTGGGTGTTATGTTGTGCTATTCATTCTCATTTCATCCCCATCGATGCGCAAGTCGCCGAAGTGGCGTCAAATCGACAGACTTGCACCCGGCGAACGGTCTACCCTACGGGAGGCCCTAGCCACACGACAGTTACAACTGCATGCAATTCATTATGATACACCCTATATGAATAAACAATCTGATTATTATTGTACTCGATAATGGCACAATAGCGGAAATCTAGATGTACAGAAGAAAAGTACAGAAATTTTTAGTTAAATGGCGGTTTACTCTTCCAAAATATACTGCATGACTATAGCTCAGCGCCATCGAAAACGTTTTTCCTTGATTAGTTTGCTGCATTTTGTATATTACGTAGCGGTTCTCCAGTATTTTAATCAATGTCAGGTAATATGGGTGGCACGCCAGTCAGTCGGGTGTTGGCAGCCACAACGAATGTGACCTGCGGTAGTACTGCGGCTTGCAGTTAAAACTAAATAATATGCAAACAAATTGCGGAGAGGAACGTAATAGCTGCATGAGCAAAATGGTCTAGTGGCAGTTCCGCAAAAATTAACGGATGCAGTTCGATAGCAATACGTCTCTGCATTTGCCGACCAGTGAACTGCTTAAAACGGTATTTCAGCTACCTCTCATTTCGTTTATTGTGTGACAGAAAGCAGTCAACTCTAGTATGCGCACAGGGCCAATCACAGACCATAGCAAACAATAATTTGTAGCAATCAGCAACCTGTAGCAGACCTACCAGTAACTATACAATTACCGAAAGGCAGGTGGGGGTTGAACCCAATAAAAACTAAGTTTTGCGATGTACATTTTAAAACAAAGTAGGCTATGACTCAGCTGATGTGGCGTGGACCCTAAAATGAATAGCATAAGCTATAAGCACCTGTTCATCTTCGCTACTGTGAAACACATCTCTTCTACTGAAAAAGTGCACATAGCTCTTACGATACGCATTTTAAAGCCCATGTGTACCCGAATTTTCTCTTGCATTGGTCATTACCATCACTTCTCAAAATATGGAATACAGTTTTCTTTTGACAGCCTTTATGTTATTAGTTCACAACTTCCGTTTGACAGTCTAGGAGACTCCCTATTGTGCTTCCAACCAGTTTAAAAGGGCGTTCTGAAAAGAAATATGTCCGAATTTTTTTGTTCTGTTATCAATATCAGTTGAGCTATTACATATCATACATATTACTCGATAGACTTTTCCGCTTTTTATTTATGCACGTTGCAACCCTATGCCATGGGATTGTTCTTAATTATAGCCTTCTGAATTATAGCGTGTAAGATGGCGGTTTTGGCAGTATTGGAGGGAATCGTGTAGGGTAAAAATCTTAGAGGAAGACCAAGAGATGAATACACCAGGCAGATTCAGGATGATGTAGGTTGCTGTACTTATTCGGAAGTGAAGAGGCTTGCACAGGATAGAGTAACATGGAGAGCTGCATCAAACGAGTCTCTGGAATGAAGACAACAACATGACAGTTATAGCGCAACTGTGTGGGTGCGTCAGAAACAGCGGGCTGTAGTCGAAAGCACGAATGCGAAGAGTTCGCCCACACACGGAGCACCACTTCCTTCAGTATGACGATGTCAATCCACATCCAAGCGCTGCGACATCCGTAACAATACGACGCCTTGGGTTCACCGCCGTCGATCACCCACCCAACAGTCCGGACTTGTCTCCGTCCGATTTTCAACTGTTTCGAGAACTTGAAGAACACCATCGAGGATTTCACTTTGAGAGTGATAAAGCGGTGCAAACATAGGTGAGGTTTGTGGTTCCATCAACAAAGTTTGACAGTGACGGTACCAACAAACTGGTCTCTCGTTTTGAGAAATGCCTTCGTCACCAGGGTGACTGTGTTGAGAAATAAATATGTAGACATGAAGAATAAAGATGTAGAATGTTAATAAAATTTGTTTTATTCAAAAAGCTTCAAAAGTTCCCAAATAAAAAATTCGGAGGCATTATTTTTCAATACGCTCTCATATTTGCAGAGGCGCATTATAATGATAGTTTATAGAGGGAAGTGGAGACGTACTTTACACCCGGATTTTACTTTTTTGTGACACATTATAGTATCTGTTTACAATTCACATGTGTTCATTCTATCCATTTTCTCTCAACGCTGTCATTCAATTATCGATTTCCTTAGTAAGAAAACAGGACAAATGGAACGCCCTATTTTAATTATTTACAACGATATTAGAGGTTCCTGCAAGTGGAAGGGGGACAAGCTGAACCCTATTACTAACATGAATAATTCCGTATTGACCAATTGTAACGTTCGTACTAGATAAATTTTCATTTGTCGTTCCGAGAGTTCCTTGCATATAACATGGAACTTCATTGTAAGAGATACAATACGGAACATTGGTTTAACATTTTACTGTGGAAGCTCTGCTTCTAGCTTTACCTGAAGGCTCTTTGCCAAATGTATTGGAGGATGTAGCATCGAGTACACAGGGAACTGGAGAGCAACGCACGCCACATAAGGGAGGCTAGCGCCAACCTCCGAATGTCGCACACAACCGCCTCCTTTTGATCCTGAGGCGCGAACGCGCTTTTTCTGGTTGGCGGCACGCATCGAATTTCACACGAGAGCTGGAAAATGAAATTTGTGGCGAAAATTTTATGAACGGCTGCCTCGAATCTTGTGAAGTGTGTAGTTTTGCCATCATTATTTTCAGGCCAAAAGGATCTTTAGTGCAAACTGAGAAAAAAGAGCTTCCCTCCACTGTGAAACAAGAACGCAATTAACGCCGAAAATTCTGAATGAGAATTTTCAAATGTCTTCATAGAGCAACACAACTCATAAATGTTATTGAAGGACAGAATAAAACTCTAAACTGTTTTTACAGTAGGAAACACCTTGCTTTTGGTTTGTGTACAGCAGTCTTAGAGCAGCTTTTGAGAAATCCATTACAACTTCGAGAAACTGAAAACGGGTGGGGGCGGGGGGCAATTTCTTGCGATTGAAGGTTTAAAACCCTACTGCAAGCAACATTTGCAACATTCATCGAGCGTAATCAGTTATGAGTAGAACAGGATTTTATCGACCTTAGTACCTCCGAAATAAATAAACACCTAAGACCTAGAACATATAAATTATGACCTTAAAAATGAAATGTCCTTATATAAGTTTCTTTAGAAATGTTCACGTTGGCTTTTTAATATACTATGTAACATAAAATTCACGACACTCTATTTGTAGTTTCTGGAACTAACTAGCAATTTTTAACATTGGCACATGTCTGTGAAAACATGAAGTGCAGTGAAAACAAGAACACCAGCCAAACAATAAAACCTTGTTGTTAGTACTGCACACCACTGGTTTAAACTATTCAAATTAGTTAGCACGTCCTGTCAATCTTCAAGTTCTGCGAGTTACGCTAGACCACAAAGTCCATTTTTAGGTTTTCCACTTTCAAAGATCTACAGTTGTCGCTGAGAATAGTTTCGTGCCTGGAAAAACTACCCTCAGCACCAAAGGAGCTTATTTTCAGGCGACGAGCTCATTGCAGTTCCGTTATCTTCAAATGTTGAGGCGTTACCAAAAAGACTATCACCAGCTTTCACAAATTTTAGAATATCTAGGATTCCGCTGGAGAACATTTCGGAACTAGTTTTTTTCTCTGTCAGCTACATGACCACGAACTTGATCCAAGTCACTCTGCATAATACTTAAGTCGTTACATAGTTGAGTACCAGCGGCTTCCAATCGTTCAGTCGTTTGATGGTACTGATGTATGCCAAGCTATCTACAAATACTTCTTTCCCCGTTTTCATAGAACTAGTTGTTTCACCACTATCAAGACGACAAAAGACTGATTTTATTTTTTGATGTAGTTGGTGCATTAGGACTCTGCAGCAGTAAGTCAAGAATCCCTTGGTGTAAAAACAGATCCGTGGGGGCCGGGGGGGGGGGGGGGAGAGGGGGAGAGATGTCTGTGAAGGTGCTTGTTTCCTGAAATTTATACACCTGTAGCGGAGTTTTAACGTAGATTTCCTGCCGTAGAAAATTAGTTTGACCACAACAGGGTAATTCTGTCGCACCTCTTCCGCAACTCTGCGTAACGCATGTGCAAGGCCAGTGATGTACGCCATACGGGGTAGAGACTCTGAATCCGCTTACCTGATTTAGCCATGTATGAAGCGCAACCTGTTGTTAGCAGCAAAGCTTTGACACTGTTCACGCTATCCGGCCACAGTAGCTTCAAAAGTTTTCGAACAAAATGGCAGTTATCCAGTTGCAGTATCTCTCGAGAGCATCACACGTTAGGACGATTTCTCGCGACCCGTCAACTTTTAGAACATAAACAACAACATTTGTAACATAACGCCGACCCAAATCTGTGGTTTCATCTATGGATACCCACAGCCTTTGGTCAGCAGCACTGATTAGTGTGAGCACGTACGCGATGTTTATTATGACGGAAGCAGCCTTTATTGACCTCTAGAGCGTTTTATCGACCCCTTGCAACAATGTTTTACGTCAATAAGCTGCCTAATGTGTTAAGCTGCTTGTCTCTTACGGTCCTGATAATGCTTTCTAGTAATTGATGTGGCTGTGTGTGACAATATCACCTTAGACATCTACATTTATACTCCGCAAGCCACCCTACGGTGTGTGGCGGAGGGCACTCTACGTGCCACTGTCATTACCTCCCATTCCTGTTCCAGTCGCGTATGGTTCGCGGGAAGAACGACTGCCGGAAAGACTCCGTGCGCGCTCGAATCTCTCCAATTTTACATTCGTGATCTCCTCGGGAGGTGTAAGTAGGGGGAAGCAATATATTCGATACCTCATCCAGAAACGTACCCTCTCGAAACCTGGACAGCAAGCTACACCGCGATGCAGAGCGTCTCTCTTGCAGAGTCTGCCACTTGAGTTTGCTAAACATCTCCGTAACGCTATCACGCTTACCAAATAACCCTGTGACGAAACGCGCCGCTCTTCTTTGGATCTTCTCTATCTCCTCTGTCAACCCGATCTGGTACGGATCCCACACTGATGAGCAATACTCAAGTATATGTCGAACGAGTGTTTTTTAAGCCACCTCCTTTGTTGATGGACTACATTTTCTAAGGACTCTCCCAATCAATCTCAACCTGGCACCCGCCTTACCAACAATTAATTTTATATGATCATTTCACTTTAAATCGTTCCGTACGCATACTCCCAGATATTTTACAGAAGTAACTGCTATCAGTGTTTGTTCCGCTATCATATAATCATACAATAAAGGATCCTTCTTTCCATGTATCCGCAATACATTACATTTGTCTATGTTAAGGGTCAGTTGCCACTCACTGCACCAAGTGCCTATCCGCTGCAGATCTTCCTGCATTTCGCTGCAGTTTTCTAATGCTGCAACTTCTCTGTATACTACAGCATCATCCGCAAAAAGCCGCATGGAATTTCCGACAGTATCTACTAGGTCATTTATATATATTGTGGAAAGCAAGGGTCCCATAGCACTCCCCTGTGGCACGCCAGAGGTTACTTTGTCTGTAGACATGTATCTTATGAGCAACATTTTCATGTTGTTATACTTGTATCCGTAAAGATACAAAAAATATATGCATTTTTGGGAAATGGTGGGTGAAGTATGCCCTGCTATGGCAAAAGTTGGTCGAAATATGAACTATTACAAAAAAAGGCGTACATGTGACTTTACATGATCAATGAAAATACACTTGAATGCACCAGAATACCAAGATTCGTGCGTAAATTGTTGTAGTTATCAGTTACCTTACCTCTGCATTTCAGTGCCACCTCTCGCCTTCGTATCAGTAGCCAACGTCGCTCGACTCAGAGGTACCGGATTCGAATCTTAGTGATAGAAGAAACTTTCCTTCTTCGCTTTCTTCTTCGCCTTGCTGTGCACTTTAAGATTTTAGCACTTGTTCCGGTTTCTTCTTTACTTTTCACTGTCCTCTAGTTTTCGCTCTTTCTGCGTCCTTTCTTCCAATTGACTCTTAAAGCTTGGCCTCTACACTCAGTGTTTGTGGGTAACGTATCCATAACGTTTTATCTTCTGCAGTCTTTGCATTAATATTATAAATATCCAGTTGATTCCTAATATCCTCACATGTTATATGGTATTCCTTGGTAACACTTTTCACATTGATGGAAAATCTCATTTCCTTTTAGTTTTATAACTCTTTTATGGACCCATGTCTCACTTCCGTATAGCAATACACGTGTCTCGCCGTTTTATATTTTTTAATTCTTTTTTTCCTAATTTTGTTTCTGAATGTTTATCATTCCGCATATTGATCGATATTTGTTAATCTTAATTTTTATATCCTTGTCCATATAGCTTATACCACATCCAAAAAGTTAAAGGTGCCTGTTCTTGTGGATTATTATCTATTATTATTTTAGAGCTGGTGGAGTATATCCCTTGATAAGCCATGATTTTAGCTCCCCTTATTTATATACGAATGTTCTGTTCTCTTTTCCTTAACTGATGTAGTTTATACTCTGCTTTCTGTGCCACATCTTCACTTTCTTCCATAATTGTTCCTCCACCTGAATACATAAGGGTATTAACATATTTATTTCTATTAATCTGCATACCCCAATTTACCCCTTGCCTCCAGTTCTTATTCAGATCATTTATATATTATATACACATGAAATAAAGTTGATCTAGATATGGTCGTTACGTCCCGTAGTTTCTTTCTGTTCCCACTATCAAAAACTTTTTTGGTGTCAGTAAAATGATGTATTGATAGTTTCAGAATTTCGATTCCTATCTCTGGTATTTTGCTGAAACTGATTCAACTGTTACAGAGTTCACACATTTTGCTCGTTGTACTTAATTGGCCTATACGAATCTTAGGAGAAGTCCATTAACTACGTGAGGGATTTTTTTTCACCTGGATATCCTGGTTCCAGACGCGGCCAGACTGAAGCACGGCCACACCGGCCGGCGACCCATTCTGCATTGCGTCTTATTTTTTCTTTTGCATGTCTTGATAACACCAACTTTCGTCGCTCGATTTTTTTTTTTCAGAGAAGAACTGTGCGCGTTTGCCATTTCAATCACGTCGCAGCATGCGTCCACGTGTCGGTTTTGTTCGTGAGTCAATGTGTGTGAGACAAACATTGTACACACTTGTCTTATCTTCATAAGACTCTGGAGAATGTCTTGAACACATGATTTTGAGATTTTTGATTCATTGCTCCATTATGATTTGTGACACAACATCATTGACATATCACAACCGACTCTCCGAATGCATTGCTGTTGTTTACAGTTTTTAGTTGAAGCTTTCACCGTACTTACTGCTCTGGCGTCGCTTATACGCCAGGAATAGAATTACTGCTGGACAGACGGTGTATACACTGGACTTGATACACCAACTAATTGAGCAACATTTACCCATAGAGTGTGATTACAACGCCTAATAAGACAGTTAGCTTGGCGTAACACGGCGCAAGTCATGAAGTAACTGCCAACTCATATCGTTTCTAGCGATGATATATCACAACTAAAACACAAAATACGACATTTGTACACTACAGGTAAGTAGGAAAACAATGTATGGAAATGAGGTGGTTATAGAACGGAGTTTGTGTTGTTTTGTCCACATTAGTGTTTTAGATATGGAAAGAATTAAGAGAATGCATTTATCAGGCTGTAATATCTGACGGTTCGACTACTAAATCAAAGTAATATTTTGGCTTAACGTGACAGTGCATCATTTACCACTTTCGGTGATTTCTACAAAATGAGAGATACAGTGAAAATGAATATGAATTATAAAAAAAAATATTGTGTTAGTCTTTTATTTTAAGTATTCATCGTCGTACTATATTATATCTTCAGTTCTTGCAGTTGTGTCTGTAAGTGCTGCAAATATTCAAAATGGACAACGTTTTCCTTTTCCGAAATAAAGAGTTAATTCGAACAGATCACGCTTTGTATTTGATTCTTTATTAAATTACCGAAATTCATGTAAACAGAGTTCAAGACAGAATAGAACTGCAGACTGTTCTCAAGTGCTACTGACGACTAACTACATTTCTCTGTTCTGGTGCTGACTCATTTTGCTTTTCCCAGTTTTTTTAACGTTTATGTGCATTTTACACAACATTTCGAAAGATAGTAGATAACTTTAGAACTAGCGTTAACACTTATCAGTCCTGATTCTGACAATTGCATTTCGTGTAAGGATATCACCATAGTGGATCCTTCCTCTATGCTAATACAAAACTTACAGTTGCGCAGACATTTAAACATAACAGTTTTAGGTGGGCGCCGCTGTGACTATGGTAGTGTAAGACGCCGGTAGAGATCGAACTAGTAACGTATCGTTTATGACACTTCTAAACGCAGAAGCAATTGCGGTAGCCACTGCTGAATGCTCTGTGTTCTCCACTTTGTTTTGCGATTTGCTTTGTTCGTTTACTTAATTTGAAATGAGTCTAGTGCTCTAGGTTCATCAAACGGATAGAGTACCACTCCACAGACGCCAAAGGGAATCGATTATCGTTATCACCATGCGTCAGATCTGCTCTCGTAGAAACACAGAGCACAGGTGATTAACGACAGTCCTGCGACTGGGAGGCGGGGTTTCTTCCCCTGCGCCCTTCATTCTCCCGTGACAGGCTAACTAGGAAACCGTGAACCCTGTTTATCGTGAATTTTGATGAGTGTTACGTATGTTGAAGAGGGATCTGTCCTGATACATCGGTAGCGGCTTTTCGTGCGGCGGCTCCTAGCTTCTGGGAAAATCGATGTTGGAGTGTTATGCTTACGTCCTACGGCCGTAAATTAGTTGAGTTTTGAGTGAGCGAGCTTAGAACAGAGTATGATGTGCACGGCTGCCACGCTGACGGTACAGGCTCAGAACCAGCTCGTGTACCTTATTCTTCCACTTTGTTCGGTTTCATCGTACGGAAGATTATTAAATAGTATATGTCACGCAAAAGTATTTAACAACAGTGTTTGTCGCAGTAGTAACTTCGCTAATAATGCAATCGTTAAAGCACACATTCTTGAAATGGATATTCCGTATGTGATTCGTAGTTAAAACTCCAAACATTTGGACAACTCCAAACAGGAGTCAACAATGAACGAAGTATTAGCACCTGCAGTAGGATTTCAGATACTAAATTTAGACATCGATTGTATTATTAATACCGTTCCAATCTGCTGCTAGTGCCAATCGACATACAATAGACACAGAACAAGAAGGTGAAACCAATTTGAACAAGATTAGTCATTCCTTCAGAGCAGAGTATATTGCAACTGCGTCAGGAAAGATATTCGTTTCCGTTTACAAACGTATGCGAGAACAATCGGGGAAATGTGGCTGGAATGTTCAAAGGAGTTGACGAGCTGACTCATAAATTAAAAAATGAAAGCATGCCCAGCACTCTGCACGAACCGAGGGAAGTGCTCCAATAAGAGTTTTTAAAATACCGTACTTTCGTACGTGGGGCAGAAAAGTTTCTTTACATTATCAATTCTGGGGAGGTCAAACTTATGAGATACTTTACGACCAAATATTTTTAGATGAAAGTCAAGCATGCACCTGCAGCGTAAAAATTATCCCCCCCCACCCCGTCGCAAGTACACCTAACTTCACAAACTCTGTGATATTTATTTTTACTGGTGGCAGGTTAAAATCTCCACGGAAAAAATTTAAAATGCTCTTGACTTGCTATAGAACAACTTCTCCGACAGAACATTCCACATGAAACATTTTTTCACTATGCACCAATTTGGTGCACCTGCTTCGACAGGAATGATAAAATACGCTTGACCCGCATCGAAGTTCTCCTAAAAAAGAACTATCTTTCCAAATTTAAACTAATTGTGTACGCGGTTTCACAGCTGAAAAATACG
This sequence comes from Schistocerca cancellata, assembly GCF_023864275.1. NCBI lineage: Eukaryota > Metazoa > Arthropoda > Insecta > Orthoptera > Acrididae > Schistocerca > Schistocerca cancellata. Next base: position 490,689,652 of record NC_064626.1, on the reverse strand, counting down.
CGTCCCTGCAAGGCAGTAGCTTTCGTTAAATTTACGTTGTGGTCTATGAATTTATGTTTCCGTTGTTTCTGCGACGGATACCATACGGACTGCTGTTCCAACACAGTAAGCGATGCAAGCGATAGCGAGTAAGATAATTCTGTAATGTTTTCTGTAACAAAAGGAATACGCATATGACGGAACTCTGCTGTAATGATTTATTAATTTTTGCATTCCGTTCGATAAAACTGTGTAAAACGATCGTGGCCAGTGTTCGATCCTCTACAGCCAGCGCGGGAGCTGTGGAGCTGAGACCCTGCACAACGCTAGCTCGGTCGAAACTGAACTGAAATTACAGCTACAAGACGTACATATAAAACCTGAATATCGATTTTATCGGAAAGCAGGATACGTTGCACAAACAGCCGCTACCTTTTTACTCAGGGTACGTCTCTCTGCAACAGACCTGAGACTGAACAAACTCCGTGATTAACAACTCATATGGGTTCCCTTTTAAGTTCTCGTTTCTTTGGCTCACATCTGACTGCCATGTTGAAGCCTCCTTACTGTAGCACGTTATAGTTACCTCCAAATATAGTTCCCAACACGTATTAGCAAGGCGATAAAAATGGTGCAAGCAGAAGAGAGGCACTGGTTGGTAAAGCCGTGAGGTTGGCTGCTCAGTCGTGACTAGGGATACCAGTCGGTAGAACGTTTTCCCGAGCAAAACAAAGGTTTGGGGTTGGAGACCAGGTCAGGCATTCAGACTTAATCTGTCAGGAAGCTTCAGACAGTGCACACTCTTCTTCAGATTGGAAGATTCATTCTGGGAGAAAAATCTCCCTTATTACAAATTCAGTTATGCATATAATATCACGGTAATAAAATTGGTTGGAAGGAATGTTCTATGTAAGCCTTCTTACAGGACCGTAGAGCAATAACGTCTTTGATTTTATCGATACAATTAAGTCACCATCTAGGACAATTACATCGAAAAATTCAAGTGAGTGAACATCGACGGCACAGTGTTCGTTTCTGCTATTACGCTTGTGACATAATTCTGCCAACTATCACGTATAGAAACGCCATTACATGTTATAGATCACCAGTTGACGATTCCTGTGTACTGGAATATATTTGAATCATAACATGAATAAACATAGAAGAATCATTTAAATTTATATTTTATTTGACTTACAGTTCCGAGTTTCTAGTTTAGCTCGCGAATTTTTGCCACAGAAAACATGTATGTCTGCAAGTCACATTAAAGTAACACTTATCGTAATACACTCGCTACCCATTATTCATTGTGGAACGGTAGTTTTTATGGGGAAGAGCATTATTAAGATGTATTGTTACTTTACATGGCCAACTTGGAATCTGTAATTGTTTATTTCACTATGATACAGAAAAAAACCGTTGTTGATCAAGATCGCAATATGTTATTATTATTATTGATTACTGGTTTTTCTAAAGTTGCTAGCCATATTCAGATCAAAGAATAAAATTCTTTCCGTATACAGTCACGAACTGGTAGGACACATCGGCATAAATTTTGTGTAAGCAGCATAGCTCTGTCTTATTACACAGCTCGATGGATCATCAGTTTAAAACCAGCCAAGGTTAAGAGATCGTCCCATCCACCGTCTAACAACATTATATCAAATAATCTCCACATATGGAGAGTGAGATCACAATTAACACACTAAATTACTCTATAGGCGAAGCATCAGAAACCAATACATAATTTTCACTCTGTTGTTTGATGGCGTCGTACCAACTGTGAAACGTCATTCTCCACACTGAAAGTCATAGTGCTAACCACTGTCCAGCCTCGCTTGGGCTTTTAGTGAGATGTCGTAATAAATTGTGTAAGTCAGTTATAGTCGTTTCGCTGTTTCAGATTGCCAACTTACCAGACATGCGTAACCATATGGCATGTAAGTAGTTTATAAAATAAATATTCCAGATCTGAAATGATTTTCTTTAATGTCACTATCCGTTAACACAAACCACGAGCTCTAAATGATGAACATGGCAGCATACAACCCTGATCGGCGCAAACAGTTACGAAGACGATGAATGTTTACAAGTTCTCTTTTTTGAAGATCTACTTTTTCAATGACTTTTTTTTGAATTTGACTATCGTTCTTTAAAAAAACCACTTGACAGTTTGTCTAGAATGTAAATGAGGCACTGTTCGAAAAGTTCTATCCTCATCATTATCTCGAAAGCAGTCAAATTAACTGGAAATATTTTTGGTTTAAATATGAAGGGTAGGATAGATCAGTTAAATAAATGATTCATTTAGTGTATTCCTATCTGCAAGTAAAATGGTTCCTGATTTCCATAATACTTTAATGTGCCTACTGTGGTTTCCTTAACGCAGAGGGATCTGCAAACTAATTCCTGGTACAGTTGTGATCTTGGTGTGTAGCATTAAAAGTAAAATCCCACCAATCCATCCAGCTTCCGTCAGGCTACTAAATTTTTTATGGGGTACCCATCATTCATTAAACATAACGTGCACAGTGTACTGCTGCGTCATTAACATTTCACCTCCATTGAAATATTCCATTAGGTACCAAATGAGTCGCTCACTGAATTCGTAATTATCCATAATAGTAATTTGATTAATGTTATGTAAAACAGCGTCACGTAAGATTTCGTAATACTTGACACCAACGTGCATGGAACAGAGTCGATATCACATAGCCTAAAAAAAAACATTTGTTAATAATCTGACATGAATATGAATAATTCTTGCGACAGCTTAAGCTATAATCATTTCTCGAAGGTTCTTTAGTTCCTTTCTTACTTTATGCTAGTCATCTGATCTGGAAATAGTTTATAGATGTTGTTTTATAGAAATGTCACCATTGTTTTTAAATTAGGGCTAAGGCTTGTAACGTCTACGCTCTGGCGTTCGCTAACTCTTTAAAGCCTGTACTATGGTAAGTTGACGGGCTTCACCTTATAAGAAAGGATTTTAGTAAATATGTTGACTGCGTGTACCTGAATGGAGGCAAAATCAGCCTTACACCCACTCAGTAACAACAATGATACGTCAAGCAAGTCTAAAGTGCAACTACACGTTAGGATGGGCAAGAAACATACACAGCAGATGCTACCAATTGTTAATAATACGGTCGCCAGCCTAATTAGGCATTAAGTGAGTTTTTTCCTTGTACAAGTGGATGTACGTGCAAGCATAACAACACGTAGTAATACTGCATTATATGGTAAATTTTAGAACCAGAAAAATCTACTGAACTAAGAATCTCACTTTCTGTACTAATATGGACACACCATAAATACACAACAATACACTATAATGTTTACTACAACCTGCGTTTTGTCTTTTGATCCGACTGAAATCGGGCATAGGTTACCCTAGAAATAGCACTTTTGAAACACACATACAAAGTCAATTTTAAGACGGGAAAACACTGATAAATTTAGGTTTTATATTGACTTTAACTTTGCTGGTCAAAGCAGTTCAGTACACTTCTGAATTCAAATGAATAGAAAAGAAAGAAAAGGGGGGGGGGCGACCCTGAAACTATAATGATCACTGTAGTGAAAGTTTGATTATTGAGAGGATTAAGCATTAAAGATTTTCAAAATATGATTTACCACTCTTTTTGGCTTATTTCCTGCTCATTCAACTACCGTTATTTTTGTCTCAATTTAAAAAAAATTCATTACTAAACCAATTTCAACATTATCTTCCAACTTTTTCATACCTATATTATTCGTCCAGTATTCATTAACAACAAAGATCTTTGAACATCATTTTAACATTGATAGGTCTGCAGGTAATTATTATTAACATAAACTTTAAATCTTCATCTTAGGATACTCGGATTGCACAACATGTGGAAAGGACCCTGTCTAGGTTAGTTGTGAGGATAATTAATTGATAGGACAGTTCTGGTAAAATTAAAGTTGTTATTGAACAATACGTAGCAAAAGTAACACTAGTCCACACGAATACAGTACTAAAAGTTTCAACCTGTTCGTATCGATGAGGCGGTCGGCAAGCGGCGAGATGGCGAGGCACAAAGCACACATGCAATTTCAGCAATGGCTCATGAAATATTGGCGCTTCACTTCTTCATAGCGTCGCAATACTTTTCCATTTAGTGCCTATGGAATACTGCCATGCTGTATAGACGTCGGAAACAGCGCATCCGAGGCTCAACGAAACCACTTTTTCCAGGAGAGCCTCCTCGATCCAGCACGTGTTTCTCAGATCGATGCCCAACTCTGACTAACTCTGCTGAGCCCGTTATGCCGTGCAGCACCCATGTGCATTTTCCCGCGCTCGCCTGCCTCCACCTTTTACCGCTCCCCTACAGACAGGGTATTCACCAAAGGTTTTACATTCTACTTATCCTAATACATTGCCTACGTATGGACCAGGTGTATAATTACAACTTTCACATCTTACAGTAGTTTCAACATTAGTTACACTCCACTTTGATTACAACATTGCTTGAAATTTGACATAAATATTAAAATTTACATTGAAAACTGTTTATAGCTTTTTCAACATAATGGCATGAAACAAAAAAGAAATGAAATCAGAACATCGATTAGACTAATTTATTGAAATTCAGGGAAAAAATTTATTATAAGTACAATAGTATAGTGTTATTGTTGTTACAGGCTGCCTGTTCTCAAATTGAATATACCGTCTTTGTTGTAAGTACCCTCTCGGCCATACATTTGGACATCAGTCACATCTTCTGATGTATTTCTGCCGATATTAAGATATAAAAATTCTCACTGATTGTGCTTAAGCAAGACAAACATAACTTCAACAAAAATTATTAGTATTTACATTTAGACTGACATGTTACTAGCAGTATTGCGGGATATAGACATGATTGATATGATAACATTGTAACGTTCAGCGAGCTGCCGCTTTTTGAAATTGATTCATTTTTTGTGTAGATTCACATACATGATCGACACATACTTTATAAATCACAGAAGTTCCTCGCCTACATTCCTCTCAATACAAATAGGAGAGGGGTGAGAGGATAATGCGAATGGACAGCGGCAAATAGACATGGAAACCTTGCAGAGAGTACAACATCGTTTTCCTCATATACCGACAGTGGAGAAGAGGCATTGTTACATTGATCACAAGTTATTTAAGAAGAATGTGTGAGATGTTGTATGGTTGACGGTACAATGTAATTTCTTTTCTGGCTGATATTTAAGAAGATGGCAGCGGAAAACTTATTCTTCCTTCTGTGATTACTAAGACATTCTATGAAGGCAGAAAGATATGGGAAAGAAAGATATAACTGCTGAAAAGTATGAATATGCTGCTTTATCTTAAAGCTTAAATAAATCCTATTTGCAGTACATTCCGTTATTTGTTTCTGTTAAATGTAATTATATTTTTGGGTCTTCCTGAAATATTCAGACTTATAAAAAATTTATATACATTTCTTAGAAATATTTTCTTGTATGTGAGACGGCAAGTTTAAGTACAGAAATCTATATTACATAAGGATTTAAGTTACTACGTTCGTGGAAAAAACTTTAATTTTTTTTTTTTTTTTGGTGCGTATCATCCATGGTTTTCACACTGTTAGATTGGTTCTCAGAACATGAAATGTTATTAAATAGCAATGTGAGGTGGTTAGCACTTTCCATGTTGAATATCATCTACAAATTTCTCTCTTAGTTAGTTCACTAGACGATTATATGATCTTTTTCACTCCTAACTGTGAACTTCGTGAAGTGATTATATGCATTAAGCTTGAAAGAAGAAAAAACTAAAAATATGTATAGGGAGAAACAACCAGTCATTTATTAGAACTAAGATAGTCACAGTCAGTGGAATTCATTCTGAATGTATATATGCGTAGACCGAATTTTTACACAAAATTTTCAGTGTTTTCAATGGGAGAATTGCAGATATATAAAAAAAAAAAAACCTATACATGCCCCGATAGTCCAAAGAGTTTCGAGACTGGATTCATAAAAAGCAGATAACTATTAAGGTGGTTGTAATGCTTCATGTGTTACACTTAGTCTTCCCCCACACGAGTACAATGGACAGAACGTTCATACAACCACGTGCAACTATCAGAAAGTCCTTAGCGATATTATTAAACTTTGACGTTGCAATGGCGTGAATGTTGTGTATATCGTCAAATTCTTGATCCCTCATGTGGATATCTGCTCTTTATCGTTTAGTGGTATGGTCTTATTAGTAGCACTAAATGTCGGCACCCGTGATGATTTCTTCCAGAATAGAATTATGGACCCCTTGCATTGTAACTGAGATCATGCAGCTGCCCATGAGTATTTGTTTGGGAGCCAAGATGTGCGGGACCAATTTTGCACTCGCTAATATCTGCTTCAAAACATTCTGAAAAATGTCTGAGTACTTGATTTAGATATCATGCTCCATTGCAATTTCAGACAGCAACGTTGACACACTGACAGCTGCTCACAACAGGCTGGTCGAATACACATCTGTTGTTCACAGTTGTTAATTCAAGCTGATGCAGCAGTTATTCCATCTTCGTCGTTTATTCACCATGTATAAAATCAGTCTCGTAACGTTTTGAACGATGTGTATATTTGGTTACGTTAAGAAAAGTCAAAGTAATTACATTTGTGTAGTTGGTATGGAAGGAATGGCTTTTTGTATCGTTAACACGATATTTCGCAGATACCAGCTATTTTAAATATATAAATTACTGTACGAATCATTGGTGATAGCAGCAATAAAAGATAACATGCCAAAGCTGTAAACCAGTCGGTACGGAGTGAAGTAATGTTTTGAGAGTTCTTCCTGTGACTGGTCGGGAGTCCTTTTTCTGGCAGTTTTTCCAAGTCGTCTTATGACGTGCGGGTGAGTGAGTATGTGACGATTCTTTCATACCTTGAACTACGGTTATTATTCGACACGTTATATGCAATAATAACACACGTGACCTAAGCAACGCTGAGCTGAGTGCTGTAATACCAAAGATAATAAAAGTTACTGTAATTTGGTGCAAAATTGCATCGGGACCTTTCAGAAATTGAAATAATATCTGATTGTAACTATGTGCGTCAAATTAAGAAATGACTAGTGAATTTACAAGTATTTTCAGATCTTTCTTAAAAGTTGTAAGTAAATTTATAGATTATGTAGTAGCCAATAGAGGAGTACAGATTTTTCAGTCAGTTGTAACCGAATCCGACGAACCCAAATATGGGCAATTCGTCTAAAATTTTTAAAGTACAAGAATCACATGTAATAGGACTTTCTAATGTTCTTGTAGCAGAGAAAATATTTCTTTTTAACTACGAGACTAGCAATTCTTAGCTATTTTAATATCTGTGTTCGATCCTGTAGCATTTAATATGGTACAGAATAAAACTTTAAATTACTGAAAAGAAAATTCTTCGAACCGAACAGACCTACGAAGAAAAAGGCCGCTGTAAGTTCCTGTTTTGTATCCGGACACGGCACGATCCAGCCGCTGCCTCACGTAACGTCACAAAAATGTCTTACACTCCAATTTTTCTCTCTCGCCAGAAAACGAAAGCGTTTTGTTCGCTAAGTTAACCTCTGGCATTTAATCTGCACTGTTTAACTGTTACTATTTTGGTGACTCTTAACATTTAATTACTGAATTGAACAAGTGCAACGTAGCGGAATATTGTTAGTTTTAGGCAGCTATTTTCCTAGTGTACCTGTTTCTAAAGCGCGATGCGGGTAACAGAGTCCGATTTTCAATTTTCGGCACACAAACAATGATTTTACACTGATTAAACACTTCACTGCCCACCTTGTAATTTTATCCTCGGCACAGTAGCGAATGGATTGTAGTCTACAATAATTTTACCATACAAAAGTCTCTCTGAAAAAGATGCCAATTCTATTAAATAGCAAATGAATTTCACTCTTCCAGAAGTAATTTAACTGGTACTGAAATGAATTTTCAACATTACGTTTAATTTTCTACGTTCTACTTGAAATCAGGATGGATGCGCCGTGAGATTATGAGACAGCTCAATGCCTACGTATTTAAATTTTATAGTTACATATTAATGAAAATTAAATGACTGAACATCAAGTGAAATTTATCACAAAATCTGAAGCATTAAGTGAATTAGCACTGGGACTGCTCCGTTTTATATACACTCAAATAAAGTAAAAAGATTGTTTTTTCCTGCTAAAAACACGTATGCCAGTCTTACATTGTTTTGATTTTTAAATTATTTTATACGATTTTTAACCGTTTAGAATAATTAAAAATTATTTAAACACAGTGGCAAGGAACTTGAGATTAGTTTGTGATTTTAGAACTTTGAATTTAACATATACTTTTATATAACTGAAGCTATTAATAGTTGTATGTAAAGTTTGTGAAATCCATTAGCTTCTGCTCATTTAGATATAACTAAAAAGTGTTACTTGTTTATTGTAGCTGTTGTGGTGCTGTATTCGTAGATTTCAGAATGGTAACTGTCTCGGTTTTTCACGTCTCCAATGCGATGTAATTAATTTACTACTAACACGCTGCCATATTGAAGTTGCATTGGCTCCAAATTTCGTCTTATATTAATATTGGATAATCTTTCTAACCAAAAGTCACACTTTCTTGATACAACTTTACGCCACAAATGCTACTGCAGCACCAATTTCCATTCCATTAAATACAGTTTTGGCACTGAAAACATGTTAACATCACCAGACACGACACAGATACATACGCACACATTATACTACCTTGCCTCCGACTGTGTTCTCTTCGTTCTGTTCCACCCTTTCTTTGGCACTTAGCACCAAGGATATCCACACAACCAGGTGCTGAAATCCAAAAGTGGATTTACATTCTCAAAAGTATTATACATTTTCAAACAGCCTGTGAATATTATAATCGTCATAATTACAGAAAACTTTCATTATTATGCTTTTGCTTTCTTTAAACAATATGCAGGGTGAATCACCTAAAACGTTCACTGCAGATATTGCGGAAATGGAAAGGGCTATTACTGTGCGATTTCCACAGAATGAGTTGCTAGTCAATGGCTCGTATTGCTAGCCAATCAACATATTGTAATAACACGTATAAAGTGTATTTTTTTGTTCAAACAAACACTTTTTTAAATTAAAAAAAGGAACGATACGTATTGACATTAAAAAAATAAAAGTAGGCAAATTAGAATGTCGGTCGTGTTTGTTGCAGGATTCTAGTGCGAGTCGTTTACGAGGTGTAACATTTTGAAAAGCTCCCTCGCCGACACATATTCAATACTTACGGTAGCACACCTAAAGAACAACGCAAATGCATGCGCTACTTATGCAGATTCTGACCAGTAACGAGACAATCTGCCATCACATTATGTGTTCAAAATGACCTCCAGCAGCGTCAATACAGCCGTCATTGAGTAGTTGCAGTTTAGTTATAGCGACCGGTAGTATAAATTTCTTGTTAATGCCGAGAATGGGTGAAATTGCAGGCGTATTACAAGAGGAATTTAGAAAATAATGTAAATTTCAAACACGCGTTTACTAAATAGGGCAGTATTTCACACTAAAGTCAGCAGCGACTTGTAACTTCACATTCACAAGCATCTCACAAACTACAGTCGCCAAAGCGTCTCTACGCACACACGGGGAAGGTTGGGATTGGGATTCCTCACGGGAGAAGCGCGCGGTGCAGACATTGGTGTGAGAAGGAGGGTCGAGAGTGAAGCTGCAGCCGAGCTGGCAGTGGCGCCGCTGGCAATGGCCATCACAGCCAACCTGTGATCGCCGTGGTCAGCACCCTGCGCTGGTGTGTTGCTGTTTACGGGACGGGCCGTTACTATTTGGACAAGCGGCGCCTGCCGCAGGGTCGTGTAGGCTGCCGTGCGCGACACAAACCTCGCCGGCACCTGTGGGGTCCGGCACAGACTGCGTGCGGAGTGTCAGCAACCTCCTTACTGCCCTAACGTGCCCTTAGTCACCTCTCGTTAAACCCGCCGCCGTACTGACTTTTCTCAGTTTATGGAACAAAGTTTGCAAACGTCTATGACTGTAACTACAGTATTATAGGAATTCAGTTACGCCTATAATGTAAAATACTATTGTTAATAACTGATTTTATAAATGTCCAAATGTATTTGTGCATCTTTTTGCCAAAAAGAGTCGGAGCTTTTACTCAGTTCTCAAGAAAGCGACCGTTTTTTTGTACCAATTATTGCAACAAAATCAGGCCTAAAAGTAGCTTATTTTTTACGTTGTTGTACTGTGTAAGACACTTTTCACATTGTTATATATGTATGTTATTGTGGTTTTTGGTGGCTAATCACTAATTCACTTTATGTATAAGCATAATTTTATTGCTCGGAACTATCACATATTTATTGTAGCTTGCATCACACCAGAATAAATGACCATGAACAGGAACCAAGCACACAGCACAAGTAAAATAATAGGGGTTTTTGAAGAGCAAATTTTTAGCTTTGCCAGTGGAGATCCTAAAAAATAGCGAGTTTCGCAAAATTTAGTTGCATAATACGGCACAGCGGGACTGAAACATACTAATAAAACATAACTGTTTGCATGGCAGGCGAACCTGTACTGCCAAACGTGTAATTATAATTCACAAAATAAATTACGATATCTTATTTCGGCATATGCATTTAAATAAGGTACTAAAATCGAAAAACATGCTTGACGATTTGTAACACACAAACATGCCTATACTTTCAAACATCTAATGTTTACAAGTATTTTCATAACCGGAACACTACCTGTCATTTAGAGTTTCACTTTATTTTGTATTCTCCTGTCGAACAAAGTAGGAAAAAATGCTGATGCCAATCCAGAGTATCACTGATTGCACGAACTGCGTAACGTTATCATTGAACTCACAGTTATTCATATTCTTTCCTCCACTGTTACTTCTTATACACCTGCTACCACTACTACTGCCACTACTACGAAGGGGAGTAATGAAGTTTAAATCACTATCTCGAAGAAAAACAGTTTGGAGATTGTGATACACCGCTTGTGTAAGTTTAATTTGAAGAGCAGAAAATGTTTCGGGAAGACCTGCTCCGATTAACAGGTCCTGTAAACAAGGGCAAATCGATATTATTATTTCACATTATTTCATATGCTAACATAAATGTAATAGATATCTGCCTGTAATGTCTGTGTAATATTACAAGTGGGATGTCTTTAGGACAAGTCAATAATATGCAAGCAACAAAAATGCTTCTTCAAATGTATAAGAGTCTCCATTATACATATGGTACAATGATCGTAATTACTGATCATGCTTAGCACTCTGACAGAACTCTGTTCATTAACTAAAGTCTATTGCCATTCACCTACCAGTGACTGGAGTATCTTCTGAACAATACATAAGTGCAAACGAAAGATACAACTGTCGACAGTAAAATCTTTGAACATCTGTATGTTTACGTTACTGGATAACCCAAAAACACTTTTACAGCTGCGGGACACCACCCAGTGACACATGCCTACCTTTTGAAGCATACACATGCACCGGAATGCAGTGTTTGCGGCGTCATACTCAGGATGCACCTTGTTTTAACGGCGTCTGTTTTATATGCAGGTAGTAAGCAAGCCTTTCGTCTACCGAAGAACTAGCCCAAAATTTTAGGCGATGACGAAACAACAATAAGGAAAATGTTGAGTTTCGTGTGGCGTCAATACTCCAGCCCAATTTTATTGGACGAATGTTTTAATGTGAGTTTTGGTGACTGGCTCAACCCATTATTTCCGCTTTCAGTCAGCCACCTTAATGCCATTCACTATTTTGTTGATGCTGTTAAGGTATGACAACGGTATGAATAGATATGCTGCAGATTGTATGTCAAATTTTTGTGACTATGGCTGTATCTTGTGTTTCAACAAGAGTAACAACTCATACGCCAGTACCATGATCTTGAGAAAGAACGCTGGTGACCACGCTGTTTAGCTCCGAACAATTGTAAATCAATCCATCCATCCACCCAGATACTTTACAAAGTTTTTATTAACATTTGACAGAAAAGTCTAATATTCACTGGTAGGCCGTCTTACATATGGAACTCTTGGCAAACAATCATAGCCTCATAACTGTCACTTGACACACATTCCAAATTGTGCTCAAATATACATTATGTGTTAAAAACTAGAAACACAAAAAACTTTATTTCTATTAAAGGAAGTTAGGTATGGAGAGCTCCTTTTACTAAGCACACTGCTACCGTGAGCCAAGAAATGCCCATTGGATATTTCTACCTTTTTCCTTTTATACGCTGATTCGTTAATCTCATACGATGTATTTATTTACAATTTATTTTTCAAAACACTTTCTAACGACGTACTCTGTATTAGTGTAAAATAGCTGCAGTGCTGTAACCGTGGGATGAGAACCTCACAATGCGTTACAACGACGGCCAGTTGCATCAAGCAGAATAAAAATAATGCTGAAGTTGTGGCGGTAACAGCAAGTTTATACCGGACTGAATCACGGGTCACTGCTAGCAAGGACTAAATAAAGTCCAGGCTTTCGAAATGTGATTTGTTCGATAGCAAGTGGGGGTGACAAAGATGGACGGTAAGAGAAATGAAAACGCACTGTAACATAAGCGTATTCTGCTGAGCTATCAACGACGTTATAGTTTCGGCTGCTGAGGCTAAAGTGAGCTGAAGCAGCTGGGCTGTCACAAAAGCTATGCGGTCACTGACAGGTGAGCAGCCAGCGACAGGTAGTCAGGTAATATGTAGTTTCCCAAGGCCACATGGTTTAGGGGACGTTGGTTAGCAGCTTGGGCTGCATGGTCTGGGTGTAAATGACTCCAAAGCTCGTGGCGTCCGTCACTTGGTACAAAAAGAACACTCCAGATTCAGTAGTAATTCACAGTTTCATCGAGCACAAGACCAACAAACTGCATATTGACGCCACTGAGGTGCATGTACTGCGTCATTAATACTATGCATATCACGAAAACTACAGAAGTTAACTTGTCACACTAAATGAATAATGTAACAAAAACCATTAAAAACTAATAAGTGTTGAACACTTCATGCGATCTTGACAAACAAGGTACTGAATTATAGCTTGGGTCACCAGCTATCATTCCTGAAAGTGTCATATTTATATTCATTTTATTTATAGAGCAGTAGCGTATTTTATATCCTTTCATAATGAAAACGTGTCAAATCATTATATTCTCCACAGTTACACTGCAAATGAATGCAGCATCGCAATCCTCATGGCTCTCCGTGCTTTACCATGTACATTCGTACGTCCACATTTTAATTATTGCTTGATTTATAGTATATTTAATTTTTAATTTGTTCTATTTTAAAGAGACTCATGTTTATAAAGTGGTAACTTGTGTGTACGATTCGACAACACCATCGAATACAGTGCAAAATGGCACCTATATTGAGCACGCAAGAGTTATTGTTTCCCGTGTTTTAGAATCCTTTTCTCTGTAATAAGCGCAATGTTTTTTATTGATTATGTTTAAACTTTTAGGTAATGATTAATGTGTCTGATCTGAGGAAGACCAGGCGAGGAAGACTCTTCATTTAACATATATGTGATAATTATAACTCACATGTATTTTGAGTGCTGGACCGTTATCATTGTTTTAATTATTTCGTGAATTTTAGAGGGGGACGGAAGGTTTAAAAGTGAGAAGCGGCCACTCGCTCCGGATCATTGTGAGTCGAGCGGTAATTCGGGTGAGGCTGCGACTGGTGGTCGGTCTGTACAGATCGAATAGAAGGTAATATGAAGGGGAGCTGAGAGTACGATTTCAGACTTGTAAAAGTGATAGATTTTTGGGAACAAACGGTTACGGGAATACTTTATTATTTGTTCAGACTTAAAAATAATCTGGGTCAAACGATGCTTAAACTATTTCAACATTTTTCAAGCATTAGATTATGTGTAGCATTGAACTTTAACTTATTTTCGTGGCATTTGGAATTAATACTGCACATAGTGCGACGATCTACTAACGATTTCGCGAGTTTAATATGTTCTCACTGTAGTGAACTTCATTTATTTATGAGATGGCGGTTAATTTGTATTTAGATTAAAAGACTGAGGCTAATTTCACTTCATCCAAACTTACTACGAGGGAGGACAAGACACCTGATACAGAAGTAACCAGCAATAATCAAACAAACAGTCGCCTTTTCATCTCTGACGTACTCCAGAGGCTAGCGGTTCAAAATGGTTCAAATGGCTCTGAGCACCATGGGACTTAACGGCTGTGGTCATCAGTCCCCTAGAACTTAGAACTACTTAAACCTAACTAACCTAAGGACATCACACACATCTATGCCCGAGGCAGGATTCGAACCTGCGACCGTAGCAGTCGCGCGGTTCCGGACTGCGCGCCTAGAACCGCGAGACCACCGCGGCCGGCGGGGCTAGCGGTTTCGGCTTTCAATTATCCAATCACAAGCCCTATGGAAAACATAATAACAGCAATGAAACACCCGAGCGACCTGTTTCTGGCATACTAGTAACGTGTAAATAGTATTTGAAGAATCTGTACCACTTACGTTTTCAAGGATGCTTTACTACATTCGAATATTTTCATGTGAGTGAAATATTGTAGGATCACCATTTTAACGATTTTCTTTCATTCAGTTCATTCCACTGGAAACACTTTGATGTTTGCATGAATTACACAGTAGAATATAATATTTTTCTCGTTATTATTATTAGTATTATTCACTATAACATTTTTTCTCAAAAATTCACATTCTATAGCAATGCTTCGATAATTAAACTGACGGATCATAGGTTACAACTACTTTTTGCAGCGAATTTAGCTGCTGGGTATGAAAGTAGACATGTACGGTTCGATTAGCTCGAGCCACAATTCTAAACATAGGCGTGTATCCCTAAACATTGTCTAGTGTCTAATTTGGACTCAGAGATTTTATTTAGGAAAAATCATTGCTTCCTTTAAGTCACGAGACGACACTCAACACTTACAGCTTCAATGACAAAATCCCTGAGTACGATCTGAATTGGAGATGTCATATTCTCTGCTTGACAAAAACAAATAAGGACCTAGAATGCATGGTCGAATATGAACGTTGACTTCGTACATGTCGTACATACAAACGCCGTGGGAGGCTTTGGTAAATGATTAGGGTTGCAATTCTCTGTGACAGGCAGAATGGACACCACATTCCATTAGTGTTGCTTGGGTTTAGTTTTGATACCAGGCTTCGTAGGGCATACAATACCCGTCTACAGAATCAGACGTTGAGTGATCACCGTGAAGAACAAGGAGATACCGCGTCACCGTGTGGACAGCGTTATGAGCATTATGGGTCTCCACTAGGACAGTTGATCGAGCCTTGCCGTATCCCGATTTATGGGGCATTCAGGTGGGAAATATGGCCGATGTTAGCCTCAATAGGAATATTAGACCATGTATACTCGTCGTCAAGGTTTTGGTCAACCATATCTGACCAACACACATGGGAGGAACGCTGTATTATGCACGGAGGACATTGTAATCCTTGCACACAATACACGCTTGCCATCTGAGATCAAGCAATGGACTCCTTGCAACATTCTGTATCATCCCACACCATAGGTCGAAAAATAGCAGTACTCAGTCACCGAGCGAGGTGGCGCAGTGGTTAACACATTGGACTCGCATTCGGGAGGACGACGGTTTAATCCCGTCTCCGGCTACCCTGATTTAGGTTTTCCGTGATTTCCCTAAATCCTTTCAGGTAAATGCCGGGATGGTTCCTTTGAAAGGGCACGGCCGATTTCCTTCCCCGTCCTTCCCTTACCCGAGCTTGCGCTCCGTCTCTAATGACCTCGTTGTCGACGGGACGTTAAACACTAATCTCCTCCCTCCAGTAATCAGTCCAGGAATTCCCATACCTGTACCATGTCTAGGTTAGCGATAACATATCATCAAAATCGGCTGTGTTTGAAGTGGTGCCATGACCAGGAAGCAGGGACTGCTGATCAATGGTGTCGTATTGTGTTCAGCAATGACTCGTGGTTCTACATTATCAAGAATGACCTTCGTTAGCAAGTATGGCAGCGACTAGGCAAGAGATCCTATTCTTCCATTGTTTTTGAGAAGCACAGTGGTGTCGCTCCTGACTTCAGAATGTGGGTATGACTCCAGGTCACAGCTGGTAGTGATTGAGAAAACTCTTACAAAACAGCAGTAAGTCACGGAAATCCTTTGTCCTCAAGAGTTACCTCCAGTGCTTCAGCATCTTCGAGCCCCTTTTCAAGAGGACAGTGTTCGTTCACGTGGCATGTATTTGTATGATAAGTCTGCATTATGTTGAGAAACTCCAGGTCTCAGCAAGTTCTGCACATCTCAAGATCTGCCACTGATAAAAGAAGTGTAAGACCAGCTTGGACTTCAACTACATCACAGTATCATTATCTAGGATATCAGCCATCTCGCCTCAGGAGGGTATATAACGGATTTTCATGCAAGCAAATTGGAATTGATGATGCACATAAGGGAAGCCAGACGCGGTCGCCATGGTCTTGCCGTCAGCTGATAGTCTGTGAGTAGTGTTACGTTACAAAATAATGTGTGTTGTGTGTGTCGGGTAGTGGGAAACGAATGAGCACTGAAGTACTTGCTTTTCAAATGATTAAATAATAACTTTTTAATTCAGTATTGCACATTAATGTACCCGAAGGAGGTTGCCCTCTTTTAAACAGACACCCTTGTATTGGGAAGGATGAAGGTTCCAAACTACATCTAACCATCTGATTTAGGTATTTCGCTCCAGACACCGATTCAAACACAGCCGTTACTGCACACAAATCCTGGGATGGTACCCACTACAAGTCCATGACGCACTACCTGTCTCATTCTTGTCATCCTAGACCTATAGCAGACAAATATCTGTATACATGAATAATGCTCGGTTTCGTTGGTTTTAAGAACCCATGTGAAAATTATCTACAGATGAATAAAACTCCTACTATTACCACACGATAATCTATTCTTCTTTCCGGCAAGGATTTTTTCACAGATTTCATCACTATCTTATACGTTTTAGTATCTCTTCCTTTCGTACGTTATCTGCCCATTTAATATTTAATATCAGTTCTACCACATTTCTATGAATTCATTTTCTTCTTATGTAGTATTTGTGCATTTCCTGTTTGAATTTCATTTAAAGCAGTAGCTCTAGACCTACAATTCTCATAACAGCCTCAACTCTGTGTAACAGCTTACCTCAGGTAAAGCTTTTTCCGTGGAGGACTCTTCCTTCTCCAGCGCCAATAGAATTAATATAATTTTCTTGCTTTAGACAAGATGTAAGTTGTTATTTTATATGAGGTAGAATACATTCACTCTTTCTACAATTTTTTTATTTCTATTTTTATGCTAAGAATTTCGTTACGGTCGATTTTACTGCTATTCATTATCTTCACGTTGTCTTTGTTTATTCTTTACAGGCTGTGCTTGTTAAGTAAGCTCTTCATTTGACTCAACATGTCTTCTATGTGCCGCTGACTTTCGGGACGTGTCGTCTGGGAATGTTAGCAGTGGTATAGTTCCCTTAAGTTTCAACAGCAGTTTCAGCCACCATAATGTTTTCCTTATTTCTTTTTAACTGAAAGTTTACATTATTATTTTGTATCTTTTCTTCTGTTTTAGTACAGACGTAAATTATTGGCGTGTTACTGTACGATAAGCTATTCACGTAAAGATGTCAAACATTTCATTTTAACTTTCTCTGTCGAAAATTTCCATCACATACCCAAATATTATTTCAGTGCTCACATATTTTTTCACCCATTATCAAACTTTAAATCAGACTTCATCTTATAGTATTAATAGTATTGCACAAATACGACTTCGAACAAATTCTCACCTGCAACTCCTTACCAGACAAAAACAAATTTACCGTGTTCACAAGTTAAACGAAAACTACGTACACATGACAGCGTGCGCTATGTCTCGTATGTTATGTACTGCTCATTTATACGAAAAATTGCCAAATGATTCAGATTTCTGTTTTTATAATAATTAAAAATTATTTTCTTGAGCGTTCGAAGCTCGTGAAATCTGATCAGAAAGGCAGATACTGAAATTACAAGATAACACTTGTTTGATAAAAGTTGCGAACGTTATGCTAATCATTGTTGGGCTGGAGCGTGATCGTATCTATCGAATAACGTTGTGAAATGACGTTTCACGTTATTGACTGTACGATGCGATAAAATTTAAATCATCTGTACCTGCTGGTCCAAATTTTTGTGTTTTTCTTAATAATTCATTACAATGATCATGTGTAATGACATTAAACGAAACTTTTAATTAATACATTTAGCTAATTTACACGCTCTCCTTGAAATAATTAATAAACATGACAAAAATTAACATATCGTTCTTCAATTGACATCGACGAATACGCCTGGAACGACGCCTGATAATGTCACGAAGCTTCAAGTATACAGGGTGCTCCATTGATAGTGACTGGGCCAAATATCTCACGAAATAAGCATCAAACTAAAAAAACTGCAAAGAACGAAACTCGTCTAGCTTGAAGGGGGAAACCAGATGGCGCTATGGTTGGCCCCCTAGATGGCACTGCCATAGGTCAAACATATATCAACTGTTTTTTTTTAAATAGGAACCCCCATTTTTTATTACATATTCCTGCAGTACGTAAAGAAATATGAATGTTTTAGTTCGACCACTTTTTTCGCTTTGTGATAGATGGCGCAGTAATAAACGTATAAGTACGTGGTATCACGTAACATTCCGCCAGTGCGGACGGTATTTGCTTCGTGATACATTACCCGTGTTAAAATGGACCGTTTACCAATTGCGGAAAAGGTCGATATCGCGTTGATGTATGGCTATTGTGATCAAAATGTCCAACGGTCGTGTGCTATGTATGCTGCTTCGTATCCTGGACGACTTCATCCAAGTGTCCGGACCGTTCGCCGGATAGTTACGTTATTTAAGGAAACAGGAAGTGTTCAGCCACATGTGAAACGTCAACCACGACCTGCAACAAATGATGATGCCCAAATAGGTGTTTTAGCTGCTGTCGCGGCTAGTCCGCACATCAGTAGCACACAGATTGCGCGAGAATCGGGAATCCCACAAAACGTCGATGTTGAGAATGCAACATCAACATCGATTGCACCCGTACCATATTTCTGTGCACCAGGAATTGCATGGCGACGACTTTGAACGTCGTGTACAGTTCGACCACTGGACGCAAGAGAAATTACGGGACCATGACAGATTTTTTGCACGCATTCTATTTAGCGACGAAGCGTCATTCACCAAAAACGGTAACGTAAACCGACTTAATATGCATTACTGGGGAACGGAAAATCCACGATGGCTTCGACAAGTGGAGCATCAGCGGTCATGGCGGGTTAATGTATGGTGCGGCATTATGGGAGGAAGGATAATTGGCCCCCATTTTATCGATGGCAATCTAAATGGTGCAATGTATGCAGATTTTCTACGTAGTTCTACCGATGTTACTACAAGATGTTTCACTGCATGACAGAATGGCGACGTACTTCCAACATCATGGATGTCCGGCACATAGCTAGCGTGCGGTTGAAGCGGTATTGAATAGCATATTTCATGACAGTTGGATTGGTCGTCGAAGCACCATACGATGGCCCGCACGTTCACCGGATCTGACGTCCGCGGCTTTCTTTATGTGGGGAAAGTTGAAGGATATTTCCTATCGCGATCCACCGACAACGCCTGACAACAAGCGTCAGCGCATTGTCAATACATGTGCGAAAATGACGGAAGGCGAACTGCTCGCTGCTGAGAGTAACGTCGTTACACGTATTGTCAAATGCATTGAGGTTGACGAACATCATTTTGAGCATTTATTGCATTAATGTGGTATTTACAGGTAATTATGCTGTAACAGCATCCGTTCTCAGAAATGATAAGTTCACAAAGGTACATGTATCACATTGGAACAACCGAAATAAAATGTTCAAACGTACCTACGTTCTGTATTTTAATTTATAAAACCTACCTGTTACCAGCTGTTCGTCTAAAATTGTGACCCACATGTTTGTGACTATTACAGTGTCATCTATCACAAAGCTAAAAAGTGGTCCAACTAAAAGATTCATATTTCTTTGCGTACTACACGAATATGTAATAAAAATGGGGGTTCCTATTTTTTTAAAAAAGGCTCAGTTGATATCCATTTGACCTATGGCAGCGCCATCTAGCGGGCCAACCATAGCGCCATCTGGTTTCCCCTTCAAGCTAGACAAGTTTCGTTCTTTGTAGTTTTTTCTTTTGACGCTTATTTCGTGAGATATTTCGCCCGGTCACGATCAATGGACCACCACGTATATTTTGACTGAACATTCATTCAAAACCACTGGTGTACTCGTGTCTATTGTAAGGCTTGTAAGTCGCTACATTTAGCTCTCATCTATATTTTTAATCTCTAATTGTTTATATGTTTGAGGAGAATCGAGCACACAGTGCGTCTACTGTGTTACTTGTCTGATTCCTGTGTCTTTTATCTACATTGCCACCCCCGTTGCTTTCTGTTTTAACTTTCCGCAATTTTACGCCGTTTTTCACTTTAAATCGCCATTTTATCGCCTGTTCTTTCTTGTTTCTTTCTCCTTCCTCTATTTAAAAAACGTCTGTAGGCTGTAGAGCAGTGTAGTAAGCTGCTGCCGGCCCGCCCTCTTCGGGGGAAATTGAAAATCAATAAAGAAAAAAAAAACAAAAAAAACGAGCACACTATTGGCTGAATAGACAAGCATCATTCTTTAACACCTCCTATAGAATATTTTTGCTGGCAATCTTTTATGCCTCTCAGTTACCTTTGTTGAAATTGATTCGAAAAAGTTTGTGTGCAGAATGAAGTGTGTTATTGTTACGTTCTTTGGAGAGAAAACTTGTTTCATGCAGCTCTCCAAGATAATCTATGCGGAGCAATTCTCACCATATCTGAATTATTACTGGTTTTAGTACAGACGTAAGTTATTGGCGTGTTCCTGTACGGTTTAGCTATTCATGTAAATCTGATAATTGTATTCATGCCTAGATCTCCCTTCATAACTTTCACCTTCCCCCTCGGATTCTCCCTATTACCGAATTGACTACTCCATGGAGCCTCACAAGGTACCATATTAATCGATCCCTTCTTTTGGCTAAATTTCGTCATAGATATATTTTCTTTCCCAATTCGATTCACACCTACTCACTAATTCTCCGATCGAACCACTCTTGAGTATTCATTTGTAGCATCACATTTCAGAAGCTTCCATCATTTTCTTGTTTGAACTGCTTATTGTCCAAGTTTCACTTTCATACGGGGCTACATCCTAGACAAATACCTTCAGAGAAGACTCTTTAATAATTTTGTATTTATTGTTTACAAGTACCTCTTTCTCCGAAATGCTATTCTTAGTACTTCCAGACTACATTTTATATTCCGTGCACGTCCACCATCATCTTTTACCTCTCTACACAAACAGCAAAATACGTCTACAACTTTTAGTGTCACATTTCCTAACATAATTACCTCAGCATCGGCTGATTTAATTCTACGACATTATACTAGGCTCATCTGACTTTTATTGATGCTCAGCTTATAACTTCCGTTCAAGTATTTTACTGTCTCTGACTGAAGAATAAAGTCGTCGTCAAACTACAAAGACTTTATTTCTTCTCTCTGATCTTTAATCACCTTCCCAAATATCTCCTTGGTGTTCTTCACTGCTTGTTCAAAGTAAGGGAGTGCAGGACAAAGTGAGAAGAGTGGGCATGGGGGTACCGGAAGCTGCGAGGTGCTGGAATCACCCGCGGAGTTCCTTAATCTATTCTTCCTGGATGGTCCAGTCGCCTCATGAAGTATGACCTGTTTGTTGTGCCGCTCCACTGCCGTTCCACAGAGATAAAATGGTTTTTCTAGATTTTAGTTATTCTCATATTAGGTACGTACTCACTCTATTTTTTTTCTACAGTGAATGTGACTTATGCCTTTCTAATGAAATTGTTTTGAAAGCATCGTTTCTTGACTCCATAATCCTAGTTTAATAATTGAAAGTTCGATCATGCTAGTAGAGTGTAAATAAAATAGATAGAATTACATTTCACAATAAAATGTATTTAACTATTTGAAAAAACCATTTTCTCCCATATTTTTTAGTTTAAAACTAAGCGACTTTGCCTGTTGATTTTAAGCAAAGCTGCCATTTTGCCACTCTG
The DNA here is from genome assembly GCF_023864275.1 of Schistocerca cancellata. Taxonomy (NCBI): domain Eukaryota; kingdom Metazoa; phylum Arthropoda; class Insecta; order Orthoptera; family Acrididae; genus Schistocerca; species Schistocerca cancellata. The sequence continues at coordinate 490,667,440 of NC_064626.1, read as the reverse complement.
TGAAAACTGTGTTACATTGTATGTCAACAGTTGTAGATTGTAATCACCTTTTTCTATAAATTTCTGTCTATTGCTACTCATTTTAAAAATAGTAATAACCTGGTCTGGCCACCTTTACCGGCTCTGCCCTACATACTGATTAAGATTGGCGATAGGCTACAATCACAGCTTCCGGTTCGTGTATTTCAAGATTTACAACTCCAGTCTGGTGCCTGTTTAAGTTGTAAAAATCTTTTCTTTTCCTATATTTTATAGCTGCTACCTTTAACATTTGGAAGAATATAGTCCAATCAACACTGTCAAAAGCGTTCTCTAAATCTAAAAATGCAGTAAACTTAAGCTTGCCTTTCCTTAACCTATATCCTAATATGAGTCATAGAGTCAATTTGTCCTCACGTGTTCCAGAACCCAGACTTATCTTTCTGCGGTCGGTTTCTACTAGTTTTTCCACACTTGTGTTAAGAATTCGTGCCATTATTATGCAAGTTCGGAAATATTCACTCTTGCCAACACGTGCCTTCTTTGGAATTAAAATCATTACATTTTACTTGATGTCTGAGGGTGCACTCGCCATTTGTGCTTTTAAGCCGTCAATCATTTACTTAATTTGTGCGAATTTAGTGTAGCAAATCGGGCAAATCCTTGAATAAAACGTTATCTCCCTTCTTGCTGCGTCAAACTAAATCCTTAGATATCGACTATTACCTCAGTTCTTCTTCCTCAGGAAGAAATAGTTGTAATTACTTACGCGCTGGTCACTCACAAACACGTGAACACGTGTCTAGGACTCGCTTCTGAGTTAGTTGCTATTGCTCGTAATACAGATTTAGATATACGTTTCCAGAGTTACATAGCGGGTACAGTCATGGTACATTTTCTGAGGCTGATGTTCCGACTTTCTTGTATTTCATTATTTATAATATGAAATTCTAGGCTAATATTATGTGGACATTTATCATAAAAATTACTTACAGTGAACGGTTTCATGTTTCGCCACGCCAGACTGGTTCTCTTAATATAATGTAACGCATTATAGTGGCAACGTGTTTGCATCGTAACATTTAATATATTCGGTTCATGATCCAGTCGGCTTACTTCTGGATAAAAAATTCATTCATGTCGGATATCTTGTTTTGAACGTCCTGTGCCAATAACTGATTGTGTTGAACAATTTTAAACCGGAAAAGAAGAGAAACGACGCGTTTGAGATGTGGTGCTTTAGAAGGATTTTCAGTATTAGGTGGACTGATAAGAAAAAAAAGGGGGGGAGGTTTCTTGCGGAATCGTAGAGGAAAGGAACAAGTAGAAAACATGGGGTAGGGCGCAGGACATCAGGGAATTTCGGGCAGGTGCAGACGAAAAAACTGTAGGGGAAGACGAATATTAAAGTATATCCAACACATAACGGAGAAAATTGGGTGCAATTGCTACTATTAGATGAAGACTTTGGCACAGCAGTGAAATTCGTGGTGGGCCACACCGAATCAGTCAGAGGCTTATGACTACCCGAACAACAAAAATATAGTTTTTGATAAACTTTTGTTACAATTTAATTTTTCTTCTACGTTTTGTCCCCTGTTAATTCAGCAGATGAGGGGCGTACCCCGAAACCAGTCGAACAATAAAGTTTTTATTGCATCTGTGACGTGCTCCTTTTAATTAGATGAGCGAAGAGTGCATTGTCGTCGATGCGAACCCGAAGACCAAACTGACTTCAGGGTGGGAAGGACTTTGTGGTCACCTTCTTCGAAGGAACTATTCTGTAGTTCGCCTGAAGCCATTTAATGAAATCGTGGAAGACCGATATCTCGATTGTCGGAATGACTCTTGAACCTCACTCCTGCCGAATACGCTTCCGGTGCCTTGTGTACTGTGCCGCCTCGTCACCTCTGCAGTGACTGGAATCTGAACACAGCTGCAGTAAATAAAGTACGATGGATGGCCATAAAATTTCTATTATCAGCTAGGAAAATTAATCCGCGGCAGTGTAACTTGCTTATGTATCCCTCTACGTATCCACTTTACAGTGTGACACAATTTCCCAGCGATGAATGAATTGGTGGAGACTTGGGCTGTAGACGTTTGCAGTTTGGGTGTTCAGGAAATGTACCACTTCTAAACTCGTCGTCATTCTGGAACTGCCTGCCTCAACAATTGTTCCGTCGTCCTTGGAAAGAGGTAGAAGTCGCTGGGTGACATATGGGGAGAATATGAGGGTGAGGCATATTTCGACTGCACAAAGATGATGTGTGTATGACGGTGTCTTATGCAGAAATATCTGGGGTACTGTTGTGGAGCAGAAACACTCCTTTGAACAGTTTTCCGTGATGCCTCGTCTTCACGACCTTCAGTAGCCAAGTCAGTATGTTACGGCAATGTGCTCCTGTGACGCTTTTCCCGTTACGAGCAAAATCTGTTAGCACCACACGAGGGCAGTCCCCAGAAACGCTCCACATAACATTGTTCGGTGCTGGTATTGTTTTCGCCTTTTCCAGCGACGGTAAATCTACAAGTTAAAGCTGCTTTCTATGGCTGTAGGAGTCGAGGGCCATAGTGACGCACCCAGCAATCCTCCATTGTGATTAGACGGCTAAAGAAGTCAAATTGCTTGGCCTGACACAGCTGCAACATTTCCGCTGCTGCCTAGGGTCGGCGGGTTCATCGAATGTATTTGAACATCGTAGGACTCAGCGGGTGATTACCCTTCAAAATGCTGTGCATGATTTCGAAAACCAGTCATTGGCGACATTCACCTTTTCCACTTCCTCCTGGATTACAATACGCCGGTGTTCGAGCGCCACGCCCTCCACTTATGTTATTGTTTCCGACTCTTCACGGAGAGGTGGTCTGCCACCTCATTTTTCATTCATTCAGACGTGTTTGACAATACTGGTAGTGCCTATCCCTCCTAAACATTGAGACATATGATGATGCATTGTTGTCATGCACTTTACCAAGCCACCGTGGATTGTTGAAACATGCAGAAAACAATTACCGCAGATTACTCTACTTTACCAGTGGGGAGTACCATTTTAGTTTGGCACTTCTAATGACGTGTTGAGTACTGCGGCGCGGGGAATTCAATGTGTAGCAAGACTGCGGAATGTAGCCGCAACCAAAACAAAAGGGACTGATAATTACCTAGCTTTCGAGTTAAAATTGTATAACAAACTTTGGTATCAGTTCAGTGGGACGACAGAACACATGAAAGAAAATGACAAGAAAGGATAAATGTAATGAAGAAACCGGAGTTAACAACTGCTGTTACACTAAAAGTGCTACAGGGGTGCCGACTGGAGACACCTGAAAGTTTTCAGGATGGTGTTGTGGAGCCTGTAGAGCGTCTTTCGCACCAATAAAAGATGTTTGGGAAGTTATTATTATTAATTCGTTCAGATTTACAGTTATGAGTGTCCTCGTGAGCCATGACGCCGCATGCCAGTGACACGCAGGAATGCCGCCGACATTTTTTTTCGTTTCTTATAATAAATAATAAAAGACAGCTCCTAACATTACAGCAAAATTATCATACATACAAAACAAAGGCTGAAAAGAAACAACTACTAAATGACCAAGTAAATATGACTAACAACTTACTGTTTACACTGATTGATCATATAATGGACTGAAATCCCAACAAATGATTACACATCTGATTCCTCTCATAAGTATATACAGGAAAATATAATAATTTTATTATTATTTTTAAGAATAAAAAATGAATAAAAAGTAGTAATAAAAATAAATCAAACAATTTTTATTTTATTAAATAATCAGTCTCCTCTCTAATACACACACACACACACACACACACACACACACACATATATATATATATATATATATATATATATATATATATATATATATATATATATATATATATATATATATATATTCAAAAACAGTTGATTGCAGTAAACTGAAAATGTTGGTAACATTTAGAAAAGCAAATTAAACTCTGTATTAAAAAGATGGCAGCTACAGTGATATGTAACGTAAACAGTGAACTGAAAGTGAACTGTAAGAAGTCCATGTGGCTGCCAGATGAGAAAAAGCAGTTTGCTTAGATGCAGTGAATTAGAAGCTACCTGTAAGTACCTTTCCATTTCATAGAAAAACGTTAAGGAACTGTTTTTAAACCTATAACCTAGATGTGAAACCATAACCTATTTGTAAAAATGTACAAATCATGTAACATTTCAGGACAACCACTGAAGATGGCTTGTGAAAAAAGGCGAAACGCGTCTGGGTGCATAAATAAAAATGAAAATAAAAATTTCGATGCGCAGCATTCAAAAAAGGCATTTTCTTTGAAACAACTGCAATTTTTTGTCGGTTCAGAGCTTCTGGTCAACAAGGCTGCCACTCCAGCAGTTCAGCCAAAGTCGTGTGGGCTGTCGTGTGGAGTCTGGAAAATGAAGTCGTGGTGTGAAGGTATGGCCTCACACTGTGTTAGAGCGTCGTCGACCCAACTCCGAACGGTTTGTATGCTGTGCGAAATTCATCGAAAAATCTCTCTTACTTATGAAGAAAAGGGTACCTATAGCAACAAATGCAGCCAATAGTAAGTGAAAAAATGATGAAATTTCACATGAAAAAAAATTATTCTGTTATGGTTTTGAACTTGCACTACTATGAGTGTGAATCCTCAATCGTTCCTGGTCATGCTGACAAAGTTTTATGAATTGATTTGTGAAAGATTGAAAGTGTAAATTAAAATGTTGTGTAGCGCCTCTCCGGCTCCAATTCAGCCCGTTTGACGTCTACCTCCCTTAACTGCAGCGTCAAGTCTCTAGTTGCTGGTGCTGTGTCATATGTATTGTTTGTTGTTTCACGTAACAAGAGCTAACGAATATATCTCTGTCCCACTTTCAAGGCACACTTTTCGTTAAACGTATAATATATGCCTGTTAGTTGGAGCTGATGTAAGACACCTACGCTCGTTTGCGTGGCCGACTTACAGTGCTGATTGTTTCGTTTTGCTTCACAGCTATGTCTTCACCTCTGCTGAACTTAACTAAAGTTTTAATTTTTTCCCCTTTTCTGTTTTGTGACGTAAGAGTGCGCTTCTTTATGAAACTGCGATGACACTCCCTTCATAGGATGCCACTTGACTCTGCTGCCTCAATGTGTTGATACGAGGGCCGCGCCGTGCGGCAGAGAGCTGCTAAGAGCCCCGATGTATCTGGGTTACCGTCCTCAGGCCAGTGCCCCCGGCTTCCTCCGTGCATTGCCGATACGGCCCTCAGACGGCCGAATGATGGATAGCGTGACTCGGAAATTATCGCCGGGGATCAGACGGGCATACTGCAGCGAGCAGGCATCACGGCTAGGGGATCAGCAGCGGTAAATACCGGAGCGGGCGAGCGTAGCCGCGCGTGAACCAGGCCGCCGCGCCGCCGTCTGTTAGCGTTTCATTTGCATTTCATCCGACAGCTGCCCGATCGGACACAGTAGATTCCTACTGTTGTGTGTATAGTGTCAGAGTACCCACTAGACCCTGCGGCTGGAGACATTCCGGATGGCCTGGACGTACCAGAAATAGTCATAAAAATCTTAATAATCTCCTCAAAAAATAACCGATTACGAAATTCATATTTGTATGTCTGAAGACACATACCGGGCGCACATTGAAGTTGCCATGCCAAAGTACCGTCGCATGCCGCTACAAAAACCAAAACAAAATGGTGTAGCTTGTTGATAAAGTGAAGATTGAATTTTCTCATGCTGAGAAATTAGAAACAGCTATCTGTTTTACTTGGGAAGAAATTTCTTAAGCAAATATCGTATAAATACTTCTTTATTTACACTTACAAACAACCGGTTTTGACAGACGTTGTGTCGTTTTCAATTCCTAAAAAATTTATGTTCTAAAATGTGTTCATTTCCAGTTGGACCTCATACCAAGTGTCATGCGGATATAATGTAGCACCTTTATACACTGAAGCGTCAAAGAGACTGTTACAGGTATACGCATTTATATATGGAGTTGTGTTAACAAACTGAATACGGCGCTGCGGTCGGCAACGTCTGTATAAGACAGAAACTATCTGGCTCACTTATTAGAACGGTTACTGGTCTTACAATAGCATGTTATAAAGATGTAAGTGAGTTTGGACGTGGTGTTAGAGTCGGCGCACGAGCGATGATACACAGTATCTCCGAGGTAGCGATGAAGTGAGGATTTTCCAGTACGACCATTTCACGAGTGTACCGTGAATATTAGGAATCCGGTAAAGCATCAAATCTCCAGCATCGCTACGGCTGTAAAAACATCCTGCAAGAAAGAGACCAACGGCAACTCGAGTGTGTGTGTGTGTGTGTGTGTGTGTGTGTGTGTGTGTGCGCACGCGCGCACAGATAACACGGATAGCAGACTGTTCAAACCGACAGAAGATAAGAGAATTGACACGTCATTTTTTGAACTCGGTTTATTATTTTTTTGCACTTCCTCTGACACAAACGACGCGGATCAGTGAATTCAATTTCCGGTTTGTTGCTAAACAGATATTTCGCATTGACAGGTGGACATTTTTCTCTGTACTCCGTTCTCGCGACACTGCAATATCAGGTGAACGGTTCTGGCCGGACCCTGAAAGAAATCCATTCGGCCCGCACAAACAAAGCTCTAAATCTGCAGTTCCCTGTGAGTGCACTTGCGAGGCAAGAAGCGATTCCGCCGGCGCATCGATTTCTCCAGCTTCTCGGTCGAGCTACCTCTTCCCTTGCAGAAACCTTCGAGTGAAGGCGATTTAGCACATTCACGTTCCCCTAAATGTGGCTGTTGCAATCTCATGATTGTAGATAAAGTATTCATGATGCCTAGACCAGCAGTGGCTTCGGTAGATTAATTTCATCATAAGAATTTAATATTAGACATACTGATAAGCAAGACTTCAACCCCAGGCTTACAAACGCATTTTTCGTAACGTGCAATATCAAAGGGTACTTTCTGCACACCACGAAAAAATAGTTAATTGTTGTTATCTTTTATTAACAACATTCTTTCTAAGGAGTTGCTGGTTTATAAATAGCGACCAGAACGTAGAAATAGCAGAACCTCCAAAGAGATACTGAGCGGCAAGGCGCAATCGATGCCTTCTCTGCGCGATAGCGATGGAAATACTATCGACATCAGTGCTGCCAATGCCTTCCAAAATTCATTCGCCGAGGAAGACGAACTAAATACTCCAGAATTCGAATCAAGAACAGTTGCTAAAATGAATAATTTAGAAATAAGTAGTGAAGCAACTTTCAGGGGGACAATTATTGAACTATGTAAGAAAACGTAAATTAGTTATAAACTATGGCGTGCACACGCTTTATTCAGCATTTAAACGTCATTTCAGATACTCGGATTTAGGTTATGACATGTTTGATATGCCTGCCGTCATTGGCGATGATGTGGCGCAGACGAATAGCGTAATTCTGCATGTCCCGCTAAAGTGTCGGAACATCGATGCTGTCGATGACCTTCTGAATGGCAGTTTTCAGTTCAGTAATGGTTTTGGTGTTATCACTGTACACATTGCCTGTAATATAGCCCCGCAAAAAGGAGTCGCATGTGTTGAGATCCGGAGAATAAGGTGGCCAATAGAGGCCAAAGCCAATGGCCTCTGGGTACCCCAGAGCCAGGATGCGTTCGCCATAGTAATCTTGAAGGGCATCAAACACTCTCCCGCTTCGATGAGGTCGAGCTCCGTCTTGCATTAAGCATATCTTGTCGAACGTCCATTATGAATTACCTCGAAGAGAACGGTCTATTGACACACTGGCAAGACGGGTATAGAAAACATCTTTCTTGTGGAACTCAACTGGTTCTTTACTCACACGAAGTGTTGAGTGTTATTGACATGGGATTTAAAATTGATTACGTATTTCTAGATTTCCAAAAGCCTTTTGACACAGTACGACACCACTGACTTGTAGTGAAATAACGTGCTTACGGAATATCGTCTCAGTTTTGTGACTGGATTTATGATTTCCTGTCAGAGAAGTCACAGTTCGTACTAATTGACGGAAAGTCAGCAAGCAAACAAGAAGTGATTTCTGGCGTTCCCCAAGGTACTGTTATAGGGCCTCAGGTGTTCTTACTTACATAAACGATTTAGGGACTATTTGAGCAGCCGTCTGTGTTTGCAGATGATGCTGTCGTTTATTGTATAATGTACTCATCAGAAGATCAAAACAAACTGCAATTCTGTTTAGAAACGATATCTGTATGGTGCGTAAATTGGCAAGTGACTCTAAATAATGAAAAGTATGAGGTCATCCACATGAGTGCTAAAAGGAGTCCGTTGAACGACGTTTATACGATAAATCAGTCAAATCTAAAGGCCGTATATTCAACCAAATACCTAGGAATTACAATTACGAGCATCGTAAATTGGCATGGACAGATAGAAGATTTTGGTGGAAAGGCAAATCAAAGATTGCGTTTTATTGGCAGAACACTTAGAAAATGTAATAGATCTACTAAAGAGACTGCGTATACTACGCTTGTCCGTCGTCGTTTGGACTACTGCTGTGCAGTCTGGGATCCTTACCAGATGGGATTAATGTAGTACATCGAGAAAGTTCAAAGAAGAGAAGCACGTTTTCTATTATCACAAAATAGGGGAGAGAGTGTCACTGACATGATGCAGAATTTGGGGTGGAGATCATTAAAACAATGGCGTTTTTTGTTACGGCGGAATCTTTTGACGAAATTTTAGTCGCCAACTTTCTCTTCCGAATGAGAAAATACGACTATCATAATAAAATAAGGGATATCAGGGCTCGCACGGAAAGATATACGGTTTGTTTTTTCCGCGTGCTGTTGGAGACTGGACTAACAGAGGATTATTGTGAAGACAGTTGGATGAATCCCCTGCCAGACACTTACGTGTAATTTGCAGAATAGCTATGTAGATAAGCTTTCTGCACAATCTTGGGAATATCACCGCATTTTCCGTAATCTGTACATTGAGGGGAACGATACTGTATGGCCACAACGAAAAAAATAAACTTTGTTAAGTGTGGTCGATTCTTGTTCATAGTGTATATTACAAAGTCATATATAGATGTGCAAGAAAGGTCCTCAACCTGAAAATATGAATGTGACATTTCTTGCAGAAACTCACACTCATCACTAAAATGTAAATTTTTAGTGAATAATTTGAAACAATGTGAAACTTCCTGACAGATTAAAACTGTGTGCCCGACCGAGACTCGAACTCGGGACCTTTGCCTTTCGCGGGCAAGTGCTCTACCATCTGAGCTACCAAAGCACGACTCACGGCCGGTACTCACAGCTTTACTTCTGCCAGTATCTCGTCTCCTACCTTCCAAACTTTACAGAAGCTCTCCTGCGAACCTTGCAGAACTAGAACTCCTGAAAGAAAGGATATAACGGAGACATGGCTTAGCCACAGCCTGGGGGATGTTTCCAGAATGAGATTTTCACACTGCAGCGGAGTGTGCGCACACTCCACTGCAGAGTGAAAATCTCATTCTGGAACAATGTGGTCTAAAAATCATTAAAAACAATAAACATTGGTTTTTTTAAATTTTAAAATATGAAATACATGACCATACTCCAGCAGTTTCAAAAGGTGGGCATAAAGATCCCCCCCTCCGTCATTCGCTTGGTACTGCGAGATTTAATGCTCGCAATGCATTGAAGATACTATGGAATTTAATGAAACAGCCAAAGCCTACATATCAAGAAGCTTTTTTGACCATCCAGTCTCGAGGAAACCAGCAGTACCTTCATAAACGTGTATTCCAGGCAAAATGCTTCAATAATCCAATTTAATCACTTGAAAAGCTTAGCCTTTGTGGATGTTTTCTTTCAAATGCTGCTCATTGTGAAAGACAGGAAGCATTTATTACAGTTAAATACCACAATACTTATCGTACGTAGTAGTTGGTTGGCTTGGGGAAGGAGACCAGACAGCGTGGTCATCGGTCTCATCGGATTAGGGAAGGATTGGGAAGGAAGTCGGCCGTGCCCTTTCAGAGGAACCATCCCGGCATTTGCCTGGAGTGATTTAGGGAAATCACGGAAAACCTAAATCAGGATGGCCGGACGCGGGATTGAACCGTCGTCCTTCCGAATGCGAGTCCAGTGTCTAACCACTGCGCCACCCCGCTCGGTACGTAGTAGTAAAGAAGTCATTTGAGCGACGATAAGCCCAATTATCGTAATAGAGGTGCCTATAGAGTGAACGGCGATGCTTACAGTGTAAAATGACGATATTTACTGAGCTGTCTGCACCACAACTCTGCGTCAAACAACGTTTCTCAGTGACATCAATTCTGTTTTCACTTTAGAATCACTATTTATAGAGGTCATGATATTACATTTTTTTTTAGAATTCAACAGAAAAGAACAAAGAAAGATGATGAACTGAAATTATTACCAAAATCCAATTGATCAATACGAAGATTAAAAAAAAAGAATGCGGTGGTTGAAACACGTCACACATAACGCAACAGTTTCGCTTGTTTACTCTGACTCAGCCACTTATGTTCTTGCCTTAGAAACACCACTTTGTTTCATGGAGGATCGCTGTGAAAAGCATAAGAACGGCTTTCCGTATTAAAATGTAACCTAAACGGAATTAGGTTATCATTGATCCTTGACGATATCTCTAAATTATCCGTCAATCATGCACTTGCTATGTCGTTAATATCACGCGGAAATCTTAGTATATATTCGAAATAATGCTATTTTGACATTAACTGTCTTTGAGAGACCATGTCTGTATGAAAATACAAGTTAATGTTTACAGTAAAGCAGAAATTCTTATGAAGGACTGTCAGTAATGATGTTAGTTAGGAACAAGGAGCACCGCTCCCTGTTTCCTGGCGACAGTTTCGCCCTCAGACGACTGTTCACCTTTAAAATTACATTCTGCTGTCCATGTAATACCCATTAATTTTAAACGTCCATGAGATTAAGGTGCCTTACAGCAAAAATTATGAAAGAAAAAGGTGCTATTTTATTGAATTAACTTCTCATATTCGCCATTGACAGTAGAAAGCATTTATTTTCACCACCTCAGTTTTTTCCAGAAGCCCATTATCAAGTAGCATACTGCAAACGCTTAGAAACAGAAAACAGGTTGTATGTATAATTTGGCACTACAAAAATGGCAGAAATAGCGCATCACTCATTGTGTTTTAGTACATGTCAAAATTTAAAAGGACACACGTTTAAGGCCTATAGGTAGGATTGCCGATCTGTAGACTTGAAAAGCATTTGGGCAGCCCCCTCCAGTTGGACATTGTGCGCAACATATAACGAATACGGTGGACATCGGACGTCATCGATCGCATTAAAGATCTACACCTTGGTAAAGGGGATATTGTGGTTAGTGTTGATCTGGTTTCCCTTCTCACGTGTGTGCCCATCACAGACTCTGTAGACTTGCTGTTCCGGCTCTTGGACGATACCATCATGGATTTATTAGAACATACTCTGACGTCATCATATATTTTATTTGGTGGAGAATATTTCAACCAGATGGTCGGCGTCGTGATGGGGAGCCCTTTAGCTCGATTTGTAACCAAACCCTTTATGAGAGCATTTTGAGAACATCGCGTTGGACTCCTGCAAAGCCTAGTTGTCTTTTTCACTACGTTGACGACACCTTCGTTATATGGTCTCATGGACACCAATAGCTGGAAGAGTTCCTGGAACACATCGTCAACACCCACACCCACATGAAGTTCAGTAAGGAAGTAAAGACTGTTCCTTGCCGTTCCTGGACGTCCACGTTCACTATAAACATGGGTCACTGTAAACATGAGTCTGGAAACGCTTTGTTTCCATGTTGCATCTCATTTGCTCGAACTCATTAATCATGGGAAACACACCAGAACAGAACGTTAGAATCAGGGGGATCATATAATCTTGGTGACGTTTGGTTATGTTTTGCACCACCAGTGTCTTGTTTTACGTGTCCCTGTTGCCATGCGACGTTCGTCATTCCTTGTTTACAGGTAACATCAACTGATCCAGCGATCAGTACGACCATTGCTAGCACACGGGTTACACAGAGAAGACAATTCCCCACTCGGTGTATAGGTTACATGCCGGCAAAGGCGATCGCGCTCAACGTTTGTACCGGAAGATGTAACCTCCCCCTCACTTATCGACCTTAATGACAGTGAAAAATTAAACCGCGTGTACCTAATGGAAATTTGGGAAAAGCAATCGTCACCGAGGTTAATTTGTCGGTAAAGATGGAGGAAAGGGTTACATCTAAATGAAAGGAAAAATTCTAATGAAACTGGTGGAAATTAATTTTGAAAAAGGGGTAAAGTTAATAAAGAAAGTAAATGTGCAGCTGTTACGTTAACAATCAACTAGCGGTAATTAGATATTTGAGATTTGGGGGAAATTATGGTCGCCAGTCCTAAGGACAATTACTATAGTAACTGAAAAAGAAAGATTATTACACATATAATTAGCACTAGAAGCGTGGCAACTGAAGGTTGACAAGTGTAGTGTGAAAACTGAAAGTTTGTCAGAAGTAATAAATTTCGCTACACTCTGACTTAATTTAGCAAAAGAATTAATAAAACCGGAAAATCGAAAGTTAATTTAGTGACTGAAGTTAATAGTGAGCTTTCTTTCTGAAGCACATCGCAATTCAGTAAAATACGGTTAGTCTTGGACTAACTCAACAAGCATTTCAAAAGCTACTTGAATCTACGCAATTTAGAAAGAAGAGATTTAACTTTGAACTTGAAATAAATGATTCAGAACAATTAACAATAGTAAAATTTAGTACGTACCAAGCTGAGCTGCAGTCACAGGTAAGCTAAAATATGGTAACAAAACTCGCACTCTTAATTTGTGCTTGCGTAATCTAATATTGTAGCCAGCTATGAATACTTTAACTGAACTTTGAAATTAAAGCAGTGAAATCGAATTTGAATTTCAACGACACTCGGGTTCATTCCGGAAAAGGAAGGGACCCTGCTTGGTAATGCAATTGGGACAATGAGCAACAAACGTTCATGCTAAGTTGCTGTAATTTTGTTATGCAACATTTTTAAAAGTTTGAAAAGCTGAGGTCTGCTATACAGTTCTAAAACCTTACGTGCTTCCTGTCTTCCTTGTTGGTTGATTGAAGGTTTGAAGCCGTCGATCGAGGAGGTGGCGACAGTCACTCATTGTCGGCCGTCGCTGTTGCATAAGCTGGATGTTGGCGCGCCTTCTTCTCGGCACGGTCACCAGACGAAACGGGCTCTTAATGTGCGCCAGCTAATGCTTCCCGTCCGCGACACAATGTCAGAAACTATCATCGCAAGTCGAGCGCAATTACATGCTGCCAAACCCCGAAAGCGCGGCAACTCGCGGGAGCTTCACACAACACACCTGCTCCACTCGCTGCTCCAGCCAGACTCCCCCTCTGCCTGCGCTCCACGCGACAGAGTTAACACTACCAAAGATCCTCAACACTTTGGTTCTGCAAGACGCAGCGTAAAAATACAAATAATTTTTACAAAACAACCAATTATACATCGACATAAGTGCATAAATATATATATATACAAACAGTAAAACAATTACAATACATAAAGAGACAATAATGTCATATCTTGAGGTAACAAAACAAGGAAAAAAATAATAGTACAATAGATGGAAATAGGAGGATATGCATTTCCGGCGTTACAAAGAGATTTCTAGGATAAAGATGCCCCGACAAGAAAACATTTGAAGCCATCGATCGTCGTCTCAGGGAACGTGGGCATTTACACCTGGTACTCGCGACCGGGGAAAGTCTAGAAGGACGAGGACACCGTAACGGGAGGCGACAATTGTCCATGCAGTTGACGACGACATGTAACTGGAACACTGAATGTTGGCCACATGACAGTCTGGCGGCTTCTGCAGCCACTATCAGGAGCTGATTTCCCTGTATGGTTACTCTACTGCGAATTGTTTATTCAACAAAGTATCAACCATAAATTTAGTGCAAGGGTGCTGTTCACAGAAAAGGCATCGCTTCACCGAGGTCAGATTACAGGTTTTCACAATCTGTTTGTACAAGCAGACGTAGATTCCCACGCAACTGTTGAAGCAAGTCTTCTGTCAGTGATTTGGCCGGCATCATTGGTGACTGTTTGGCAGAGCCTCACTTTCTTCTACTCAGTTTCATTGGACAAACTGATCATAATTTCGTCGAGTGTGTTCCACCCAATCTGTTAGCAAATGCACTTTTAGCTGTGCAACAAAACTTTAGAAAGTTTGGAATTAATCCGTTTTACAGTACCAAAATAATTGTTTCAATGTGAGTGATGGTTTTCTAGGTGCGTTGTAATTATGTTATTGCTTTGAAAGCTATTGCATTTATTTTCCTGACAACTTTGCAGCATCACATGCAACATTTGTGGATGGAATGAGATGGCTGAAATTTCTGTTGTTGAGGTTTAACTCTATACAACATCTGTAACTTGGGAATTTCATGCCTCAAATCCATGAACGTACTGTAACTTCTCGGGCCGACAATGTTTCTGGGGTCTTTTTGACATTGTAAATCGTCATCTTTGTATACAACCATCTATGAGGCTGAAAGTTGTTGTTGGTGTGCGTGTGTTTGTGTGGGTGTGTATAGTATACTACCTCGCCTGTGTCTTCGAAGTTCAGGAAGTAGTTAAATCATCACCACTGACAGGTAAATACCCGAGTCAATTGATCTGCCTATGGAGCGTTCGCGCACACGTTCGGTGACAACTTGCTGCATCACACTGCCGTGAAACCCACGGCAACTCATCTAGGTCCATATCAATGACCACTGGCAGGGATGCTAGAGGAAGTGCTGTAAAGCTGCCCACCAGTATGTCACCATAGCACCTTCAAATATCAACAACATAACACTTACTCTACAGATTGACAAGGGAATTTAAAAAATTATAACATCTCAGTAAGGAAATAAAGTATCTCTCATTACAAACATTAAAATCACTTGTACACCCGTATGAATGTGTCGCATATCTATTTCATTTAAACGTAAAGTAGTTGTTATTACAAAAACACTGTAACACTGCCCGCTAATGTGACGTCATGGCGACTCCAGACATAACACGTAAGCGTTTATATCGCTAGATTGCCAGGGTGTTTCACACTGTTGACAAGTTACGTAAAGAATGGCGTCGTTGTCTTTCTTTCAGTACGTAACCGGCTGACACCAGTACATCAGTTTCTGCAGAGCGCCTGTTACGAATACTGCAGACGGAGCAGGCGGCGCCTCAGAGAGTGTTTGTGGCTGCATCGCTGTGGAGGACCGGCGCGGAGCTCCCAGGCTTGTCTGTGGCTGCTCTCTGGGCGGCTGCATGCATTATTCAACACTTGAGTGCGCCCGACTGAAAAGAACAGCGTCTGCCGGAAGGCCTGTGGGTGGAAGCCGTGTGGGGGTGGGTGGTGGGGGGGGGGGGAGAGGAGGTGGGGAGGCCCTTGTTTGCTTGTGCGTGTGTGGCTGCGGTTGCGTACGCGTATCAGCTCTAATGCTCGCCAAACCCTGCCTAAGAGGGCAGCCTTCTGAAATTCCATATACATAGAGCAACACGCTGGAGACACCGCTGAGATGCCTTTGTTAACACAGCTTAAAGGGAAACAACGGAAGGCACCTCGGAGTCATCGAAGTGTGCAGCCAAGTGTGAAAGTGAAGCGGCGGATTACTGCTCCAACTCGTTCTTCAGCGTACATTATTGACAATACCTCAAAAAGTGATACAATGACTATATATCCATTGCATAAAACAGAAAACTTCACCCTTATAAAGGGTGAATCAGCTGCCCCTACTAATGGGTTTTAAGCAACCCACCTTCAGAAATCGCATGCGTGACTGTCATATTCTCTTGCTCACTATGTGGAAACTATTACTTGTACTGAAAAAATGAACAGGATCTTTCTTACAGGAAATTTAATGTAGCTATGTTTTGTACTTAGATACGTTTTTGGTGGAGTCTACAGTTTTCGAGTTATTCAGGAAAATGGTACTAAAATGACCTACGAAACCGTTTTTCTTGAATAACTCGAAAACTGTGGCCTCCATCGTAAAATGTGTCCCAGTACAAAATTTAACTAAATTAAATTTCTTACCAAAAGTTCTTATTTACTTTTTTCCCTGTAGGACAAATAGTGTGCACATAGTGAGCGAGAGAATATAATAATATCGCATGTGGTTTTAGAATGCGTTGCGGGTTGCATAAGACCCATAGATAAGGGCAACGGTATCACCTTGTATGTATACCACAAACAAACAAAAAATGAGAACTACTGTTCAAACGCTTCTCGCAAAAAAAGGATGAATGTAACAGAAATGCAACATCCATAAAAAATTTCCTTCTAGAAATCAGCTTACAGGATACTTAGATAAACAGTAGATGTAAACATGAAAATTTAAATATTCATATAGTATATCTAAGTCACTATACGTGGTACTGTGACTCAAATACTGGGTGCATTGTAAATGCTTAACAATGAATTATAAATTACATAGAATAGTGATATGTGTCAAACGTACGACAAGAAAATAATGGGTACAGCACGAATGAAAGAAGGTTGCAAAGTAAGTAGTAACGAGCTTGCCGCACTATTCAGAAGTAAGGTGATGTGTTCTTAGACCCGAAAACTGGCTGTCAACTCTAGTCTAGCCGGTGCAAGCCTCTACTCCTATGCTTAACTACTGCAACCTGTATCCATTTCAACCCACTTATCATAATGAAGACTTGGTCTCCTCCAACGATTTTTACATTGACATGTCCCTCCATAACCAAATTCACGCTTCATTTAATGCTCAGGACGGGTCCTACCGACCAGTTGCTTCTTTTAGTCAAGTAATACCATTAATCTCGCTTTTCAGTACCTCCCACACAGCAGTTCGCCATACGCCTGTAATATTCAACATTCTTCTGTAACACCACATTTCTAAAGCTCCTATTCTCTTCTTGTCTGAGCTATTTATAGCCCACGTTTCATGTCTGTACAAGGCCACATTACAAATAAATACCTTGAGGTGAGGCTTCCCAAATCTAAAATTACACTCATGCTCATAAATTAAGGATAATGCTGATACATGGTGAAACAACACTCTGGTGGGCGTTTGTGGGTATGACCATGCGATGCATTTGACCTGCGGTCGTCACACGGTGGCGCTGGCAACAGTCCATATACGAAGAGGTGTGTTGGTGCATGTCAGAGTAGAGCGCAGCGAGTAAATGTGCAGACGTTTTCAGACGTGCTGATGGTGACTGTGTGTTGAAAATGGCTCAAAGAACACGTATTGAAGACGTTATGTGGGGTAAAATACTAGGGCGACTGGAGGCTGGTCAACCACAGCAGGTCATAGCACGGGCCCACCATGTACCACAAAGTGTGATCTCGCGATTATGGCAACGATTCCAGCAGACAGGAAACGTGTCCAGTCGCTACAGTACGGGAGGTCCACAGTGTACAACATCACAAGAAGACCGATATCTCACCATCAGTGTCCTCAGACGGCCATGGAGTGACCTTATCGCAGCCACTGGAACAGTTGTCTCCAGGCACACAGTCTACAGACGACTGAACAGGCATGGTTTAGTCTCCCGGAGACCTGCAAGGGGCATTACACTGACCCCTGGTCACAGGAGTGCCCGTAAAGCCTGGTGTCAAGAACAAAGTACATGGTCATTGGAGGAGTGGTCCCAGGTTATGTTCATGGACGAGTCCAGATATAGTGTGAACAGTGATTCTCGCCGGGTTTTCATCTGGTGTGAACCAGGAACCAGATACCAACCCCTTAATATCCTTGAAAGAGGCCTGTATGGAGGTCGTGGTTTGATGGGGTGGGGTGGGATTACGATTGGTGTACGTACACCCCTGCATGTCTTTGAGAGATGAACTGTAACAGGCCAGGTGTATCGGAACGTCATTTTGCACCAGTATGTCCGCCTTTTCAGGGGTGCAGTGGATCCCACCTTCCTCCTGATGGGTGATAACGCACGGCCCACCGAGCTGCCATCGTGGAGGAGTACCTTGAAACAGAAGATATCAGGCGAATGGAGTGGCCTGCCTATTCTCGTGACCTAAACCCCATCGAGCACGTCTGGGATGCTCTCGGTCGACGTATAGCTGCACGTCTTCAAATCCCTATGACACGTCAGGAGCTCCGAGAGGCACTGGTGCAAGAATGGGAGGCTATACCCCAGCAGCTGCTCGACCACATGATCCAGAGTATGCCAACCCGTTGTGCGGCCTGTGTACGCGTGCATGGTGATTATGTCCCATACTGATGCCGGGTACATTCGCAGGAAACAGAGGCGTTTTGTAGCACATGTGTTCCGGGAAGGTTTTCTCAACTTATCACCAATACCGTGGACTTACAGGTCGGTGTCGTGTGTGATCCCTATGTGCCTATGCTTTAGCGCCAGTTTTGTGTAGTGCCACGTTGTGTGGCACCACATTCTGCAATTATCCTTAATTTATGAGCATGAGTGTAGATTAGGTAATACCAAAGCATAGAGAAAGCAAAGAGCAGTGTAAAAGGTCACTTGCGATTTAGGAGACATTCATTATTCAGCATTTCCTAGACTCAGCAAGCTGAGGAAATAACGAGAAGAAATGAGTACAGTTATTATTCAGAGAAAATTTCATCCTGGCATTTACCTACTAAGTCGAAAGTGGCTATTACATTTTCCGCTGCTGATTCCTTTCTTCATGTCCATTTCAGTTCAATGTATTTCAGTTGAACACTGTTGCAGCATTAATCCTTCCTCATACGAGCAAGACTGTGTTGGGCAAGTTTTGCGTTCGTTAGATTTGCGACTGACGACCAAGTCTATTCCCAGAAATCCTTTCACTTCTGTCTCCCGTTCTTATATATGAACCGCTAATTAAGATATTGTTTTATATTCGTTATATACTCGCCACGAAGTATATACAACGATTTGACATGTTTGCGGTTGTATTTGATGTTTTACATTATCTACGTACTTCCTCTTTCAGGTAAAGTTACGTATTGTTAGCGTCTCATTATTTCGTTAGTCAGTGTTATAGAGAAGGTAATCATAGCGTTACATCAGTGCGCATATATTACGGTATTATATTATGTTAACGTTTTTGCTTTAGTTGTATAAATCAGGGTCTAGTTTTCGTTGTTTTAATTTGAGAAACTGGCTTTATTTATTTTTCTCAGCTGTCTTTGGAACACAAAGACACCGTGGCAAAACTATTTTGTGTATTTATGTTGGTACGAGTGATTTAGTGGTAAGTCGCCTCGGCAAGTGCACGCAGCTATGCGATCTTTGCGAGCTACGCGGCGTGCTACTTATTTAGCTGGATTTAAATCTCGTAATTTCTTCTCTAAGTCTTTTATTGAATCTCACATCTGGTGTTCTCTGTTTTTATTTCTTTCGCTATACTTATTTTGCCTTCCATCACTAGTTTCCTATTTAACAAAAGGAACATCTAATAACAATATTCACCTATTTCTCATTCCTCAGCCTTAGACTAAATGGGTCATGGATCTGGCTTTCTCCCGACAGTTGCCGAATCTCTCAATTTCTGCCGAGCGAAATGAAGCAGTGGTAATACACTAGTACCATGTTCTAGAGGGCGACGGTTCAAATCACCATCCGGCAATCCAGATTTAACGTTTTAGGTGATTTCCTTAAAGTGTTTGAACGGTAAAGGTACTGGCATATTCCTTCCCTTTTCGATTGGAACTTGTTCTTAAACTCTAATAACCTCAACGTCGACGGAACGTTGAAACATAGTCTACCTTCCTTCCTTTTTCGCAGTTTATCTTAAAGCACCATTCATCGTATCTTACGCTCCATATACTCTACTCGTGTTCACATAAGATCTTGTCTTCCTTTTCCTTCGGACATTCCGAAAATTACTTTTTTGTTCTGCTCCCAAAGTTTAAAATTCAAGGATTCCAATACCTTCTATCAATGTCAAGATATTTATGCAAAATAAAATCTCTATCCTTCACATCGTATTGGGATTTCCAGACAGTCGGAATTATTAAAAGTGTACAGTAGTTTTCAGATAACACTCTTGATTCCTTTAACGTTAAAAAAGACGTTTAGAAATCATCTGTCTCTCAAAGATCCGGTTATAATTAACGTGGAATATTAATCCACGTCTTTCCAAGAAGCCAATAATACACATGTACTACGTCTTATTCATAGAACACGATATCGTTTGACCACTGAATTGCGGGCACTTCAGTTAACGTGGAATATTAATCTATATCTTTCCAGGAAGCCCATTTTACACATGTGCTACGTCCTGTTCATAGAACACGATATCGTTTGACCACTGAATTGCGGATACTTCTTCAGTGATGAACTCCACACACTTTTCACCTGAAATATTATACTGTCATCATTTTAATGTTTTGCGTGCATGAGTATATGACGTTAACAGTGTACACCTTGTCGCAGAGTAACATTTCTGCTTTCGCGAAGGTTAACAGCTTGAATAGTTCAAGACAGCACATGTCACGAATGTTATTGTGAAGTTTTTAGATGTATATTTTTATCGTCTTATCTCCGAAAGTTTGACAGATAATTTTCTGTTTCAGTTTGATCCTGAAAGGCCACTGTTTTTGCACACCATTCTTGCTGCGTATTCGCGCGCGAGTCGATAGCTACTTGCTTGATTCAGAGATCTGTAGTCATCCGTCTGCTCGGTTATTACATACCTTCAGGGAAACGGCGTATTGCGTATTAGAAAGTCACACCAGCTCTGTCAAGGCTGAGCCAAGAGGGACGATTGCTGCCAAAAGCGGTTCCCGAGTCCGCATGGCCGTCTAGCAAAAGGTCTGTCTGTACTGGCACTGCCCTCGCTATGCTGTAGCTCTGTGCTTGCTATAGTCACGTCGACGTATCGGCTCCACCTCTGAGTAGAGCTCAGTCTTGTGATGATTTCGTCTTGGATTATGGTACGCTGGTTCCTGACTCGCATGCTTGGAATCTTTTTTTTTTTTTTTTTTTTTTTTTTTTTCCGTCACTCATCAGTCTTCTGACTGGTTGGATGCGGCCCGCAACCCTGAATTTTAATTCCCCTCCGGAATTTTTTTTTTATTTCCATCACTGCTTCTTTGACGTAGAGATTGAACAATAGGGCTGACAGAGTACATCACTGTCTTAGTCCCTTTTTAATCTGAGCACTTGTTTCCTGGTCGTTCACCCCTATTATTCCGTCTTGGCTCTTGTACATATTGTATAATACTCGTATCTCCCTGTAGCTTTCCCCTATTTTTCTAAGAGTTTCGAACATCTTGCACCATTTTACGCTGTGGAACACCTCTTACAGGTCGACAAATCCTACGGATGTGTCTTGATTTTTAAATCTTGCTTCCGTTATCAACCGCAGAATCAGAATTATCTCTCTGGTGCCTTTACCTTTCCTAAATCAAATTGATCGTCCTGTAACATATCGCTAATTTTCCTTTCCATTATTCTGTATATTATTCTTGTCAGCAACTCAGGTGCACGAGCTGTGAAGCCGACTGTGCAATAAATCTCGCACTCGTCTGCTCTTGCAGTCTTCCGAATTGTGTGGACGATATTTTTTTCGGAAGTCAGATGGTATCTCGCCAGACTTAATACATTCTACACACCAACGTGAATAGTCGTTTTGTTGCCACTTCATACCATTTAGCCGACCGGAGTGGCCGTGCGGTTCTAGGCGCTACAGTCTGGAGCCGAGCGACCGCTACGGTCGCAGGTTCGAATCCTGCCTCGGGCATAGATGTGTGTGATGTCCTTAGGTTAGTTAGGTTTCATTAGTTCTAAGTTCTGGGCGACTGATGACCTCAGAAGTTAAGTCGCATAGTGCTCAGAGCCATTTGAAGCATACGATTTAAAAAATGCTGGAGGAATGTTATCTATCCGTTCTGCTCTTTTAAATGCTGATTCTAAAACTCGTTCCCCTATACCTCCCAAGCCGACTCCTGGTTCTTCTTCTATCACATCAGACAAATATTCTCCTTAAAAAGTGCTTCAGTGTTCTCTTTCTACCTATACGCTCTTCCTCTACATTTAACAGTGGAATTCCCATTCTACTCACCCTGGCCTTTAATTTCACAGAAGGTTGTTTTAACTTTGCTACACACTGACTGACGCGTCTTGTCATGGCGCTGGCGGCTCCTCCTGTCGGAGGTTCGAGGCCTCCCTCGGGCATGGGTGTGTGTGTGTGTTGTCCTTAGCGTAAGTTAGTTTAAGTTAGATCAAGTAGTGCCTAAGCTTAGGGACCGATGACCTTAGCAGTTTGGTCCCTTAGGACCTTACCACAAATTTCCAAAATTTATACACTCACTCAGTCCTTCCGACTCATTTATTTTCTGATTTCTTCACATTTTTCATGCAGCCATTTCGTCTTAGCTTCCCTGCACTTTCTATTTATTTCTTACCTTCCTATTTATTTCATTGCTCAGCGACCTATATTTCTGTTTTCTTCAGTTTCCCTGAACTCTTTTGTGCTTTCTTCTTTCATCGATCAACTGAAGTAATTCTTCAGTTACCCATGGTTTCTTCGCAGTTACCTTCATTGTACCTATGTTTTTCTTTCCAACTTCTGTAATTGTCCTTTTTAGAGATGTCCAGTCCTCTTCAACTGTACTGCCTACAGAGCTACGCCTTGTTGCTGTATCTATAACCTTAGAGAACTTCAAGCGCATCCCGTCATTTCTTAGTACCTCCATATCCCACTATTTTGCGTATTGACCCCTCCTGACTAATCTCTTAAACTTCTTCAGCACTACCACATTGCCGTCGGGAACCAACGCCTCTAGCACGAAGACGGTGATGGTCATGGCGGCGGGCGTTGTGCTCTTCAAGGGGGTCTCTTCGTGGTGGTCGCGGTCACATGGGACTGCACCATGTGTGCGGCATCTGTGCACACCGGCCGTACGGCTTCCACGTACGAGAGTGGTAACGCGGTTCGCACAGCTGTCTGTGCTGGTTCCGCACCTGGCACCTGAACAAGGCGGCGCTGGAGGCAGTTTGATCGGACGTGGCCTTCCTGTCCACAGCCGGAGCACCTCCGCGGTTGTTCGTTATAAACAATGATGGCTCGGCAACCACCGATGCACACGTACGACGGAACGACTTTGCGGGGTTCGATATGTACCTGTCGGACGCCATTGAGAACGTAATAGGTTTCAAAGGTGGTCCACCTCTCTTCATGTAGCTTAGGACCGTGCCATATGGCCGTAACGTGTCAGTGACGAGCGCGGCCGGGACTTCGATCGGCAGCTGGAATATACGCACCGTACGCACTCCCACACCCCCGTTGTCCACGGTTACCGTGCTGACTTTACCGTCTGCATGGTGAAAGCAGTAGCCGTTGGTGTAACGTCGGACTAGGTTGTCACACGCCTTTTCGCTCTTAACCTTGAGGTAGACTACTGTGCTGGAAGTGGTAGACAGATGTATGCGTATCAGCTCGGGGGGATCGACACGCATGTCGTCTCTCAGAAACCGATTTCATAAGCCTCTGGAATCGTCGAACGTGAGTTTCACCGTCGCCTGGCGGTAAGAGAACGCCGTATCTAGTGAGAGCTCTAAATCACAGCAACGAACGCCGTACCTCGCGCAGCGAGTAAAGTAACACCTGTGGAGCGCTGTTCAGAGCGCCGCGTGACGGAGCCGTGTCTCGGCTAAATGCCGACTATCCTCCATAGACTATCACATTTACCTGATTGTAAACCATGTAAGAAGGCCGTTCTATAAATGTTGAACTGCTTTATTTCCTTGGCCAATTTCAGTTGAAAAAAATGCGGATTTCGGTTGCGGGACGTCGTAGAATGTTCGCGCTTCAGTCCATATAGTTTCCATGAGCGTACAGTCGGTGTTGACGCTGTAAGTACCCTTCAAAATGGTATCTGTATCGGAAAAACAGAGAGCTATAATTGAACTTCTTTACGAGGAAAACCACAGCATCGCAGACCTCTATAGGCACTTGCATAATGTTTACGGAGACCTGGCAGTGAACAAAACCCCGGCCAATCGCTGGACGAGGCGTCGGTCAAAATTATAACAAAGTCACGCAACTTGTCCGACCTCCCATGTGCTGGCCGGCTGCACACGGCTGTGACTCCTGCAATGTTGGAACGTGCCGACACTCTCATTCGAGGAGGTCGACGGATCACAATCTAACATTGATGTGCGAATCTTTCGACACGTCGAAATTAAACACATAACCAGTTTGTAGTTGCCACACACTTCTTTATTACAAACATATTGCTCTTATCAAATTAACAGAGGCAACGATTATAGAAAGTTTCAAAATCTGCTTAACCAACTTTCATTAAATAAAACACTATTCATAAAACTATTATTAATAAAATAGAACTGCCGTCACTAAACCTCACAAGCTTTATAACTTACATGTAAACTGTTTTTCATATAATTCACATCAAAACTCCAAAACTACTTCCACAACTAAGGGGGTGCATTAAGTCCAACAAATACAGATCTTTCAAAATTTGCTTAGCCAACTCTCATTAACTAAAACAATAATCATAAAACCACAATTAATCAAATCTCAAACATGCTTCAACTAACATATAAACTCGTTTTCATGTAACTCAGACCCAGCTAAGAACATTAATCCACTTAAGTCCAATAAGCTCAGATCTTTTCAAAATTGGTCTTAAAATTTCGGACAAATGAAGCCTCCGTTGCTCGCGCGGATGCCACTCGTCATCCACATGACTTTCCCGCTCAATTTTGTCTGACAGGGCTGGATTGAATTCGCTCCATTTTCAGTATCTATCTGTTAACTCTCCGGCTGCTACCTTCAATTATTGCTGTCTTTCAGTTACGAAAGATACATTGTTTATGAAATATTATTATAGTCTGGAGGACACTTGTCATCCGCGTGAGCTCTGCTGCCACAATCTGAAACAAAGTAAGTCTGTATTACTTTATTGCTTGCTTGGATTCAATCGATCTTTCATGTGAGTAAATTTAGACGTATTGAAACTGATTGCAGTTACCTTCCGTGTTACCTAGTATTCTCTTTATTTTTAAATTGTGGAAGAAGTGCCAAAGGCAATAAACCTCGGACAGAGTTTAGTAGAATCCTAATGTATGGTTGGAATGGTTGAATGAGCTGAGTGATGAAGATGCTCACAGTGATAGCATTGACTCAGAGAATGAGGATTCTGTTCATGAAAGCGGTCATGTTTCAGAAGCAGAACAGGAAGTGTCAGAAAATGATGAATATGAATCACAGGAAGAAGTAACTCAAGAGGATGCATTTTTTTACGGAAAGATGGAATAACTAAACGGAGGAACAATAAATATCCTACCAGTGTTAGAAGCAGATCTGGTAATTTTATTACTCATTTGCCTGGACCAGAAAACAAGCTCATATAAAAAAACAGAGATAGAAATTCTGAACTTGTTCTTGGATGAAAACATAATAAGCACTATCGCAACATGTGCTAATATATACATAAATTAAGTTTGTGGTAACTTCTCTAGGGAAAGGGGCGCTAAAGAAACAGATGCGATAGAGATCAGAGCTTTCATTGGTTTGTTATAACTTTGTGGATCTTTGAGATGTTCTAGGAAGAGTATATCGAAATTGTGGGATAACTAAAAGGGAAATTGATTTCTTTATGAGTAAGTGAAAATCGATTCAGGTTTCTGTTAAGATGTCTGAGGTTTGATAATACCCGTGATAGAGGTGTTCGCAGAGAGACTGACAAGTTGGCTGCTATCATAGTTATCAGAGAGGTTCTTGAACTTTTCACGAACAATTTCCAAAAATATTTTTCACCTAGTGAATATCTTACTGTTGACTAATAGTTTTTGGCATTTAGAGGAAACTGCCCATTCAAGAAATGTATTCCTAGCAAACCAGCAAAGTATGGGTTAAAAGTGTTTGCTTTGGTTGATGTAAAAACAGCTTACACTTTGAATTTAGCACCGTACGTCGGTAAGCAAAATAGAGAGACCATGTAATGTCAGGAATTCAGCTGAAGGTATTGTTGTTCGAATGGTCAAACTGTTTCAAACGTTAGAATATATTATACTGTGTACAAATATTAAATGTATTGTGTTTAGATTTAATAAAAAATCATAAAACTAGTCATAAAGACCGTTCGAAGTGTACAAATACACTGCTTGCTTCGTGGATGACACCAATCATCCACGCGAATGACGTCACGAATTCTCGCGCGAGTAACGGAGGGTTAACAGGAGTATAATACATGCAATACAATAATAACATATAAAGCCGTCTTAACATGGGACCGCCTCAAGTTTACGATAAACTGGTGATGGACGCGAGCAAACCGAAAGGTTCTAACAGATAGAGGAGATGGACGGACCAGAAGGTGAAATAAAAATATACTCAACTTAGATCTACAAGTAAGCTTGCGGAAAACCACAACGCTCCATCGGGAAGACGGAACTGCCGCACGTTAACAACGTAACCGTAGACACCGATCCAGGTCCTCAATTTTTACTCTTCCACCGTGATACCCCGATCGGAGCTTGCTCGCGTCGACCACCGCCAATTATCTGAAACATAAGCACATCAGCGGCAGACAACATTCTGACGCAACAGATACACAAGGATATTAACCCAACCAGTTATCATTGAACCTTTATTTCTACGCTGCACAAATGAACCTTAAGCAGACTTAACATACGTGTCAGTGGCTCTTAAGATTTGATTAGACAACCTCTAAACCAACAAACGAAATAATAAAATAGAAAAGGAATTTGGCAAAATATTTCGTCCCGCTACTGAACACCAGGCACAAACTTACGCAATACTTGGTATGCATTAAACGCGGATTCATGTCCATTGGTTGTGCGTCACTAGCACTCCCTTAAATGTCGTCAATATATCAGGCAACAAGATCAAAGGTAACTGAAACAGCCAAGATAGTTCTCAGTGCTCAGGGGTATTCAGTTATCATAAGCAGAAACCACCGATGAACACTTCGACGACTCCAGTTCATTGACTTTGAATCACATGCAAGAGACACGAAGGAAATCTGTCCTTCACGTATCCAAGAAACCCCAGTCACCGTCGGCAGCTGATGTGCATTACAATGGCTAAACACGAAACAGCAGCGTCCCACGCTCCTTCGTCGAACCGAACCGACTCGGCCACTCGCCCCGCTGCGTACAGGCACAACGCCACACGTCACTGTCGCTGACACAGCTGATACCCGAACTGAAGACCCAGAAATCGCGCGGCGCAGTGAAACAGCCATCAGCCAAAGATACGAAGGCAAATAGGCATCGAAAATCGACTCAGACGATCGTGATGAGAATCGATGGAGACTGGCGCCAGCAGCAGCACCAGATCAAACATCTCGTTGCACAACTGGACGTCTCTGTCGATAGTTCTAACACATTCGTCAACCAGTTGAGGTAGTTGGTGGTGTGTATCCGCTGCGTTCCCCACCGCATAACAAAAGACCATAAAGAGCAACGAAGGACCGTCTTTGCGGAATTCTTTACGCTTTAAGAACGTTATAAGTGGAAACAAACGGCTATATATTGGAGTGGCGCCAAACCACCTCTCCTTGGAAGAAGAAGGTCAAAGCCGCACCCTGAGCCTGTGGAGTCATGGCGACGGCCTTCTGGGGCTCTTTGTTTGGCTTCTGTTTGATGTCCTCCCTCATGGTGCAACAATCAACACGGAAGTGAACTGTACTGCCCTCAGGAAATTGAAGAAACGACTTCAGAGTGTTAGCTGCCGCAGAAATGCAAATGAACTTCTCCATGAGAACATAAGGTCTCACACAAGACTGCGCAGCCAATAGGAGCTCACAAAACTTCAATGCACTGTTCTTCCGCATCCACCCTAAAGTCCTCACAGGAAGGTGACGTAAGACCTACTCACTTGAGGGAGATTATCTTGAAAACAGGATTTTGTAGCCAAAAGAGTGAAACAGGATTTTGTAGCCAAAAGAGTGAAACAGGATTTTGTAGCCAAAAGAGTGGGGAATAATATGATTTGTTGCCATCTGAATGAAATGAAGGTGCTTTCTGAAAAAGGTATTGCATTAGATGTTGAACGTCCATTGTAGTTTCCAGCAACAGACTTGTTTCAGAAATACGTTTTAGCATTCGCAGTTAACGTGAGATGTCTAAGGTTTTACTTGGTCCACTCAACTTTTCGGAACACAAATTCTGTTTTATCTCACTCACAGAATGCCTCAAGTTGCTTAGGTTATTGCTGTTCCACTTATGAAATACTGTTTTTTTTTGGGGGGGGGGGGGGGGGGGTTAGGGCTACTATATGGTAAATTTCTTTTGTCCGTTGTGTATAAATGTCAGTGTGTAGACACATGGTCTGGTGAATTGAATTGTTCTATACGATAAACACCCCTTTGTATTCTATTATTGAACGTTATATATACATACATTAACCGAAAAAAATTGTCAGCAGCAAAAAGTAGTTAATATGGAGTAATGAAATTTTGGAAATACATTAATTTAGGCAACACCGCAATGTCAAAGGTTAACACAAGTGCGAGGTAAGTCATCGCAAATGTAAAATTATGATGCATTAATAATCGGTGTAACCCTCAGAATCTTGAATTCAAGCATGCGAAAGTGCACGAATTGTGCTGTGCAGGTGCAGAGTTGGAAGGAGCTCCATGACAGTTGCACTCGGTCTGCTAACACAGGGAAGGATAATGGAGTTTATGGATGCCTCAGGAGCTGTCGTCCGATGGTCTCCAATATGTGCTCGACTTGAAACAGATCTGGTGCTTTAGTAGACCAAGGCAACACGTCGCACTCACAATAGCAGTTTGTGGGCGAGCGTTATCCTGACGGAAAACACCCCTGGGAATGCTGATCATGAATGGCATCACAAAAACTCAAATCATCAGGTTGACGTACAAATTTGCAGTCAGTGTGCGTGGTATAACCACGAGAATGCCACTGCTGTCCTACGAAATCGCACTTCAAACCACACTTCTGGTGTAGCGTCAGTGTGTGTCGCACACAGACAGGTTGGTTGCAGGTCCTCAAGTGGCCTCATTCTAACCAACACACTGTCCTCACTGGCACCGAGGCTTTCATGACACAACACAACAGACCTCCACCTAAACGTCCAATGAATTCTCGCTTGACACTGCTCAAGGTGCAGTAGGCGGTGGTTTGGGGTCAGTGGACTGCACACTACAGGGTGTCTGGGTTGGAGCTGTCCTTGAAGTGACCGATATGCAACAGTTATTTGTGTCAATGTGCTTCCAACTGCTGCTCAAATTGCCGCTGCGGACATAATACGGAGCAACACAGAAATACGGGCAACACAACGGTAGTCCATTTCGGTAGCGTCACGTCGCCGTCGAGAGCCCGGCCTTCTTGCGACCGCACCTTCCCGTGACCATCGCTGCCAGTAATCATGTACAGTGGGTGCACCCCTGTCAAGTCTTTGTGTAATATCGCAGAAAGAACATCCAGCTTCGCGTGGCCTATCGTTCAAAATCGGTCGCCTTAAAGGCATTCTTGACTAACTCACCACGTCCCATCTTAAAGGCAACTAACGCTCACGACCGTTACAGCGTATATTTAAAGCAAACTTGATTTGTACCCTCATAGTAGTGCTGCTAGTGCCTCTCTTATGGGATCTACGCAAAATTTTATTACTCAGTATCTGTCAGATGTAGCAACACGCATACCACTTTCCTTTATGTAGCACAACTCCTTCTGGGCGTTACAATTTTTTTCCGTGAATGCAGTTTGAGACTCTCGCGAGCTGATTTTTATTTCCCTTATTCCATGTTCATGTTAATCTTCTACATGTTTCTTGTATCTGCATGTTTCACTTTAATTGCACTTAAGGCCGAGAGGAAATAAGCTACCTAAAGCAGTGATGACAGTTTTAAGTCTTTCAGTCATACAGGTGAGTTTGTGACGTTGCTCAACTTTGAGACACGATCTCTGAGACATGAAGACGCCTTTTCAGTTTACTAGGTGTTGCTGAACGCAATGAGCAAATACGTTTGCAATGTAAGAATTGTAGGAATACACTGTAATTCGTTCACATGTATAGTGACCAGCTGTAGAATATCCGTGGTAGTGACTACAGTTTGTTTTCTCTTGGTGAACTCCAAACACCATCATTGACACAATGAACGTACCACTTGCACTGTATCTCGGAAAGCGTGCTGAAACTGACGGCCACCAACCTCAATGCAAGCGTGGCATCGGCGAACGAGATTCTGACACACCGTGACTAATATCCATGGTGTGTTTCTAATCACGTCACAGGCAGCTGCAATTCTGGCAACTAATTCCATGTCCGCATCCACTGAGGTCTCATGAACAAATGACGTAAGATATCCGCATAGGAAATAATCAAGGGGACTTAGGCCAGGTGATCTCGCAGGGCATGGAACGGGACCTTCCCATCCAATCCAGCGACTAGGAAATACAGAATTGAGATGGCTGAGGATATCCGCACTGAAGTGAGGCAGTGAATTGCTGTTTCACAGCACGTTCTGTCATGGGACAATGTAAATACGATAGAACAAAGCCACTATATGGACAAGTAAAGTAATCGAAACCAAAATATGATCAGGCTCATCCTCCTTGTTTCCTTGCAGGAAATAAAGGATGGACATTTAAATAAACAGAACAGTAAGCGCAAACTTATACGTATGATAGTTGTAAATAGGCTGGAAAACAATACCGCTAGACAAAGCGGGAGAAAGGTTTACTTCCATATCTCCTTAAGCTGGTTTCGCCGACCCCAGGATCCCTACCCCAAATTGTTCAGTGGGGCATTCTCTATGTCCTGTTACATTTTTGCGTACTCTTACGGAAACACCCTGTAGAATGACAACGGGAGATGTTAACGCGAGCATAGAACAAAAGGTAAAGAAAGATCGCTTATAGGAAAACTTCGGATATATCGTAAGCTTTCAGGTTTTCATATGTTTTCTGCAATTGTAAATATTTCACCTTCAGTGTACTGAGACAAAGATGCATGAGCGCCCTGCACGAGTAGTGGTGAGCTTGGTCGTTAGTTGTGCAGCACTAGGGCGTTCTTGTTAGTTTAGGAGAAGGTGATCTAATATTTGTGAATCGAGAGAAATTATCTCGAATGCTTTATTATGGAGATAAAAACGTGTTTGTAAGGATATTTTCTTCACTGTATGGATGGAGAAGATTCGAGGATTGTTTCAAGGTAACCAGTGCACATGCAAGAATTAACTGTCTCTTTCTCAGAACTATTAACTAAAGAAAATCTTTGTCCCTTAGCTAAGTAATAAAATTCAATACCAGTGTTAATTTGATCTGTTTTCATTCTGTCACAAATAACGCTACTGGTTTAAGTGTTTGTAATTTTTGTAATGAGTGAATTCCGTAATTGATAGGGTCTGCTTGTGTCGTACACTCTGTTTTGACAATAACCAGAATTTAATTTTTCAACACCCTGCCACCGATCTCAGTAAACCAGCGTTAAATTATCTCTAACAAGCAAAGAAAAGGTAGGTAGTGAGTACATTATTTTTCTTTATCTGCTGCTGCATTTGATGATTTACATTTACTTTCGATAAGGTCACTACACCAGACAGAAAATTACATGCTCAGCAAGGTGTAATTTAATTTTCTTTCAGGGCAGATCTCATTTTGAATTCTCGTTGGCACACAGTACGTAGTCAGAATTTTCGTGTATTGTGCTAAATAAGCAGATTAGTTTACAATGAACAATGAAGGTAACCTCAAACAATTATTTTCGTCTGAGTTCAGCAATAGTTTTTTTGTGGATATTTGAAGTCAGACATTACACTTCGTGATAATACTCTTCTCGGGTGTGGAGCCGGATCATAACGTCTTCTTGACACAATATTTCCGCGGTCGAACTGGCCGCCATCTTCAGGTGAGCGTGCTGGTACACGATTTCGCCGGAACTGACTTCTCAGCGTTTTTCTTTTTTTCCTTCTTTATTGTGATTTCATTCCCCTGCCCCTTATGGGCAGGGGAGGGCTGTCAGCGGCGCAAGCCGCCGCTCTTCAGCCGAGTGACACGACAACTAAAACAAGAATAAAATGATACATACGTAAGGAGGTAAAAAAGCGGAACATAAAACAGAGTAAGGGGAGAAAATGGAGGTAAAAATACACTGACATGTAGACATTCATAGCGCACAGTTAAAAAGTCACCAGAAAGTTAAAAAACACAGTTGGCGATTCTTAAAACACAAAGAAGTCACTTAATGCGCATGCACAGGTTAAAAGTTGGCCACAGTATTAAAAACACTCCGAAAAAACACACGTACAACCCACTTGGAGCACACACGACGAAGAATAAAATTACCAGGTGGTACCTGCCGAGGGATAGATCAGAGAGGATGGAAAAGGAGGGGAGAGCATGGGGCAGCTGGGGAAGCGGCGGGATGAAGAGAGGAGGGGCAACCGTGGGTTCACGAAGAGGCAGGAGACACATGGGGCGGAAAAGGGAAGAGAGGGCAGGAGGGAGCGCAGAGACACTGAAAGGAGGCACGAGAGATGGAGGGGGAGTAGGAAGGGAAAGCCGCTCAGAAAGAGGGAGGGGGAGGAGAGGGAGCCCTGAGGAGGAGGCAGGAAGAGGGGGTTAGAGTTGGTAGGAAGGGTAGATGTCAGGGCGAAGCTCATCATCTGGGAGGGGTGGACGGTGGAAGTTGTGTTGGGAAAGGAGATGGAGGGTGTGGAGATGGAGAAAGGGAGGGACACAACGGTAAAGGCGTGGCAACTGGTTGGGGTTGGAGAGGAAGGGAGACACCAGGGGGTGAGGGGGATCAAGGCGGCGGACAATATTTAGTGTGCGGATGTGTTCAAGGAAAAGGAGAAGGTGGGGGAAGGGGATGAGGTCGTAGGGGAATGCGCGTGGGGGACGGAAGGCAGATGCAGAAGGCGAGGTGGAGTGCATGGCGTTCAAGGATTTGGAGGGCTTTATAGAACCAGGGAGGGGTGGAAATTCAAGCGACGCTGGCATAACAAAGGATGGGGTGGATCATGGATTTGTAGGTGTGAAGGATGGTGGAAGGATGCCGACCCCACATCCGGCCGGACAGGAGTTTCAGGAGGCGGAGGCAGTTGTGAGCTTTGTTTTGGATGGTAAGGAGGTGGGGAGTCCAGGTGAGGTGGCGGTCGAGTGTGAGGCCAAGGTATTTGAGGGTAGGAGTGAGGTGGATAGGACGGCCATAAATGGTGAGGTAGAAATCATGGAGGCGGAAGGAGCGGGTGGTGCGGCCTATGATGATCGCCTGGGTCTTGGAGGGATCAACACGGAGGAACCACTGGTTGCACCAAGTGGTGAATTGATCAAGGTGGGTTTGGAGGGTACGTTGGGACCGTTGAAGGGTAGGATAAAGGGCTAGGAAGGCAGTGTCATCAGCGAACTGGAGAAGATGAACAGGAGGGGGAGGTTTGGGCATATCAGCAGTGTACAGGAGATATAGGAGAGGGGGAAGAACAGAACCTTGGGGCACGCCGGCAGAGGGGTAGAAAGTATGGGGTTGGAATTGTGGATAGTCACATAGGAGGGACGATGGGAGAGGAAGGAAGCAACGAGACGGACGAAGTTGATGGGGAGAGCTTAGGTCTGGAGTCTGAAGAGAAGCCCGGGATGCCAGACACGGTCATAGGCGTTCTGGAGATCAAGGGAAACAAAGATAGCGGAGCGACGGGAGTTAAGTTGGAGGGAAAGAAGATTGGTAAGGTTAAGGAGCTGGTCGTCGGCAGAGAAGGAAGGCCGGAAGCCACATTGGGTAAGAGGAAGGAGGCGGTGAATACGGCGAGAGAGGATGGCCTCAAAGACCTTACTGAACATGGGGGTGAGGCAGATTGGACGATAGGAAGAGGTAGCAGAGGGGGGTTTGTTAGGTTTAGGGAACAGCAGGACACGGGAAGTCTTCCACAGGTCAGGATAAAATCCAGTGGTGAGGAGGACATTGTACAGGGTAGCAAGGACAGACAGGAAGGATGGAGGGGATTCCTTGAGGTGACGGTAGGTGACGCCTTCATGACCAGGGGCGGTGTTGCGTTTGGAGCGGAGGGCGAGTGTGATGTCTTATGTGGTGATGGAAGTGTTGATGTCTGAGGGCGGTAACCGATCCAAGTACTGGAAGCTAGGGGCGAGCGGGGGGACAGAGGTGTCAGTGCGGTCAAGGACTGTGGGGAAGAGGGAGTAATCAAAATGGGTATCGTCAGGAATGGAGAAGACCTCGGATAGGTGGGAAGCAAAATGGTTAGCCTTACTGAGGTTGTCAGGAAAGGGTCGATCGTCATGGAGGATGGGGCTTCTCAGCGCAAGCGGCGGCCCCTATATAGGCCGCAGAAGGCCCACAACGCGTGCGCGAGAAGCTGCCGCAACTGCCCTCTAGCGCAAGTAAACATACCGCGCCGCCAGTGGTGCAAACAGGCGAAATCGAGATATCGCTATCAAAAATTAAAAAATTCTATTCCGACGATCGAAACACAGGCCGTTGTTTTTTAATGTCTGATAACACCGGGTTCCAAGTCTTACTTAAAAGATAACGCTTGTCTCTATTAATAAGATCATCAGATAAACGAATCTCTATGAATTATTTTAAAACACAGTCTCAATAGCGAGATGCAGTGGCAACCATTTGTGTCTCATCATACAGCATTCTGTGTCCCTCGGTGAGACTGCTCCGCCACTGCATATTTCTCAGGTTGAAGCTGCCGTGTGTGCCGCTGGTGCTCAAGACGTAATGATCCGGCTGCACACCCGAGAAGAATATTATCAATTATTACGCCGGGAAAGCCTTCGTAGTCATTACACTTCATGATGTACTTTAGTATTGAGTTAAGTTACATAATTTTCACTGTGTACACAATTAGTTTCTTGTGGGATGTAGGGAGATTCATTTTCATTTTTTGAAATTCATCATTGTTGAGGTTAAAATTTTGTTTCACGATAGTGTTCACACCCACAATACAGGGCCAACCAAATGTCAGTTTTTCTCAACAGCTGTAAACATCATCATATGGATACGTTATACGAGGACAAATTTTTCTCACAAATGATATTCAGTATTTCATATTAAATAGAAAGCTTACAATACTACAAAAAATGACGATTTCATACGTCAGTTTTTCCCTGAGCGACGTCATGTTTCTCTTTAACACTTTCTTGATGAGGAAAATACAAAACTGACTTGGCAAGTATAAAATGAAACTGAAAAAAAGGATGATCCCCTAATTATGTGATACTAAATAAATTGTACTGGTTTTGAGCTTCACAAAGCATTTTTGAAGAGCAAGTGATGATAGACTCGTAAGATGCAGAATAAAGCATTTATATAAGAATGCGTTCACCGACAGAGATTGCAAGACGTTGTCGCCAGAGGTCGCCAGATAACATCGGCATACAGTTTGGCCACAGTGCGTCCGATCTCCTTCGTCAGTTTTTGGCGAGGTTAGGGAATAGCGGGAAAATACCGTGCACCTAACCCATTTTTCAAATATTTCGTGTTTTTCGAACTCAATTGAAACGCTGAACACCTTTTTTTGGGCAAGAAATAAATGCCCCACACCTTTATAGCTTCATATTTGCTATATTAAATCGATTTACGTTCCTACAGCTGTTTTACAAAAGTGTTACGTTGCACGGTATTACCCCGAGGGGTTGGGTAATACTGCGCAATATATCTTATGATACAGCATAGCACATAAAATAACAAAAACTCTGTAAAAACACATGAAATTAAGAAATTCGAAATTCAGAATTTATTTAGAATTGAAAGACACAAATTTTACAACTTCTAAAGACAGAAAATCCTTTTTTTGGTAAAACAAAATTATTGGCTTATGGTGTCAACTTGTCTCTGAACACATTTATCCCCTGTTTTAATGGCAGTAGACGCAAATATTGTTTTCAGCTGTGTCACATGCACTACACTCTGAATGAACCCATCCACTGCAAATCACACATCGAAACCACAGCTCCCTGTTTTTCCCAAACTCTCCGCAAAGCATGCAAACAGAGTCGTCGTCCCTAAAGTTCCATTCTTGCTCTTAGGCCTAACACTAGTTTCTCCGAAAGGGTCAACGTCATCCATCTCATCGTCACTACAAAGTTTGTGCAATGGTAGGTCCAAATCATCATCCGATGAAGAATCAAAAGAAAGATTCCGTCGACATTTCTTTGTTTCAAATTTTTGAGGTCTTATCTTTGAAGCACACTTCCTGAACCTGCTTTTTCCCTTAGGCTTTAGCACCGATGTTCTTTCTCTATTTATTAATTTTGCTTTTTTTCTCTCTGCTGCTTTTTGTAAACTAGCTTTGTTAGGAGTCAAAGTAAAAATTGAGGAATGATGTTGTCTGGCAGTTTTCTTCAGTTTAAGAGGTCCTGGTAAGGCAGAAATATCTTTGAATTGTAGCCCAACTTCGGGCTGAACGTGTAGGCCTAAGGCTTTGTCTCTATCATCGGGGACATCAGTCGCTGTCTCTGAAAAACAGAGCACAACTGTGTCACTACTTTAATCATTATTAGCACTGCAATCCCCAACAATTCGTAAAGCTAGGCCTATTTCTTCTTCTGGGTGCACACGCAGGAAATCTTCGTCATTAAATGTGGTAGGATTTAGAGGGAAAATTCCTGTTTTGCTAAAGGCAGAGATACCCTTCTCAATAATAGCAATCCCCTTGAAGGCTTTGCTAAAGATATGACAAATGTCCTAAGGAGTTATTTTCTGGTAGGGATTAGACCTCATCAAAATGTCACAATCTTGATTAAATGCAGCCTTCAGGCTACTGAAAAAGGCCACACCTAAAGGTTGTAGCCTGTGTGAGCAGTGAGGCGCAGTGTTACCACTACTATTCCATTGTCTTTACAAAAGTTGTAGGCTTGTAGAGAGACATGGCTAGTGTGATTGTCTAAAATCAAGAGAACGGTGTGGTCCTTAGAGGCTTTGGTAAAGTTATCAAAATGTTTCAGCTACTTTGGGAAGAGCTCCTCAGTCATCCAACTATTCTTGCTACATTCGTATTTTGAATTTGGTAGTCCTCCTCTCTGTAGGGCAGGCGTCATCATAAGCCTCTGTAAAATATACATCGGAGGCACATATACCCCATTGGCACTCACTGCACAACACACTTTAATATTTTTCCCACGCTCCCAGCTTGTTGCTGAGCCAACTTGTTTAGCTCCTTTGGGTGCTAAAATTTTTCCTGACTTCTGAACCGTTGATATTTCTGTCTCATCAAAATTGTAAATTCTGGAGACATCGAACTTATGGACATCCATCACAGTGGTGAGATTCGAGAAAAAAAGCTTAACTTCACTTTAATTAAAATCTGAGATCCGATTGAGACTGGTAGCTTCAGGTTTGCGAATGCTGACTGATGGATTTCTTCTAAGAAACCCAGAGAGCCAATCCTGTCCAGCTCTTTTTGATATTTTATTAAAATTATGCTGAATATTATTTGCCTCGGCATATTCATAAACTAATCTCCTCAACTCCACCGACGATATTCCATAAAATGTCTTTGCTAGCAAAAGATCATGCTTAGCTATGCCATCTTCCTGTTCTTTTGAAAATATAGGTTTTCTTCCCAAATTTACTTTAGAGCAATCTCCTGTTTTTAGCCTATCTCTTAAAGTGGAAAGAGGTATTCCGTACATTCTTGCAGCTACACTCTGTGGCTTTGCATTTTCTATAACATCGTGGAGTGCGCAATTCATTTCATGTTCCTCCACCCTTTGCCCCCTTTCAGTGGTTCTAGATCTGTTTCTCACCATTTGTGATTAAAAAAAGGAAAGAAAACTTGTAAGATGACACACATACACACACACTTCCAAATATATAGTTCACGAAAATACCAAAAGAAATTACCATATGGGCAATACCGTTCACTATGGGGCAATATCGTGCCCGATGCACGGTATTGCCCCGAGACAACATGACTCGCCATTGTAAATTCTAACCCAACAATCACGAAATTAAACGTCTAACATTTGATGTTTAAAAGAAGATGAAGAAATGCATAATTAAATAGAGCTACGTTAAATATTGTTGCTATTAACATATTTCGCTCACCTCTAGCCTTATTATCTGCAGATTTTATAAGAAAACAGTCGAAATCAGTTGAAACTGATTGTCGAAGACGTCTGCGCCGTTGAACGATATAGACCCCCTCAGTATCTGATTATAGTCACTTCCGCTATGTGGCAGCACCATGCAGCGATCTTTGCGCTCTCTGGGAAACCGGATAAAGCGGCGCACGGTATTACCCCGATGTACGGCATTGGCCGGCTCTCCCGTAAAGCCGTCGGCACACCGACCGTGCATCCGAACGTTGAGCATTGAGTGTGCCGAGTTTCTGACGTCATAGCGTGGAATAGCACGTTTGGGAGTCTTTATGAACGTGCAGAGCAATATCCAACATGTCAGATATTCTGAGCGTGCGTCTGAGCGTTGACAAATCAGATGGCAAAACGCCACCTGCGTCACATGCACGCCATCTCCCTTCAGCACAGAGTTCTGAGGCACCATATTGATAAGGTTTCATGTTATGTAAATATAAAATCACCTTTTTTTGATGAGTGAGTTCATGGTGTGGGTTCCTGTAGTCATGTCCTAGTTCATGAACCAAGGGCAACGTATGAGTGGCCAAGTAAGTGGTCCCGACAGTCGGGATACCAGTTACTTTGGAATAAGGCTGGGCATCTCGGACATATTCTGAGTCGTGGTCACCTTTGTGCTCATACGGCAAAGACTACCAAATCCACGGGTTAGTCCCTCAGCCGTTAGGGGTAAAACCCAATGGGACTCGGGGCAAGTTAGGCTAGCAACCTGCTTCCCTGGTACTTTAAATATGATGCTGGCAACAATCAGTGCAAAATGCCTCGGACCTTTGGAGGTGACGGAGTCCCACCTCTAACTGACAAACTAGGGACTCCTAAGATACGACTTGACAGACAAATGGTAATGAGACGGGAAGCTATTAATATCAATGGGGGCTACTCTGGGAAGAAGGTAGAGTTGGCAGAGGCTGCAAGGAAGATGGGGCTGGACGTTTTAGCTGTTAGTGACATTCGGGTAAGGGGTGAGAAAGAAGAGGAAGTGGCAGAATACAAGGTCTACCTGTCAGGAGTCAAAGCAGGAATAGCACAATGGGGTGTAGGGCTTTACATGAGGAAAGAAATGGAACCCAGCGTAGTTGCAATCAGGTATGTAAACGAACGACTGATGTGGATAGATTTGACAGTGTCTAGCAAGAAAATTAGGATTGTGTCAGTATATTCGCATTGTGAAGGGACAGATCAAGATAAGATGGATAGTTTTTATGAGGCACTCAGTGATGTAGTTGTTAGAGTAAAGGACAAGGACAGTGTTCTGCTCATGGGTGATTTTAACGCCAGGATTGGAAATCGAACAGAAGGGTATGAAAAGGTTATGGGTAAATTTGGAGAGGATATGGAGGCCAACAGGAACGGGAAACAACTCTTGGATTTCTGTGCCAGTATGGGCTTAGTAATCACAAAATCCTTTTTTAAACATAAGAACATTCACCGGTATACTTGGGAAGGCAGGGGAACCAGATCTGTCATTGACTATATAATAACAGATCAGGAATTCAGGAGTGTATTCAGGGGATTCTTTGATGACACTGATCATTATTTAATCTGCAGTGAAATTGGGATTGTGAGGCCGAAAGTGCAGGAGGTCAGGTCCATATGTAGGAGGATAA
Source organism: Schistocerca cancellata (assembly GCF_023864275.1). Taxonomy (NCBI): domain Eukaryota; kingdom Metazoa; phylum Arthropoda; class Insecta; order Orthoptera; family Acrididae; genus Schistocerca; species Schistocerca cancellata. The sequence continues at coordinate 490,627,754 of NC_064626.1, read as the reverse complement.
GAGTGGAGAAACTTCAGGATAAGGAAATCAGGCACAAGTACATAACAGCAATCTCAGAAAGGTACCAGTTAGTTGAATGTAGTCAATTACAGTCATTGGGAAAGGAATGGACAAGGTACAGGGACACAGTACTAGAAGTGGCTAATGAATGTCTTGGAACAGTAGTGTGTAAAAGTAGGATGAAGCAAACAGCTTGGTGGAATGATACAGTCAAGGCAGCCTGTAAAAGGAAAAATAAGGCGTATCAAAAATGGCTACATACCAGAACCCAGGTAGACAGAGAAAGTTATGTTGAAGAAAGAAACAAAGCCAAACAGATAATTGCAGCATCCAAGAAGAAATCGTGGGAAGACTTTGGAAACAGGTTGGAGACTATGGGTCAAGCTACTGGCAAACCATTCTGGAGTGTAATTAGCAGTCTTCGAAAGGGAGGTAAGAAGGAAATGACAAGTATTTTGGACAGGTCAGGAAAACTGCTGGTGAATCCTATGGATGCCTTGGGCAGATGGAGGGAATATTTTGAAGAGTTGCTCACTGTAGGTGAAAATACGATCAGTAATGTTTCAGATTTCGAGGTAGAATGGGATAGGAATGATGATGGAAATAGGATCACATTTGAGGAAGTGGAAAAAATGGTCAATAGATTGCAGTGCAATAAAGCGGCTGGGGTGGATGAAATTAAGTCGGAACTCATCAAGTACAGTGGAATGTCAGGTCTTAAATGGCTACACAGGATAACTGAAATGGCCTGGGAGTCGGGACAGGTTGCATCAGACTGGACAAAAGCAGTAATCACACCAATCTTTAAACATGGAAACAGAAAAGATTGTAACAACTACAGAGGTATCTCTTTAATCAGCGTTGTGGGTAAAATCTTCTCAGGTATTGTTGAAAGGAAAGTGCGAGTATTAGTTGAGGACAAATTGGATGAAAATCAGTGTGGGTTTAGGCCTCTTAGAGGTTGTCAGGACCAGATCTTTAGCTTACGGCAAATAATGGAGAAGTGTTATGAGTGGAACAGGGAATTGTATCTATGCTTTATAGATCTAGAAAAGGCATATGACCGGGTTCCTAGGAGGAAGTTATTGTCTGTTCTACAAGATTATGGAATGGAGGCAAACTTTTGCAAGCAATTAAAGGTCTTTACATGGATAGTCAGGCAGCAGTTAGAGTTGGTGGTAAATTGAGTTCATGGTTCAGAGTAGTTTCAGGGGTAAGACAAGACTGCAACTTGTCTCCACTGTTGTTCATATTATTTATGGATCATATGTTGAAAACAATAGACTGGCTGGGTGAGATTAAGATACGTGAACACAAAATAAGCAGTCTTGAATACGCGGATGACTTAGTTGTGATGGCAGATTCGATTGAAAGTTTGCAAAGTAATATTTCAGAGCTAGATCAGAAATGTATGAACTATAGTATGAAGATTAGCATCTCCAAAACGAAAGTAATGTCAGTGGGAAAGAAATATAAACGGATTGAGTGCCAAATAGGAGGAGCAAAGTTAGAACAGATGAACGGTTTCAAGTACTTAGGATGCATATTCTCACAGGATGGCAACATAGTGAAAGAACTGGAAGCGAGGTGTAGCAAAGCTAATGCAGTGAGCGCTCAGCTACGATCTACTCTCTTCTGCAAGAAGGAAGTCAGTACCAAGACTAAGTTTTCTGTGCACCGTTCGATCTTTCGACCAACTTTGTTGTATGGGAGCGAAAGCTGGGTGGATTCAGGTTACCTTATCAACAAGGTTGAGGTTACGGATATGAAAGTAGCTAGGATGATTGCAGGTACTAGTAGATGGGAACAATGGCAGGAGGGTGTCCACAATGAGGAAATCAAAGAAAAACTGGGAATGAACTCTATAGATGTAGCAGTCAGGGCGAACAGGCTTAGATGGTGGGGTCATGTTACACGCATGGGAGAAGCAAGGTTACCCAAGAGACTCATGGATTCAGCAGTAGAGGGTGGGAGGAGTCGGGGCAGACCGAGGAGAAGGTACCTGGATTCGGTTAAGAATGATTTTGAAGTAATAGGTTTAACATCAGAAGAGGCACCAATGTTAGCACTGAATAGGGGATCATGGAGGAACTGTATAAGGGGGGCTATGCTCCAGACTGAACGCTGAAAGGCATAATCAGTCTTAAATGATGATGATGATTATGATGATGATGAGTTTGTTCGATTGACTTGATTGCAGATCTCTTGCGCTGCTTGTATAAAGATATTTTGCTCCTTTTTCTTTTACGTTTCGTAATTTACATGTTGCAAAGAATTTGCTACTGGGTAGGAACAGTGCTCAAGTAAGACTGACCTTGGGGTTTTACTAAAATGTGGGAATGATGAAACAATTTTTGTCTTATGTGAAGAAGTATTGCAAATTTGCATCGCACTGTTTGTAATGGAACTTTTATAAGCCTGTGTCCTAATTGACTGGACATGGTACTTTCCTTTTCGTCTTAAAACATGTTCATGGATATTGAAGTTTCTATTTGTGTCTATTACATACAGGAGAACGTGACTAGCATATGGACAATGGAGGAAATGTGCGTTTTAATAGAGCTAACGTGGGAATTTTAAGCGCGCCCGTTTAGCAAACAGTGTTATTTACAAACTAGAAACATTCCGCAATTGCTGCTGGAGTGCGTTGTGATGGCGTATACAACGTTGGGCCCCACGTACCGTGCGTACAAGTCGCATCATTTCCGAGCGTTCAGCAGCATTTTGAACTCAGCACGCTCAACGTTGACGTTCGACAGCACGGTCCGTGAGCCGACGGCTTAAGGACGATAGTTCATGCTAGACTAGAATACATTCTATCACGGAGGTTAGATTTTAACCCCATTTGGAGGGACGGATTCCCCGACGTCTCTATGCTTGAAGACGAGTGCTGCGTTGCGGGTTTTGCTGTTAAAAAAACACCGATTGCATGTGAATCAGCTATGTCTGTTTCGAAAAGAACGTTTCGAGTGCTGCAAATTCTGCCCCGGTGACTGTAAAAACCAGACTAGTTTTATGAATATATGAAATGAATTCGTGGTGGAGCCGACGTCCGCCAAGTCAGTAACATCAAACGTTAGCGTTTGGTGGAAGTGTTTTTATCAAAAATGCCAGCTTGCGACACTGATGGGTATACTAATCGTTTTAATGATTGTCTAAAGTATAAAGAAATCACATTTAATTTGTAATTTGTCTCGGTAAAACGATATTTTCTTTAATATGCTAAATTTTATTTGTACTGATTACAATCTTAGTTGTGCAAATTACCTATGCTTGATAGTTTTAATCTCTCATTTTGGTTTAGAATTGCCATCAACATATCTCTAAAAGTTCTCTGGGTGAACACTTTGAGAAGGATAGAGGGGAAACCGACAAAATATAGCAAAGTATATTCGTATCATTTTCGGGAAGGCGGACATAGACCGTGAATCATTTTCGTCGGTCTGTGTTAAAGAAAATGCTGAACTGCGAAAGCAGCATTTTCACATCACTTCTTGTTTATTCGAAACTTATAGCAAAAACAAGATAACATTAATTAGGCTAATTCGTTGTACTACTGGAGCAAATGTGCATTTAATACCAGGAAAACGCAAGAAAATGCGTTCCTGAACTCTGTTATTCACGAAAGCACTGTAACGTCTATTGTTTAAAAATAGACATTGCCTGCACACAACATAAATTTAAAACAAGAGGCAAGCTTAAACAATAGTGTGATAATGCTTTGGAGCCTGCAATATGACGGTGCCGGTTGCAAGGCAATGTATAGCACAAGTCTCTGGTGCCATCTCTGCTCATTACACCTCCAAGGTAGTAACGCAGGAAAATAAGCTTGAAATGCTCTACACAGTTTCATAAAAATTTGTCAAAACAGACCTCTGTCAATTACTCCGCGAAGATCGTCGTTCGGGATATGTTTGAAAGACATACACAAATTTTAGAATTAGATTCTCTCATCCCTTAAAGCACTGGAAAATGGAAACGCTTACCTCACATTTGCAAACCATCTCATATACTAGAATCATCATCTTGCTGGCACAAAAACGACAGAAAGCAGTAATTAGTTGGTCAGTTAGTTACTTACATGTTCCACAAATGATTTAAACGTTTTTCCTACCGGTTTAATAGTGGCAATTCATCAGTGGAATAGAACGATTGAACTCCTTTCTGAGGCGAAGACAGCTTTAATAAAGGGTCATTTTCCCTCTAGTGTTGTAGGTATTGAACTCACTGTTCTTCTCAAATTGTGATGGATTATTTATGACAGATTTTATTAACGAATGTACACTCCTGGAAATTGAAATAAGAACACCGTGAATTCATTGTCCCAGGAAGGGGAAACTTTATTGACACTTTCCTGGGGTCAGATACATCACATGATCACACTGACAGAACCACAGGCACATAGACACAGGAAACAGAGCATGCACAATGTCGGCACTAGTACAGTGTATATCCACCTTTCGCAGCAATGCAGGCTGCTATTCTCCCATGGAGACGATCGTAGAGATGCTGGATGTAGTCCTGTGGAACGGCTTGCCATGCCATTTCCACCTGGCGCCTCAGTTGGACCAGCGTTCGTGCTGGACGTGCAGACCGCGTGAGACGACGCTTCATCCAGTCCCAAACATGCTCAATGGGGGACAGATCCGGAGATCTTGCTGGCCAGGGTAGTTGACTTACACCTTCTAGAGCACGTTGGGTGGCACGGGATACATGCGGACGTGCATTGTCCTGTTGGAACAGCAAGTTCCCTTGCCGGTCTAGGAATGGTAGAACGATGGGTTCGATGACGGTTTGGATGTACCGTGCACTATTCAGTGTCCCCTCGACGATCACCAGTGGTGTACGGCCAGTGTAGGAGATCGCTCCCCACACCATGATGCCGGGTGTTGGCCCTGTGTGCCTCGGTCGTATGCAGTCCTGATTGTGGCGCTCACCTGCACGGCGCCAAACACGCATACGACCATCATTGGCACCAAGGCAGAAGCGACTCTCATCGCTGAAGACGACACGTCTCCATTCGTCCCTCCATTCACGTCTGTCGCGACACCACTGGAGGCGGGCTGCACGATGTTGGGGCGTGAGCGGAAGACGGCCTAACGGTGTGCGGGACCGTAGCCCAGCTTCATGGAGACGGTTGCGAATGGTCCTCGCCGATACCCCAGGAGCAACAGTGTCCCTAATTTGCTGGGAAGTGGCGGTGCGGTCCCCTACGGCACTGCGTACGATCCTACGGTCTTGGCGTGCATACGTGCGTCGCTGCGGTCCGGTCCCAGGTCGACGGGCACGTGCACCTTCCGCCGACCACTGGCGACAACATCGATGTACTGTGGAGACCTCACGCCCCACGTGTTGAGCAATTCGGCGGTACGTCCACCCGGCCTCCCGCGTGCCCACTATACGCCCTCGCTCAAAGTCCGTCATCTGCACATACGGTTCACGTCCACGCTGTCGCGGCATGCTACCAGTGTTAAAGACTGCGATGGAGCTCCGTATGCCACGGCAAACTGGCTGACACTGACGGCGGCGGTGCACAAATGCTGCGCAGCTAGCGCCATTCGACGGCCAACCGCGGTTCCTGGTGTGTCCGCTGTGCCGTGCGTGTGATCATTGCTTGTACAGCCCTCTCGCAGTGTCCGGAGCAAGTATGGTGGGTCTGACACACCGGTCTCAATGTGTTCTTTTTTCCATTTCCAGGAGTGTATATACTCTGGCGGCGCAGTTAAAATGTCTTAACTTCTCGAAGAGGTACCTACATAACTTCTGTGGGTGGGCACCACATATTATCCTTCCTGCACACTTTTGTGCAATCAGCACTTTCTTTCTAAGTGACAAATTACCCCTTAAAATTATTCCATGAGACACTAGTGAGTGAAAATGTGCAGAATATGACAGATGGTTGAATCGTTTGTGTCAAAGATAAGCAATTATTCGTGCAGTAAACGTATCTGAGGTTAACTGTTTGAGAAGGTCAGTAATATACGTCTTCCAGTTCAAGTTTTCATCACTATGCGCACCCAAAAATTCTGAGTATTCTACCCTGTTTACCGACTGTGGATCCGATGCAACATACATTGGTTGCAGAAAACTAATGCCCATCTACCACACCCAAAAAACCTTCACTACAGTAACTTCAAGAATAACATACGGCACCCTTCGCACTTCAAATTATTTGTTGACGTTATAATTTACGTCTAAAATATTCGACAAAGGTTTTGCCTACTTCTGGTTACCAGTATAGCTGCCACTTCAGCCCATAGATTCCGAGCTATATGCCGTTTGCTGTGTTTTTCTTCCACGAGTCACCATAGACTGCTTCGAAGTTAGAATGAACTTACGCGTTTCACACGTTCCATATTTTGTAATATTATGAAAAGGACATCTGCTACTCACCATAGAACGGAGATGCTGAGTTGCGGAAAGGCACAACAAAAAAAGTGAGCTTTCGGGCACAAGGCCTTTGTCGAAAATAGACTACATACACATATAGACCCATGCACGTACGTGCGTGCGTAGCGTGTGTGTGTGTATGTGTGTGTGTTTATGTGTGTGTGTATTTTCTACAAAGACCTTGTTGGCCGAAACCTCACTTTCCGACAGTCCTTTTGTTGTGCCTTTCCGCAATTCAGCATCTCCGTTCTGTGGTGAATAGCAACTATCATAATATTCTTACGTTCTACCCTGGGATTTCCATTGTTTAGACCATATTTTGTGTGTTAGAACGTGAGCCGATTCAACCGAAGAAGACATACTGGTGTGAATTTCACCGACTGCCGTCCGAATTCTATGCGTTCTGGCGATGAGGTCGGCTAAATTGTGACCGCACACACAGTGGCGTACTGATTTCCAAAGATCAGCCGATTCCAGAAGACGTATATCGTCGACGAATTGCACTGATGTAGGTTTTCCTGTGACTGCAATCCAAGAGGTGTACCAAATAAACTGAGTTCAGAGCTTAGAAAATGAATTCTGTATATAGACGAGAAGCGTAATTATCCGTTCAGGAATCTCTTTAGCTCCATCTGCGCTTTGGCTGTTTTCGTGCAATAAATTTTCTTTCAGTTTTAAGTGATGGCGCTCATTGACACGTACATTCTCGAGTTCCACAGAAGATCGTTCCGATGACGATGTGCTATATCGGCAATAAATCCTGGTGAGTGATGTTTTCACCTCCTGTTGAAATGCCGTATTGTAGCACGGATAAATTAAATAGAATTAATGGCCTATTCGTTGTTCTATCAGTGCTGCGCCAAAACTGTGCCATAAGCTTGTATTGAAGGCGGGCGGTGCTTTGGTCCCACTCAAGCCTCGGTTAACTCAATCCGCGTATTATGTCAAGCTTTAAAACTGCCCCTTAAACTGACACCGTATGAGGAGAATCGAATTACAACACATCCGCTTTTCCGTGTGAATCGGTGCTGGTTTTCAGCGGCTCCGCAGTGGTGTACCGTAGGCTTTTCTCCCGCAGGGTGGAGGGTGGGCACGAGAAGGGGTGGACACAATGCCGTCAATTAAGGCCGCTCTGACGCACCACCACACAGGTGGCTGCAGAATTTCTTCTGCCTCTCATTTCCAAGCCCCGTACGACGATCCCGCCAACCGCCCCCCTCCCCCCGCCCCCCTCTCAGCCACCATCCCACCATGCTGCGTGGTGTCACCAACCCACTGACTACACTTTCCTCTCCGGCCACAGTCACGTCAGTATCCGGCTTTAATGGCCGAAGCGGACACTCTATTGAAATTCCGCGAGGCGGCGCATAAAATTGGGAAAAAAAGGTAGTCGCCGGCTGACGCCTTTCAGAGGCCATTTTGCGCCTCCTGGCGCTCCGGTTCTTCACCAGTGGTATAGTTGCACTGGTTACCACAGCCAAAAGAAATTTTGAAAAATAAATGAAACTCAAACGCTCATCTACCGAATATCATAAAACACACGACACAATTAAAACACGAACATTACGAGGTGCATTCAAGTTCTAACGCCTCCGATTTTTTTTCTAAATAACTACTCACCCGAAATAGATGAAACTGGCGTTACTTCTCGACGTAATCGTCCAGCAGACGTACACATTTTTCACAACGCTGACGCCATGATTCCATGGCAGCGGCGAAGGCTTCTTTAGGAGTCTGTTTTGACCACTGGAAAATCGCTGAGGCAATAGCAGCACGGATGGTGAATGTGCGGCCACGGAGAGTGTCTTTCATTGTTGGAAAAAGCCAAAAGTCACTAGGAGCCAGGTCAGGTGAGTGGGGAGCATGAGGAATCACTTCAAAGTTGTTATCACGAAGAAACTGTTGCGTAACGTTAGCTCGATGTGCGGGTGCGTTGTCTTGGTGAAACAGCACATGCGCAGCCCTTCCCGGACGTTTTTGTTGCAGTGCAGGAAGGAATTTGTTCTTCAAAACATTTTCGTAGGATGTACCTGTTACCTTAGTGCCCTTTGGATCGCAATGGGTAAGGATTACGCCCTCGCTGTCCCAGAACATGGACACATCATTTTTTCAGCACTGGCGGTTACCCGAATTTTTTTTTGGTGGTGGTGAATCTGTGTGCTTCCGTTGAGCTGACTGGCGCTTTGTTTCTGGATTGAAAAATGGGATCCACGCCTCATACATTGTCACAACCGACGAAAAGAAAGTCCCATTCATGCTGTCGTTGCACGTCAACATTGCTTGGCAACATGCCACACGGGCAGCCATGTGGTCGTCCGTCAGCATTCGTGGCACCCACCTGGATGACACTTTTCGCATTTTCAGGTCGTCATGCAGGATTGTGTGCACAGAACCCACAGAAATGCCAACTCTGGAGGCGATCTTTTCAACAGTCATTCGGCGATCCCCTAAAACAGTTCTCACCACTTTCTCGATCATGTCATCAGACCGGCTTGTGCGAGCCCGAGGTTGTTTTGGTTCGTTGTCACACAATGTTCTGCCTTCATTAAACTGTCGCACCCACGAACGCACTTCGACACATCCATAACTCCATCATCACATGTCTCCTTCAACTGTCGATGAATTTCAATTGGTTTCACACCACGCAAATTCAGAAAACGAATTATTGCACGCTGTTCAAGTAAGGAAAACGTCGCCATTTTAAGTATTTAAAACAGTTCTCATTCTCGCCGCTGGCGGTAAAATTCCATCTGCCGTACGGTGCTGCCATCTCTGGGACATATTGACAATGAACGCGGCCTCATTTTAAAACAATGCACATGTTTCTATCTCTTTCCAGTCGGGAGAAAAAAAATCGGAGGCCTTAGAACTTGAATGCACCTCGTACAGTTACAGACAAACAACGTATCTTAGGACGAAGATTATGTTTCGGAGGAACACATTGGAAATTGCAGGGTCGGTGGAGCAGTTTATTACTCTGAGATTTATTCCATCTGATTACCCTTATGACTAAACCGAATGCTGGAATGTGACATAACATGAGTTGCATACTATTATTAATGTATCGGTGCCAGTGGTTTAGCACTTGAGATCCTTAGCGCCATGTAGATTGTATTCAGTCGGGTGCGCATCGGGCCAACGTCCACCTAACGTTTGTTACGTGTCGTAGGCACCACAGACAGCGACCTTTATATTCCTCGAAGATGTTTGGCTCTCAAAGATAGTCCAGCTCTCCCGCTCTCGATGCTACTCAGTGTAAGCAAATCTCAGAGAGCAACAAATCGATTAAGTAATATTTTAATGAAAACGGGTGTTGCAGCTAATAAGAGCACGGACCTACGCTGATAAATAAAATATAATTAACAGGCGCATGTGTTACAACTGCAAGGGATTGCTATTACAGTAATGTTTGACATCTGTAGTTAATCCGAGAGCACACAAATGACAGTGTATCAAGCTGACGTCTTCCCTTACGCACCCTACGATGACACATCTCTCATTTATGTTCATAAATTATCTTCACAATGAATCAGGCTCTATCCTTGTATCCAATGCAATATACGTTAGCCCCTTCTAGGACAATCTGTCTTCTCTTTAGGTACATAGAATTTAGATGCCAGTTTGATTTAGAGTTAAACAATTAATTGTGCACTGCCACGTGGGACTTCTAATGATGTAAATACAGGAAGCACTCGCTTGCCCGAACATTACCACATTACACAATGAATGTAGATGCGTTTAACTACACCGGACCCTTGAAGAAATTCACACCAGGGCCAGCCAAGCAAAAAATCACTTCTCCATGACGATGAGACTTCATCTTGTATGCGATACGCAGTTCTACCGTTGCTCTAAAGTTCATCGCAGTTCCAATGAGACTTCGTAACACACAATCAAAATCACTTCCTTTCGTGCGCTTTTACTGGCGTATTAAGTTGCAGAATAATCAGTCGGTACTCAATTGCTGTTCCGGACACTCGGAGCAGTACCTGGAAAACCATTCGTACTGTGAAAGTGCTTACCGACTGAATAAAGTCAGCATTTCATCGGAGCAGTCAGATATGAGTCTGTCCATCATGAAGAACCCAGGGACTCCGCAGAATCGGCAAAGAGAGAAACATAAGGAAAAAATACTAACAAGAAGAATGGACATGCCATAGTATTTCGGTGGTTCTGTTCTTACCTACACGTTGAGACACTCAGTTAAATAAATGTTGGTGGTAACTTCACTTAACGAAGCCAAATTGTAGCCTACGTTGTTGTACTTGATAGTGGCTTAAGGCGGACATCATGATAGTAATGTAAAATAAAGAAATTTGTACAGTTAAAAGACGGAAATGTCACTCAAACAGCATGATAGCACATGTCATAAGAAATCAGAGAATAACTTCCATGATACTAAAGTCAGCTGTAGAAGGTATGCTTCTCTTTTGATCTTACTTTTCCTCAGTTCCTCACTTAATAAACCTAATAAACCACTGTCTCAAAATTCTTTAGCAGCTGAGTCTGAACAGCATGTTAGTGATGGGACACACTGTAAACCCCCAGAGTTTTGGAAGAAGAGGCACATTTTAACATGGCAGTAAGAGAAATGTGGGTTGTACTCAAAATTAGCTACTCATGACGCTTTTCGGGAAGTTACAAATGACTAAAAAGTCTGGCGAAATAATTTGCTACTTTTGTTGCATTTTCAGTGGAATTCTTACTGGATACCAACCAAAGATGATATGGGAGATACAATACTGCGTGAAGAATTTGACAGAGCACTGAAAGACCTGAGTCGAAACAAGGCCCCCGGAGTAGACAACATTCCATTAGAACTACTGACGGCCTTGGGAGAGCCAGTCCTGACAGAACTCTACCATCTGGTGAGGAAGATGTATGAAACAGGTGAAATACCCTCAGACTTCAAGAAGAATATATTAATTCCAATCCCAAAGAAAACAGGTGTTGACAGATGTGAAAATTACCGAACTATCAGTTTAATAAGTCACAGCTGCAAAATACTAACGCGAATTCTTTACAGACGAATGGAAAAACTAGTAGAAGCCGACCTCGGGGAAGATCAGTTTGGATTCCGTAGAAATGTTGGAACACGTGAGGCAATACTGACCCTACGACTTATCTTAGAAGCTAGATTAAGGAAGGGAAAACCTACGTTTCTAGAATTTGTAGACTAAGAGAAAGCTTTTGACAATGTTGACTGGAAAACGCTCTTTCAAATTCTGAAGGTGGCAGGGGTAAAATACAGGGAGCGAAAGACTATTTACAATTTGTACAGAAACCAGATGGCAGTTATTCGAGTCGAGGGGCATGAAAGGGAAGCAGTGGTTGGGAAGGGAGTGAGACAGGGTTGTAGCCTATCCCCGATGTTGTTCAATCTGTATATTGAGCAAGCAGTAAAAGAAACAAAAGAAAAATTCGGAGTAGGTATCAAAATCCATGGAGAAGTAATAAAAATTTTAAGATTCGCCGATGACATTGTAATTCTGTCAGAGACAGCAAAGGACTTGGAAGAGCAGTTGAACGGAATGGACAGTGTCTTGAAGGGAGGATATAAGATGAACATCAACAAAAGCAAAACGAGGATAATGGAATGTAGTCGAATTAACTCGGGTGATGCTGAGGGTATTAGATTAGGAAATGAGACACTTAAAGTAGTAAAGGAGTTTTGCTATTTGGGGAGCAAAATAACTGATGATGGCCGACGTAGAGAGCATATAAAATGTAGACTGGCAATGGCAAAAAAAGCGTTTCTGAAGAAGAGAAATTTGTTAACATCGAGTATAGATTTAAGTGTCAGGAAGTCGTTGAAAAAATAGTTCAAATGTCTCTGACCTAATTAAACCTAACTAACCTACGGACATCACACACATCCATGCCCGAGACAGGATTCGAACCTGCGACCGAAGCAGTCGCGCGGCTCCGGACTGAGCGCCTAGAACCGTTAGACCACCGCGGCCGGCATTTGTATGGAGTGTAGCCATGTATGGAAGTGAAACATGGACGATAAATAGTTTGGACAAGAAGAGAATAGACGCTTTCGAAATGTGGTGTTACAGAAGAATGCTGAAGATTAGATGGGTAGATAACATAACTAATGAGGAGGTATTGAACAGAATTAGGGAGAAGAGGAGTTTGTGGCGCAACTTGACTAAAAGAAGGGATCGGTTGGTAGGATATGTTTTGAGGCATCAAGGGATCACCAATTTAGTATTGGATGGCAGAGTGGAGAGTAAAAATCATAGAGGGAGACCAAGAGATGAATACACTAAGCAGATTCAGAAGGATGTAGGCTGCAGTACGTACTGAGAGATGAAGCAGCTTGTACAGGATAGAGTAGCATGGAGAGCTGCATCAGACCAGTCTCAGGACGGAAGACCACAACAACAACATAACCTTTAGAAATGTTGTTAAAATATTTCAACAACTGCCTTTGTAATAAAATTTTGAAGTTGTAAAGGAACTCTTATCGACACCCTATATTTTGTACAGCGTGTGCAAAGTAGGGCAGATTTACAACGCGCGTGCTACATAGGAAAGTACAACTACTCGATAACTCGATTCAGTCTAGTCGACCGAAGAAAAAAACGAACGAATGGTGTGCGGGCTGACTGGCGAGAGCGGCGCGGATGGCAATGCGGGCGGCCCCGCGCGCCTCCCATACGTATCCGCCACTGTTTTCACAACATGAGGACTGTGGTGCATTGCACTTAAAACACTTCCAGTCCTCAATTATCCTAGACTAAACCGCTACGCCTTCTCAAACCGCTCGTTTCTCGAAGTCGTTATTCAGCAAGTAAGAATTTAATGGATGATGGAGCTTTCCAACTAGGATATCTCACGGTATAAACGATGGCGGCTTCTTTGACGTCATGTCGCGCATCAGTAACACGTCAAAGCATGTTATATATGTGCATGTCATGTTTTTATTATGACAATACCCGTGGCAGACCGATATTCGTTTGTTAGTGCATTCCCAATTGCCTTGCACATGGCAGTGAAATGTTACGTTCTACATTCTAACTGGACACTACTGAAATTGCGGTAGGGAGCTGGTATTGAGTGGAGGGATACTAGACCATAATTTTGTTAGTAAATTTTGTAAAAGTGATAATTTTATTAATAAATTTTGTAAAAGTGAACCAGTTTATTGTAATATCAAAAAATTCTAAAATACTCTCAGAAACTACCACCAAAATTTAATTTACTGATGACTTTTTCTTTTGGAAACAAGGCAAATAGCGGAAGAATTTTAAAAAATGTAAAATAACATTCAAAAATTCATAAAAAAGGCTTAACAAGAGTTTTTTGAAATCTCGACATTAAATCCATGCCTTCACACGTTTAATGAGATCACCAATGTGGCGTTTATCAATACAAAAATGATTCACAGGCAGTTAACATCCGACATCCACGGGAAAGTAACAAAAATCTCATGTAATGAGGATAAACAAGCAATCCAAATGAACAAACTGATGAAAAATTTACATTAAATACTAGTATTTGACAAATGAGGCAAGGTGCCCATGTACGGCCAAAACAACACTCAACCTGATGGCCAGCGGATTGTTTAGGCTCTTACTTTAGTGCGGTTAACTGAGAGAGAAATTACTTTATGATTAACCGTTTCTTCTACTGAAGATCCGTTTAGCGTAACACACAATATAACCACGTGTGTACTCGAACTATCCCATAGCATATAAATTACCAGTTAGCAAGTTTAGAATAGCAATTACAACACCAAAAGACACCGGACAAAATTACGTACTGCTTCACTCAGATAACGCCAGTTAGCGCGGACAAACCGTGGGGAGAGCCTCTCACGCCGCCAGATTAACAGTAAAAATACACATAAAATGACTTCAACGAGGGCACTTCAAAAGTTTTGAAAAACTCCTTTACAGATGGCGGTGGACAGCCAAGATAGCAGATACGACTATAGTTTTCACACGTTACATGCCGGTTGCGACTGTAACTGAATGCTCGACGTGATTATCAGGAAGTATGGCTCTGAGTACTATGGGACTTATCTTCTGAGCCCCCTAGAACGTAGAACTAATTAAACCTAACCAACATAAGGACATCTCACACATCCATACCCGAGACAGGATTCGAACCTGCGACCGTAGTGGTAGCGCGGTTCCAGACTGTAGCGCCTAGAACCGCTCGGCCACCTCGGCCGGCTATCAGTTATCAACCATCAATCAGTGGCTGCAAACGGCTGAGAATATCCACTAGTCATCCTCGTGTTCAGTCCTTAGAACTGGCCGACAGGAAACCGACCCGGCACCACAGTCGACACAGGCTTTCTCCGAATAACAGAAATCCAGGTACAAGCAGGTGCCCAAGCAACACACCAAAATAACTTTTGCGCCGGGCGTTCCCCGCTAATCCGGCCGACGCAGGGCATCACGTTACCCGCTCTGACTACCACTGCAAATGCAGCAGGGGACCAAGAATCGTATCGGCTATGACGTCACGGCGTTTACTACCCGTCGCCACCAAACAAACCGCTTGACAGCCGATCACTGAGAGAGCGCAAGCACCCTCGCGGTCGCACTTAAATCGACCTCATCGTTGGTGTGCTTCTCTCTGGCTGCGGAAAATCGCCGTGACTCTGCCGTCGCCAGTGATGGCGCTAACCGTAGGGTCTAGTCGATATTGAAACGCGCCCCGATGTAGCCGCACGGCACAATGACTTCAAACAGGACATTGCGGAAGCTTGTAGCACTATGGCGCCTCCAACATTAAATCTTGACCGCAGGTCGTTTAGAAGGCGCACTGAGCTGTACATATAGGAACACACTTTTTAAATAAATGTCAAAAAACTGAAAAAATGGAATTTAATAGATTTATACACAGTGTGCTTAAATGTGTCACCTACATGACATAAATTACAAATCTACGTTGCAAGTGCTAAAAACCAAATTAATGAACTCTCTTCTTAACTCCGCCTAGAGAATAACATTTGTTACGTTTACATATCTCGTTAAATACTCATTTCACTTATTATTTCATAATAAGGACAAGGAAGTCACCTTGTCTGAAAGAGACTGTACATCGAAGGTTCTCCTTGTTTAAAAAGTGTTCTACATTTTTTCTGTAGAAATTGTGAATTTTCTCATTTGTAACAATTCTACTCTACGTCGTTCAACAGTTGTCATTTGTACTGTGTTGTGCAGCAAGGATGGTTATCGAATTATAATAAACACGAAATGTAATCGAATACTTGGCAACGAAAAGAGAATTAGCTTTTGTAACCTTTATCCGTTTCATTTGATGCGACAGCTGATTGCAACGAAAAAAAAAGAGAAAGGGCTGATTGAGTACGACGCACCTGTTAATTAGTGTCGTTCATTTTGATTAGCATGCTTCTGTTATCAGATAGATGCAAGGTAATTGCACAATACGCTGGATATTTCCGACACTGTAGGGAAACAGAATTACCTTTTCAAATATATATATGTTTTGAGAAACAATGCCACAATATCAAAGGGAAATAACAAAACCCTTCCATCGCTTTCTGAATTTGAAAGAGCTTCTTACTGTTTAGAGAAGTTCAAGTTACAAAGGATAAAAGAAATAATTTAATTTCCCTACAGGTATCTAAGTGTACGTCGACGATTTGTGAAACTGACGAATATTCTTAAATCATTAGGCTACTACACATCAGACTTCACCTGATTAAGAAGATCAGCTGCATAAACGTTTCAGAAGAATCATGATGTTGTACTACCTACCGTAAAGTGACGTTTAGAATTGCGACGTTACACCAACGAAACCCATTTTCGCCAGGGATTTGCACCTCGACCAATGCCGCCAGCAGAAATGTGGAAACGATTTCAAGAACTATTGTATTCGGCTGGGGCTTTCACAAAAAATTACGATGCCACATAGTCTAACGAAGGCCATGGGCCGATTTATATACAAAGAAAGCAAGCTCTTTCTCTACGACAAGAGCTAAAGCGTTGGCTGCTGTTGTCACAAACGACAGTAGATTAAAAGTGTGCCTGCCGGTGTGGCCGAGCGGGTCTAGGCGCTTCAGTCTGGAACTGCGCGACCGCTACGCTCGCAGGTTCGAATCCTGCTACGATCATGGATGTCTGTGATGTCCTTAGGTTAGTTAGGTTTAAGTAGTTCTAAGTTCTAAGAGACTGATGACCTCAGATGTTAAGTTCCATAGTGC
The DNA here is from genome assembly GCF_023864275.1 of Schistocerca cancellata. Lineage (NCBI taxonomy): Eukaryota > Metazoa > Arthropoda > Insecta > Orthoptera > Acrididae > Schistocerca > Schistocerca cancellata. Next base: position 490,611,175 of record NC_064626.1, on the reverse strand, counting down.
TCAAGGCAATTTTTTTGAACCATTAAAAGTGTGGTGTCACCGCCAGACACCACACTTGCTAGGTGGTAGCCTTTAAATCGGCCGCGGTCCGCTAGTATACGACGGACCCGCGTGTCGCCACTGTCAGTGATTGCAGACCGAGCGCCGCCACACGGCAGGTCTAGAGACACTTCCTAGCACTTCCCCAGTTGTACAGCCGACTTTGCTAGCGATGCTTCACTGAAAAATTGCGCTCTCATTTGCCGAGACGATAGTTAGCATAGCCTTCAGCTACGTCATTTGCTACGACCTAGCAAGACGCCATTATCATTTGCTATTTATCTTGTGATGCATGTACCGTCAGACCGATGTTCAACAATTATGGATTAAAGTTAAGTATTCCGACAGCTACGACCTTTTTTGCTAAAGTCTAACTTCCTTAAATGCTCCAGACCTCACGCCAGCCTGCGTGAGCTTAAACGCGTGCCTTTCGGCTTCCTCATAGTGGCTTGGCTGTCTTGCCAAGTCACAACAAAAAGTGTATGCTGCACCGGGATTCTAATGGGGTCAGTCCTCTGGATGCCTGAGTGACGTAGAGTAATAGGAGACACGTATTGGTAGAATGGAAGGAACGAGTGGAGGCAGCTACATCGTGCCCCATTGCCGCCGTCGTTGATAACATTTATTGTTGTACCTTCGCTACATCTGTTCAGTGTGGTAGGCGATAAAGCAATGAATTTGTAAACAATGATTTTCTTCAGTCGGCTGTCAAAAGCAGAAATATGTTTTGAAAAGTGCGTGACACGCAGATGTACTGTACACATTTATTATTACTGCCGATTTCAGTCATAAACCATGCTCTTGGTTCTGTAGTAACGCAGAGAAAGAAACCTACAACATAAGAAACAAAAGACGCAGATCGTCACCTAAATAACAGAACATACAGTGATACGTACGAAAGAATGAACAACACTACTCATATGTCACACAGACTGAGACGTGGCATCATAATTGCGCACGTCTATCAATGCGAAAAATCATAAATATGAAGCTGAAGCCTATTCAACAGCAACAGAGTAACGGCAGACGTATGTAGTCAACGCGTAGTAACTCAAAGTACTGAAACAAAAGGAGGAGTTCGCTTTAGACAAGTATCCATAAGCAAAATTGGTGAGAACTTTAACATAGTAATATCAGACAGTATAAATGCAAGTGGATAATTTTTCGGTCACAATAGCCTGGTTGCTGGGTATCTCATGTGTCCGTTTAGCTAGCGAGCTGTCGAACCTTATCATCCATCGGTCGAGTTCTGCCGGAGCTGACGGCGCTAATCGCGTGGAAGCTGTTAGCGGAATAAGGTTATGATTAAACCTTAAATGCTGCAAAATTATCGGCTCTGCGTGAGCCGGCCACACCTGATGCCATCTGATGGAATTCAATTACTGAAAGACCGGTAGCCCCATCGACTCCCATTAATCCGAACGTCGCCCAATTCCCCGTCGCCAAATTGCTAATAATACCAAGCAGATGGACGGACGGACGGACGTGTGAATCCGGCCTAGAAACGGAGCTCAGCATTCCGTTATTCACGCGGAACGTTTCGCTGCGTTGACATAACCATGGCCCGTTTAACGTCGCATGGGACCCGAAACTCTGATGAAATGCGGATCCCTTGTGAACTCATCTTTTTCATGTATTGTTTTAGTATTTTACTAATTAGGAACGGTTGATGAAATCATCTAACTTGAGTTTAAAAAATAACATTTTTTGCTGCCTGTCATATTTTTCTTCTTATTTCTTGCATGACACATTCTGGAAAATCATCCGCATTTTTAAGTGAGTCTTTTCGTTTATTCGGCATTTATGCACGATGTTTTCGACATGTGAGGTGCTGCATAATTCTGTTACCTTCGCTGTAATAAATAAACACTCACAGTTATGAATAACTGGAAATTACCGCAGCCGGTCCGTACCGTTGAGTCTTCATAGCCAGTTCGGGCGGGCTTCAGCTTTTCTTTTTTTAGATTCAGTGAATTTTTTTAGATACTTCCATTCTACGACGAAATAAGCAAATGAAATAGTGATACATACAAAAAATGCCTTTGTGACTAATACATATACACGCAAATGATTATTTTGTTTCCACGAGAGAATAGTGGATGATCTGCAGCGTTGTCGCTGTTAACGAAACGAAAATATCTTTGCAAATAATAACAGTAGCTGTTTGCTATTTTGCGTCACTCACTTTAGTGTAGTCCACCAACTCAACAAAAAATTGAAAGTACAGCACATTCGCCCCTACATCGAGATGAATGCAAGGACATACCCGCTTTACAACGTGTGGCATATTAACAAGAAGGGGACGGTGCACCTAGGCAAAAGGTAGCATACAGTACCGACTGAAAATCTTATATTCGATGTCCTTCCGAGAGTTGAACCTGAGGAGGAAGTAGCGATGCTATTACGACAGTACCCTCTGTCATACATGACAGAAACTTAATACACTGCAGAAATTAACTCTTTCGATTCAATTTTTTGCCATCATCAGTTTCTCTTTTATTGTTTCCTTCAGTTCTACACCTGATTCACGGAAGGATCTCACAACTTCAACGCTATTTCAACGTTTGGTTCTTGGCTTTTAATATATCTGTATTGCTCCACCTGATGCCTTTTCTTTCTTTTTTCTTTTTGAGCCATCAGTCTTCTGACTGGTTTGATGCGGCCAGCCACGAATTCCTCTCCAGTGCCCACCTCTTCATCTCAGACTGGCACTTGCAACTACATCGACAGCTATTTGCTGCGTATGTGTATTCCAGTCTCTGTTTTCCTCTACAGTTTTTACCATCTACAGCTCCCTCTAGTACCATGGAAGATATTCACTGATGTTTTAGCAGATGTCCTATCATCCGGTCCCTTCTTCTTGTCAACGTTTTCCATATACTCCTTTCCTCGCTGATTCTTCGGAGTATCTCCTCATTCCTTTCTTTAGCAGTCTATCTAATTTGCAAAATTCTTCTGTAATACCGCATTTCAAATGCTTCGACTCTCCTCTTTACCGGTTTTTCCACAGTCCACTACTATATAATGCTGTATTCTAAACGTATATTCTCAGAAATTTCTTCGTCAAATTAAGGTCTATGTTTGGTACTGGTAGACTTCTCTTGGCCAGGAATGCACTTCTTACCAATACTATTCTGCTTTCTATGATCTTTCTCTGCCCGCCATGTGTTATTTTGCTGCCTACTTACCAGATTCCTCAATTTGCTCTACTTTGCAAGGCAAAATTCTGATGTTAAGTTTGTCGCTGTTCTCATACGTGCTTCTTCTCATTACTTCCGTCTTTCTTTGATTTACGCTCCGGTAATATTCTGCACTCATTAGACCATTCCATTAGCAGATGCTGCGATTCTTCTTCACTTTCATCGAGGATAGCAATGTGCTGCTCCACGAATAAGTACAGGCGTGGTTTTGGGGAATTCTTGTAAATTTCGCGCAGCCAAGGCTGGAAGGCAATGGTTAAGGACCGATTTGCACATCGGATGGCAGGCGCGGGTGATGTTGATATTTTGCAAATAATTCTGCCAGGCAGGTTTACGACACCGTTCGCAGGCTAGAAGGCACGGCCCGGCGGGCACTATATACAAACGGGAGTTGGGTTCAAATGGCTCTGAGCACTATGGGACTTAAATCTGAGTCATCAGTCCCCTAGAACTTAGAACTACTTAAACCTAACTAACCTAAGGACACCACACACATCCGTGCCCGAGGCAGGATTCGAACCTGCGACCGAAGCGGTAGCGCGGTTCCAGACTGAAGAGCCTAGAATCGCTCGGCCACTCCGGCCGGCACAAATGTGAAGTTTTCAGGGCAACGCAGGCCACCGACATGCTGTGAAGATCCCATACCTTGGAGTTACTACAGTGCTAGTGACCTGTATGTAGAGGCTGAAGCGGGCTGAGGAAAGCTGACGTTGTAATTATAAATCAGCACACCACTTGTTCCCACCAGAGGAACCACATCAGAGGCATAGGGAAAAGACGTATAAATAAGCGCGGAGGCTCAAACCAGGCAGTCCTGTCGCCATTCTTTCTGCGTATAGAACAGGAGAGAATGGCGATTGTTTAAATTGCAGGCCAACCACGACTGCATTCCTCGGCGTGGATCATCCCTCTCTCCCGAACCATACTACTCCGTCGTTCTGATATATTACAAACTCTGAGTTCTGTGGATTGTAACAACCGTCATCAACGAATCTCATCATTGCTACCCTTTCACCTTGAATTTTAATTCCACTCTTTAACTTTTTTCTTATTACCGTCATTGGGTGAAAGACTACGCCACTGTCTTACATTCTCTTTAATCTGAGCTCTGCGTTCTTGGTCTTCGACTCTTATTGTATTCTCTTCGCTGTTGAAGATATTGTATATCACCCGTCTTTCCCTATATCTTGCCCCTATTTTTCCCAGAATTTCGAACACCTTGCACCATTTGACACAGTCGAACACTTTCTCCAGGTCAACAGATCCTACCAAAATCTCTTGATTTCTCTTTAGCCTGGCTTCCACTACTAACTGCAACGTCAGAATTGACTCTCTGCTACTTTTACCTTTCCTAAAGCACATCCGCAAACTTCTTTTCCATTCATCTGTACATTACTCTTGTCAGAAACTTGAATCTGTGAGCTGTTAAGCTGATTGTGAGATAATTCTCGCAGTTGTCGGCATTTGCAAACTTCGGATCTATGTGGACGATGTTTTGCCGAAAGTCAGATACTACTGGGTGATCAAAAAGTCAGTATAAATTTGAAAACTTAATAAACCACGGAATAGTGTAGACAGAGAGGTAAAAATTGACACACTTGCTTGGAATGGCATGGGGTTTTATTATTACAAAAAAAACAAAGTTCACAAAATGTCTGACATACGCGTGAAAGATCTCTTGCGCGCGTCGTTTGGAGATGATCGTGTGCTGAACCGCCACTTTCGTCATACTTGGCCTCCCAGGTCTTCAGTCCGTGCGATTATTGGCTTTGCGGTTACCTGAAGACGCAAGTGTATCGTGATCGACCGACATCTCTAGGGATGCTGAAAGACAACATCCGACGCCAATGCCTCACCATAACTCCGGACATGCTTTACAGTGCTGTTCGCGACATCATTCCTCGACTACAGCTATTGTTGAGGAATGATGGTGGACACATTGAGCATTTCCTGTCTTAACATCATCTTTGCTTTGTCTTACTTTGTTATGCTAATTATTGCTATTCTGATCAGATGAAGCGTCATGTGTCGCACATTTTTTTGTACTTTTGTATTTTCTTTGTTCTAATAAAACCCCATGTCATTCCAAGCATGTGTGTCAATTTGTACCTCTCTATCTACATTATTCCGTGATTTATTCAGTTTTCAAATTTATACTGACTTTGATCACCCGGTATATCGTCAGATACTATATCGTCCCTTTTTTTGTACTTTTGTATTTTCTTTGTTCTAATAAAACCCCATGTCATTCCAAGCATGTGTGTCAATTTGTACCCCTCTATCTACATTATTCCGTGATTTATTCAGTTTTCAAATTTATACTGACTTTGATCACCCGGTATATCGTCAGATACTATATCGTCCCTTTTTTTGTACTTTTGTATTTTCTTTGTTCTAATAAAACCCCATGTCATTCCAAGCATGTGTGTCAATTTGTACCTCTCTATCTACATTATTCCGTGATTTATTCAGTTTTCAAATTTATACTGACTTTGATCACCCGGTATATCGTCAGATACTATATCGTCCCTTTTTTTGTACTTTTGTATTTTCTTTGTTCTAATAAAACCCCATGTCATTCCAAGCATGTGTGTCAATTTGTACCCCTCTATCTACATTATTCCGTGATTTATTCAGTTTTCAAATTTATACTGACTTTGATCACCCGGTATATCGTCAGATACTATATCGTCCCTTTTTTTGTACTTTTGTATTTTCTTTGTTCTAATAAAACCCCATGTCATTCCAAGCATGTGTGTCAATTTGTACCTCTCTATCTACATTATTCCGTGATTTATTCAGTTTTCAAATTTATACTGACTTTGATCACCCGGTATATCGTCAGATACTATATCGTCCCTTTTTTTGTACTTTTGTATTTTCTTTGTTCTAATAAAACCCCATGTCATTCCAAGCATGTGTGTCAATTTGTACCCCTCTATCTACATTATTCCGTGATTTATTCAGTTTTCAAATTTATACTGACTTTGATCACCCGGTATATCGTCAGATACTATATCGTCCCTTTTTTTGTACTTTTGTATTTTCTTTGTTCTAATAAAACCCCATGTCATTCCAAGCATGTGTGTCAATTTGTACCTCTCTATCTACATTATTCCGTGATTTATTCAGTTTTCAAATTTATACTGACTTTGATCACCCGGTATATCGTCAGATACTATATCGTCCCTTTCTACACACCAACGTTAATAGCCGTTTTGTTGTGACTTCCATAATGATTTTAGAAATTCTAGCCGGCCGCGGTGGTCTAGCGGTTCTGGCGCTGCAGTCCGGAACAGTGGAACTGCTACGGTCGCAGGTTCGAATCCTGCCTCGGGCATGGGTGTGTGTGATGTCCTTAGGTTAGTTAGGTTTAAGTAGTTCTAAGTTCTAGGGGACTTAAGACCTAAGATGTTGAGTCCCATAGTGCTCAGAGCCATTTGAACCATTAGAAATTCTGATGGAATACTCTCTATCCCTTCTGCCTTATTCGACCTTTAGTCTTCCAAAGCTCTTTTAAATTCTTATTCTAATACTGAATCCCCTATCTCTTCTATACCGACTTCTGTTTCTTCTTGTCATACGCAGTCAGATATGTCTTTCCCCTCGTAGAGGTCTTCAGTGTACTGTTTTCATCTGTCCACTCTCTCCTCTGCATTTAACAGTGGTAATTTCCATTGCACTCATAATATTACAGCCTTTGCTTTTGATTTCATCGAAGATTGTTTTGACTTTCCTATACCCTGAGTCAGTCCTTCCGATAATCGTTCCGATTTCTTCAGGTTTTTCATTCAGCCGTTTCGCCTTAGCTTCCCTGAACTTCCGGTTTATTTTATTCCTAAGTGACTTGTATTTCTCTATTCCTGAATTTCTTTGAATAATTTTGTACTTCCTTCTTTCATCGACCAACTGAGGTATTACCCACTGTTTTCTTTCCAACTTCTGTGGATGCCTCTCTTGAACTAAACTGTCTATCCAGCTATTCGTTACTACAGTATCTGTAGTCTCAGAGAAATTCAAGCATATCTCCTCATCCCTTAGTACTTCCATACCCCACTACTTTGCACAATGATTCGTCCTGACCAGTCTCTTCAACGTCAGATTATTCTCCATCACTACTTAATTGTGATCTGAGTCTATATCTGCCCCTGGGTATCCCTTACGATCCATTATATGATTTTGGAATCTCTGATAGACCATAATGTAATCTAAGTGAAATCCTTCTGTATCTTCCAGCCTCTTTCAATTAACCTCCTCCTCCTCCTCTTGTGATTCTTGAACATAGTATTCACTATCACTACATGATGTTTATTACAGAGCTCAATTAGTCTTTCTCCTCTCCCATTAGTAGTACCTAGCCCATATTCTCTCGTAACTCTTTTTTCTACTCCTAACCGCATTCCAATCCCTCACAACTATTAGATTGTCATCTCTCTTTACGCACTTAAATATCCGTTAAATATCTTCATATACATTATCAATCTCTTCTTCTTTGGCTTAGTCTTGAACTATCATTGTTGGCGTTTGTTTGTTGTCAGTTCTGATCAGAAAAACGCTACCATTTCTTACGAAGCAACCTGGGATATTTTTACTTCTTCTCTTGTTTTTTCATTTTTGACTAATTACCATTAACATACATGAGTATAATTTGCATTTCCATAAAAGCGAAAAGTTGGCCCTCAGTCTTAAGAAATATAGCACCAGATCTAATTTTGTACTTAGTTTTGTGTATGTAATTAATTTCCTAATTTATTTTGACTCTTCCTAGCTAATACATTTGTTGTATGGTGAAGGCAGTAACTTCTTTGTGACTTAGATTCTATTGTTCACTTGCAAACAAACATAAATTCTGAAATAATTATAAAAATTTGGAAGAAGAAATACTAGGATTCTTAAAATATTTCTTTGGCTCCATTTGAAAACATATTAGCAAAGCCAGCCCATAATTAATTACAAAATAATTACCAGGTTTGTCAAAAGCATTGTTCGGGTAACTATATCTTTTAATTTCATTATTTAAACAAATAATTCGGCCAAGCCTTAGTGACAGAAAAAGCCATTAAAAAGGAAGAATTATTCCATATATTCAGTTAATTGAATGAACTATGTTTTAATTGTAATTTCTGTAAATTAAACATCGAACAATGTATAGATTCAGTATCTATTATTGTGAGGATATATAAAGGCCCTATTTTTGGTCCTGAGACAGTCAGTCCACGGCCAATTTTCAGACGGGAAGTCTGCATCAGAGAAATAATATTGCATTAACGTAACAGTGGAATTAGTGTAACACAAATAGGTTTATGTTAAAAGAATGACACTGTGTGTTCAATTTATTTGGGAAATAGTGTCACACGTACCTGATTACTCTGCAAGAAATGTGAACTGTGTGGTTAGGTATTTACTGCTCATTGATGTTCAACAGAAAACTATTGTAGCAGTATGCTGATGTTTGCCGGCAAGCTATTAATGAGGCTTTTCATTTACCAATAGTGAACTCGCCATATGACCGTGTGATATTGAGGGGTTGTGAACACTGAAAGTAAAGAACTGTGAAACGCAACTGTGCAACTGTCGGCTACATCATCTACAGTAGTCAGTGTTGAAATTCAACCCCCCCCCCCCCATTTTTCAGCCAGTACAACAGTGCAGTATATCGACACCGAGGACAGTCAACGAAGAAATAAAGCAGGCGAACGTCACACACTGAACTGTTGACGGTAACTCACTCTCTTCCCTACCTTCCTATTCATAACGAATTCTACTCCCGTTATACCACTTTCTGCTGCTGTTGATATTACCCTGTACTCGTCTGACCATCATTGTCACCATTAGCTGACGCCCACTTTATCGAGATTGAGCCTTAGCATTTCCCTTTTCACATTTTCTAGCTTCCGTATCCCGTTCAAACATCTGACATTCGACGCCCAGACACGTATAACATTATTATTTCGTTGGTTATTTAATATTTTTCTCATTGTCACTTTTCACTTGGCAGCCTCCTCCTGGAGATCCGAATGGAGGACTATTCTGGAATCTTTTGCCAATGAAGAGATCATCCGACACTTTTTCAGTTCCAGGTTCCATGTCCTGTGGATACACGTTATGTGCCTTTAATGTAGTAGTTTCCATTGCCTTCTGCATCCTAATGGCATTGATCATTGCTGATTCTTCTGCCTTTAGGCGCAGTTTCCCATGCCAAGGTGGCGAAAGGTCCGTAAATCTTTGTCTTCTCCTCCACAAGGTCGTTGACCGATGAGGATGCTGGAAGTCATCGGACGATATTGCTGATGATTTTTGTTCAAAATTTATGTAGTGGCGGGGTTCTAACACAGAACTGAAAACATTTTGATTACTAGTCATAGACGCCAGCCCTAGATCCTCAATTACTAGACTGTATAATCCAGGAAGCATTTAGGTCATCCACTAATGTGCACAGTCCACCATTCCAAATATTTCCCACGTTTCTACCTTGTCTGTTCTCCCTGCACAAGAATCTTTGGCTTCGTATTTTCTTTTGATCTTCTTGCTGCGGTGAAACCTGAAATGTATATTTTGCTGTAATGGTTTGATACACTGTGTTAGAAAGTCTCCTTTGGAGGTCTTTGTATAGATTGCAGTCTTGTACGTATGTAATAAGTGGTCGATACGCATTGCAGATAAGGAGGCAATAGAAGCTTTTGAAACGTCATGTTAAAGAGGAATGTTAAAAACTTTACGGATAGCTCGAATAACTACTGCGAAGGTACTGAAGATAATTCGAAAAAGTCGTAGTACAGAGTGACCAAAAGAAGGGATCGGTTCATGGGGCACATCTTAAGGCATCACTAAATCGTCTGTTTTATAATGCAAGGAAGAGTGGAGGTAAAATCTGTAGACGGAGACCAACTCCTGAATACGGTACATCTATATTTACATACATGCCATCATATGTTGCATGGTGTTCGGAGTGAAAACCGCAACATCCAAACTAAGTTGTAGACCAGAATGGTGTACGCCCAACCGTAATTACTGACTGAGTCTGCGACTGACAAAAAAACGGAGAAATATGATAATTATCTTCTTCATTTTCCTTCATAAATACTATTTTTATTAAACTATAATACAAAATCAGCATTTCAGTTGGAGGCGGAAGTCAGGAAGAGACGTTCAGGAAAGTGTAGTGAAAACATGTGGAAATTAAACAAAGCTTTGATGAAAAAACTTTATTTGACTTGGTTTCGCACCGAGAAGCAACTTTACACTTAATGCAAACCATGCATTGGGCCGCGGCTGGCTACCTGCAGAGAGCTCAAGATGTGCACAGAAGTATAGCACGCAGGAGCTGTTAATACACTGCTTCTTGCTGTGTGTATGAGTGCCTTTCAGGAATAGACTTTCACGAGTGGACACAAATGTGGCAGACGTCTCAATAGTGAAATGGAAGACATTACATCGTGCATTCTGTCGAAAACGTCGTTTTCACTGGTAAAACTGTATAGACGACACACAACAACTGTTGCTAAGCTTCGCACCCACGTAGAACTCTAGCTCAGGCTTCCTCGTAGTCCAAAGTGAGACTAGTAGACATTAGGTATACGGCAATAGGATGTTCGCGACAGACAACGACGTAACCTTCTCAAAGACTTGAAAAGAGCAGGTACTCCCCAGTCTATCTACGGCGGAAAACGTCGGTTTCATCCATTTTCTTGTACAATTGGGTACCGAAATGTGCAAAAGACGCTAAGGTACAGCATAATTCACTCCAGAGAGATCTCCATATTCAACACACTCAGTCGTCAACTCTTGGCCCGTCAGTTAGTAGATATCGTGAATTTTTTTGGCACACAGATTTGCTTGGATGGTTATTGCAACGGAACAAGGATACCGCTGATGGTTATCTAATTTCAAGACATTAACCGCGGCATCTTTAGTTTCATTTCAAATATAAAACTGACGTAGCTAAATTATTTTGTGCTGTCAGAGTGACAAAACCCACATAAGGACTGTATATCTATTTTTTTACTTACGGAATTCACGTCTGACATACTGGTGTCAGTAACTACCATTATCGTAAGAAATGCTTTCCCCACAAATACATGTATTGGATATAAGATGCTATATGATAAGAGTGTTTTCACTGAGATGAAAGTACAGAGGTAGCTTGAAAATGCCCAAGGAGGCGAAATTATCTAACAGCTAAGCATGAAATAAAACGACTGTCTAAAAAATAAAAAGAGCCTACGCAGAAAAATGACTTGCCTCGAGAAAATTACAGCGCCTATGGACGCATCTATACAAAAGGCGTTTGAAGAGGAGGAGTTAAAAACTTTGTGCCACTTCTTTTTAGAAAACTCGTTCTCAGTGCTATTATGTACTTGGTACTCAGTTACATGTGCCGAGACTTGATACAGGAGCCAAACCTTGCAGAAAGGTTTCACACAAGCGTTAGTAGATAGTGACTCCCTCTGGAGTTCCAAACTTTAAAAGATTTGAGAACTGGTTTTCTTTAACTATAATTGTACTTCCTAAAATCTTAATTCTACGTTGATGTGCTTGCGTTGTCACAGTTTAACGCAGTGGCCTAGTATTAATAGTACTTGGACCAAAAACTTTCTCCCTGCTATTCTCAAAAACCGACATTTTGGAGACCGTGGCTGGTAACAAAATACAAGCTTATTCTTCCAGGGCTGATAACAGTAACCTGTAACTGCTATTAATGCTGTCTCTTTACACAAGTAGCGCCATCACAGAATTCGGAGAGAAAAGTAGTTCTTCGAACGGCTGTTCACTTCTGTACTACATTTGCTTTTGTTTACATTAATTGTTTCTCCCTGCTATTCTCAACAGCCGACGTTTTGGAGACCGAGGCTGGTAACAAAACACAAGCTTATTCTTCCAGAGCTGATAACAGTAACCTGTAACTGCTAATAATGTTGCCTCTTTGCACAAGTAGCGCCATCACAGAATTCGGAGAGAAAAGTTCTTCTTCGAACGGCTGTTCACTTCTGTACTACATTTGCTTTTGTTTACATTAATTGTTTAATACCAACAAATAAGTAATGAAAACAACAAAAAACTTGACTTTCAACTTCTCGCGGTGTAACAATCCATTCATTACATTTCGCCCATGCAGCCGGAAAACCATGATTTCAACGAATTGATATTTCGTCCGCGTATCTTCTAGTTAACCTACAATGTAAATATCAACACTAATGATGTTACAAAGCGCGGGCTTATATGCTTCACCGCGGCAGTACGCGCCAGCAAATTGCAGACGCTGGTCGGCAGCAAAGAAGTACGCTTGCATACATACACGCATGGATAAGGGAATCGAATGTCTGTACGCCTTCGCCACAGGCGGCGCTTACGTAAGCGTATCTCTCTGCTGCCGACCAGCGTCTGTAACTCGCAGGCGCGTATCACATCGCCGGGGTGAAGCATATAACGCCGCGATTGGCATCTTGACGTTGGTCTTGTGACCTACTCTGATGATGTAACTGGAAGTAATTCCGCGGCTGCATGCCCGAAATTTAATGGGTTAACAACATTCTTAATACGAGCGTGAACAGTCATCTGAAGATGAAGCTGAATAAACTATTCTCGGTCTTCAAACCGCTTCAGTCCGAATTAAGTTCTCTAACTTCAGACGGCTACCTCTACCGACATCGTTGTCAGGTAAAACTGACTGTCCTATAGCGGTAAATAGATACCATTATTAACCTTGGACGACTGATGTTTCTTCGTTACGAGATCACCTTATAGAAACTTTCTTACTGGCGCTGAGAATCAGTCAGTTCCCTGGAGTGGCACTTAGAGAAAAGCACTTACTTCCTAAATTGTCTGATAATTTTTTCCAGTGATGCGGTGAGCAGCGCTATTCTGAAAGTGCTATCAGAGCACCGTGTCAATTTTTTGGATCTAAATCAGAGATACGTTACTCCATTTTTGAGCGTGCTTGGAAGCGACTCGCCTTGAGACTTGCTGAAAGGTTATCAGCCGAAATATCAGAACGTGAATCAAAAATATCCCAGATGCAGGCTCGAAAAACGATGGATTATTCTATCCGTCGGGAAAACTTCAAGAAACACGTAGTGTCGGATGTACCCTGATGGTTTCGGTATCAACCATGGTGAATGGCGAGAACATAGTCCTATACACGAGTGCTGTTTTTTTTTTTTATTTTCAACCTCTACAAGTCTAAAAATGGAAACCACAGTGAAAATACACTCCTGGAAATGGAAAAAAGAACACATTGACACCGGTGTGTCAGACCCACCATACTTGCTCCGGACACTGCGAGAGGGCTGTACAAGCAATGATCACACGCACGGCACAGCGGACACCCCAGGAACCGCAGTGTTGGCCGTCGAATGGCGCTAGCTGCACAGCATTTGTGCACCGCCGCCGTCAGTGTCAGCCAGTTTGCCGTGGCATACGGAGCTCCATCGCAGTCTTTAACACTGGTAGCATGCCGCGACAGCGTGGACGTGAACCGTATGTGCAGTTGACGGACTTTGAGCGAGGGCGTATAGTGGGCATGCGGGAGGCCGGGTGGACGTACCGCCGAATTGCTCAACACGTGGGGCGTGAGGTCTCCACAGTACATCGATGTTGTCGCCAGTGGTCGGCGGAAGGTGCACGTGCGCGTCGACCTGGGACCGGACCGCAGCGACGCACGGATGCACGCCAAGACCGTAGGATCCTACGCAGTGCCGTAGGAGACCGCACCGCCACTTCCCAGCAAATTAGGGACACTGTTGCTCCTGGGGTATCGGCGAGGACCATTCGCAACCGTCTCCATGAAGCTGGGCTACGGTCCCGCACACCGTTAGGCCGTCTTCCGCTCACGCCCCAACATCGTGCAGCCCGCCTCCAGTGGTGTTGCGACAGGCGTGAATGGAGGGACGAATGGAGACGTGTCGTCTTCAGCGATGAGAATCGCTTCTGCCTTGGTGCCAATGATGGTCGTATGCGTGTTTGGCGCCGAGCAGGTGAGCGCCACAATCAGGACTGCATACGACCGAGGCACACAGGGCCAACACCCGGCATCATGGTGTGGGGAGCGATCTCCTACACTGGCCGTACACCACTGGTGATCGTCGAGGGGACACTGAATAGTGCATGGTACATCCAAACCGTCATCGAACCCATCGTTCTACCATTCCTAGACCGGCAAGGGAACTTGCTGTTCCAACAGGACAATGCACGTCCGCATGTATCCCGTGCCACCCAACGTGCTCTAGAAGGTGTAAGTCAACTACCCTGGCCAGCAAGATCTCCGGATCTGTCCCCCATTGAGCATGTTTGGGACTGGATGAAGCGCCGTCTCACGCGGTCTGCACGTCCAGCACGAACGCTGGTCCAACTGAGGCACCAGGTGGAAATGGCATGGCAAGCCGTTCCACAGGACTACATCCAGCATCTCTACGATCGTCTCCATGGGAGAATAGCAGCCTGCATTGCTGCGAAAGGTGGATATACACTGTACTAGTGCCGACATTGTGCATGCTCTGTTGCCTGTGTCAATGTGCCTGTGGTTCTGTCAGTGTGATCATGTGATGTATCTGACCCCAGGAATGTGTCAATAAAGTTTCCCCTTCCTGGGACAATGAATTCACGGTGTTCTTATTTCAGTTTCCAGGAGTGTAAACTGCAACATTTAGCTGTACATTCAAGCTATTTCTTTACATGGTCGCCGCTCTGACTTAGATATTATTGGTCGTAAAGTGATAGCAACTTTCAAATGCCGTCGTCCTAGATGGCAGCCGCCTGTGCTGTCCGGCACTTTCCTACGCTAGTCTGCAGCTAGTTGTCTAGCACAAATGCTGTCCGCATAACAAGCCATTCATGTGAGCGAAGAGATGTAGGTCAGAGGGAGCCAAGTCTGTCTAGTGGGTGATCAAGCAGTTCCCATCGCAAACGTTGCAGGAGCGTGTTTGACCCAGAACTTTGATGAAGAAGGAAACGCATACCAGTTATGTTGTATGCGCTAAATGAAAGCAGGCGAAACTCCTCGCCAGGACTTCAAACATGTCGGGAGACACTATTTTCTAGGGCTAGTGGGCGCTCAGAACTGACATCTGCAGAATGCACTTTTACTGTGGTTTTAATTTCGCGACCAATCAGGAGTTTAAGGAAAGTAGCCCTCTTAGTGACAAGCCTGCTGTTAGGGTGCTATAACATTTATTTCATTAAATCGAGTCATGCCTTGCAACATCATAACTGCAGCTTTAGGCTATTTTTTGACAGGTGATCAAAAAGTTTCCGTTTGGGGACATTGCTGCAGAGTATATGACACGTAGCGCGACACCGATGCAGCTATACAAGCACCGACACGTAGGCAAGAGAGGCGTCTCTCTCTGACGTCCTTGTGATAAATGCGAAAACGTGAAGTATATGGTTGTTATTACCAAATGCTTTCAAAAGGAGAAAGGTGATTTTATTGTTTTCTTGGCCGCCGAAGGACAAACACTTGTAGACATTCATCGGGGAATAAAGAATGTGTACCAGGCAACACACCTGTCGAAAACCGCCGTTGTGGAATGGTGCGCCAAGTTCCGTGCTGGTCGCGCTTCGACACCAGACGCCGGTCGATCTGAGAGGCCACCCTCAACCCTTACGGACAAGAACAGTCGAGCGGTTGGTGATGTGGTTAGCGTGGACCGGCTCCCAACCGTTCGTGCGCTAGCAGAGGATCTCGATATCAGCTTCGGAAGAGTGCAACGCATTATCTGGCAGGAATTAGGTTACCGTAACGTCTGCGGCCAGTGGATACTCAGAGCGCTGAATGTCGAACAAAAACACCAGGTGGCTGTTTGCCTGAAGCGCCTGATGCATTTTAGTGTTGAAGGCAAGATGTTAGTCGAGCACACTGTTTCAGGCCGCCACTGGGAACCGGGGTGAAAATCGTCGACGATGCAGTGGTGTCATCCATCGTCCCCTCGTCACAAAAAGTTCAACACTCATATGTTGGAAAGCTGTGCTTTGACGGATAGGGCCCTTTGTTTATGTATTTCAAGGTACTTGATGTCTCCGTCACGCCGGCCGGAGTGGCCGAGCGGTTGTAGGAGCTTCAGTCCGGAACCGCGCGACCGCTACGGTCGCAGGTTCGAATCATGCCTCGGGCAAGGATGTGTTTACTGTGTTTAGGTTAGTTACGTTTAAGTAGTTCTAAGTTCCAGGGGACTGATGACCTCAGATGTTAAGTCCCATAGTGCTCAGAGCCATTTGAACCATTTTTTGTCTCCATCACTGGGGAACGGTACTGCCCAACGTCGAAGAAATTACGGCATGCAGTTATGGTGAAACGTCCGGAAAAGCTGTGCCAAGATTACTGCTTCATGATAACGCACGTCCCCATGACGCAAATGTCGAAACGAAGAAGTTACGCCAACTCAAGCGGGAGACACTGGAGAACCTGCCCTATAATCCTAATCTCCCTACACGATTACCACGCTTTCGGTCCCTTAAGGAGGAACGTATGTAAAGTTGGTCAAAACTTTTTCAATATTTTTGCCAACAGATAGCTTTTTTTTCTTTTTTTTTAGCATGTTACAAATAATGCTTTCAATTTTCAGAGTTTCGTACGTGCTACAAATGGCGTAAAAGTTACCTTCTTTCAACCAATGTGCAAATCCACGCCCTCTTTTGGACACGACTCTGTCCTTGTTTGCGATATTCTATTATTTCCTGGCATCAGAGGAGACATCTGTATAGTATAGAAGCCTGTGAACCGATTTACGATGCGATTAATTGGAATTTATTGAAGAAATGCAAACACGAAGGAACACAAAAACCGAACAAAAGGTTTAACAAACTCTATTAGAAGAAACACCCAAAGACAATATTTTGCCCATCTACTACTGTTAAAACACTTTTCATGTCGGGTGTTCTATGATGGTAACTCTGGAAGAATCACGGCCGATATGAGATATGTATTCGACGCAGGTTCCTTCACTGAAAACCTATTGAAGAAGATTGATGATGTTTGTATTTTCAATGTCAGTGTATTGCCAAAAGGGCACGCCAAAAGTCTTAGACTAGAAGAAACGAGCTGCATGATGACCAAGGTACGGAAATGTATGCTTATGACTAACTTTGAGGTAACTTGTTTCTGCCGTGAATACCAGTGAAGTCTTTTTTCTGCATTTCCCATAACTTTCTTTTATCAGTGTCTGAAACATAGCAGACAGAAAGGTGAAATTTTCTACAGACTTTGTACATACTATAAAACAGATTCTTCTGGTATAAAAGTCTGACAAGCGCAGTACTGTCTCATTTAAATTTTTGCGAAATAAAAATTTCTGAGTGTCACACGTTAAATTAAAAAAGGATCTTACTAGCGTTTTAAGACTGATATTGAAACACGTATGCACATTTGTTTATCTAATTGTTAGAAATAACACATTTTGGAAGTGATAAGTAAAGTTACCTCTGCGAAAATATTCCTCTTGTTGATGTGTTCCGTATTACCCAGCAACGTCCTGGTCAAATTATTTGACAAAAAAATTTAAAAAGAAAATTCATCTTATAGCCAATAATCTACTGAAAACATGTGCAAATGTTGTTCAGTCATCTCTCAGACAGTGAAAGCTTCGTTAGCTTGTATGCACCGGTGTAGTTTGTCTCCACCCCCGACCCCCCACCGAAAAGCCTTGAAGGGTCGAAGATTCCTGTCGGACGAGTATGTGCAGAAGGCAGTAACGGACTTCTCAAGGAGCAGAAAACGCTGTTTTACCAGACTGTATCGTCAACGTGTTGCGTCGGTGTTCATGATGATTTTGCTTGACTGGCTTACTCATTGCGGACTGTATAGCCTTCGAACGGAAACTTTTTGTTCGACCCTTATATGTACTGATATTACTGGGACATTGGATGTAATGTGAACCATACAGCCAACCAGCTGCAAGTAAAAGATTATTCAAGCTTTTACCTAGGATTTGACGTTCAGTCTGGAAATGCGCGACCGCTACGGTCGCAGGTTCGAATCCCGCCTCGGGCATGGATGTGTGTGATGTCCTTAGGTTAGTTAGGTTTAAGTAGTTCTAAGCTCTAGGGGATTGATGACCTCAGATGTTAAGTCCCATAGTGTTCAGAGCCATTTGACCTAGGTTTCGTCAGATGTAATCTGTCTTCCGCTGAAGAGATAATAACACCTAAAAATAGGACATATTACAACCAGTAAATGAAAGTCATATGTGCAGCAAAAAGAAACATCAAAAATTACATATAGAGCAATTTTAAAATAAACTTACATATTATATGATGTGTGAAAAGAGAAACGAAGTCATAAGGCCTAATCAGCACCAAAATGATCCATATAAATGCTATGGTATAGCCATAAGGCCTAGTCAACAGTAAAATTATCCACGTAAAATCTAAGGCAGACGTACATAATTCATCCAAACTGACAACTAACAGTCCAAGACAAGTTAGCACGAAACTTATGCCCAGGTCTGCTCTGAACCAAAGCAGTGCCAACCACAAGAGACAACTACCATGCTAATAAACTTGAGTTAAAAAGAACATTACAGAAAGAGCATAATAACAAAAATTATAAAGAAGCGTATAAAGCTACAGAAATAGTGAACAAATCTGTAACGCACAGTAAAAGTGGATAAGGAAATATTGCGTCTTTGAGAATAATATTACGAAACAGAGCGGCTCGATATAGCTGCCATGCCTAGTTTAAGAACAGGGCGAAAGCTATCGAAAAAATTTCTGCTTTATGATAACTGAAACTGTACTTAAAAATTAGAAATTCGTCCAACCAATCCAATCTTAAACCTCTCACTTCCCTATGAAAAATATACGCTTTTTTAATTTTATGTTGCTGTTCCTGTAATGTTCTTTGTTAGTGTAACTTTATTAACATGGCAGGTATCTTTTTGTGATTAGCACCGCTTCGCATGTGAGCGCCACCTGGGCATAAGTTCCATGAAGGCTTGTCGCTTCTGTCTTGTTAGTTGCCTGTTTGCGTGAATGATGCACGTCTGTCCTATATTTTGAATGGATGTTTTTACTGTTGTCTACGTCTGAGGAGTTCGTTTATCTTTTTGCACAATTTTTAACACAAAAGTTTATTTTACATTTCTACTGTGTGCAACTTTTTATGTTTCTTTTTGCTGCATATGTGACAGAAGGAAACTGAAGCATTTGAGATGTGATGATACAGACGAATGTTGGAAGTTAGGTGGACTGACAATGTAAGGAATGAGGAAGTTCTGCGCATCATCGGAGAGGAAAGCAGTATGTGGAAAACTCTGATGAGGTTTAGCGACAGGACGATAGGATGTCTTTGAAGATATCAGGGAACGACTTCCACGGTACTAGAAGGATCTGTATCGGGCAGAAACTGTAGAGGAAGACAGAGATTTGAATACACCCACTAAATAATTGGGGACATAGGGTGCAAGTGCAACTCTGAGATGAAGAGGTTGGCGCAGGAGAGGAATTCGTGGCGGGCCGCATCAAACCAGTCAGAAGACTGATGACTAGAAAAAAAAAAAAGTCTTCCATGTAGTAGATTTAATATTCCCTATTTCGAAGTGTTATCACATCTTCTGAGAGGACCCGCCAGGGTAGTCGAGAGCGATAATGCGCTGCTTCCTGGACTCGGGTAGGCTTGCCTGCCCCGGTTCGAATCCGCCTGGCGGATTAACGACGAGGGCCGTTATGCTGACCACCCTGGATGTGGCTTTTAGGCGGTTTTCTACATTCCGCTAGGTGAAAACCGGGCTGGTCCCCACATTCCGCCTCAGTTACACGACTCGCAGACATTTGAAAACGCTCGCACAATTCCATGGCTTACACTAGATGCAGACAGCTGGAGTACACTACTTCCGTCCCGGGGGTTCGGGGTGGCGGCAGGAAGTGCATCCGACCACCTTCTGCAACTAACACTGCCAAATCAATAGTAAAACGGCCGACTCCGCTTGACGCTGGACAAGGTCCCAAGAAAGCAAGCAAGCAAGCAAACATTACTTCTTCTGCGGAAGACGGGTTTATATCTGTTGACACCCAGATAATGATTAGAATAAACATTCTGACGTGCTGCTGGTCGGCTGTGTGATTCCCATTAGATACGTGGTTCTACAGTTGTGACTGCTTCCACATCCGAGATATTACCCTGCTATTGTTTGCCGGTGCTTTAAGACCAACTGAAGATAGACTGTTGGTGCCGGGACGAGTTTGCTCAGCACAGTTGTAGCGTACAGCTCATAAACGGCGCCAAGTCAGGTTACTGCCATTTACATAATAGCCTGAACCTGACACGCTGCGTAAATTGCGTGAGTTGCTACGTCAATCCGCTGTTTGGACAGCAGCAGTTCTCAGGAAGTGAGACGTTCGCGGAAGCGGCAGTTGGCTGCCAGACTCGGCGAAGCGACGGACAGCGCGTCCGTGAGCGTAGAAGGCAGCCGCTGAATACGCCCGCCTCTCGAAAAGCGCAGCGCGACCCTTTGTCTTCTGCGAACAGAGCTCGCCCGGAATTGTGGCGCAACAACGGCAGGCAAGCAGCAGCAGAGGCGGCGGCAACAGCAGCCGTTTGTTCCGCCAGTGCATGTGGCAGCGCCCGCGCTGCCAGGTCCTTCGGATTAACAGCCGCGGCGATGCAGGAGCGGGCGGGCGGGCCCATCTGCCGGCTGCCTCCTGATAGCCTATCAAGCTGCTGACTGCTCAGACGCGTCCTCAGATCGCGTCAGCCGGCTCTTTGTCATGTAGTTGGCGAAATCCAAGAACGTCTCTCGAAGCTCACAGGTGTAATTAGCAGCCGGAGGAATTTGTTAACACTTTCTGACTGAATACACTATTGTCTTCGTGATGGCGAGTTGTGCTACTGGCCGAACTAGGGGAATGATGTGTTAAAAATCAAACCAACGTCCTTCATGTCCCGATGTCTTATAATATGTCCGGTCGCCTGCGTGCTTCGTTCAAGTACATGTGTGTGTGTGTGTGTGTGTGTGTGTGTGTGTGTGTGCGCGCAAGTGTTTGTGCACGGAAGTGAATGTACATATGTGTCGTTGGGTGAGGGAGTGAATCATTCAGATCATTAATGTGTGGCAGTATAATACACTACTAGCCATTAAAATGTCTACACCAAGAAAAAATGCATATGATAAACGGGTATTCATTGGACAAATATATTATACTAGAACTGATATATGATTACATTTTCACGCAATTTGGTTGCATACATCTTGAGAAATCAGTACCCAAAACAACCACCTCTAGCCGTAATAACGGCCTTGATACGCCTGGGCATTGAGTCAAACAGAGTTTGGATGGCGTGTACAGGTGCAGCCGCCCATGCAGCTTCAACTCGATACCACAGTTCATCAAGAGTAGTGACTGGCGTATTGTGACGAGCCAGTTGCTCGTCCACCATTGACCAGACGTTTTCAGTTGGTGAGAGATCTGGAGAATGTGCTGGCCAGGGCAGCAGTCGAACATTTTCTGTATCCAGAAAGGCCCGTACAGGACCTGCAACATGCTGTCGTGCATTATCCTGCTGAAATGCAGGGTTTCACAGGGATCGAATGAAGGGTAGAGCCACGGGTCGTAACACATCTGAAATGTAACGTCCTCTGTTCAAAGTGCCGTCAGTGCTAACAAGAGGTGACAGAGACGTGTAACTAATGGCACGCCATACCATGACGCCGGGTGATACGTCAGTATGGCGATGAGGAATACACGCTTCCAATATGCGTTCACCGCGATGTCGCCAAACACGGATGTGACCATCGTGATGCTATAAACAGAACCTGGATTCATCCGTAAAAATGACGTTTTGCCATTCGTGCACCCAGCTTCGTCTTTGAGTACACCATCACAGTCGCTCATGTCTGTGATGCAGCGTCAAGGGTAACCGCAGCCATGGTCTCCGAGCTGATAGTCCATGGTGCTGCAAACGTCGTCGAACTGTTCGTGCAGATGGTTGTTGTGTTGCAAACGTCCCCATCTGTTGACTCAGGGATCGAGACGTGGCTTCACGACCCGTTAAAGCCATGCGGATAAGATGCCTGTCATCTCGACTGCTAGTGATACGAGGCCGTTGGGATCCAACACGGCGTTTCGTATTACCCTCCGGAACCCACCGATTCCATATTCTGCTAACAGTCATTGGATCTCGACCAACGCGAGCAGCAATGTCGCGATACGATAAACCGCAATTGCGATGGGCTACAATCCGACCTTTATCAAAGTCGGAAACGTGATGGTACGCATTACTCCTCCTTACACGAGGCATCATAACAACGTTTCACCAGGCTACGCCGGTCAACTGCTTTTGTGTATGAGAAATCGGTTGGATACTTTCCTCATGTCAGCACGTTGTAGGTGTCGCCACCGGCGCCAACCTTGTGTGAATGCTCTGAAAAGCTAATCGTTTGCATTTCACAGCATCTTCTTCCTGCCAGTTAAATTTCGCGTCTGTAGCACGCCATCTTCGTGGTGTAGCAATTTTAATGGCCAGTAGTGTACATTCACAAAATTGAAGGTTAATAATATATTCCTCTTACGGTCGAAGAACTAGGAAATTCAGAGGATCACTTGCACCTTTCGTTTAAGATGTACTCCGATTGGGGTCTTCTCCCACACGTATAATGTTTCTACCCTCTTCTGCTCCCTCCAATGTCATGGAAGTTATTCCCTGCTGTTTTAACACTATGTTTATCCTGTCCCATCTTCTTGTCAGTGTTTTCTATATGTTCCTTTCTTCGCCTATTCTACCGAGAAACTCCTCATTCGTTACGTTGTAAGACCTAATTTTCAAAATTCGTATCAAACGCTTCTTAACTCTCCGGTGTTCCCGCAGTGAATGGTTCACTAACATGCAATGCTGACCTCTCAGAAATTTACTCTCCTAATTTAAGTCTACGTTTGACAGCAGTAGACTTCTCTTGGCCAGGAATGCCCTCATTGCCTGCTTTTTATGTCCTCCCTGTTTTGTCCGTCATAGATTATTCTGTTTCGAAGATTCCTTAACTAGGTCTACATCTGTTACAAGAACATAGATGACCGTTTCGGTCATATCACGTGACCATCATCAGACCAATGGCATCCTTCGAAGATGGTAGGTGAAGCTTTCTTTTCAGCTGCTGCGATGGTCATGTGATATGACCGAAACCGGTCACCTATGTCCTTGTAACATACGTGATGTGATAAAGACTGAATTTTAAAAAGAAAAATTTTAAATATCTTTGATCATTGTCCCAAAAATGATTATTAAAATAGGTCTACATCTGACTACCAGTTTTGCTGTTAAACTTCCTGCTATTCTCATTTCTACTATTTCTCATTATTTTCGTCTTTCTCCCGGTTACTCATTAGAGCATTCCATCTAACAGATCCTGTAATTCTTCTCCACTATCAATGAAGACAGCCGTGTTTTCATCATTTCTTATCAATGATCTCCCTTCGTACTGAATTTTAATTCCACTTCTGGTCTTTTCTTTCATTTCGGTCACTGCTTCTTCGATATATCGATTGAACAGTAGGGGTTAAAGAATTCGTTGCTCTATTCCATTCCTTTAATCAGAGCACTTAGTTCTTGTCGGATATGACTCGCTTCCTTTAAAGAGGAAGGTCAAGCAACCCCAAATTCTCTAGAGGTTGCCCGTTTTTAGTAATTTATGGTTTAATTTTCTACTCGAATATACACAGATATGTTTACTTTAAATTACTTTTTCCAAGTATTTCGTAACTTCTTCTTTGTGTCTCTTCATATTGATGATTCTGACAGGAGTAAAGGAAGATACAAGTACACTACTGGCCATTAAAATTACTACACCACGAAGATAACGCGCTACACACGCGAACTTTAACCGACAGGAAGAAGATGCTGTGATATGCAAATGATTAGCTTTTCAGAGCATTCACGCAAGGTGGCGACACCTACAACGTGCTACCATGAGGAAAGTTTCCAACCGATTTCTCATACACAAAAGCAGTTGACCGGCGTTTCCTGGCGAAACGTTGTTGTGATGCCTCGTGTAAGGAGGAGAAATGCTTACCATCACTTTTCCGACTTTGATAAAGGTCGGATTGTAGCCCATCGCGATTGCGGTTTATCGTATCGTGACATTGCTGCTCGCGTTGGTCGAGATCCAATGACTGTTAGCAGAATATGGAATCGGTGGGTTCAGAAGGGTAATACGGAACGCCGTGCTGGATCCCAACGCCGTCGTATCACTAGCAGTCGAAATGACAGGCATCTCATCCGCATGGCTGTAACGGATCGTGCAGCCACGTGTCGATCCCTGAGTCAACAGATGGGGACGTTTGCAAGACAACAACCATCTGCACGAACAGTTCGACGACGTTTGAAGCAGCATGAACTATCAGCTCGGAGACCATGGCTGCGGTTACCCCTGACGCTGCATCACAGACAGAAACGCCTGTGATGGTGTACTCAACGACGAACCTGGGTGCAAGAACGGCAAAACGTCATTTTTTTCGGATGACTCCAGGTTCTGTTTACAGCATCATGATGGTCGCATCCGTGTTTGGCGACATCGCGGTGAACGCATATTGGAAGCGTGTGTTCGTCATCGCCATACTGGCGTATCACCCGGCGTCATGGTTGAGGGTGCCATTGGTTACACGTCTCGGTCACCTGTTGTTCACATTGACGGCACTTTGAAGAGTGGACGTTACATGTCAGATGTGTTACGACCCGTGGGTCTACCCTTCATACGATCCCTGTGAAACCCTACATTTCATGAGGATAATGCACGACCGCATGTTGCAGGTCCTGTATGGGCCTTTCTGGATACAGAAAATGTTCGACTGCTGCCCTGGCCAGCACATTCTCCAGATCTCTCACCAACTGAAAACGGTTGGTCAATGGTGGCTGAGCAACTGGCTCGTCACAATACGCCAGTCACTACTCTTGATGAACTGTGGTGTCGTGTTGAAGCTGCATGGGCAGCTGTACCTGTACACACCATCCAAGCTCTGTTTCACTCAATGCCCAGGCTTATCAAGGCCGTTATTACGGCCAGAGGTGGTTGTTCTGGGAACTAATTTCTGAGGATCTATGCACCCAAATTGCGTGAAAACATAATCACATGTCAGTTCTTTTATACTATATTTGTCCAATGAATACCAGTTTATCGTCTGCATTTCTTCTTGGTGTAGCAATTTTAACGGCTAGTAGTGTAGTACTTGATGGAAGGAAGGAAACTACAAGCGCAATTACGTACTAAATTTGCTGGCGTGCAGCTACGGTACCTGAACTGTACACAGCCCTTGAAAGAGACAGGGGCAGGACGACTCTGGTGGACGTCACTTGTTGGCTCCTTGCAAGCTGCCGCTGCCAGCGCCCCAGCTGCGCTCAGAAGGCACTAGCAGTGGGGGCCCTGACGTGGGCGTATTCATCTACAGGAACAAAGGCCAGTGCTGACTAGGGGCAGGCCGCAGCGTGACGTCAGCGCCACACCTGCCGTCTCATTATCTGCCTCAACTCGTCTATGGTACACCGAAAGAGCCATCACCGACAACACTGTGGCCGTTCCCCAGGTGTGCTGACGTACCACACCTCTTCTGCTTCTTCTCACATGGGCCGTGAAACCGAACGTGAACGCATGACGGTACGACATTGTGACTTCACCACGTGAAATGTACACTGTGCGCAGTATTTTTGAGCTCAGACACCAGAATAAAACGTGTCGGATATTTTGAATCGGTAGAGGAACGTGGACCAATACAACTGAAATTGTTAGCAAGCCAGGAGATGGGAATGGTAGCATGTCAGCCCGCAAGCAGTGTTAACACGTCTACCAGAAAATAATTTAACAAGTACAGCAACTTTTATTATGAATACATTTTAACCGGTGAAATTTGATAATATTTAATGAATGAACTATTTATAACAAAAAAATCTGCAATGAACTATTATTATTTCATATTTGATGAAGATTAATTTAAGATTTGAAATCGTGATCCTGTGTAGAATTTTACCTCATTCGGATGTTCTGTCTCAAAATATTTCGAGTAAGGCATAGTATGAATTGAGGTACAACTACTGCAGACAGAAAAGTTTCCAATTAACAAACGTTCCAGAGTATTTCATGAAGCACGAATAATTATTTGGTTAAAATATCACGTAACACTTGAAAGTTCACTGGATGACAACATGCAGTAAGCAAGAATAAAAACAATGAAAAATATAACACTGATGTAAATCAGACGAAGACAATTTGAACTCTCATTAATTGGTAGCGGTTGCCTTCTTAAGGAGCCTGAGACGTAGAAGTAGCCAAACATGTTATTACGTAGAATGCAAATCTTAGCCAAGAGAGAATGTAGCAGGATACGTAGCTTGGATTTAAGATGTGATAAATCACGCTTGTCCTATAAAAGATCGTAAAATAAAATTTAAGTAACATCTCCAATATGGCTTAAACTATAACAGCAGGTAGTAAAATAGAACATACACAAATCCAGAGTTCCAAATAAATTACGCATGAACAGCACAAATAATATTAATAAACTACCAACAGGACTCAAATCCGATAGGAACAGACAATCCGTCCAGAGAAACTGTGGCGTAAATAATGTTAGCAATATAAGTTAGCCAGACAGAAGATGGTAAACTCTTTAAATGAAATAGAGGTAAATGAAAGACAGTATAACAAAATAGTTTAGAGCACCCTGCAGCACAGCAGATACCTTCAAACAAGTGTTCGTCCAGTCCACAAACTAAGTCCAACAAGTACTGATAATTACAAGTCACTAATCCACTCTGCCCGTCAATTCCGTAGAGACTAGTGCTAGATCGTCTGTCACCAAACCCGAGTGACTTGATTCAAGAGCACGTGAGTAGGTAGACTAGAGAATCTCTCACTCGCTCAAAGTCATATTCCACTTTGGCAAATGCTCACAGCGTCCACGTGTCATAGCATCGGCAAGTCACTGGATGGCCATGCTGCCGTTATCAGTTGAAAGCGACTGAAAGTGAGCTAATGCGCGAAGCCGTTAGGTCGGCGCGGTGCAGAGCGGGAAGCGAAGAAGCCAGTTGCTTAACTACAAAAGCAGAGAGATTACATCACGCCTTTGAGTTCAAATCGAAGCACAGCAAGGGTCAGTGATGCAAGATTGATTCATATGTTGCAGTCGGGATCGAGCATATTGGATGCTACCTTTCTTGAACTAAATTACGGCGTTTTGTGAGTTTTGTACTATACGAGTAGTGTACGCAGTGATAATATACGGTTTCAAGTCCACAGTGGCTTAAGGATTTCTGACACACGAGTTTTCGATTACATTATTATGTTAAAATTTCGAAGAAAGAAAATAAGTAAAATTAGGGTTTGACGCTCAGTCATAACAATGATGGGAAACGGTGGGGAAGGTAATTGACCATCTCCGTTTCGTAGGAAAAGGTCCTGCCATTTTCCTTTGGCGCCGGCATTAGTCACACGCTGTGGTGCATCATGGTACATCAGTACGAAGGAGCCTAGGTGGGCGCGGAGATGTGGCCGCCAACGGACGCACGACAAAACAAAGTACTTAGATCTCATCTTTGTTTTAGATCCGTAGTTTGGACCGGGACTAAATTAGATTTACATATATCTGTTGACTGTTATTTTGTACGTTCCAAATTATCGGATATGATTGTTTTCCACCTAATAGAATTAATTTTACTTGGCGAAGTAGAAGACCACCAAGTAGACGAAAGAAAAGGAAGACAGGTGGAATCGAACAGTACTTTCTGCCGATAGGCTTGGAGGGTGCCTGATGGCAGGAATCAGGAAGCGGGGTCCATAGGAAGAAGAGTGATGATTATGTTTGGTTTGTGGGGCGCTCAACTGCGCGGTCATCAACGCCCGTACGAAGTACCAATTTTAACACATTCCAGTATTTTACACAGTCCAATATAACCACCGTCACGGATGATGATGATGACGATGATGATGATATGAACAACACACACACCCAGTACCCGGGTATAAAATATCCCCAATCCGTCCGGAAATCGAACCCAGGAGCCCGTGATCCAGAGGCAGCCACGCTAGCCACTTTCATTTTTAAAATTTTTTAATATTAGGAACCGCTGCAGGAGCAGGACGACGGGTAGGGCAGGGGTCGACACCCGAAGCCTGGCAGCCCGTCGCCATACCCACGCAACGTGCTCGACGATCGAGGGATCAGGGAGAGGATTTAGCAGGTTTATCTATGGTGGTTTATTTATTTTTATTTTATTTTATTTTATTTTTTATTGTTTCTTTGTATTTATGGAATGAATTTAGTTTTATTAAAAAAAGCTCTTACAACTACCGTAGCCATGCGTCCGAGTCGTCTTCTCGTCTGTTGGTAGGGGTTCCCCCATATTTCGTCAGTAGAGGATCAATGTGCTCCAGGATTCTTCTTCAGTTTCAGCATCTCATACCCGGAACGCTCCAGTGAGCAAGAGGGTCCGCAAGTAATGAACCTAAATAATTAGCGAAGTGGGTCCAGTACGTCAGGTGGTGGCTGAAGCCTGCTTGTGTCGACATCAGTAGGGACCAGTAGAGACCAAAAGTCGAGCGTGCCTATGTGAGCATCACTAAATATGCGGTATAGGGCCATGCTTTTTAGCCAGTTAACAGCGTTTGTCCTGGTCGGTGGAAAGTATACGCCGCCGTGGCGCAATATATCATTAGGGGTGATAGACTCCGGTAATCGCCGAAAGAGTAATGAAAGCATGCGCGGCGTGAGTAGCCAGCAGTCGTTGGTCGCGGCACAAGTCAGGCGGTGTGCATCCGAGTCAACGACTGAGCATGTCGGACACAAGGGGTCGTCCGTCAGATGAATGGAATGTAGCCTCTAACGGTTAAAGAGCTTCCAGATCACAACCACGTACCACAATGAACTCACCGTCGTAGATAGAAAAGTCGTGTGTCTGCTCGCCACACCGTGTTCCAGCCAACTTCGGGATGTATGTGCGTGACGTTATTGACAGGCTGCTGCTGTTGATAAAAGTGATAATAGTATTTGTGCTGCGCATCCGTGTCGTCGGAAGGTCTGATCTTAAGTAACTGAGGGCAATAAAGAACTCTCTGATGTGGGCGAGTGCCGGTGAAATGTGTCCTACAGAAATCGGGCCGGCCGGTGTGGCCGTGCGGTTCTAGACGCTTCAGTCTGGAACCGCATTACCGCTACGGTCGCAGGTTCGAATCCTGCCTCGGACATGGATGTGTGTGATGTCTTTAGGTTAGTTAGGTTTAAGTAGTTCTAAGTTCTAGGGGACTGATGACCACAGAAGTTAAGTCCCATAGTGCTCAGAGCCATTTGAACCATTTGAACAGAAATCGGGGGATGCAGAGAGTGTGGTGCCACTTCAGCTATCAGGGTGTCCGTCAGATTGACGTGGGCAGAGGTCCACGTGCGACGCATAGTGTTGAGATAAAGCGATCGCGCACGGTTATAGACATGAACTAAACCGACCCACTCGCTGCCGCAGTGTCAGGGAGGCGTATCAGACTTTTAAAACAAAACTGACGTTCACGAAATGTCCACATGCAGCCTGAGATCTGTCGGCCATCGTAACCGTCAAGGGAACGACATGCACAAAATAGTTCAGTTTGGAGACAAGATAGGTGTTCACATAACGTGTTCGTAGGAGCATGTCCATTCGACACACTTTGTTGTCCTGTATCAGAGCACGTGACTGGTGTAACAGCCGGCAGTACGTAGCCGCCGCCTTGCGGCGAACATTGCTATAGAACTTCACTCCTAAACATTTGAGTACGGGCACCTTGTCAAACGGCATCGCCGTTGCGTTGGAAAGCCCACCTCCGACATGTATTATGCCTTCTTCACGCTGATGACGCTTCCATAGACCGCCCCTTAGTGGCGTAGCCACTGAAGCGCCATGTGCATTTCATCCTCTGATCTGGCCAGGAACACCACACCATCAGTCAATGCACTATAACGAAAGGTCACGTCCCGCATGCAAATGCCTGCTAGTCGCCTCCGTAGACCATGTAAAGCTGGTTCAAGCGCTACCGCAAATAATATACCCACAAGGGGCATCCTTATAACACTGACCGCCCAACAACAATGTGATCAGACTGGTAAACGTTCACCATCATGCGGGAACGCGCTCCGTGGATCAGTCAAAAGACCACCTGCCCAGACTCTGGAGAGAGGCCTATGCATTCAAAAACTGCGCATAGGAAGCTGTGGTCGACGCGGTCGAATGTGTGGTCAAAATCGACGGCCACAAGGGCGCCCCGTATTTTGCAGGCCACCGTCAAAATAATTACGTTGCGGTATGCTCCTAACGCCGTATGAATGTTGCTGACACCACCTAAACATGTGTGATCGGTGTAGATGGCTTTCCCGATAGCTGTGTGGAGACGTGCGTGGAGGATGCGGCCGAAGATCTCGTAGTCGTTGTTGAGGAGTGTGAGTGGGCGGAAGTCCTGCCACCTACAATCATCATTCGGTTTCGGTGCTGGGATCAAGATGCCGTCTGTGAATTCCGTGGGGACAGTGTAATCAGGGCGGACTAGTTCTTGAAACATTCGGAGCCACTTGTCGCCCATAAGGTCATAAAAAAGTGCGGTAGAATTCCAGGGGTAATCCAGCCCTGGTGATTTGTTCGGTCCAAGGCCGATGTAAGCTCATCGGATGTGATGGGCAACAGCAGAGTGTCATCGCGTACCACGTCCCTACTCGCGGGAAAATCGTACAGCAGCTCGTCATAATTACGTACGTTTCGAGGATATTCCATGTACAGAGTCCCATAGTGTCGGGCGAACGTGTGTGTTACGTCCGTTTGTGTCACTGCAAGGTCGCCTGCCATAATGAGCTGACGTTTTCGGTAGGGCCTCTCGAGCACCATGTGATAGACTGACGCCGTTTCGTTGGGGATGCAGTCTTGCACTCGCGCACGGATGCGGACACCTTGCAGCTGCTCTGCCCCGATGCGAAGTAGACGAGCTTTGATGCGTTGTACGGACATCTGACGTTCGGGAGCCGGCGGTTGCGTCGCCCAGCTCACGTAACGCTGTGTAGTAAAATTCCGATGTCGTCCTTTGCCAAATTTGTGGTAAGGTCTTATGGGACCAAACTGCTGAGGTCATCGGTCCTTAATCTTACGCACTCATTAATCTAACTTAAACTAACTTAACACTAAGGACGACACACACACACACACACACACACACACACACACACACACACACACACACCCATGCCCGAGGGAGGAATCGAACCTCCGACGGGAGGAGCCACACGGACCGTGACACCACGTCCCTGACCGCGAGGTTACCCCGCGCGGCGTCCTTTGCCAGTTCCACCTGTCACGCCCGTAGGCCATCAGGGTACTTCGGAGTGCAAGTGTGACACATCCCAGCCACCATAGCAACGTGGAAGTGTACATGGACAGGCGCCTGAAACAACGCCGCCACGTGTCAGTAACTGCTTGCTGACACGCTTCATCTCGAAGTAGGGTGACGTTTAGCGTCCATAGGTCTCGGATGCGCCTGGTTAGTTATCGGTTTAATGTGATAGTGCTGATATACGCGAGATGATCCGTGAAGGCCGTCGGCCAGGGTTCTGCGTCACTTGTCGCTGTGCTGAGGCCACGCGAGACGTATATCCGGTCCAGACAGCTGGCAGAGTGGCCGGTAGAATGCGTATATCCGCGCTGTTTCCCATGACGTAAGAGACATGTGTTGTGGAGCGCGAGGTCACGTAACAGTGCCTGTGGAGCCGGGCATGGGACGTAATGCGGTATCTGGTCCTCGGGCCGCAGAACACTGTTAAAATCGCCACACGCTATGTGATGGTCCATATATCCTTGCAAAAGTGCGGCGACCTCCTCCGAATAATAGCGGTGCCTGTCTCCGCGATGTGAAGTACCAGAGGGAGCGTAGACGTTAACGACGCGGACTGCGCCAAGCGTGAGAGCGATGCCTCGCGCGTTCGGCACGTATGTTACGTCCGTCACTACTATGCCATCTCGGAGAAGGATGGCCGTTCCTCCTGCGCCATCACCAAATGTTAGGCTGTAGGTGGTGTAGCCATATAGGTCTACACGCAGCTGGCGATAGACCTCCTGGAAAAGGGCAGTGTCCAAGTCTGCCGCTCTGATCATGTCGAGTAACATACGGATCTTAACAGTGGAATGGACACCATTGACATTGACTGTTCCCACACGAAAGGGCTAAGACATATCAAGTGGTGGAGGCAATATACCGGTGCAAGCCTACGGTGATCTCGTACTGCACAAAGCCATCCGGCAGTACATTACTGTACTGTACGATCCCCTAACTGGCAGGGTCCTCCGGGCTCAGTGTCAGACATGGGCTCCAGAGGAATTGTGTGCTGTGCATCATCTGCCTCCATGTCATCCTCCCAATCACAAAAAGAGGACTGGGAGGTCAGCACTGTCTGCCCACTTTCACAGGAACTCACGTTTTGCGAGCCTATCTGATGCGCCTCGGTTTCAGGGCCACCAGGTGTAGGAGACTGTTCCTTATCGTCAGCTGCCTTCTGGTGATCGAGGACGCTGGATTCCGTTTCAACGGTAGATGCGGCAACGGAGTCGATGTCTTCCATCAGCCTCACATCCCTGTCCCGTTCTTCAGCTGACAATAGTCTCTTCTTGTGTCGCTTGGGTGGTTTTTGTTTGTGGGTCCGAGAGTCGACATTCACTGGAGGGCGAGGTTCAACGCGGTCTCGGTTTTCGGGAATCCCTGTGTCCGGTCCCGACAGGGAAGGTGGCTGGGTGCCCCCGACGTCGCGATGGGTAGAGGCTGCAAGAACCTCTGCACCGTTTGGCTGCGATGGCGTCGTCGTTGTCAGTGCAGACTCTCCAGCGGAGCTTACAGTGGCTTGAGGTGTTATCAGGTTTTGGCCATCCGTCACATCATATCATGCCACCTCGACATACATTAGCGGGAGAGAGGTGGTACGTTGGGGAAGTGAATTGCGTGGCACGTGAACTAGGTGGCGCTGCAAACACTCCTGCCCTCCTGGGCGCAGCCTGAGCAGGTCCTCGGTTGGTTATCATACATAGCAACGGCAGCCGCCAACAAAAACACATGATGGAACGTGTTTCTTGAGCTCTATACGCACTTGGCGCACCCCGTTGACAGGACACGTCTCGAATGTATTCCATTTCTCCTGTGTGTGTCTCAGAACTGTGCATAAGGCCACAGCGCGTCAGCGACAAGGTTGGTGGGAACTTCGAACGGTAGTTCAAAGGCGCTCACCGTACACACCCCCAATCCAGCATGGTCAGCTGCTACCAGGCTCAGCTCACATTACCGTCAGCGTGGCAGAAGCGGATGCTGTTTTCAGATCGTTGGAGGAATCCGTCACAGGCTGCTTCGTCAATCAGTATGAGGTACACTGTGCTGGATACAATAGACATCTACATCTACATTCATACTCCGCAAGCCACTCAATGGTGTGTGGCGGAGGGCCTATCAGTGCTTGCGGTTCTATGTACATGACATCTCGAAGAAAGCGTTCTATTTCGTGGGTCTTCGGTCTTGTGTACGATGCGTTGACCGTTTGTTTGGTTATGGCTTGTCTATACAATAACGCCATGGTGGGTACGTACCGATATTAGAAGTCAATACAACGATGCACGACCGAACGTTAGCGAGTAAACAACAACGCCTGCGGAGCGCTGCTTGGCGCGCCGAGCCCGTCCGCGCTGTATCACGACTGAAAGCCGACTGCCACTAGAACACGTGCTCGGGCAAGGAAGAAGAGTCTTTTAGTTGCACGCGGCTTCTTGGGTTTGCCAGCAACTGTGACAGGCGGCAACCGTACTCAAACCTTGCTACATCACTGTCTCGGAAAAAATAAATATATTCGTACAACAGTTCTGATGGCAGTTCTGGACACCACGTGAAGAGTTCTATCGAAATTCCTAGTAGAATTTTTTTGTGCAGGTGATAGTTTAAGGGGTAATTGCAACTTAATTAAGAACCCCATAAGAGCTCCTACTGTGAAGCTGGCGCCCTTTTTTTCAGAAATATATATTTTTTTCTGAGTTCTTGATAGATAAGTCATAGTTATAGAGTTCTCTGTACAAAATTTCAATAGTTCTGCAGAATTTAGCGCAGAAAACAACATTGTATAACATAGATGATTCAGGAACCCTTTCCTTCTGATACAATTCTTACTTTTGCCACAATAAATCACTTGTGCATAGATTCCAACTGTACTGATCATTACAAAAATATAACCATTGATCAGCGGCGGACATTTCTTGCAGCGTTGTACAAAGCATTCGGCTTATCCGCTGTGAAAATACCACACTTAACGCTATTGTAAAATTTACGGTGAATAGCTTCCGTTTATCTACAATGTCAGCATATATCGAATTATCTTCATGCAAACGTGATGCCTGGATCACTCACTTCCCCTTTTTAGGTACGGAGGAAACTAGAGTTCAGTCTTGTGAAAGCCAAGAAAGGAAATGTGGGCAGCCCTTCTTTTACTGATAGCAAACTCTAGAGAAATCTCCACGCTTGTTTTTCTTCATCATGCCAACAAAAGAAAAATTCTCCCTTCATAGCTCTATTATCATTCCAGTACTAATAAACCAGTTGTCCGCTTTCACATTTCGACCTGACTGATATATAGGTTTACACAGTCACAGAACAACATCAAAATGTTTATTGCTCAGTTGGTAAATCCTTCTGGTTGCAACACAGCGTACATTTCCAAATTGTACAGGTAAAATACTTAAGAATCCATACTTAAGAATCCATACTCGTTTGTTTTGATTGATACATATTGGCGAAAACTGTACCTTCCACAGAATCCTTCCAGCTTCTTGTCTACTGTAACATTTTCTCCAAGGGTGTAAGATTTGTGGTAGTTGCGTACAAACACAGTAAATATTTCCCGAATAGCTGTTAGCTTGTCTAATTGTCTCCTTCCATCACGAATAGCGCGACTGTAAAATCTAAGGCTCTCCAGAATAAATTTGTAACGTTTTATGTTCATTTGCGAGGTGTAATTTTTCAATGCCTTCACCATCAGTTCCACACAGATCTTCCAGGCTTTATCTGTTACTTTTGTTAACAACAATTAAAACCAAGAGACTGATGAAGGCTTTCAATTCAATATCATCTATTGACTTTACCCCTCTCTCACGCTGAAATGAGGCTTTGATGTTCTCAAAATTCTGATTGGAATACAAAACTACAATAGACAAATATCGTTATCTATGAGGTAATTACAGCATCACAAATGCTGCTTTGGCTGCACCTATTGGTACAGGTAAATTTCGAATAATATTATGCTCTTCGAACAATATGCTTTGGATTTCTTCAACATTATCTAGTACTTCCCACTTAAAATAATAAAATTCCTATAAAATAACGCAACCAGGCGCAGTGTATTAATCTGATATTCGACGTTCAGACAGCGGACACTGACGATTAAACAGTTCAAACAGAATTTAATTGTATTTTACATTCTGGATTAGCTTTGTACTACTTACTACGTTGATAAACAAATTAATTAATCGCTGAAATGAAATACGAAAGGGCACAGTGGATAAAAACGAGCAATCGGCTCATATCTCATCAAGAGAGCATTAGCGTCGATACTGAATCATACAACAATGAAAGGCATACATGAAGTGTATATTTTTAGAATCAGGAAGAACCAGATGAATTTTATTACGTAAAACAGTAATTGTTTTAAGCTCTCATGACATCCAGGACCCACTAACAGCTAAAAATATGCCCAGGACCCTCGTGGATGAAAGTTATGTGGCAACATCACCAGACGCTAGGATACATAAAAACATGTGCTGTGTGTAACGAATAAATTTGAAATTGCTGTCGTTAATATTGTTGCAAACATTTGTTCTAGTTAGAAAGGAAGTGTGGAAGTTTGATGAGTTACACTACAGCGAGAGTTCAAAGTCTTTACAATGTATAGAACTGTAAGCATATTTACTGAATATATTGTACAAACGAACTAAGTAGTATGTTTAAATCCTAATTCAATACATGACTGATAGAGGTGTTATTATGTTGAGGGGATACAGTATTAAAATTAATAAGAAGTTCGAAATTTGTAAATAAGAACCTCGTTTATTTGGTCCTCAGTAATCCGGATTTCCGGTTTATCCGGATTCATATTTTGTGTCCCTTGGTATTTTTCTCTTTTTTTCTAATAACACGAAGATGTGTAGTCGGTGAGATACATAGGCTGCTTATCACTAGGCCGGTAATTTAGTCTAGTACTGAGTGATAAGGAACTCGGAGTGTGTGAATGACATTGTTTCTCAAGAATTGTACATTAATATAACGGCGTATTGATGCCCATCAAGTAAGTTGCATAGTAACCACGCCAACAGCACTCCACCATAGCTCATTGTACCTCTGGTGCGATTCTCGACAGGTATGACACCATCTGGTTAGTGGCGCGTGTGAATGTATCTGCTCTCTCAGCCATCTGTTTGTTTTGCACTGACGAGCCTTCTCTCCTCGAATCATCTAAGCGTGCACATCCCACGCATCCACCTACAGTTACTACAGTCAGTCTTAAGAAGGTGTACTGGCATTTGTATAGTGCTGAACATTTAGACTTTCTGTAATTAGTAGAATATACATCCGGGTTTTCGATTTTCGGTTTTCCAAAATAAAAGTGAGATTTACGATCGTCCTCATAGCTGTACTTCCAGCAGTACTTCATCTCCTGCGTTCCCAATTTCGTAGAAGTTGTCCTACGAAAATTGCAGAAGAAGCACTCCTGGACGAAAGGATATTGTGACGATATTCCTTCGTCATAGCCTGGGGTTAGAGACCCGGTCCGGCACACAGTTTTTATCTGCCAGTAAGTTTCACATCGGCTCACACCCACTGCAGAGTGAACACACAATCTATTTCATAATCTACTGGCACCATAAAAATGTTATTAGGGATTTAAAAGAACTCTTTCGGTGCTACCCAGGACTGTCAGCAAAAGGGTTGTGCCAATTTATTATAATGTAGACCAAGTGGGTCTCTCGAAAATGCTATTATCACATTAACTGTTATACCCACAAAAAATGTTATTACAGTTGTCGGTAGAACTCTTAAGGTCGTATTAAGAAATGCCATCAAACCGTTTGTACGAATTTATTACTTTTACATGACAAAAGTGAGTCCCACATTAATTATCTCATATGTCATCGTCACAAATAATGTTATTATAGTTTTTGGTAGAACTCTGTGTGTGATATTCAGAACTGTCATCAGAACT
This sequence comes from Schistocerca cancellata, assembly GCF_023864275.1. Lineage (NCBI taxonomy): Eukaryota > Metazoa > Arthropoda > Insecta > Orthoptera > Acrididae > Schistocerca > Schistocerca cancellata. The sequence continues at coordinate 490,573,742 of NC_064626.1, read as the reverse complement.
ATTCTCTGAATTTTGCTATAGTAGAGAAAGTGAGTATCAGATTAAAACAATTATTGTATAAATTATTATCGCCACAAAAATGTTCTTATCATTTTCAATGCAACTCTTCCGGTGCTATCCAGAACTGCCAACAGAACTGTTATACAAATTTATTTTTTTCCAAACTGACAAATAATTTTTTACCATACCAAAATTTTGCCGAGTTATTGTTTTCTTCCCGAAATTCTGCAGAACTATTCGTGTTTTGAGCAGGGAAATCTAGAACTATTGCATATATATCAAGAACTATGAAAAAATGTATATTTATCGTAAAAGGGGTTCAAACTTCACGGGAAATGCTCTTAAGCATTCCTTAATAAAGGCAGTTACTACGTAAACAATTACCTGCACAGAATATGTTACTAGTATTTTCGATAGAACTCTTACAATGGTATCCAGAGCTGGCATCAGAACATACGAACAGACATAATTTTTTATTTTTTTTTTGAGTAAGTGTGCCCCACAATTAATCAGTTACCATACAAACTATTATAACCACAAAAAATTTTGTTATGATTATCGATAGAAGTCTTGAGGTGTTAACCAGAACTGTTCATCAAAACTGTTGAACGAATTTACTTTTTCTGTGGAGGCAGTTGGTCTAACATCAAAGCAGTTACCGTATAAACTATTATCGCCACAAGAGGATATTATTAGGGTTTTCGATAGAGCTCTTGGTGTTTTGTTCAGAACTGTTGTACGAATTTACTTTTTGTGAAAATTGGCAAAGAATGTATTCGATACGAAAATTTTTTCGAGTATTGTTGTTTTTTTCGCTAAATTCTGCAGGACTATTCAAATTTTGTACAAATAACTCTAGAACTGTGACATTTCTATCAAGAACTCTGACAAAATATATATTTCTGAAGAAAAGGATTCCAACTTCACAGTAAGTAAAGAGGTTCCCTCCTTAAATTGCAATTATCTCGTAACGTGTTAGCTGCACAAAAAATTGTAATGAGGATATTCGATAGAACTATTGGGGTTCTGTTCAGAACTGCCCTCAGAACTGTTGTCCGAATTTACTTTTTGTGAAAATTGCGAATGTTTACTATACGAAATTTTTTTTCGAGTATTGTTGTTTTCTTCGTTAAATTCTGCAGAACTATTCAAATTTTGTACAAAGAACTCTAGAAATATGCCATATCTATCAAGAACTCTGAAAAATATATATATTTCTGAAAAAAAGGGTGCCAGCGTCACAGTAAGTGAAAAGATTTTCTCATTAAAATGCAATTATCTCGTAAAATATTAGCTGCAGTAAAAAATGTTACTGGGATTTTCGAAAGAACTCTTGGAGCTCCGTTCAGAACTGTGCTAAGAACTCTTGTACTCAATTACATTTTGCGGAAATTGCCAAAGAATGTTTTCGATACGAAAATTTTTCGAGTATTGTTGTTTTCTTCGCTAAATTCTGCAGAACTTGAAATTTTGTACAGAGAACTCTATAACTATGACATATTTATCAAGAACTCTGAAAAAAATATATATTTCTGAAAAAAGGGTGCCAGCTTCACAGTAGGAGCTCTTATGGAATTCTTAATTAAGTTGCAATTACCTCTTAAACTATTACCTGCACAAAAAAATTCTACTACGATTTTCGATAGAACTCTTCACGTGGTGTCCAGAACTGTCATAAGAACTGTTGTACGAATATATTTAATTTTTCCGTAGACAAAGTGTGTCCCACATTAAATCAATTTATCTCATAAACTATTGTCAACATAGAAAAATGTTGTTGGGATTTTCGATAGAGGTCTTGGGGTTCTGTTCAGAACTGTCCTCAGAACTGTTGTACAAGTTTAATTTTTGCGAAAATTGCCAAAAAATGTTTTCGATACGAACATTTTTCGAATATTGTTGTTTTCTTCGCTAAATTCTGCAGAACTATTGAAATTTTGTACAAAGAACTCTAGAACTATGCTACATCTATCAAGAACTGCGAAAAAATGTATATTTCTTGAAAAAGGGGTGCTAACTTCACACGACTTTTTGGTTGGGCCCTAGACACTGGAAAACAGTGGCTTGGTCAGTCAGTCACGATTTCAGCTAGCTAGAGCTGATGGTGGGGTAGAGTGTGGCGCAGACTTCACGGAGGTTGTCAACAAGGCACTGTGCAAGCTGGTGGTGGCTCCATAATTGTGTGGGCTGTGTTTGCATGGAATGGACTGGCTATTCTGGTCTAACTGAACCGATCATTGACTGGAAATAGTTCTGTTCTGCTACTTGGAGACCATTTGCAGTCATTCATGTAGTTCATGTCCCCAAATAGCGACAGTATCTTTTATATATGACAGTGCGCCATGTCACCGGGCAACAGGGGTTCGTGATTGATTTGAGGAACATTCTGGACAGTTCGAGCGAATGGTTTCGTCACCCAGATCGCCCGACATCTGTTCCACCGCAAATTTATGGGGTACAGTCGAGAAGTCAATTAGTGCATAATTATGGGTGGCTGTAGAGGCCGCGTTGGTCAGTATTTCTGCAGGGGACGTCTAGTGACTTGCTGAGTCCATGCCACATCAACATGCTGCAGTAAGCCGGGTAGAAGAAGGTCCGACACGATATTAGGTGGTATCCAATGACTGGATGACAGTGTATTTCAACATTACAGTATTGAATGAGATATTAAAAATAAAATGAAACCTTTAAATATTAGTTAGACTGGCTAAGTGACTCGCACGTTACGTCTTCTTTCCGTAAGGCCCACGAGCGTGGCTGGTGACCCGATGTTGAACCATTTTTTTTTTTTGGGTGATACGTTAAGCTGAATAAATAAAACTGGAAGTCTGCATAATAGACCAAGTAATATAGATCATTGTTTCCCGCAGAAAACATGAAACTTGCAAGTGGGAACAGGATGACCACGATGCAGAAACAATCACCATCGGCATTCATGGGATTGTGAGACACACAGGACATGAAATGAGATTGCATAATTAAAGTATGCAGTCGTGACTGATTTGCTCATGGCATTCCTGAAAACTTGTTCACTAAATGCTGCACACTTAAATTCATGCAACATAACAATTAAAACAATGCTATAGCGTCCAAAGGGGCTACCTTTCAACTCTACCACAGAAAAAAAAAACACTTTCAACCAGAATACATACGAAATATTGTAGAATAAATGTAAAATTAAACTGGTGATGCAGTCATATGAAATATTCTTACACAGGGGTTTAAGTGTCGATATTTTTGTACATGGTGTTAGGAGATTCCCGTTACTAACTTCCAAGACTTGTAGAAGGAAGCGAGTGCATAATATTCTGAAGAGTAACCCGTGCCTGGAAACGTACCGTTTCCATGCTATGACGCTGTCAACCCAGATGTGTAATTCATCCACGTCTTTTGACGGAAAGAGAAAAGTCTGAGAGTTGCTTGTCCTGGTATTCAATAGTACAGATAGGATGACGTGTACTGCGTCAGTCACCTGATGTCACTTAACGTCTTACTTACTCCGAGACCTCTTCAACGCCTGTGCACCTCTAATGTAGTAAACATGGTTCAGTACATGATTTCGGAATACACAGGCACGCTCTTTGCTTATGGCGACGGTCAAGGTAACTGAAGAGGTGCTAGTCGGTTGTATCACGAACGTTTTCCGCCAAATAGTACGCCGTCTCACAGACTTTTTGCCCAGGTTATACAGAGGCTCTGAGAAACATGTATCTTCATCGTGAGGAGGCAGGACTGTAGTGCTCCACGGCAACGCCGCACACCAGAATTTGAAGAAGATGTACTGCATCGCTTTGAAGAGAAGACGTCAACGAGTACTCGAACAGTTGCACATATGATGGGTGTCTGTATCATCTGGGACGTTTTGCGCGAGCAGCAATTACGTCTTTTCTACTTACAAAGGGTACAGGCTATGGGTACAGTCGATTTTCCGCAATGTGTTGCTTACTGCACGTGGTTCCCGCGCCACTGCATCGACAGACCTGTTTCCACGTCCAGTTCTGTTCACAAAGGAAGCGCTCGTGCCACGCTTGTTCAGAGCTGTCGCCACCGGATTGATATTAATGTGTGGGCAGGTATTCTTGAAGGTGATGTCACTGGGCCGTACCTTCCTTCACTCCAGCTAACTGAATGAGTTAAACATCGGAACTGAAACCGTCGCGGAACAGAAACGGTACGTTTCCGGACATGATTTCCTATTCAGAGTATTATGTACTCACTCCCCCTATATAAGTCCTGCTACAGTTTCCCATCGCAGTGCCATAACATCTACATACGAGGTGCATTCAAGTTCTAAGGTCTCATATTTTTTTCTAATTAACTACTCACCCGAAATCGATGAAACTGGCGTTACTTCTCGACGTAATCGCCCTGCAGACGTACACATTTTTCACAACGCTGACGCCATGATTCCATGGCAGTGGCGAAGGTTTCTTTAGGAGTCTGTTTTGACCAGTGGAAAATGACTGAGGCAACAGCAGCACAGCTGGTGAATGTGCGGCCACGGAGAGTGTCTTTCATTGTTGGAAAAAGCCAAAAGTCACTAGGAGCCAGGTCAGGTGAGTAGAGAGCCTGAGAAATCACTTCAAAGCTATCATCACGAAGAAACTGTTGCGTAACGTTAGCTCGATGTGCGGGTGCGTTGTCTTGGTGAAACAGCACACGCGCGGCCCTTCCCGGACGTTTTTGTTGCAGTGCAGGAAGGAATTTGTTCTTCAAAACATTTTCGTAGGATGCACCTGTTACCGTAGTGCCCTTTGGAACGCAATGGGTAAGGATTACGCCCTCGCTGTCCCAGAACATGGACACCATCATTTTTTCAGCACTGGCGGTTATCCGAAATTTTTTTGGTGGCGGTGAATCTGTGTGCTTCCATTGAGCTGACTGGCGCTTTGTTTCTGGATTGAAAAATGGCATCCACGTCTCATCCATTGTCACAACCGACGAAAAGAAAGTCCCATTCATGCTGTCGTTGCGCGTCAACATTGCTCGGCAACATGCCACACAGGCAGCCATGTGGTCGTCCGTCACCATTCGTGGCACCCACCTGGATGGCACTTTTCGCATTTTCAGGTCGTCATGCAGGATTGTGTGCACAGAACCCACAGAAATGCCAACTCTGGAGGCGATCTGTTCAACAGTCATTCGGTGATCCCCCAAAACAATTCTCTCCACTTTCTCAATCATGTCATCAGACCGGCTTGTGCGAGCCCGAGGTTGTTTCGGTTTGTTGTCACACGATGTTCTGCCTTCATTACACTGTTGCACCCCCGAACGCACTTTCGACACATCCAGAACTCCATCACGACATGTCTCTTTCAACTGTCGATGAATTTCAATTGGTTTCACACCACGCAAATTCAGAAAACGAATGATTGCATGCTGTTCAAGTAAGGAAAACGTCGCCATTTTAAGTATTTAAAACAGTTCTCATTCTCGCTGCTGGCGGTAAAATTCCATCTGCCGTATGGTACTGCCATCTCTGAGACGTATTGACAATGAACGCGGCCTCATTTTAAAACAATGCGCATGTTTCTATCTCTTTCCAGTCCTGAGAAAAAAAATCGGAGGCCTTAGAACTTGAATGCACCTCGTACATCTCTGTATCGGACAGTCTTCTCACAAACACGTCACTAACTTTACAAAGTGATATCTACATCGCTAAGTGGACTGTCAATATACACAATCCGTTTTGAGTCCACGCGTCGTCACTTCAGCACCTGACCTGCTGCTCAGGGAAGAATGAGAGTGGTTTGCTGTTGCCTCGCATACTTGGCGGTACTAACCAACCACTTATAATAGAATAGTTCATTCGGGAGGACGACGGTTCAATCCCGCTTCCGGCAATCCTGATTTAGGTTTTCCGTGATTTCGCTAAATCGCTCCAGGCAAACGCCGGTATGGTTCCTTTGAATGGGCACGGCCGAATTCCTTCCCTATTCCGATAAGACCGATGACCTCGCTGTCTGGTCTCCTCCCCAAAACAACTCATCCCAATAGAACAGTTACTAGTCTACAAATGAGGTAAATACTGATGTAATGTAGTTGAGTACTACGTCCGCAGTCACCAATAGAAATATCTGCACTTATACTCGCTACCTCCTATGTACTGAGAGAAGAGGCTCTCATGGCTGACGAGCGATTATGGGGAAGAATTTGCAAGTTTAGTGGTGAGGCAAACTTTATTTGTTACAAGTACAAGAAGAATGGGGTTCGGGAACAACCTTCGAATGGAGAACGCAAAAACATAGCCAATATCCTCGTTTGTATAAAAGTGCCACAATCGCCCCTAAAAGAATTGTAGACAGTGACACAGAGAGAGAGTAATTGTGATAATGAGAACTGCTTTTAGTTCACGGAAATCAGGAATGTACAACACAGTGCAGTGTGAAAACTTGTGTGTCTCAATCACGTCAACAAAAAGCCACGTGGTGACAAGAGGCTGATAAAGAGAAGCTGGAGGAAGGGGAGACTGCTCGTGACAGTACACTATCGACTCCACGGATGGAGAGGTCAGGTTGCGTACTGCTTTATGTCGGAGAACAGAGTGCCGCTTGGATTCATGCATGTGCTCATCACGGAAAAGAACTTCAAGAATTGCATGGACAGTGTAAGATAAGGTACATTCTGTAGCTATGGTCCAACAGCAGCTGTTACAAAGCATTCACCGTCAAACATTATAATGCAGTCACCTAAAAAAGAAAAAAAAAAGGTTTCCTTCGCTACTTGGTCAGCATCGGTTACATGTTCCAACGTAAAATTTTTCAAACTGATCAGCGATATGAAAGCAAAATACAGTAGAACTTGATGTGTGAGAAGGCAATAAAGGAATAATGGTAATAATAATCAGAGTGCTTAGGACTCATGAGCAAGAAGGGGTTACCAAGCAAGGGTCAAGGGAAGATCATGGCAGGTTCTGAGAGAAAACACTATTGCACACGACTCGAGCCCTTCACTTTCGACATATCTGACCTAAAGGATTGTCGCGCGGGATTAGCCGAGCGGGTTAAGGCGCTGCAGTCATGGACTGTGCGGCTGGTCCAGTCGGAGGCTCGAGTCCTCCCTCGGGCATGGGTGTGTGTATTTGTCCTTAGGATAATTTAGGTTAAGTAGTGTGTACGCTTAGGGACTGATGACATTAGCAGTTAAGTCCCATAAGATTTCACACACATTTGAACAAATTTTTGACCCTAAAGGATTCGAGATAAATCCGTCGGTATGACAGGACGGGGCTCAGCAGATCCAACATCGGAAATATTGGGAGAACGATAGATCTTTCTCGATTCGATGGGGTGTGGGGGTTGTAGTACGTAGCTGTTCTTACTTTTGTGAGGCTATTTGTCTGGTTTATTTCGAGCGAGTAGCTGAAACGAGAATACAAATGAAACAGCGACAATAACGGACAAAATGTCATGAAAATGATATCTGTGGATGACCTAGGCGTACGAGTACCGAGTGGCGTCCTACAGGACATAACAGAAGCTGTGCCTGCAATGGAAGGGGGATAAGAACCGCAACCACTGTACATACAGGGCCAACCAAGAGGGCTATTGTGAGGTCACAGGAGTATTCAGTACTTAGTGTTTACTTGAAAAGGACTAAGAGGAGCAAATAGCAGTTCCGTGTTTCCACTGTAAATTGTACCAGATTTAAGTAGTCGCTAAGCAGAATGTTTTTTTAAGTGGCCAGGACGTGCAACTGCAGCAAGGAGTAGTGCCACTCAGCACGTCACATAACTGTGCTATCCAATGTAGCAGGCCATATGAGTTAATACACAGTAACAAAACAAATATTTGGTGTTAAATGAATCGAGAACAGAACGGCGTACAATACTGAATTACAACTCTTTGCTGATAGGAATGTGATGAATGATACTTCGCCGCCAACGTAATTGGTCGTATAGCGGGAGAGGAAATAAGGGAGCTTTACAGGTGGCAAAGCGCCGCAAACAAGTAACGGGTAAACGCGGAATGAAGGGAGCGCAATGCTTCATGTGTAATAATGGTGTTGTTGGAAGCAGAAGCGGGGAAAAAACTAGGATAACGTCGATGGTGTGGCAGTAGGGTGAGGTGGGCAAAAAAATCTTGTCAGTCAGACTACAGTTGCCCGTCGCAGCAAATCGATGGCGGAAGAAGCAAGCGACAGCGCGTCTCATCGACCTGAGCTGCATAAGAAACTATACATATCATACTAATCGTTCGATGCGCCTTCATTGTGTTGCTAGGAAAATGTAGTTTCTAAATTATTCGTGAGATCACGGGATGTCGTACGGCTGTTTTGAAGACAGAAGAATTCTGAAATGATTGAGGAAACCTGTTCTTCATCGTCTCGTGATATATCTGGAGAATTCACGTGTCCGCCACAATAAAGTAAAAAGATGCCTCAATCTAAACTGATAACCATATTGCGTGCAGTATTAGTGTCCGCCAATGAGCGAAGATGCTGGAGATAGAAAATCAGTCTATCTATATCCTTTCTACAAAAATTCGTTTCCTAAAACGAATTCCATCACGTTAAGCAAGAATCAGGAGGTGGTGCAAAATATGCTCAGCTGAAGCATAAAGCAAACAGAAAAGTTTGCAAGAAAAGACACAACATAGCCATGCAGCTGGTGCAAAATAACCAAGTGCGAAGAACCATGTACCAGAATGCACATTACCAAAAATTAAATCACGTGAAGGTAATGTGTAATAATTAAAATTTGGATGGCAGTTTTCAGTTACTGATTAGAACAGTACATTATTAGATGAACAACGGTTATTTTTTTTTTACTTCAGTAAAATTTTATATTTTTGGCGAAATGTTACGTTCCTTAAAACATACGGAAAATTACTAGACATTCAAGGAAGCTTCAAATACGCTCTAAGATAAAAAAGGGTACGCCATGAAGGAATTATGGAAAATGGTCACAAATTGATATTCGATATTCATACAGTTATCTGCGAAGAATGCAAAATGATAAAGTTTGGCAGGTGATGGATGAATGTGTGACGCCGCAACGCAATTTCACGGAGTAGATGGCTAGATTAGTAAACAGGAGACATGTCGATACCACACTAGCACTTAAACACTATACAGAGATAACTAGAGAGGACGTGTTGGTGGGCTCAAGGAAATCGGTTGGACTAGTCGGCTAATCGCTGGACATTCGAACAGGAACGATGCTGTTATTCGACGATGTTGGAGTGGGTGAACCATGGCAGATCACGGCATCAAGAACAAAGCGGTCGACCTTAGAGTGATGAGAGAATGTGAGGACCAAGCAATCGTTAGAGACGCACTCAGAGCTCCAAATTCATCGTTATCATCGATCCGACGGGCAACTGGTACTTCAGTGACCACAAGAACCATTAATGAGCGGCTCACGGGAAGGGGCCTGAGCTCACGGCGCCCATTACGTCGTCCAACATTCACCTCTGTACATAAACAAGCCCGTTTGCAGTGCCGGACGCTGTGGCCGAGCAGTTCTAGGCGCTTCAGTCCGGAACCGCGCTGCAGCTGTGGTCCGAGGTTCGAATCCTGCCTCGGGCATGGATGTGTGTGATGTCCTTGGGTTAGTTGGTTTCAAGTAGTTCTATGTTCTAGGGGACTGATGACCTCAGATGTAAAGTCCCACAGTGTTCAGAGCCATTTTGAACCGTTTGCAGTGGTGTCGGGCACATTCGAGCTGGAGTCGAATGTCTTCAGTGGTGTCCCACTTCGAACGAGCTCTGAGGACCACGAGGATGTGTCTAGAAACGCCCCAGATGGGAGCGGCTTGCGAACCAGACTGTCACCCACCATACGGCCCGACAACAAGGAGTGATGGTCAGGGATGGCATTTCATGTCATAAGAAGACCCCTTTGGTTGTCATCCACGGGGTTCTTACAGCACAACGGTACATCAACGATGTTCTATCCCACGATTTGTTGCCTTCACGGCAAGCCGACCTGGGCTTACATTTCAGCAAGCTAATGCCCTCCTGTACGTTGCGAGAGTTTCTATTGTTTGTCTTCGTGCTTGCCAAACCCTACACAGGCCAGCAAGGTCACTTGGTCTATCCCGATTGAGAACGTTTTGAGCTCGATGGGCGGGGCCCTCAATCCAGGTCTGAGGCGCCAATTGGATGTCAGTGAGGAGGGCATCCAACAACTCTGTCAGTCAACGCCAAGCAATTTAAGCACTTGCAGAAGGAACAGGTTAGACTTAATCAGTTTGTGAAGCTCTTTCTCTTGAATAAATGATCCAGATATTCTCAAGATTATTTGTCCGTACATGTACACCACTGGCCATTAAAATTGGTACACCAAGAAGAAATGCAGATGATAAACGGGTATTCAATGGACAAATAAATCATAGTAGAACTGACATGTGATTACATTTTCACGTAATTTGGGTGCATAGATCCTGAGAAATCAGTACCCAAAACAAACACCTCTGGTCTTAATAACGACCTTGCAGCTTCAACACGATACCACAGTTCATCACGAGTAGTGCCTGGCGTATTGTGACGAGCCAGTTGCTCGGCCACCATTGACCAGACGTTTTCAGTTGGTGGGAGATCTGGAGAATGTGCTGGCCAGGGCATCAGTCGAACATTTTTTTTATCCAGAAAGGCCCGTACAGGACCTGCAACATGCGGTCGTGAATTATCCTGCTGAAATGTAGGGTCTCGCAGGGATCGAATGGAAGTTGGGCCACATGTCGTAACACATCTGAACTGTAACGTCCAATGTTTAAAGTGCCGTCAATGCGAACAAGAGCTGACCGAGACGTGTAACCAATGGCACCCCATATCATCAGGCCTGGTGATACCCCAGTATGGCGATGACGAATACACGCTTCCAATGTGGGTCCACCGCGATGTCGCCAAACACGGATGCGACCATCATGATGCTGTAAATAGACCCTGCATTCATCCGAAAAAATGACGTCAAGGGTAACCGCAGCCGTGGTCACCGAGCTTATAGTCTATGCTGCCGCAAACATCGTCGAACTGTTCGTGCAGATGGTTGTTGTGTTGCAAACGTCCCTATCTGTTGACTCGGGGGTCGAGACGTGGCTGCACGATCCGTTACAGCCATGCGGAAAAGATGCCTGTCATCTCGACTGCTAGTGGTACGAGGCCGTTGGGATCCAGCACGGCGTTCCGTATTACCCTCCTGAACCCACCGATCCCATATTCTGCTAACAGCCGTTGGATCTCGACCAACACGAGCAGCAGTGTCGCAATACGATAAACCGCAATCGCGATAGGCTACAATCCGACCTTTATCAAAGTCGGAAACGCGATGGTAGGCATTTCTCCCCCTTATACGTTCCACCAGGCAACGCTGGTCAGCTGCTGTTTGTGTATGAGAAATCAGTTGGAAACTTTCCTCATGTCAGCACGTTGTAGGTGTCGCCACCGGCGCCAACCTTCTGTGAATGCTCTGAAATACTAATCATTTGCATATCACAACATCTTCTTCCTGTCGTTAAATTTCGCGTCTGTAGCACGTCATCTTCGTGGTGTAGCAATTTTAATGGCCAGTGGTGTAAATCATACCTACTGATTTCAGTCCTATTTGATTAATCCCTTTGTTGTGGGTCTTTATTTTCTTATAGTGCATGTAATCGAGGAGAATTAGTTTCAGGCTTTCACAAGAAGCTATTGTCACAATTAAATGTCCGTTAGTGTGATTAATAAGAAAATGTTAGAAAAGGCTAAAAATGTGTGGAATTCTAAGAAACGGCAAGATTTACAAGAATGCCCGTATGCATCCCGAGTTACTACGTCCTTGAGGTCCCGTCACTGAGAGTAAAAAAGGCGTTTGACTAGGATCTCCCGTCGGGTGCAAGTCTTTCGATTTGACGCCACTTCGGTGACTTGCGCGTCGATGGGGATGAAATGATGATGGTTAGGACAACACAACACCCATTCCCTGAGCGGAGAGAATCTACGAGCCAGCCGGAATCGAACCCGGGCCCTTAGGATTGACATTCCACTCAGCTACCGGGGGCGGACGTCACTGAGAGTGGAAACTGCTTTGTTACACTCTTCCAGTTCTTTGTGGCTGCCCTTCCCTGTCACCGTTCCCCTCAGCACAGAGGACGGTGTTTTAACGTCTCCACCTAACTCTCGATGTCTCCGTGTCTCCTGAGTTTGTCGCAGCCTACTCTGGCTCTGGGGCTGCGTCTTCGGAGTTGTCTTTGGCGGCGGCTGGCGCTCGTGATCGATGGCTCCGCTTCCCTCAGCCGCAGCTTAATTACTTTTCCGCGGTCTCACCTTGCGAACCGTAACTTCATTAAAATAACGACTTCGAGCAAACCTTGTTACTCCACCCTCCGTGCGGCCGCAGTATGGTGTAGGATAAATTCGTACCACCTAGTCGCTTAGGGCGTGTGTTTTTCTACCGAAACGTCAACACGACGTAATCAACAATTTCGCTGTGCAAACTCGTAGTTGTTGTTTAAGAAGCGTTCCGCTGCAAGCGGTGAAGACTGCCACAGTTAATTTTCAAAGCCGAAATGCTTGTTCCTTGTGGGTGTTATATGGTAAAGAACATATAAGCTGTTCCGTATGCAAATTTGGTTCTCGTGGCAGGTAAGCGATTATTTCAACGTGCCCCGATGTAGTATGCGTGACTGTTCTTTGAGGAACAGCCTTGTGTGTGGTGAAACGCTCCCTAGGATTTGTGTAGTACGTGGGACGTTCAGGACGTAAGGTATGTCCTCGGGAAGAAAAGCATAGAAGGTGTACTCAATATCACGACTATCGTTTAATAAATAATGCCTCAAAATTTTTTCTTAGAACGTATTTATTCCTGAGAATCAGAATATGGTGTCAGTGTCAATTTACATGTCTTCTACGTCAAATTTTTGTATGTCCTTTCTTGTGACTGGAGGTCTGGGGGACTACGGCCATTCACTATTGTAAGAAAACGCCTACAGACGTTATTATGATCCCGTTTATTGTGTGGCTACCAGTTTCGACGATTCATTGCACCATCTTCAGGCCTTAGTTGATGCTGAAGGGGTCTTTTACATGTACAATTTGTCCGCGTAGTTTCCGCTACGTTCTATGGCCTTTCACCACTGTTGTGTATTCCCTCTTGACCTACTTTGCTCCAGTACTCGTAGCCACGTTTTCGCTGCAAAAATTTCGCTCTCATGTTCAGAGTGGATCCAACGGAGAGAATCTTCGTAGCCCAAACAAATGCAATTCCGTGGAATGTCTGTGCTACACAGAGGATGAGGGAAGACATTCTACCCAATCTGGCGATGCATTCCCGAATTCCGAGACTTGTGTTACGGCATGTATTGTCGTGGAGGAAGATTTCTCTTAAAATATTTTCGGATCAAAAACTTCGGAAACGACTCTTGACTTTATTCAGAGTATTCGCATACGCCTGAAACCGACGATTGACCCGTTTGGTAGCACATGCACGAGAGTGACAACATCACTATCCAAAAAGAATGTCATCATCACTCTGCCAGCAGAGGGAGTTGCCGTCTTTTTTGATAATTGTAGATGGTATCACGCCAGTGACTATCATTTTCGTTTCTACCCAAAGTGATGCACCCAGGTTTCGACATCTGTAGCCGGTCGTCGCAGAAAGGTCTTTCCATTAGTTTCAAACTGGTCCAGCAGTTCGGAAGAAGTGGCTATTCTTTGAATAATGCAGTGTGATGTGAGCATTCATGAGACACCTCTCGAGCACTGCTTTGAATATCAAAGAGTCTTAGTAATTGCACTCACACTTCCAAAGCTCATCGATAACTGTAGAGTCAGTTGTCCAGTTGCATTGAAACGGGCTGCATGAATAACGGCATCAGCGCTATTCACCATATCGGGAGCAGCGACCGGGACAGAACGTGGCCTACCATGGAGCTCAGTTGCTGCACTTTCTCGCGCTTCAACTCTCTCTACCCATAGCTCGACTATACTATCAACTGCTTCATTAGCATACACTGCAAACAAGAGTTTATGGAAGTTTATCACAGTTTCTTGGCCCGCGACCAAGAATTCAGTTATAGCACACTCATTGTATGGATTGTCCTGCATAGACGCCATTTTTATAGTTCCCTAAGGCACACAATGTTACATGTGGCCTTCTAACCCCGAGATTTTGATATTCTCTCGCTCGCTGCGCTTAAACTATTAGTTCTATGGAGATAAATAAACGCGTTCTTTTTATAGGAAACTTAACGTAGTTAAATTTTGTACTGGGATACGTTTTCGCTGGAGGCCACTGTTTCCGGGTTATTCAAGAGAAACGTACACAAGTGACCTTCAAACACACCTCCACGTCCACATCCATCCCTCAACAGTCAGGATTTCTACTACATTGTTCGTGGAATTACCTCCTGTCACAGTACAAAGATTTCCGACTACATGAACTATTCCCAACATTCGACTTCATTTTGTCTGTTACGCCACCACCATAGTCGAATATTTCGTTAATATTATTAATTTAAACCTGCCCTTGAGTGTAATGAAAGGAAAACGACTTTTGTAAACGTTACGCAAAAAGTAATTACGTTGTTAACTGGATCCAAATTTAACCCTTACAGTTTTATAATTTGTAAGTACTTGGCTAAGCCAGTGGCGTAATAAAGCGAGCCAGTGCAGAAAAAAAAGAACGGTCGAATGTGGGAAATAGTTGTTGCAGTCGCAAATTTTTGTACAGTGGTAGGAAGGAATACCATGAACAACACACTAGAAATCCTGACAGGTGGGGAATGAATGTGGCAGTAGGGGTGTATTTCAGATTCACTTTTTCTTGGATAACTCGAGAACTACGACCTCTAACGAAAACATATCTCAGCAAAAAATTTGGCTACATTTAATTTTCTACAAAATGGCCCTGTTCACCTTTTTTCTGTAGAACTAGCAGTTTGCAAGTAGCAAGTGGGAGAAAATGAACACCTCGCGCGTGGCTTATGACGGCGAGATATAAAAGTTAGGGTTGCACGAAACGACGTCGGTAGGTGCAACTGAACACCTGGTGTGTAACGAAAGTACTAAATACATAGTGCCAAATATGTTTACAACTAAGCAGTTAATTCAAACAAACAAACCGTAAACTTAAATGTCAAAGTGTCAAGTCATTGGAAAACAACGAACACAGTAAGTAAAGTGATGAAAACGACGGAACACAGGAGAGCCACCTGAGGGGAGAAGCTGAAATTAAACAGAGCGTTGGTATTGACGGTGTAACAAAGTAAACAGAGCGTCGCTATTGGCCGTGTAAGGAAACACTGTGGACTATAAATGGAAAAAGTACCGTAAATTGAGAAGATCATTATTATGAAATGCCGTATAAGAGAGCGGCCGTCTAGCGAGGCATTCATGTATGTATTATGCGTTTCAGTAGACAGGGAAAGTATGTGTCACTTATTCGGAATCAACTGCAAACTTGTTTCGATGTTCTATCAATTATATTTGATGCCGGAAATTTCTGAAAGATTAAAACTTTGTGCCGGATCTGTGCCCTTCACGGGCAAGTGCTGTACGAATGAGCTGCCCAAACGCGACTCACAACGCGTGCTTAAAACTTCACGTCCGTCAGTATCTCAGCTCCTCGCACGCCGCGCTGCAGAGTCAATATTTCACTTCATATAAGAAGCTGCGTCTGTTCTCGTTCTCTCTCTCTCTCTCTCTCTCTCTCTCTCTCTCTCTCTCTCTCTCTCCCCCTCTCTCTCTACTACGCATATAAGTTGGAAGCTGGCGAGAACATCTATCAGTAGTAACGCTTATAACGCATAGAAAGAAACACTTACACTACTGGCCATTAAAATTGCTACACCACAAAGATGACGTGCTACAGACGCGAAATTTAACCGGCAGGAAGAAGATGCTGTGATATGCAAATGATTAGCTTTTTAGAGCATTCACACAAGGTTGGCGCCGGTGGCGACACCTACAACGTGCTGACATGAGGAAAGTTTCCAACCGATTTCTCATACACAAACAGCAGTTGACCGGTGTTGCCTGGTGATACGTTGTTATGATGCCACTTGTAAGGAGGAGAAATACATACCATCACGTTTCCGACTTTGATAAAGGTCGGATTGTAGCTTATCGCGGTTGCGGTTTATCGTATCGCTTTGGTCGAGATCTGATGACTGTTAGCAGAATATGGAATCGGTGGGTTTAGGAGGGTAATACGGAACGCCGTGCTGGATCCCAACGGCCTCGTATCACTAGCAGTCGAGATGACAGGCATCTTATCTGCATGGCTGTAACGGATCGTGCAGCCACGTCTCGATCCCTGAGTCAACAGATGGGGACGTTTGCACCACAACAACCATCTGCACGAACAGTTCGACGACGTTTGCAGCAGCATGGACTATCAACTCGGAGGCCATGGCATCACAGATGGCTGTGGTTACCCTTGACGCTGCATCACAGATAGGATCGTCTGCGGTGGTTTACTCAACGACGAACTTGGTTGCACGAATGGCAAAACGTCATTTTTTCGGATGAATCCAGATTCTGTTTACACGACCAGTTGCTCTACCCTTCATTCGATCCCTGCGAAACCCTACATTTAAGCAGGATAATGCGCGACATCATGTTCCAGGTCCTGAACGGGCCTTTCTGGATACAGAAAATCTTCGGCTGCTGCCCTGGCCAGCACATTCTCCAGATCTCTCACCAATTGAAAACGCCTGGTCAATGGTGGCCGAGCAACTGGCTCGTCACAATACGCCAGTCACTACTCTTGATGAACTGAGGTATCGAGTTGAAGCTGCATGGGCGGCTGCACCTGTACACGCCATCCAAGCTCTGTTTGACTCAATGCCCAGGCGTTTCAAGGCCGTTATTACTGCCAGAGGTGGTTGTTCTGTGTACTGATTTCTCAAGATGTATGCACCCAAATTGCGTGAAAATGTAATCATATGTCAGTTCTAGTATAATATACACTCCTGGAAATTGAAATAAGAACACCGTGAATTCATTGTCCCAGGAAGGGGAAACTTTATTGACACATTCCTGGGGTCAGATACATCACATGATCACACTGACAGAACCACAGGCACATAGACACAGGCAACAGAGCATGCACAATGTCGGCACTAGTACAGTGTATATCCACCTTTCGCAGCAATGCAGGCTGCTATTCTCCCATGGAGACGATCGTAGAGATGCTGGATGTAGTCCTGTGGAACGGCTTGCCATGCCATTTCCACCTGGCGCCTCAGTTGGACCAGCGTTCGTGCTGGACGTGCAGACGACGACGCTTCATCCAGTCCCAAACATGCTCAATGGGGGACAGATCCGGAGATCTTGCTGGCCAGGGTAGTTGACTTACACCTTCTAGAGCACGTTGGGTGGCACGGGATACATGCGGACGTGCATTGTCCTGTTGGAACAGCAAGTTCCCTTGCCGGTCTAGGAATGGTAGAACGATGGGTTCGATGACGGTTTGGATGTACCGTGCACTATTCAGTGTCTCCTCGACGATCACCAGTGGTGTACGGCCAGTGTAGGAGATCGCTCCCCACACCATGATGCCGGGTGTTGGCCCTGTGTGCCTCGGTCGTATGCAGTCCTGATTGTGGCGCTCACCTGCACGGCGCCAAACACGCATACGACCATCGTTGGCACCAAGGCAGAAGCGACTCTCATCGCTGAAGACGACATGTCTCCATTCGTCCCTCCATTCACGCCTGTCGCGACACCACTGGAGGCGGGCTGCACGATGTTGGGGCGTGAGCGGAAGACGGCCTAACGGTGTGCGGGACCGTAGCCCAGCTTCATGGAGACGGTTGCGAATGGTCCTCGCCGATACCCCAGGAGCAACAGTGTCCCTAATTTGCTGGGAAGTGGCGGTGCGGTCCCCTACGGCACTGCGTAGGATCCTACGGTCTTGGCGTGCATCCGTGCGTCGCTGCGGTCCGGTCCCAGGTCGACGGGCACGTGCGCCTTCCGCCGACCACTGGCGACAACATCGATGTACTGTGGAGACCTCACGCCCCACGTGTTGAGCAATTCGGCGGTACGTCCACCCGGCCTCCCGCATGCCCACTATACGCCCTCGCTCAAAGTCCGTCAACTGCACATACGGTTCACGTCCACGCTGTCGCGGCATGCTACCAGTGTTAAAGACTGCGATGGAGCTCCGTATGCCACGGCAAACTGGCTGACACTGACGGCGGCGGTGCACAAATGCTGCGCAGCTAGCGCCATTCGACGGCCAACACCGCGGTTCCTGGTGTGTCCGCTGTGCCGTGCGTGTGATCATTGCTTGTACAGCCCTCTCGCAGTGTCCGGAGCAAGTATGGTGGGTCTGACACACCGGTGTCAATGTGTTCTTTTTTCCATTTCCAGGAGTGTATTTAACGTCGGGCAGTTGAGTCACATGCAGCAGTCGATTACATCCCTTTGAGCTGCCTGCTCATTCAGCCCAGCTCCCGTCATCATCATGGTAGACTACTCGTAGTAATTACATTTTATAACTAGTTGGCTTCATGATTTTGTTACCTCTAAGCTGGTTTACTACTCTCTTTGCAGAGTATAAGGTCTGATGATGATCAAAGTACAGCAGATCGAAACCGGTCAACAAATTATATAAAATATTTATGCGATGACGGCTGTCTTAGCAAATTTTATCATTTAGTCAGTCATATTTGCAATGTTGACATGATTATAATCATGAACATGTTAGAATGACATGTACTATTCTAGAGTGAGCCACAATAAACAACGGGCTCATTACTGCAATCCTGTAACGCACAGTCTTATCAGCAGAGGATGTTGCTGGTGTTCATTTTTGAAATCTGTCTGTCTAGACAACTATAGCTTTGTGTGGCATGGAACAACAGAGAAACTCAACTCAGCACAGTCCAGTCGTCTCGGGAATATACTAACGCACAGATACAGGGAAGCATTGAAGTGAGAAGTTCTTCCTAGGCCGAGACTTTCTGTGTGGCATCAGACAATGGATTTTTGGATGAAACTTTAATCACTAAAGCTTTAATTTCAGTCTGAAAAGTTCTGCCTTCTATGCGTCGCCAAAGAGCGTTTAATTCTGTTTGACATTATGGCATAGTGAACAAAATATGAGCGTACGAAGTTTAAGGCCAGCTACTTGACTGGACTGAAGAATTTCTAGCAAAACAGAACACAGCATGTCATTTTCAATTAAGAGAAATCTCTGTACGTAAAACCTTCCTCACGTTTATCCCAAGGGAAACATTGAGACAGACAGCCAACCCTAAGTTCTACGCCGTTGTGCCGATGTTGTTGACTATATGGATTACACGTTCGCCATATAGCCGCACGGGAAAACAGAACTACACAGATTTCATGAGCACTTCATAAACTTACAAAAATGCATACGGTTCACGCTAGAAACACAAAATAATGGAGCGATTCTTTTTCTGGCTATAGAAATCTACAGAATATGTAGCAGCAAATTAAGAGAGCAAGTTACAGGAAAACACACTCACTAACGTATCTTCTTTCGATGTGGTACCACCATCCACCACAAAAGAACGTTGTCTTCTATTCGCTGACAGCCAGAACCCAGGGGATTAGCTACCAGACAACCTCCAAAATGAACTGAACGAGCTCCAGACAACATTTAGTGTGAGTGGGTACGGCAGCAAGAACATGGTACGAGCTATTGGGTACAGTCAGACAGACAAAGCAGTTTACGAATCTTATCTTCTGTTGATCCTTTATCTTATGTGAGAGGAGTCAGCGACCGTGTAGGAAAGTTTCTGCGCAACGAAAGAATTAAATTAATGTTCCGGAGAGGATCTGTTGCGATCCACGAAGGATGCCGTAGATCATCCCCACATTACAGACGTATACTAGCTTCGAAGTGAATGCCACGTAGTCTATGATACGTCTACTAGCGGCAGCACAAAATAGTATTCTGATAGCAATGATTGAAAGAGTTTATTTATCAAAGATTAACAGCACGCCTACTCCGAGTGGATTGAAACAAAACACAACAAAGTCACATCATGAAATAGATCAGTAATGCTTCTGGTGGCTGAAGGGCAACGTGAAATTTTCTAAGTCGTTTCCTTTTCTAACTACCTAAAGACCGACCGTCCGCTTTCGCGTCTGCCCCAGCACTGGCCCTCTGCCCGTCCCCTGCCGCGTTTCCTGAGCGCCGAACATCTTCGCTCAGCTGACTAGCACAGTTCCCTTTCCTCAAGCCGTCCATCTGATTGGCTACAGCTTATTCTACAATATTTTACATTTTAACATATTTAAATAATCAAAGCTTGACCACTTTCACTTTCTAAATAAAGTAACAATAATATCCATTACATAATAAACGTTAAATTCTTTTACATAAAACCAATACAATTTCCTTCTTAACTTTGAATGTGACGGCCAGTAGCCTTGCACCAATGTGCTTTCTAATAAATAAATAAATAAAAATGTCTATAATGCACTAAACTTTACAAGTATTCTATTACCTAATGATTCAATAAGGTGTCATGCTGTCATCGTTCAATGTGTTTTGTGTGAAGGAAATGATGATCTGATGCTTAATTGAAAATACTGGTAATTTAAATTTAGTATATCTATTAAACAAATAAAGTTACAAAGGTGATATTTACAACGTTTGTCATTTTAATAATGCGCTTCTATATGAAATGTCGATCGTTAAGATCGACCAAAGCGTTCAGATTGTAGCATTCAGGTCTTTGTTACAAAACTTGTTAATCTCACTTTAACAGTAAATCATAAACTATTATTGATATAATCAAATTCAAGTTTTATTGGGATCACCAAGAAAATGTATGGAGGATGGCAGATTAAAATTACTGTGGCTTGATTCCCTGCAGTACTACCGAATTAAATAGTTTTCATAAATGCTTCCCTTTATAGCCTATCTTAGGTCCGCCATATTTAACACTGCTATGTCTCCTCGGCCACAAACGGATTCTACTGGGTTTCCCTATGACATAGGTTCTCGTCTGTCTCACTCGCACACTACTGTTCTTAGGCCTCAATAGACAATAGACGCCTGTGAATTTCCCCATCTCGTGGTGAATCTGCGCCCTTTGTGGCACATGGTCCTCGACGACAGGGCTCGTTTCTCAATTCCTGAAGGCGGACTCTTTCGGCCATATATTTAAATGAGAGCGCAATGGTCGATAACTCCCAACATGAACGCTCTAAGTCCACAATTAGCTGCTCCCAGGGTCGCAAAGCTGTGCATGAATTACAGCGTCGTAGGGGCGGCTCTCGAATGAGGTTGGCAGGGTTGGCACCTTGTCACATGGTTCAAATGGCTCTGAGCACTATGGGACTTAACTCCCCTAGAACTTAGAACTACTTAAACCTAACTAACCTAAGGACATCACACACATCCATGCCCGAGGCAGGATTCGAACCTGCGACCGTAGCAGTCGCGTGGATCCCGACTGAAGCGCCTAGAACGGCTCGGCCACTGTGGCCGGCGGCACCCTGTCCTGGAAACTCACTCGGCGTGAACTGGCTTGGTCTGGCCATAGCGCTAGCCTAAATTCCACTCGGCGCTGGGACAGAGTAGGGCCTATTTTCGTGCATGTGTCTTGCGGAAGAGAATAGGTCCGTGCAGACCGTGGCCTCTAGTGGCCCTTGGGTCGTCTCCAGGGGTATGGTCTGAAACCGACGGTCTGCCTTCAGGAAAATTGTCCCCTGTATGACATTGATATTCGAAGCACAGATGTGGTGTTGGTTGCCAACACTACAGGCGTTAAGCCACGTACTGCAGTCTATGATTGGGGAACCAGGAACCGACTAGCACTCGTATGTCAGAGTATGAGCAAATGCTGTGTATGACTGGAGTAACACCACAAATCAACTATAGCTGAACAGCACCACTACTTAGACCAACTTGCTAATTTTCAGGAACAACATCTGATTGCTCGAAAGCTGAGGAAGCAGCAGCGAAAAATAAGAGAGGCTATCGAAATAATTAAAAGCCCTGACATCACGGACAGGGAAGCGGGCTACAAACGACTGAAGGCCTCGCTGCCAGCGATACCAGTGAATCAGACCACGTCTGTCCGCCAGGCAGCAGCTCCACATGACCTGGGTTCAACACCATAAACAGGCGGCCACAAAACATCTGTCATGTAGCATCAATTTCTCGCTGTATTAAACGCTGTCCATGGGTAGAAGCTGCCGATTTGTTGTTGCCTATCGGTCTTCTTCCAAAGCAGGATAGGGAATAGTCAACCATAATGTCACCCCTCCTTATCAATCTCTATTCAGATTGTCCAAACGCATCCCAGAATGCGACGACGATAGACGTCTGTCAAGCGAAATATGACAGTGTACAGAGAACGTAAACACCAGGAATCAGCCGTTAGTCTCCCACTCGAGGACTGCTTCAAAGTCGGTTGAAACATAGGCGTTTCATTTGGTTTAGTCTTTCATAATGACGGAACCTAATGTCCTAAATGACTGGAATCGTGCTGTGACCCATGTCCGTAAGTTTGGGTGACCGATGATGAACTGGTACGTCTTCAAGGTGACTCGCCTGCACTTTCGATATCCCATGGTACTCATGATACAACGTATCAACGCTGTTAGGACGTACTGGTGGTATGCTTCACACTACTAGATGGGTGTCTCAAATTCAGGTGCTCATGAATGAATTTTACAAATAAAGCGAGTTTTGTGTATTTTCGATCTCGTCTTGCACGTTGGTCAGATATTTATTGGTAAGTAGCGGAAACCAACTGTGTCGGTGAAAATATGCGTTCCTGTTTAAGATTTTACCATCAACCGTTTAAGCTTAAACCTATTGCTCGTCAAACATAAATGTAGATCAGGTTGTAGTAGGGCCTAACTTGGTCACGTGACGAGGTACAGCCATGCCACAGTTCAGAACAGTGCGCTTCGTTACCTCAAGGTAGAATCATGGGAAACAGTCGCGAAAAATGTCTCTGCGGGGAGGTACGACGGCGTGCTGATAACGTCATTAGATTTGTTGCTGAGGAGGAAAAAGGAACGGCAGCATTAAACCGTTTTTAATTAATATTAATCTGCCTATTTGATTACCTAAATATCACTGTCTGTCCTGCGCTAATACCCTGGAACACTGCTCTCAAACTGGTAGTTATGTGGTTTGCCTGGTCGACTGCAGACCGCCTTTGTCAACAACCAACAATGGAAATGTTACCACCAATCCTGCTGCTGATTGAAATAAGTGGTTATAGCTTCGTCATAAGTTACATTGAGAAGTACCTATTTCTTTATTTCTTGATAGTGGCTAGTTTCGGACACTTGCACCCATTTTAAACCATCCGTGCCTTAAATATGACAAAGGTGATTCCCATGTACAGAAACTGCCTCTGTGATAATGAATTCGGTGTATGGCCGACTTAACAAAAGCAAATTACACCACATAGGACGGACATCAGAATTCTCTAATTCTCCACATCATTCATCCAATTATCAAAATAAAGTAAAACCTATTCTCAGCACAAAGTGCCTCTCTTCTCATCTAACATTTTCGTTGCATCCATCTTTACCCTTCACCATCTACGAACAACAATTCACTTTCTCTTGTCCCTTCCCTGTTAATAGAAATATGCTTGATTACATTTCTCGTATCAAACCAAAGCATATTCTCGTACATATACATTATATACAAAGTAAAATAGAACACAACAACGTGTTTATAGAATACAATGAATCTTTTATATTTATGTTCAAGAAAATGAGGATATATCAATTACATTAAATCTTTGTTACATATAAACCTGCCATTAAAAAATACGCTGTGCGGTTTGTTGTTGCTGTTGTGGTGTTCAGACCGAAGACTCGTTTGATGTAGCTGTCCATGGCAATCTATCCTGTGCGAGCCTCTTTATCTCCGAAAATCTATTGCAACCTACATCTTTCTGAATCTGCTTACTGTATTCATCTCTTGGTCTCCCTCAACGATTTTTACTCTCACACTTCCAATAAATACTAAATTGGATGTCCCTTGCAGTCTCAGAATTTGCCCTATCAGCCGATTTCTTCTTTTGATCAAGTTGTGCCACAATTTTCTTGTCTGCTCAGTTCTATTCAGTACTTCCTCATTAGTTATCTAATCTTCACGTTCTCTGTAACATTACTTTTCGAAAGCTTCTCTTCTCTTTTTATCTAAATTGTTTAACGTCTATGTTTCACATACATACATGATTACAATCCAGACAAGTATCTTTAGAAAAGAATTCCTAGCACTTAAATCTATATTCCACGCTAGCAGATTTCTCTTCTTCGTAAATGCTTTTTTGTCACTGCCTGTCTACATTTTATATCCTCTCTGCTTCGGACATTATCAGTTATTTTGCTGCCTCAATAGCAAAACTCATCTACTACTTGAAGCGTCTCGTTTCCTAATCTATTTCCCTCAGCAACATCTGATTTAGTTCGACTACATTTCGTTGTCCTTCTTTTGCTTTTGTTGATGTCCATTCTATGTCCTCCTCTGAAAACATTTCTCGTTCCGTCCAACTGCTCTTCCAAGTCCTTTGCTGTCTGTGATAGAGTTACAGAATTACAAACCTCAAAGTTTTTATTTCTTCTCCCAGAACTTTAATTTCTATCCCAATTTTTTCTGTCGTTATCTCTAAGATTCTTCGTATCTGTATGGCTGAGGCTTGCAAGCCACGCCACTGACGGCAAAGTCCATGTTTCACTTGGGGGGGGGGGGTAGTTTGTGACAGCGAAAATGTCCGTCACAGGTGCCGACAGAGAAAGAGAAGGAACCTGCGAACAACTTGTTATAGTGTAGTAAGTCGTTGCTGTGAAAACTGCGGAAGGAGGAACACAAGGCCGAGCATAGTGGGGTAGAAATATGAACTCTGTTCAGACAATACATGGAAATGCCAAGTTCGCGAAAACTTTACAGCTTGTGATACAAAGCCGGACCTGAAGCTAGCAAGGAACCTCTTAGGACAACTGTTGAGAGATTTTATTTTAAAAGGTTCAGCAGGAAATGAGTAATTGTAGGCAGACGAGAAGATATAGCTGTATAAAGTTCCACATAGAAAATTTTTGTCAGGAAAATAGTTGTAATTAAATCGGCGATTGGTGTATGTCGATGGAATGTGTCTTCACACTCAGAGAATAAAGGCAAAATCACAGTGTGTGGTGAGAAGCATCAAATAAAAGTGGCACTTGATATGTAGCTGTTGTGCATGCAGTCGGCAACATGGGCTCTGTTCAAAACTCACTTCTCACATGACTCAAAAAGAAATGCTTGGACTGTCATTTGAAAACTAACAGCAAAAATTTAAAAAATGCATAGAGTGCTATTTTACTGCAGCGTTACAGCTTTAGAAGTATAATTGTTTCTGATAATGTCCACTATCACAATGAGCAAGAGTAAAAACGACGTGAAACACAACCCCACCCAGCCATTTGCAGTATGATCCAGTTCGCAGGGAAGCTGAAGATTTGACATTTTTTAAGGTGCACAAAATTTTTCCTGTTTATTCAGTTGATAAAATTTTTCAGGGGAATGGCGTTGTACCCGACAGTCTTTCGCTGTACCATACTCACCGACATTCTGTCGAATAAGAAATATATAGGACGAATTGACGCAACAGCAGAGAGAGATAGTTCTACATATACGGCCAGCGCGTTAACAGTGTAGCATGTTACAGCTCTCCACTTGTAAGAATATGGGAGCGTACGGCTTTACTAAGTGCAGCGCAAATGAGACGGTGCTGCCATCCTGGCTGGATAATTAGTTTGTTCCACTGAGTAACACAGTCTCAACATCTCATAGGCAATAAGTTTCTTGGGTCCTGATAAGGATACATATACTGGCACGTGTAAGCAGAATGTTATGGAAAAATGTTAAGAGTAAAGAACCGATGAATGAAATGCAATGTTAGCAATGAAATACAAAGAAGCCAGTATACCGGAAGTAACACGGCAGCAAGACATCGGAGATACATGCGCTGTAAAAGAATAACTGTCTGCTACGAGATGTCCTAAAAGAATGCTGGAGTGCACCTTTTATGCGCCTGAGCACTGTCTTGTACATTTATGACGACTTGAACATGCAGTTCAGGGTCACGAAAGCTCCATGTGGACTTGTATGTCCGTTCATATTTAGAGCCAAGTGAATCCTTCTTTCCGCTGAGGAAGATTCCTGTACAAATTACAACAAGCAAAATAAATAAGCACCTCAGGGTGGACCAAAATTACGGACAACTTTTCTGCACAGCCGAGAACTTTTCAGAATTTTTCACTGCTTCAGATCGTATTAAAACCTTCTGGATGTTCAATTATCGTCTTTCTACTCTCACTTTTACACTATGCGAAATGTTAGCGTTGTTTTCTGCTCGGTAGAAAACACTCGTGCCTTTTGGCACCATACTGTGGCACTACCCGGCCGCTGCTTGAGTATTGGGCATGGATCGTGTTTTGTTCTCTTACTGTTACGGCATATTGTTAAATCGATGAAGCACTAAGTTAATTTAGAGCAGCTCTATGGAACAGACAAATAAAATTATCATTAAATAAATATTTTGTCCGTATTACTAGCCAAACCGAAGTTGTTTGTCGCTTGAAACACGTGACAGCCAGTATGCAGTTTAGCTGAAACTGTCTTCACGTGTAAAAATAAGTCGTGTAAAAATAAGACTGTAAATATCTACCAAAACACCAGAGTAAAGTTCCTAGTGACTCTTAGGAGAGAAACGTGTATACTCAATCTCGCTATTTGATCTGAAACTCTTGATAACTATGAAAGAATTGGCAGGATATAAACAGCTACATTACTCGTCCACCGGTAACTATGAGACCATTACGCGAGTTTACTTATTCTTTGATTAAACAAATGGATGACAACACACGTGCTCAGTTAACAATGCACTGATGCTCATCATCATCTTACTGAAAGTGCAGGCTGGGACAAATAAATGTGTCTCGGGGGAAAGAGTTCCAGTGTAAAAAGAAACATAGCAGGGGGAAGAAAATACAGTACTAACCTGACAGAAGAAGATGTTGAAAATGACCACCATTCATCTCTTGGGACTTTTGGACCCTGATCAGCAGTTTACTGGAGACAAATCAAAGCTGGAATTCGGGAGTTGCTGCTATCTCATATGAAATGTTCTGCTGTAGTTCTTGAAGAATATAAGGGCTTTTGCGATACATGTTAAGCTTGAAGACTCCCCACACAAAGTAAGCGCACACTGACATGTCAGGTGACCTGGTTGGCCAGCTAGGGCCGCGACCTGGCTGTCAGGGGTGAAGATTGTATAAATGTGTGCAAGGAACCTGTGTATCACATGGCGCGCGTACACGTGGTGTGTGCGTAACAGGGTGGGTTTGTAAGCATATATCCGTGTCCAATAGTATACACTCATCCGGGCTACATATTTTGCCCCACTCTGTGTAATCAAGAAATAATACTGTATCAGGATACGGACATTTTAATCTAATAATTGTGACTGTAAAGTTCTTGAAAGCTAAATTTATAAGAACTTTTATTTGTCTTACTATTTACTCTCTAAGGCAAGTGCTTTGAAATAGCGTTTGTACTCAAGGAGTGGTGACCATTTGGACCGTATATCAGTTAATCCTTATAAGAAAACAGTATTACAGATATTCCTTTTAAACACTCTTTTCTGTATTCTTGTGAGCTTTAATTTCCCAAAGCGAGATCTGTGTAACACAATAGGTATCACATTCAGGGTTCATTCCTTCCAAAATAGAGACGTCGTAATTTTCAACGTGGGCGGAATTACACGGAAGAGTATTAAAACCTCTAACATAGGGTCTGAAGTTAGCTGTAAATTTCCATCACAAACTGCCCGATTAGAAGAAGAAACTGCCGATTTCCAGTCCGGAGCTACACGTCGAGATACTAGGTAACATCCTGTTACGTTATGTTGTAACTTCTCACTGCACACATTTCTCCCTCTTACTCTCTCTCTCTCTCTCTCTCTCTCGTGTTACAGTGTTTTCTAAATACAGATATTCATTTTGTATCTTTTACTATTAATGCAATTTTTTCAACCAATACGCTTCTGATTCCACTGAAAATATGTTCTATCTGATTGAAAGTGTCCGTAAACCACTATACAATGAGGAATTGACCACTAAACATCACAAGACACGGACTCACCAGTATAGCAGGAGGTGGGGAGTACTGTGCGTGATTAGGGAAGCGGTATCAGCAGACTGGGTCGATCGGGAGAACACAGCGACTTCAAAGTAAGATGGTAAAACTAGTCATTGGATGCCACCTGAGTATCAAGCCCTTTAGGGACATTTCATCGCTTGTAAAGCTGCCCAGTTGACTGTTAGCTAGGTGATTGTGAAGCGTAAACGTGAAGATACGACCACAGGTGAAACAAGACCAGGCAGACCCCACGTACTTCCGGACAGGAAACGTCGAACTTTGTGGAAAATAAATCACGTGAACTGAGCAAGACTCCAATCATGAGTCTCAAAGTGCTACCACAACGCATAATAAGTTAAAAGAATTCTATACAAGGGATGAACAGCTCCCCATAATCACACGTTTGTGGTCACTGCTAAGCGACGCTTGAGATGCTGTAGAGAGTGACGTAACTGGACACTGGATGAATAGAAATGAATTATTTGGACGGATCAGTCACACTATATCCTGTGGCAATCCGACAGAAAAATTTTGGTTTGGCGAATACCTGGAGAACGTCACCTGCCATCACACTTAGAACCAACAGTGAAGTGTAGGAGGGTGTTTTTCGGGCTTAGGGCGTGGTCCCCTTATTGTGGTTAAGAGAAAGCTAAGTGCTCAGGGAAATGAACGAATTGTACCACATTCTGTGTTGCGTACAGTAAGAAACATCTCGGAGTTGATGACTAGGTGCTTGATAATGCACACTATCGTAAAGCAGCAATGGTGAGGGAATGGTTTGTCGACGATAACAGTACTGAAATGCACTGACCTTCCCACAGCCCATCCTCAACCCAACGGAACACCTTTGGAATGAGTTAGAACGTTGACTTAGTTCCAGACGCTGGCGTTTGAGGTTATGCCATGTTTTACTTCGACTCCTGTGGAAGAATGGGCTGCCAGTTCTCCACCACCATTTACATACCTCATTAAAAGCATTCCCAGTGGAGTACACCACGTATGAGTGTCTACTAAGGGGTGTCCATATACTTTTGATCACATAGTGTATTTCAGTTTCAGCTTTCCTCTTTGTCATTATTGTGGTAAGTCCTTTACTGTTCGCCTACACTCTCATCATTAACCATGACTACAACAATATCAAAACTGACAGTTTGATACCTGTAATTAGGATGCTAAACGGGACTGAAATTCTTTCTTTATGTTGTTGTTGTTGTTGTTGTGGTCATCAGTCCTGAGACTGGTTTGATGCAGCTCTCCATGCTACTCTATCCTGTGCAAGCTTCTTCATCTCCCAGTACCTACTACAGCCTACATCCTTCTTAATCTGCTTAGTATATTCATTTCTTGGTCTCCCTCTACGATTTTTACCCTCCACGCTGCCCTCCAATACTAAATTGATGATCCCTCAATGTCTCAGAACATGTCCTACCAACCGATCCCTTCTTCTAGTCAAGTTGTGCCACAAGCTCCTCTCCTCCCCAGTTCTATTCAATACCTCCTCATTAGTTATGTGATCTACCCATCTAATCTTCAGCATTCTTCTGTAGCACCACATTTCGAAAGCTTCTCATCTCTTCTTGTCTAAACTATTTATCGTCCACGTTTCACTTCCATACATGGCTACACTCCATACAAATACTTTCAGAAACGACTTCCTGACATTTAAATCTATACTCGATGTTAACAAATTTTCTTCTTCAGAAACGCATTCCTTGCCATTGCCAGTCTACATTTTATATCCTCTCTACTTCGACCATCATCAGTTATTTTGCTCCTCAAATAGAAAAACTCCTTTACTACTTTAAGTTGGCCGGCCGCGGTGGTCTAGCGGTTCTGGCGCTGCAGTCCGGAACCGCGGGACTGCTACGGTCGCAGGTTCGAATCCTGCCTCGGGCATGTGTGTGTGGTGTTCTTAGGTTAGTTAGGTTTAAATAGTTCTAAGTTGTATGGGACTTATGACCTAAGATGTTGAGTCCCATAGTGCTCAGAGCCATTTGAACCATTTTGAACCAAAAACACCAACTGTGCTGGAAATAACAGACATTCACATAAACAACAATCTGTAATACTGAGGTATACTTCTTTTCTAATAATGTCATAAATATAATAGCATAATTTCCAATCTATATGTATTATCATGCAACTATTTACATGTTATTTGACAGAAAAGAAATGAATCCACTGATTATCGTGAAATTTTACCGATACATGTGTGAGTGTCAACGAAAATTATTTTGTGATTTCCCAAGGCAGAACCACATTTCCGTAATTATTTGGAATTCAAGATGTGTGACAGGGTCAAGCTATAAAATGTTGTAACGTTTCGACCGTGATCTCACTCAGACTTTCATGGAAACAAAACAACGCGATGAACCCAGGCTATTATTTTTGCATTGTTTTAAGATTATCATTAAATTTACAATCTTGTCGTTTGTTAGAGTTTCCATGTATCAGCCCGTGGAGTACATGTCTCACGTAAACAAAGCACCGGAATTCCCGTGTTGAACCATCCAGAGGCCATTAGCTGAATTTAAGGTTTCTAAGTTTCTTTCTTGCGGAGTTAATATGCTTGACGGCTTTTCATCTAACTCCGCGAGTGAAATTTTCATTACAACTTGTTTCCCGGGACGGAACAGTATGCGGACAATAGCGAGGATTACGTGACCTCCGAGGGAGTCATGTATCTGCCCTATTACGACGCCAGGTCGTAAACAGAAATTTGCTTCTTCTCCCTTCCTTCCCCGTTGTGCTCTTTATAGCAATTTCGTGGGCTCCCTGCTCACCTAACGCAGAGTTCAGCGGCCTTTCGCAATGTGGGGCGCCACCTAGTCTAGACAGCCGGGCAGAGTGGTGTGTAGGGGGTGGGCAGACGGAGTCGCCCCTTTACGACAAACGTTACTCGCGCGGGCAGCGAGCCGTTTTACAGGCCCACGTAGCCCCACCGTTCCACAGAAATTTTTCCCTTTATCTAGAAAGCATGATTGTGGTGCTCTAAGTCCATTTCAATTTTTTTTTACAAGTAATTGATAAGATGAGGCGACCGCCCATTATACGCGCGAAAACGAAACGATACACACGCACTAGTACAGAACACGTGCACGCACTCGTACACGCACAAAGATATATATGTTACAAAAAGCTAGTCATTTATGTTTCTTTCAGAACACTCCGCGTTTACAGTCGTAAGTGAGCGGAAACTTACAGATCATAAAGGAAACAACTCTCAAGTATCTCACTGTGAATTTTAAAATATTTTCTAACTACTGATAACAGTTGTTTTGCAATGCTTCTGGACACAACAAACTTATCTCGTCCGGCCGCTGCAACTGCGTGATCGGCAACATGCTCAATATGATTCAAAAACAATACTGCAGTTCATGGCCGGCCATTGTGGCCGAGCGGTTCTAGGCGCTTCAGTTCGGAACCGCGCTGCTGCTACGGTCGCAGGTTCGAATCCTGCCTCGGGTGTGGATGTGTGTGATGTTCAAATGGCTCTGAGCGCTATGGGACTCAACTGCCGAGGTCATTAGTCCCATAGAACTTAGAACTAGTTAAACCTAACTAACCTAAGGACATCACAAACATCCATGCCCGAGGCAGGATTCGAACCTGCGACCGTAGCGTTCTTGCGGCTCCAGACTGCAGCGCCTTTAACCGCACGGCCACTTCGGCCGGCTGTGTGTGATGTCCTTAGGTTAGTTAGGTTTAAGTAGTTCTAGGTCTAGGTGACTGATGACCTCAGATGTTAAGTCTCATAGTGCTCAGAGCCATTTGAACCATTTTGCAATTTATGCAGAGGGCAACGCATGGTCATAATAACTGCAACAACTACTGCCATATTTTACATATATGTGAATTCAATGATTAGCAGGGGTTTGGTCAACAAGCCTTAAGTGGTGTAAAACCAATAAAGACTTTAATATACTATACTCACAAAAAGATTATTTAGACAGTTACAAACTTTACACAGGCTTTAATTATTCCACAATGTCTATAATAGATAAACACGTCTCTGGCCCAACAAAGATACGAATATTAAGCTCAATGTATGCACCCACAAATCTGACAAAACCCCTCCAGTGCGCATGCAGGCAACTACTACGTGCAACAAAAAGGCAAATTACCAAAAATCCTCAATAAATACCCCAGTCTCCTCCGGTGCTATTAGCACGATCACGGCAGGTTGCGACCTCCCATGTCAACATCTACATCATACTCCGAAAGCCACCTAATGGTGTGTGGCGGACGGTACTTTCGGTATTACTATCTGATCCCTAAAACCCTGTTCCACTCTCGAACAGTGCGAGGGAAGAATGATTGTCGATAAGCCTCTTTATTGGCTCTAATTTCTCAAATATTCTCCTCGTAGACAATAAGCGAGATGTATGAGGGGGGGAAGTAAATGCTGCCCGACTCCTCCTGAAAAGTGCGATCCTAAAATTTTAATAGTAAATCTCTCCGTAATGCATAACGCCTATTTTTTAACGTCTGCCAGTGGAGTTTGTTTAACATGTTCGTAACGCTCTCTCGCCAGCTAAACGATCCCGTGAAGAAACGCGCCACTCTTCGTTGGATCTCTTCTATCTCCTCTTATCTGTCCTACCTGATAAGGATCCTAGATAGATGAACAGTACCCAAGAATCGGACGAACAAGCGCCTTATAAGCCACTTCTATCTTGGGTGAGTTACATTTCCTTAAGATTCTTCCGATGAGTGTGAGGCTGATGTCTGCTTTTTCCACTATCTGTTTCATATGGTCATTGCACTTAAGGTCGCTCTGGATATTTACATCTAGATATTTTACGGCAGACGCTGTCTCCAGCTGTTTGTCATCAATAGTGTAGCTGTACAGTAGAGGACCTCTTCTCCTATGCATGCGCAATATGTTGCATTTATTTACGTTCAGGGTCAGCTGTCAGAGCCTGCACCATTCATCAATTCTATTCACATCGTTCTTCAAATTCTTACTATCTTCTGGCGTTGCTACTTTGGTATAAACAACTGCATCATCTGCGAATAGCCTTAAAGAGCATCCGACGATTTCTACTAAGTCATTTATATATAATGTGAAAAGCAACGGTCCTATCACGCTTCCGTATGGTACTCCGGAAATCACCTTTACATCTGTCTATTTAGTTCCGTCAAGAGCGACCTGTTGCGATCGATCTGCAAGAAAGTCTTGAATCCAATTACAAGTCTGCTCCAATAATCCGTAAGCTCCCATTTTCTTCATTAAACAATGCGGGACAGTGTAAAATGCCTCGCTGAAATCAATTAACACGGCATCAACCTGAGAGCCGTTGTCCACTGTGCTGTGGATCTCATGGAGGGACAGAGCGAGCTGAGTTCCACAGGATCTCTGTTTGCAGTATCCATGTTGACTTTTATACAGGAGATGTTCGTTTTCCCAAAACGTCATAATTCTTGGGCATAAAACATGTTCCATAATTCTACAACAGATTGACGACAACGATATAGGTCTATAATTGTGTCGATCTGTCTTACGGTCTTTCTTAAAAACGGGAATGACCTGCGCTTTTTTCCAGTCGTTAGGTACCTTTAGTTACTTAAGCGATCTACGATAAATTACTGCTAGAAGGGAAGCAAGTTCTTTCGCATAATCTTTATAGAATCTTATAGGCATCTCATCTGGTCCTGATGCCTTTCCACTACTAAGCGATTGTAGGTGCTTTTCAATTCCGCGATCTGTTATCTTAATACCTGCCATCGAACGACGATAGAAAGGAGGGACATTGTTACGAGCTTAACAACTTCGGAAGACCAAATTCAATATTTCGGCCTTCTCTCTGTTATCTTCCGTTTCGGTGCCGATGTGATTGCTGAGAGAATGAATAGATGATTTTGACCCACTTGCTGATATTACATTCGACCCAAATCTGTTAGGGTTTTTACTCAGATCGGTTGACCACGTCTTACTTTCAAAATCATTGAACGCTTCTCTCATTTCTCTCCTTACGCTCATTTTCGCTTCGTCCAGCTTTTGTTTGTCAGCTAGGTTTTCAATTCTCTCGAATCTGAGATGAAGTGCTCTTTGTTTAGGTAGCGCTTTTCTAACATGGCTATTAAACCACGGTGGATCTTTCCCATCCCTAAAAACCTTCCTCCGAATATACTTGTAAAGGGAATATTGAACGATTCCTTTGAATATTTTTTTTCCATTTGTTCTCCACATCTTCGTCCTCATCGCCGAATATTAGATGCTGACTGCTGACATTTCTGAAATTTGTATCCTGTCACCCTTGCTGAGCAGTTATATCTTCCGAAATTTCTTAACATTCCTTGTAGGATCCTTCGTCATAGATGCTGTCACAGCCTTTTGATCACTCATACCTTCCTCTATGTTAACTGATATGGTAATGTTGCGTGGCTTCTCTCCACCACAGGCTACATCCGACAACTTCCGACTCCTCCTAACAACTATTCTCTCGCTACTACTAGCGATAATGATATCTCAGACTCATAGTTTATGTATGCACATCAGCAAAGAAGTATTAACCTCCAATTTTCTCAATATCTTCAGGGTTAACGTTCCACTGTGTTGTGACACACCGCAGGTGCCGTTTATTCTAAGTGTACTTGAGGCAAAGCGGATAATTATTTCCTGCACACTATTTTTCAGGCGTTCCAAGTTTATGATAAGGATTTCCGATGGCGTTCAGGTCGGAGCACTGAAATATACACCCACTATATACCAAGCTGATGCTCACACTACTGTGATACAACCCACCTTGTTTAAAAGAAGTGATTTTCGGAAGCTGTCTGCAAAATCATCTTTCCAGTTAACCATCAGCCACTTTCATGTAACGAGCCATTCTTAAGCGATCTTGTAACGTACTAAAGCAACTTTCATAAATGGCATCATGTATCACCGTAAGCCACCGTTACAAGTATTGTTTAACAAGCGACCACTTTCGATCAGAGATCTTTTCCAGCACTTGTACAAACGTTATGAATATCGAGAATGCAGGACAAAGAATATATTTCAGAATTGTAGATATCCTTAGAACTATACATATGGTTTGTGTTAACAGCGGGAGCTATACACTTTTGTGACAAAAGTCATGGGATAGCGATATGCCGTTATAGGGATGGCGGTAGCATCGCATACACATGACATAAAAGGGTAGTGCATTGGCGGAGCTATTTGTACTCCGGTGATTCATGTGAAAAGGCTTCCGACGTGATTATGGCCGCACTACGGGAAATAACAGGCTTTAAACGCGAAAGATAGAGAAAGACGCATAGAATATTCCATTTCGAAAATAGTTAGGAAATTCAATATTCTGCGATCGTGAATGTGCCAAGAATACAATATTTCTGGCATTACCTCTCATCGCGGACAACGCAGTAACCGACGGCTTTTACACAGTGACCGAAAGCAACGGTGTTTGCGTAGAGTTGTCAGTGATAACAGACAAGCAGTATTGTCTGAAATAACCGTAAAAATCAATTTGGGACGTAGGACAATGGTATCTGATACGACAAAGCGGAGAAATCTGGCGTTAATGGGCTATGGCAGCAAACGACCAACATGAGGCCCTTGCTAACACCACGACATCGTCTGCAGCATCTCTCCTGGGCTCGTGACATTATTCGTTGGACTGTAGAGGACTATAAAAACGTGGTCTGGTCACATGAACCCCGATTTCAGTTGGTAATAGTTGACGGTAGTGTTCTAATTTGGCGGAAACTGCGTGAATTCATGGATCCAAGTTGTCAAAAAGGCACTGTCAAGCTGGTGGTGGGTCCATAATGATGTAGGCTGTATTTCCATGGGATGAACTGGGCTCTCTGGTCCAACTGAACTGATCATTGACTACTAATGGTTATATTGGGCTACTTGGAGACCATTTTCAGCCATTCGTAGACTTCATGTTCCCAAACAACCATAGAAAATATATAGATGACAATGCACTATGTCATCGGGCCACAGCTGCTCGCGATTGGTATGAAGAACATTCTGGACAATTCCAGCAACTGATCTGGCCGCTCAGATCGTACGACGTGCAGCCCATAGAAAAGGTCTGGGGCGTAATCTAGAGGTCAGTTTGTGCATAAAATCAGGCACAGGCAACACTTTTGCAATTATGGTCGACCTCAGACGGAGCATGGCTCTGTACTTCTTAAGGGGACTTCCAAGGACTTGTTGAGTCCATGCCATGTTGTGTTACTCCACTACGCCGGGCAAAAGGAGGTACGACACGATATTTGCATGTGTCCTATGACTCTCGTCACCTCAGTTTATTTTAACACAGTGACGTCAAGACAGGAGCACATTGTCAAGAAATCGACTGGAAACGAAAACAGGAAACACATGTTAGCAGCCAGAAGATGCATAGGAGAAAATGCACTGTACAATATTTAAACATTTTAAATTAGGACCTATTTGAATATGGAGTAATCCTGCTAATATGCTACAGAATAAGTAAATGAGAACATAAGCAGACAGTAGACGTGATATCCAACTTTGAGCAGACTTACATATGTAGATTGGAGCTACTGACGTCATACCATGCACGAGCGATCCCATAAGCATGTAGACTTGCGCTTTGCGCAACGTCTCCTGTTCCATTTACGTGTTCTACTTCGACCATTCGGCCGCTGTTCACAGCTACTCCTTTCATTCTCTTCATGCTCTGCACTGAAGGGTAGAGCGGGTTGAGACTAATATGGTTCAAATGGCTCCATACACTATGGGACTTAACATCTGAGGTCATCAGTCCCCTAGACTTAGAACTACTGAAACCTAACTAACCTAAGGACATCACAAACACCCATGCCCGATGCAGGATTCGAACCTGCGACCGTAGCAACCGCGTGGTTCCGGACTGAAGCGCCTAGAACCGCTCGACCAAAGCGGACGGCATGTGCCTAAGAAGAAAGGAGCATTGTGTTTTAACCTCCCGTCGACGAAAATGTGATTAGAGACAGATTTTAACCTTTGTTTTGGAAGGGTGGAAAAGTTAAAAGTCGCCATGACCTGTCTATCGAACAGTCATAAGACCGGTGGTAATGTATGAGTCAGAAACAATGGCAATAACTGTAGCAGAAGAAGAACTCTTGAGAAGATGGGAGAGGAAAATATTATGAAAGAACTTTGGAGCCGTGTATGAGGGGGGGGCAATGGAGGATAAGGAGAAACAAGGAATTGGAAGAACTGTATAGAAATCCTAACTTGGTGAGGAAATTAAGTGTAAAAGATTGAGATGGCTGGGCCATGTAGAGGGAATGTCGGAGGATAGAGCTGTAAAAAAGGTTTACACAGGAAATCCAGGTGGCAAAAGGAGCTAAGGGAGGATGTGGAAAACGATTTGACAAATATTGGGGTCAGGAGATGGAGGAAACGAGCAGAAATCGTCAGGATTTGGTTGTGATCATCAGACCGGCCAAGGCCCTACGTGGGCTGTACCGCCAATGAGTAAGTAAGCAAGTAAGTATGACCTCCCAAAGGTATCATGACGGCTTTCGCCGTAAGAGAGTTATGAAAATTCCGTAATGTCTGAATCTCGATGGTTGGACAGTGAGTTTGGGCCGTTCTCTTCCCGAATATGGGAGAGCGGTTCGAGTTCGATTCCCTGTAGAGCCCAGACCTCTTCAGGGCTACCGGTGGGACCAAGGGAATTCTAGTTCGCCTTACATCCAAGTGCAGTCTCTCGAAAACCTTCATCGGTACCCAGGGATTTCTATATGTCCTCCTTTTATATCCCAGGTTTATACGATATAGTCAGTTACCGCATAAGCATAGCGAACAAAATTAATTTTATTCCCACCATATATAAAACAATAAGTAGAGTGTTTTGTACTCTATGTAAACAAGGCACACATTAAAATCGAATTACTATTTGATGTTTCAGTCCTTTGGTTTACATGTGACTAAACAGGTTCTTGAATACTCAATATTACGTTTTGTTGTGCCCGTAATTCCGTTGGCTTTACCCTTGTGGCATACGGCCTGTTTTTATTCCGAAAGTAGCAGATGTGTTAACTAACACGACTTTTCACAAATCAGGCGTTAACAAATTTTTTCCACGGATAAATAATTTTAGTAATTTCCTCTCCTACATTTTTATTTTAGTGACATGCTCTCGGTAAACCATGACAGAATTCTACAGCGAGTATCCAAGCGTAAAGAACGACAATATGCACAGTGAAAAGGCGTTTGGTGTGGGACGCTGTGCAAGATGAAATTTAAATTGTAAACTCAGCAACGAATACATTTATTTAACAGGTGGAGTTTGTGAAACGAGGCAGCAAATGTGTCCTGAATATTCATGTAACTGTTAACTCTTGTTTATGGCTTTTGTAACAAGTCTTCTCTAAAGATTGGTCTCCCTAAACGTTATGTGAGGTTTTGGTGCTCGAAATAATGTACAACCCACGTATTTCTAATCAGCGGCAGTGATTGTAGTGCAGAGGAAAATTTTCTGAGAGGTTGGCAGTATGAGTCCTTTTATCACTAGCACGTTGCACCCCCTCTGGTACTTGTGGCAAAGGATTTCTTTGGTTAGTTCTTTTGGCTAGAGGTTAAGCAAGCGTAGCGATTTAATCAACAATTGCTTTATTAAATAACAATTTACCTTACCACAGCACATGCATAAGTGAACATATGAAACCCCTGCACTCAACCTCTTAAGACCTTTAACTTCAGATAAGTGATGTTAGAAACCAAAATACTTACTCCTCCTCAATAATAATAATAATAATAATAATAATAATATCATCACGTACAGTGTGGACAGTAATAAAACCGATAAACTGCAGGGACGGATTCCTGACTGGAAACAGATGAAAAAAGGTTCTATGAACATGCGTTCGGAAACGTGCGGTTTGAGTGGAACAACTACAGATCGTCCCAGAACACAGTACAAAGTTGCATTGCATCCATGTCACAACACACATTCAAAGTTGCCTCGATGGGACTGCATGCGATAGGGATAGAAGAGTTTCTCATTCAGGATACACATTGTCGTACTTTGCCTTAAACTATGTTGTCAGGAGCTTGCTGGAGATTGTACTAGGTTTCGTCTCAACATATTGTAGGACCCGATTCTCTAAATCTGGTGTAGTCACAGTCTGCCGCCTCCCTGCACGTTCCTCTGTCTGAAAGGACCCATGATCACGTAAACTCCCAAAAAGTGCTCGAAATGCTGTGTGATGTGGTTGGTGTCTGGGAGGTGCCTGTTTTGATGTAGCTGTGCTGCTTCTCTACCGCTTTCATCTGCTTGGACGTACACAAACACGATCTCGGCTTGAATACCGGGCGATTCTGCTTCTTATAGTACGCTGCGTCATCACACAGCCTGCAACACACAAGAAACACACGGCACGTGGTCAGAAGAACTTTCACGGTAACGATGCTTTCCCGGATACATGTTCATGGCACCTTTCTTCCTCCAGTTCTAGTCAGGAATACGCCCTGCAGTTTGTCGATGTTACTAATATCCATCCTGTATGCATAAAACATATTCTCATTCCTGTGCCTTTGTACCACGTCTGAGCGGGCTCGCCGTGTTTATTGAAGGATGTCGCGTGGTTAATTTAAGGGCTGCCAGCGAGCTCCCTTTCCCTGTCGCAGTCCCGTTATACCCTTGGGCTGAAAATGTGTTCCCTAACTGTACGGGTGTAGTGTTATTCGGGCGCAAAAGTTTCCTAAATGTTCCTAAATCGCGTAACTGAGGCAGGAATTTGGTACCAGCCCGGTATTCACCAAGGGCGATATGCGAAATCGCCAAAAGACCACATCCAGATTGGCCAACATACCGGCCCTCATCGTTAATCTGGTGGCTTTATTCTCTCCTGGATCGGCGCAGCACTGCTTCCCGGATGCGGCGCTTTAACAAGCACGGATATTCGGGCAGGTCTGTATATACATAAGAAATATAAAACAGTATTTGTTGTACCCACGAATAACTTTGTAAGAAGGTACCAGAATAAAACAGCAACGAGCAGGATAATCTACAGCCAACCACTACTTGCACGTAACCATATCCTGGACAGGCAACACATAAGACAGCACAGTCTACAGGGATGTACAACCTACTACAAAATCCACAACGAAATTGCATAAACAAGCCATCAGGTTACATTGTCTTATCACTAAAACACTTTTTTTTTATAACAGCCTCTCCATGTTTTAAAATTCGAGAATATAACCATACACTCAGATTTCATCGTGGCCTAGCCGTGAAAGTACACTTCATCAAATTATGACACAATCAAAACTCACCAAGGCCTCGCCATGCATTTTCACTGGAAACAAAACTAAGCCAGTTCCAGTTTCATTGGTCCAGGCGCGTCACCACTGTAGAACACTTGGCCACTGCGATCACTGACAGCTACCAATTCCCATTAACTGTAATTATGACACATTCAAATGTATAAGTAACTCATAGGATTTGCTCTGTACCCCGTAGCGGAATCTCTCCTCCGTCCTCCTTCTTCCCTGCTTGTCTGCTAGGCCGTTGACACACGGACGGTGCATTCGAACGTTCAGCGATGAGCTTGCTGTATTTAGATGTAATTAGAGTCGAAAAATTACGTTGGGGAGCCTTTCCGAACCTGCAGGGCAGTATCTAGCATGTCAGATATTCTGAACGTTTGTATGAACGTAGACCAATGAGGTGGAAAAACGCCACTTACGTCACGTGAACACCATGTCCTTCACTACAGAGTCACGAGACATATTAGTTTTCTGTTGAAGGCAGTATTTATATATGACGTTTCTAAGCACCAGCAAACTCAGATCTCTCGAATACACATTGTTAATTGTATATGTTGTAATATAATTACTGCAAATGTCGTATTGGTGTTTAAAGAATTATTGCGACTTGCATATTTTGAAACTATACCGTTTCAAAGCAACGGCACATTGGGGATCCATCAAAAATGCATTGTTCCTGGTACAATTTGTTATTAATAACATACATATATGATTAAAGCTTTGAGCATGTGAAAAGATGCAAAGCATAGCCGTAAACCATCCTTTTGCGGGTGGGGCGTAATGAGTTGAGTTGCAGAATTGAAAGACAGCATGTGATGTGACGCTGGTTCGCTTCATTTCCTTAAGATTCCAATATGTACCCCGTACGTAAAAAAGAGAAATGTAATCTGAATCCTACAAAAATGTCATCCAAGAAATAAATAACAATTTCTTGCAGATTTTCCTACTACAGATTGGAATGGGAATGTTTTGTAAAATATATAATTATTTTTAAAATCAGTTTGTTTTCTGTTATGTTATGTTATTATGCGAAACTGTTAAACGCTAAATAAATATCGTTTAAAAATAGTAATAAAACATCGAAACTTTTTTAAAAACCTTTGCGTTTTCTGGTAGGGTTTGGTACTCACCTATTAGTTTAATAAAATGATATTCTATGGTATTCGATGTTATGTAAATATAAATGCTCTTTTTCTGAGGAGTAAGTTTGCTCGATCAACTTAATCTACGAGACAGCTTGCATTACTTGCAGTTATATGTTTGGCACATTCTTGTTTCAAGCTTTGTATTTCACTTGTTATAAAGATTCTGTTATTGAATGAGAATAGTTAACACGTGAGAACTGAAATCCCTGAGCTAACAGGACAAAGCGGATGAGGTTATATTTGTGGAAAGGGGCCAAAATAAGTTACTGTCAGTTACCCTCAACATATAAACTTTATTTGTTAAGACACACAATCCCACAAGCAAGAATCAAAATCTCTCAAGGTTTTAACGAAAGACCTCCTTTGATTTAATTTAGATCGGCTGAAGGCCACATCGAAAATTCAAGGCACAAGGCATAAACAAGGAATTGAGGCACAGGAGTTCTTCTGGAGGTTTAACTTCTTTAGGAAAAAAATTATCTTCAATGTAAATAGACTAAAGCCTCAGCTTAAATTTTTCCCATAGGACTCGGCTGAAAGCCACACATTAATCAAGAACAGTGCTGGTTTAAGGCCGAGACAAAGATTTTCAGTGTTTAATCTAAACAGGCTGAAAACTCGGCTGAAGGCCGCATATCAACAAAACAATTTAACGGTTTAAGGCCTAGGAAGAAGAGCTTTCAATTTGAAAAGGCTGGAGGCCTTATCTTAAAATATTTCGTGTAAAACTCGTCTGACGTCCTCATACTAAAGAATAATAATCTTATGACTTAAGGGCAAGACAAAGATTTTGAATTTTTAATTTAAGAGAGATTAAAACTCGGCTGAAGGCCACACACCATGTAGAAAACAATTTTGCGGGTTAAGGCCTAAAGGGAAGAGCTTCTAAATTTCAACTAAAATTGGCTAAAGGCTTTATTCTAAAATGCTTCACATAAAACTCGGCTGAAGGCCACATACGAAACCCAATCAATCTCACGGCTTAAAGCCCAGGCAAAGAAATTTCCAATTTTTAATTTAAGCTTGAAAACTCAGCTGAAGGCCACATAAGAACTAGAAAATATTGCTTATGGCTTAAGGCCTAGACAAATTTTTTCAACTTTTAATTTGAAAAGACTGAAAACTCGGCTGAAGGCCACATACTAACATGAAACAAATTCACGGCTTAAGGCCTAGACACAAGGAATATTCAATTTTAAGTTTGAAAGGCTGAAAT
Organism: Schistocerca cancellata; assembly: GCF_023864275.1. Taxonomy (NCBI): domain Eukaryota; kingdom Metazoa; phylum Arthropoda; class Insecta; order Orthoptera; family Acrididae; genus Schistocerca; species Schistocerca cancellata. The sequence goes on along the minus strand of NC_064626.1, from coordinate 490,531,081 downwards.
TCAGCTGAAAGCCACATACCGAACAAGAAACAATTTTTTCTTTTTTATGGCTTAAGGCAAGAAGAAAAACCTTGCAATTTTAATTAGCTAAAACCCGGCTGAAGGCGACACTGAGTACTTAAGACTAAAAAGAAAATCACTATGTAAAACACAAGGAGCGGGGCTCAGAAAGTTCCAAAAGTCAGACTGGGAAGTAAAACTAACGCACCCTTAGGTGAGACAGGCAGCCAGACCGACAACCTCTTAATCGGAAGGCAACCCAACCGAAAGCCAGTCAACGAACCAACCAACAAGATCAGTTCTGCTTCACCCGACCGGCAAACTACAACAAGATGTCAATAGCACAACGTTCTGGATACCGGTGCCCAATCCAGCCAAATCAGAATAAACACCCAAAACTACCAACAACACCTCAGCTGTCGAACTACACGCCTTGCTGTACAGCATCAACACGACGAGGAAAATACTCTGCCAAAAACTACGTCAACGACCAGGGCAGGTCACAAGGCAGAAGATACCGCTGGTACACTTCATTAATGAAGGAATGAATGAAACTTAGTTAAACACCACACAGGAAGGCGACTGCAATTCTAGCCGACTTCAATGCACACACGTTGTTGCTCGCGGGAGTCTCCCAGAAAGTAACAACCAGGATCAAACGAAGAGATGTGATAGCAATTGAGGCTTGGTAGCACGTTAAGTGAGCACTCAACTTTAGTGTCCAGGATCGGTGTGCGACGAACTCCGTAACCCTCGCAAGAAGCACCTCACAACTCCAACCGCGCGTGGCCGGCCGGTGTGGCCGAGCGGTTCTAGGCGCTTCAGTCCGAAACCGCGCGACTGCTACGGTCGCAGGTTCGAATCCTGCCTCGGGCATGGATGTTTGTGATGTCCTTAGGTTAGTTAGGTTTAAGTAGTTTGTAAGTTCTAGGGGACTGATGACCTCAGATGTTAAGTCCCATAGTGCTCAGAGCCATTTTTTTGTCCAACGTCGAGTGCACGCCACCGGCAGTTATGGCCTGACTATGCGCCATGGAGACTTCTTCGCTACTCTGCCCCAACCGACCAACTGCCACACACAGCACATCCGGAAAATATATCCACCACACTAAAAATCGTTCAGCAGTACTAGTATCGATACACGCTGCTGTTGCCACTCACAGAGAGAAGCCATCAACGTTGTGGCCGTAGTCGAAGAAGAAATAAGATACTACTGGACTGCAACCAATGATAAAAAAAAAAGGCATGACGCGAGCCAGCCACGGCTCAAGAATGATCTGATCGTTTCAAGAAAAAGTGAGAATGATGAACTAAATTTTATCTTACGTTAAGAACTAGTGTAAATTTGTATCGCAGTTATTGTACTACAACATTTATAAGCCGATGACCTTATGGTCTGGATATGATACCTACTTTTTTTGCCTTGTAATATACTCATGGATATTGAATTTTTTGTTTGTGTATTACACACAGAACAAAATGAGTAACATATGGACAAGGTAGGAAATGTGCGTTTCAGCGAAGCTAACGTAGGAAATTCATGCTCGTCCACTTCAGAAACAGTGCGATTTGCGACCCAGATACAGCGCGTAACTGCCACTGGAATGCACTGTGATTGCGTATACAACGTCGAGTGGCACGTACCGTATGCTCAAGTTGCATCGTTTCCGAGTGTTCAGTTGCAAGTTGAGCTCGGTACCCTCAACGATGAAGTTGGAAAGCACGGTTCGTGTGACGAGTCCGCCGCTCGTGGTCTCGCGGTAGCGTTCTCGCTTCCCGAGCACGGGGTCCCGGGTTCGATTCCCGGCGGGGTCAGGGATTTTCACCTGCCTCGAGATGACTGGGTGTTTGTGTTGTCCTCACCATTTCATCACCATCCAGGAAAGTGGCGAAATTGGACTGAGCAAAAGATTGGGTAATTGTACGGGCGCTGATAACCACGCAGTTGAGCGCCCCACAAACCAAACATCATCATATCATCATCGTGTGACGATGGCGTTAGCCGTAGTATCTTGTAGACGCCAGAAGGGAAGCACTCAGGGCCAGCGACATGTACGGGCCTTGCAACGAACTTGTGACGTTAAACTAGTCGGCTTGTCCACCCCAATTCGCGAACGCTCTGCTCTGGACAGGGACACGGAAAATCAATATTTAACAGAAAAGGTACCCGCTAAGGTCTTAATATTGTCGTGTGCTATCGGGAATTTGCTTGAATATAAAGACGAAGTCGAGAATTGTTCAACTCGTCTGAAATAGTTACTCGTTTCCAGCCGGAGCGTGCAGGTGGCACGCGCAAGACCTGCAGTGCCACGGCCTGTCTTTCTCGTGAGCTTCAGAAAACACCATCTGCTGCCCCAGCCCGACGATGGCTACATTACAAGCGGCCACACCCAGCGTTAACCGGTACAGTTGACTGTTCCACGGCACTCTGCGTCCCCAGGGTGTATCTGGTTTCGACGCCACCCGCTTTTTCACCAGCGCTTTTCCAAGCCGGCACTGCGCTAGCAGCACTTTCCCCGCTCTGCCGGTGACCTCTTGCGTAGCGCACCACAGCATCATAACACCAACATGCAGGAAGTTCAAATGTGCCGCAATACACGTTCAACACTGATTCCCCACTGAGCGTCGTCTATTTAAAACGTGGCACCACTGTACTGTCACATGAGAGGGAATACATTAGATTGCAGAATGTTCGTGACGTACCCTTGTGCCGTCAAATATCCCTCAGTCATTACCAAGCGTGACGTCATATCCAAAGGCTGCCCACACCATGACGCCAGTAGTAACACCACTCTACCTCACCAAAACATTCGAAGAATGGGACTTCTCGCCTTGGCGCCGCCGTACTCTTCGACGATGATATCCGGGATAGCGCACATCCGCGATTCATTGCTGAACGAAAGGCGACGTTTTTCATCAGCAGTCCATGCATCCCGGTCGAGACACCACTCTAAACAAAGTGGTTTTTATTTTGGTGTTAACGGTAGCCTTCGTATAGCATGGTAATTCCATAGTCCCGCTATCGCTAGTGTCCGACAGATGGTGCGGGATGACACAGAATAGTGCATAGAGTCTATTACCTCTTCTCGACTAGTTGGCGCAGATGTGAAGGGGTTTCACTGTTCTTGACGCACAATACTGCGACTCTCCCTTGGGATGGTCAGACGTGGATGACTGGATCCTTGACACAAGAGTACGTCTGCCCTCACCTTTCCGTTCAGTGCAACATTGGGCTACTATCAAATCCGAAAGCTCCACAAATCTGGATATACAATTCGACAAACCAGGCAGATGAAGACTCACTATGAGGCCATTTTCAAATTCTATCAGGTGCCGATATTAGTCTCTCATACAGGTATGCGGTCTATCCGCATCCTTTATATATTTTACTCAACATGTGAGACATTATAAATCCTACGAGGCCTAGTACTAACACTAAACACGAACAACACAAAGGCACTGTTGGCCTTTCCATCTGCCACAGTGAATTGCAACCCGCCGAGGGTACATAAGTGTGTGAAGTTACACTGACATCCGATTATGTCTTCTTGGTACTTCACCTTCTTTGGTTCAAATGGCTCTGAGCACTATGGGACTTAACATCTGAGATCATCAGTCCCCTAGAACTTAGAACTACTAGAACCTAACTAACCTAAGGACATCACACACACATCCATGTCCGAGGCAGGATTCGAACCTGCGACCGTAGCGGTCGCCCTGTTCCAGACTGTAGTGCCTAGGACCGCACGGCCACTTCGGCCGGCAAGTAACTTTACATACTGAGAAAGTCAGTCATGCATTGGTCCACCACTGGCCCTTTTGAAGTAGTTATCGGCTTGGCATTGGTTGATGGAGTTGGGGGATGTTCTCCTAAATCATCGAAGAAATTTCATTCGTAGATCCCGAGACTAATGCCACAGGTGATGCTTGGGAAAATGTCTACACGTGATTCATTGAGTGTAATACAGACGAACGGAAATACAAAAACATCAGATTCAATATACATTAATCACTCTTATCTCTCATGTACAAATTTGGCTTCAGATGAGGCTGTTCATAGAAACGTAAAGAATGTGATATTTGTAATATTATAGTTTAGAGTGAAGGGTCGTTATTTTCTAGAACACCGAATTGCGTTCAGAGGACATATTTCTGAGTAGGGAAGAAAGTCTGTGAGCATTGGCCTAATTTAATTATCGCACCTTTTAAGAATGAATGAGAGAGATATTAGGTCAATGGCGTTGAAAGCAGCTGAAATCGCTAAAATCGCTAAAATTTAACAAAGTTTGAGGACACGACGGAATCCCTGTCAGATACTATACAGAATTTGCGACTGCATTAGCCCCTCATTGAACTATAATACACCGTAGATCTTTAGATCCAAGGAACTGTGCCCACTAGTAGGAAGAAACAACAGGCCACATACACTAAGGGTAGCAACAAAACTGATCTACAAAAGAAGTATACTTGAGATGTATCAATCGTGGAATCAGAGAGCATATTAAAACGTAAAGTAAGTATGTCGAACAAAATGAACTCCGTATCAATCGACACGAGTTACGATAACATCGGTCGTGGGAAACACATTCCACGCTTTCATTCATGACGTCTTAAAAGCCACTGACCAAGGCAGTACGTTTGGTGCAATATGTCTTGATTTCCAAAACGTATTTAACTCAGTACCACACATACGCTCACCATCTAAAATAATATCATAAGGTTTATCACACACATAATTGATATTTCTAGGTAGAGACTAAACAGCATGTTATCCGGGTGAAGAGTTATCGACTGATTTAGAAGTACATTCAGGTGTGCAGTAAGGAGGTGTGTTGAGACCCTTTCTGCTGCTGATATATTTTAATGACAGCATATGATATAAATATAACGTCAGCCTTTTCTCAGATACCAGTAGTCTATAATATACTTCTGTCTGATAAAAGCTGTAAAATATTCAGTTAGATCTTGACAAGTTTTCAAAGTAGTGAAAGGACTGCCAACTTGCTTTAAAAATTCAGAACTATAAAGTTGCGCACATTGGAAAACGATAAAATGTATTACGTGACGACTGTATCCTGTGGGTAGTTCGTAATAGCAATGAGTTTGCAGTAGAAGAGATGTGTTCCACAGTAGGAAGATGAACAAGTTCTTATAGTTGTTAAGGCATGCTCTTTACAGCCCATGTTCACTGGATTTTTTTCTTCTTTTGGTTCACCTCCCAAAATATGGAATATTTTTAACACCCTGTGTAATTATCGAGAAGGTTAGAAACTTGTGCGTTTTGCGAAGAGAATTGCTTTTAACTCCAAATTGAAAGTATTTGAAATTAAATACTGTAGAACAAGTCTATTGGTTTGGTGGCGTACGACGTGGACAGTTATTTGTGCAAGAATATGGTAACAAAAGTCCGTAGAAATTCTTAACGGGGATTAGGGGAGTGAGAAATGTGCTGATGAACTGTAGAAAAATAAAAGCTGTGATCAAAATTATCTATCAAATGAAAAGTTGTCTTATAAAAAATTGCTACTCATTTGTCACATATTCGTTGCTTGAACCTAGGGGAGAAATACAGTTTCTAATAAGAGTAGGAACAAGAACAATATACGCAAGAGTGTTCAGATCTTGGGTTTTTTGAAATGTAGAAGTAAATGACTGAAGATATTATATTAGGTAGGAATATAAGACGCGGCACGGAGCAATTTTCGTATGTGTAGAGAGACTGGGCTGGCATAATAAAGTTCAAATAAAGGAGAGAAGAACAGTGAAGACAGTACTGCTAGTTTTCTTAAAGTTAAAACGAATAGAAGGATGTTTTGAAACAAGGTAATGAGAATAAAAATGTCAAATGCCCACAAAATAAGAACGATAGAAATAAAATGATCGTAGAATGCCTTTCATGGGTTAACTCTTCATGGCCTTTACGAATATTCTATGTTGGGTCAGCTAACGACGTCCCTCCGTAACAATCCTGTGAGGAGCCAATGGTACAAAGCGACGACATACTATTGGACAGAACGAGTTACTTACGTCTACTGGTACATATACAGGATAGACAGAAACAGTAGGAAAAGCTTGTAGGTTGTTGCACGGTAGTTTTTGCTGAGAAGAAATTCCTAATAAAAAAGTCGATACTTTGCGCCGTTCTCGAGTTATTTAGCACTGAAGTTACCGAACCAAACCATCGGGCAAGCAAATTCGAGCAGACCGCCACAGACTGTGTCGCCAAACGTATTCTGTGTTTGGTTTCATAACCGAACAAGAGAGTGATACAAAAACTGAACATGGACAGTAGTAAGGATCGAAACTGAGCAGTTCTGTGCGCTGTCATCTACACTCTGAGAACGACTGATAGTAATTGTATCTGACGGGCCGCTTGAGTTCGCTCGCAACGGCCTGACTGACTAACTTAATTGCTAATTAACTTGGAAATGGCACCACATATTGAATTTTTTTCCTAACATTTATTTCTTAGCACAACGTATCATGAGACACAATTACAAACTTATCAGACTCTGTACATCCCGTCTGCCAGTCAACCTTAAACTCTTCAGTCATTGCTTGAGCAGTGAATTCGATGTAAGTAATTCTGCTCTAGCGTGTACCGAAAATGGATGAAAAATTTCGTAAAGTGTAATCATGTCAAGTTTGAAACAGGCATAAAAAGTGAATGCGGAACTGATGCGACTGCTTTGTCTTCAGACCGAGAGATTTGTAGGACGAAGAGAGGTGTAACACAGTGTTTTTTACGAAAATCCCTATAGAATGCTCACGGATAGGAAAATCTGTCACCAGCCCGGACATCAGGGCAGGTAAAGTGATGACGGCCGTCATAATACGTCTGATGTGAACCATTACAGAGTTCATTAATTTACGCAAAAAGTTTTTTTTTTTTTAAAAGAAAAAGATCAGCCTTTCTAGTGGTTTGATACTGTCGAGCTCTTTTATCCAATATAAGAAAATTGTCACGCTATTACGACAACTTTGTCAGTCCCCTTGGTGATGACACACACACACACACACACACACACACACACACACACACATATATATATATATATATATATATATATATATATATATATATATATATGAGAGAGAGAGAGAGAGAGAAAGAGAAAGAGAAAGACGTACATGGCAGTGCCAACAGACAAGCAACACTCCGTGTAATAACCTGTAATAATGGTAAATATCCATGTGGGACGTACGACGGACGTATCCGTTTGGAGAGTGCGGCGAAATTTGGGGTTAATACATCCTTTATGGTACGAAGATTTCTAATTTCAAGGCCTATCAGAAGTTGTAGAAACTTACCTCGAATTGCCTAGGCGATCAAATCTGATAATGTGAATGGTTGCCACCTGACAGAAATACTGGTACAATGGCTGTGAACAAAGATCTATTCTATTAATTTTGACAGCCCAATAATTCTATAGCTACACCGAGAAAAAGACTCGATTGAACAACCTGTGAGTTAACAAAGCCGAGAACAAAAAATTCAACAACAGGTGTCTGCTGCTGTTAGCGATGTGTCGTCTTTTTCTGCAAGCGATTTTAGTGAAATGGACATTCATTTCGCTTAAATTTCACTGACAATATAGCGCTTTGTTTATTTTTGTGACTGTTAATTTCACACTTCGTTTTCATATTTCGTTTCGGTACTCGTCCTCATAGCTCGCCCGAAATTCACAATTATAAATTATTTGCTGTGTAAGCTGTGCTGTTTATGTAGAAAAATGAAAGGTCACCTCCCCTTAGGTATTGTGGCCATTACCTATAGCCAATTTAACATTCACCGTTCGATGGTTGTTGGCATAGTGATCAAACTCCAGTAGGTACTGTCAACTACATCTAAGAATAATGAGATGGCAATTTATCTGCTCTCGCCAGCGTGCTGTCTGCGTCTAATAGAACATTTTTATTTTCCATTGCAAACGTAATCTATGTAGCCGAGGTCAGACAGAATAGCAGAATGAGAAGGAAGAATAAGGTTTATTAAATTAAAAACCCTTCCAATAGCCAGTTAACCTGCAAAATAGGTTTTGATTCATTTACAAATCTTTTATAAATGTTACAGACGTGAATACAATCTGTAGTCATACAGCTTCAACGCCACTTTAGCCATAAAATATAGGATGTCCCGATGATTACTACACAACGAGATGACAAAAGTCATGAATAGCGATGTACACATATACATATGGCGGTAGTATCGCGTACACGAAGTATGGCAGTGCAGTGCTTTGTAGGAGCTGTCATTTGTACTCAGTTGATCTATCCGAAAAGGTTTCTGACGTGAATATCGCAATACGAAGGGAATGAATTCATAGACTTTGAACGCGGAATGGTATTTGGAGCTGGGCTCATGGGACATTTCATTTCGGAAATCGTTAGAAACTTCAGTGTTCAGAGATCCACACTGTCAAGTGTGTGCTTAGAATACAAAATTTCAGGCACTACCTCTCACCACGGACAACAAAATGGTTCTGAGCACTATGGGACTTAACATCTTAGGTCATCAGTCCCCTAGAACTTAGATCTAATTAAACCTAACTAATCTAAGGACATCACACACATCCATGCCCGAGGCAGGATTCGAACCTGCGACCGTAGCAGTCGCACGGTTCCCACGGACAACGCAGTCGACGTTTGCGTAAAGATGTCATTCCCAACAGAAAACAACACTGCGTGAAATAACCACAGATACGAACGTGGGACGTACGACGAAGGTATACCTTAGGACTGTGCAGCGAAATTTGGCGTTTTTGGGCTATGGCAACAGAGAACAGACGCGAGTGTCTTTGCCAACAGCTCCACATCATCTGTTGTGCTTCTCCTGGGTCCGTCACCATATTGGTATAGGGAGACGATTGGAAAACCGTGACCTGGTGAGATGAGCCCTTATTTCGGCGGATGGTAGGATTCGAGTATGGCACCGACCCCACAAATCCATGGAGGCAGATTGCCATGAAAGCACTGCGCAAGCGGGTGGCGGCGCCATAATGGTGTGTGCTGTGTTTGCATGGAACTGAACCGAACACTGGCTAGAAATGATTGTGTTCGGCTACCTGGAGACCATCTGAAGCTATTCTTGGACATTTTTAAGAGTCACTGTGCACCACGTCACCGCGTCACCGTTGTTCGCGATTGGTTTGAAGAACATCTGGGACAATTCGAGCGCTTGATTTGGCCACCCAGTTGGTCCGACATGAATCCCATCGAACATTTATGGGACATAATCGAGAGATCAGTACGTGCAAAAAATCCTGCACCGGCAGCAGTTTCGCTATTGTGGATGGCCATAGAGACAGCATGGCTCAGTATTTCTGCAGGGGCTTCCACCGACTTGCTCAGTACATACCAGGTCGAGCTGCTGCACTACGCCGAGCAAAAGTAAGTCCGACACGATATTATGAGGTATCCCATGAAATTTTCACCTCAGTGTAGGTCTATCGTGATGCTAAATGAAGAACTGGAAGTGTCCCCTGATCTGTCAGTCCATGGAGCTAGGTGTCTGTACTTGCCTGTCTGTAAAGATGCCCTTGTCATTTCTCTAGGTGCCCGACGTGCCTGTTCCATCCTGAGCAACTGAGCGAACGAATATGCGCGCCCTCGTGGGCGCTAATCGTGTAGGGCTGCTGAGATGATTCCCGGAGTTGCGTATGGTCCTCCTGAAGCTGGCGATTCCTATTCAAATAACAGCCATCTGACTATGCCGCTGTCAAAACTCGTCAAATGCCTGTAGGCGTGTGTCCTCCCTGCAATAACACGATCTTCTAGCAAATATACAACAAATGCGATTCTTGCGTGAAAATCCCGCTTTTTCTTCTTTATTGAGTGTCGATTCCCCCCCGAAGGGGGCAGCAGCTTAGTATGCTGCTCTTCAGCCGACAGAATTTGTTTTAAAAAGATGAAGATAGAAAATAAAATAATAGGCGATAAAATCGGAGACTTACATAGTAACATGGCGGAAAATCGTAGAACTTAAAACATAGAACAAAGGGATGATGATGCTAATAAAATACGTATGAACCAGACAGGTAAAATAATAGACAGACAATTAAAAAACACGTCGACAGTCTGGTTTCTGTTCGCAAGAGACATAAAATTCACACCGAGCGACAGCACGGTTTCTGTTCGCAACACTTTGGAGAGACAAACAACACTGAACAGTCACTTGAACACTGCACTAAAAAGTTGGCAAATATGACATACCAGAGCCGAGGGCAGACGGGAGGAACCTAGACAGATAGGTGATGGGGAAGAAAAAGGGGAGTAAGGAGAGGAAAAACGAAGGGGGGAGGGGGGAAAGGAGCCGATGGAGGACGAGGACCCATAAGAGGGGGTGGGGGGTGCTGGGTAGAGGCGACAGGGAGTGGTGAAAGACAGAGGAGAGGAATACAAAATGACTCAGACGGGGGGGGCGGGGAAGAGAAGGGAGGCAGGGAGAGGTTAGGTGGGGAGAAAACAGCATGGAAGGGGGGAAAAGAGGGATTCAGGGAAAGGACAGAGGAAAGGAGGATGGGTGAGGATAAATGGAGGGAGAGTGGGCATCATCTGGGAGGGGGAAAATCCCGCTGCGCAATGTTACGTTATATATAGGCTATTCGTAATGTAAGTTCCTTAATTTATGAACACGACGCCAATGTATTAAGAGCTTTTTTCGCGCAGAAGTTAAAACCACCACCGTAATCTGTTTTTCTACGACTGGCGTTCCATAAACAATGCAACCAGATATTTTCTCGACAAATTTAGGTTGAAAAAATACGAAACTTGTCGGAGATCATGGAATATTCTCATTTCAGCACCTATAGTTTCATGAAGTCCCAGTAGGTGGCAATGCTATAGGTAGACTCCAAAATGGCGCATGTAAAGGCGGTGGGTTACAAGAACAGTGTTGCCATTGAGTTTCTTTGAGGGAAAACCAGAGTAACGCAGACACACATAGGACGTCGCAGAATGTCTACGGAGAACGAAAGCACTGTGAATCGTTGGGCGGGACATCTCTCATCAACGCGACAAGGTCACGCAAATCTGTTCGATGCCTCACGTGCCGACCAGCCGTATACAGCTGTGACTCCTGCAGTGCTGGAACGTGCGGTCTCTCTCTTTCGAGGTGATCGATGGATCACAATCAGACACCTCGCTGCACAACTGGACGTCTCTGTTGGTAGTGCTGACACGCTCGTCCACCAGCTGGGGCACTCAAAGGTGTGTCCCCGCTGGGTTCCTCGCCGCTTAACAGAAGACCATAAAGAGCAATGAAAGGCCACTGTGCGGAATTGCTTGTGCCTTATGAGGCTGAGCATGACAGTTTTTGTCGAACAAAGTCACAGGCGATGAATCATCGGTTCATCAAGTCGAACCAGAAAAATGGTTCAAACGGCTCTGAGCACAATGGGACTTGACATCTGAGGTCATCAGTGCACTAGAACTTAGAAGTACTTAAACCTAACTAACGTTAAGGACGTCACACACATCCATGCCCGAGGCAGGACTCGAACCTGCGACCATAGCAGTCGCGTGGTTCCGGACTGAAGCGCATAGAACCGCTCGGCCACCGCGGCCGGCTAGAACCAGAAACAAGACGGCAACCGACAGAGATGTACCACACCACCTCCCTTCCGAAGAAAAAGTTCAAGGCCACGCCGTCAGCCGGTAAAGTGGTGACGCACAAGACACTGAAGGGGTTATTCTGTTTGGTGTCCTCCCTCTTGGTGCAACGATCGAAGCCGTTTTATGCTACCCTATTGGAACTGAAAAAACGACTTCAGATTGTTCGTCGCCACAAAAATGCAAACGAACTTCTCTTTCTCCGTGATAATGCAAAACCTCGTCCATGTCTGCGCACACGAAAGAAGCTCACAGAACTTCATTGGACCGTTCTTACTCATCCATCTTACAGCCCGGACCTCGCACCTTCAGACTGTTTGGCCCAATGAAGGATGCACTGGGAGGGAAACACTACGTGCATGATTGGGAGGTTATTGATGCAGCAGGACGTTGAGTCCGACGTCGACCAGCAGATTGCTACCATCCGGGCATACAGGCCTTCCCAGTAAGATAAGGCCTGGCCAGACAGAAAGCGGCGTGGCCGTCCGGCCTGTGGCCTTGAGCCGCAGCCGGCAGGCCGCACTGTTGAACCGCTCGTTACTGTATGGCGGCGGTCACACAGAGCGCGGCTTTGACGCACCGGCATACTGCCTGCCGCACCGGCCGCCGCCGGGTTGTCACAGATTACAGATTCGCCGCAAGCCGGAGCGGCTGCTTGCCTCTGTTGGCGCACTCAACCGCTCTGCTGTCACACTGGAAGCAGCGGCTTGAGGCGGTTTTTGTCTTGCAGCTCGTAGTGCATGGATCATAGACACAGAAAGACTTACAGAGGAGGTGAGAGAATACAACTTTTTGTCTGATACACGCGATCCTGATTTGGAGGTAGAATACTTTTGCCCTCGATATATTCTTGATAGAAAGCTGAAGTCTCAGAAATAGTGTTGTCACTGTGACGTCCGTAAATTCCAATATCAACTAATGTAAACACCGTAGTATGGATCAACGATCGCCAGGAGAATTAGCGAAAAGAACCGTTTGTAACAGAAGAACTGGGATCCACTATCCTTCGGGTATTTTAACCTGATAGGCTTTCCGTCTATGCTTCCAAGGCAATCCGGAAACCCCCAAAGTTCTGGAAATCCTCCTTCAGATTTCTTCCACATCTCTGTTATAGGAGTATGTAAATACTTGGGCTGTAGAACAGACCATATTGCCTGGCACACTTATTTCACAATATCTGAGACTGTTGAACGTCCTAACCGAAAAGAGAAAGCTATGGTCTGGTGACTGTCACCTGTAGTCAAGTATCTGGAAAAGATTAAAATCTGTTATGTCGATAGAACGAATGGATAAGTCAACGACCAAAGATATGTTTGTTTAAATTCAATGACAATGGTATGAATACAATGAAACAAAACAATCTATTAAGTAGAAAGTTCTCTCTAGCGGGACATACGGAACTAGATGTTACTATCGTTTGCAGTCTTCGTAAACACTGCAAATAAATTTATCACTCCACTCGTAACTACGTTGTGGGATAGCACTTTCTTCCGCCGATGAAACAGCAAAACTGAAATGGAATAATTTATATGACTTCTGTTTGAAGCACAAAGAGGCCACAAACTGTAAAACTTACTTCAAACAAATGGTTAGCCTGTGCCTTGTATCAATTGGCTTTCTCCAGTTCGTTGTGCACTCCTCGGTGCTACCTTTCTATCAGGCGATGCATTTCCTCGGAACATTCTCGCGACATACGAAAATATTTGAAGAACCTATCTTCGTCAGACTCTTAGATCAATACACAGACGATGGTATTCTCCTAAGCTCTCTCTCTTGCTATTAATGTCGTGCAGCCAACATCTCCTCTTCTTAGTGCCATTTCGTATCGCTAGCGCGAGCTACTCATTTCTGCAATAAAAAAAAAAAACCCTCGCACAAAGATAACGCGTCCCGCGTGAGGATTCCAAATCGCCAAACGCCAAGACAATCGCGCTACGCATGCAAGCTTAATAATGGGGTTCGGCCCTTCCACAGTGTAACACAGCTGACGCATCAAGAGTCGCTGCTGCCGGCCGGCAGGCCGTTGCCTGTGTGGCGTCTCTGGCTGCTGACGGGCCCGGCCCACCGCTGCGCCGTCCGTCGCAGCGGCAGGCCGGATTCTGTCTGGCAGTCGTGTTCATCGGATATATTAGAGTCCTGTGGCCAAAAGAGTGGGGAATAATAAGGTATGTTGACATAAAACGAACCTCTTTTTCAGAAAAAAATTTGAGCATTACTTATTTGATGTTCACCCCTCATCAAAGCACTTATTATATCGACAAACGAGTTTTCCTATGCGCTGGTTGTACGATTCTGCCGCTTGTGGGCTAAACCATGCTTTGAAACTCTTTTTTAAGGTTTGTATCCCGCCCGGAAGGCGGTGCGTGGGTCTGCTCCTGAAAACTGAAAGGTTGGCCGAATGAAGGAAGTGAGTAGGCGCAGGAAATGGTAATACACGTCGGTACTGCAAGAAAGTAAAAGTGGTTTACTGGTGCATGAATATATACAGGGCATACATAACTTTGTAATGATGAGCAAGCCTTAAACCCGTCGTAAGTAGAGCAATGTATATGAAGCGAAGCTGAAGCGAAGTGTCCCGGCCGTCTGCTCTTAATCAAATGGGGAGAACCTGGAGCGGAGCTCGTAGATCTCTCCAGCTCCGGCTAGAATGCGCTGTCGTCGGTGTCTCGTAGTAGTGCCAACCTAGCAGAGCGCACCAACGTTGTGGTATCGTAGCTATCGATACTACATTGTCTTCATCTTCGAGTCGCTGTGAACATATAAACTTTTTTTTTCTTTTTTGAGAACAGTTGGGAAACACTAGGTGACAAATCAAAACTCTTTGATTACCTAATAATTCCTATCTGGCAATTTTAAGAAACACTTTTGTGTGTGCGTGCCGCAATACATGACCTAACATTACTAGGCACAAAAATCGCTATCAGAGCTCAGTATTCTACGCATTTTGCTGTGGCTGACCTCGTTTAGGGTTTCACAGTAAATTTCTGCGTTTATTGTAGTACATACTCTCATGATATCAACAAGAGTGCTCCCTTTCTGCCCCAAAATCCAGCTCTCGAAAGCTTTCGTGCAAAATATGTTTAGCGGCAATGTGAACACGTGGCGAGATAGTGTGGCCCCACTCGATTGATAGTCTTTTTCTCTCCGCTGTTACGATGTACTTCAGAAATTCGTATCCTTCTGCATCGTGGCGCATCAGGGACATTCGTTAAGTTCCCTGCCTCTTAGTTTTGCGGACATCAACGAGAAACTTTGCGAGCCATCTTGCACTAAATTTTTGGTAACCAAACTGATCAGTTACAAATTCTTACGACGCTGACCGTGATATCTGACAAAAAAATCACTGCTTATTCTGTAATCGTGAACTGACTACTTTGTATGAGTCTGTCATTAATCTTCGCAACAAGTTCATTTGTGTATGGGATTATAAACTCCACCTTCCGCAAAACACAACGTCTTTCTTTTCCTGTTTATTCGGACATCTTTCGACATCTATGTGTTATCTCCTTTGGGTTTCGATTCACGTCTGGAAAACACCATATAAAGCCCGTGGTTGTTTTTCTATTTTAAGTGTAAATTATAGTTTGTAGATCTAAAATTTAAAACAACCATGACATTTGTACGATATTTCACAGAAATAATTCGAAACCCACAGGAGATAACACATACGTGGCTGGCTAAACAGAAAAAGATATTAACTGTGTTTCGCGGAAGTCAGAATTTAAAAACCCAAACTCAAATTGAAACAAGTGGCAACAATTTCTTACATCATATAGTATCAGCATAAACAGCACGAAATTTAATATGAATGTCTACAGCCTTCATTTTTTTTTCGCACACTGAAATGAGACGACACTATGAAATTTAAAGGCAACGGGATTGATGACAGTATTAAATTTACAAGCAACAAATTTTTTTATGATTTTTTGAATTACATTTGCGGCACGAACAACAATTCAGTAACCCTTGCACGGCACTGCAGGACTTGTACCGGGTCGGACGACACGGCAATCCTGAAATCGTCCTACTGCTCCCACTCCTCCAAGCTCCACACACCATCGGAACTTACATTCCGAATTTTTGGAATGTTGTAAGTGAATTTTACTATTGACTAGGCCCAAATATCCATGGTAGTAGAAAAACTGTGTTCTTCTGTAGTTCATCAAAATGGGTGGCACGTTGTACGCTGCTATTACTAATTTAACACTTGACTGATATGGCGATAGTAGAAAAGAAATATGGTAACACAACAAAAATAGCCATAACATTTATTAAGAGCTATGACGCAAACTTTACAAAACTTGATACCAGTCTGATGTGTGGCACTTTGTGTCCTGTACCTAATACACTGAAATCTGTATAATGATGCTGAGTCTCAACAGTCTATGATATTGTCGGGATCACATGAAACTATTAGGTTTGTGCGTAAGTTAACAGCTTTTTTTATTTTACATGCTAGTATTCGGGTTGCTATGGGTTTATTTATCGGTTGTAATTTTTTAACTGTAGTTCACAGTTGCCATTTGAGTTTACATATCGTGATTTTGTCATTTGGAGACTGTGAGTGGGGCTGTGAACGCTATAAAATGGAGTGCCAAGTGGACAAATCGGAACGTTTCCGTCGCAGTCTTCTGTATGAGTTCGATAGAGGGTTTATAACATTTCTGTTTCTCTGCTTGCTTGTCATCGATTAGCGACATCGATAGCGACAGAAGGCAGTGCGGCTGTTATTGGCACAACCCAAAGAGTTTTGATTAGGAGAAACTACGTACCGGGCCCTCCGTTTAAGCTGTGCAGCCAGCAGTCGAGTAAGTATCTTTGTGTTAAAATTGAGCATTGTCACGGGCGATAACTGGATATGCGTGGTTTACCCAAGGCTTGTGGATGGACATCAGGAGACCGTCGAAGAAACCGTCGGAGATCAGCGCGATAGGCGGATGTGCACGATAGGCATCATAAGGTCTCGCAGGTTTCCGTCCACGCTGGCGCCAGTAGGGAATAGAATGTCCTATAAAGCTCTAGTAGGAGGCCGTCAGAGCTGGGCGACTTGTTCATAGAACCAGCCTTGATATCAACGTGGACTTCGTCCTGTCTGACATCGGCTCTCAGATCCATTGTTGCAGCCCCAGGAAGTGAGCCAATGACAGTCGGGAGACCGTCGCAATGTTGTCTAGGTGGTGACATTGTGCAGAATACATGTAGGGCTCACTCTGTGTCGCGTTAGGTATCTAAACGCCGACCATCATCAGTCGTAAGAACGTGTATGAACATCCTGTGACAGTGGCTCTGTGCTTGGCGAATGCAGCACCGTAGTACATTCCCAGAGATCGGTAAAGTAGAATTCCTCGTTTCGTCTATGCCATGACATGGCATCCCTTTTGTAAACACTAGAGGAGGGCAGGCTTGTGCAGCAGACCCACCATGGCAGGGCAGATTGATATGAAACTGCAGCATTGACGATGAGCAGCCTGTAGTCGGGTAAAGTAAGATGGATGGTGTTCAGTTTCCATCGACCCCAGCCCCACCACATCTTTTGGTGGCAGAGGCTGAGAGCACAGAGAGAGCGATGGGTCAGACACCAGCAGTCTGCATCCCACCAGCAATGTCATGGGAGATATAAACATGACAGACGCGAGTGGAAGAAGGACTAGCGAATCTACAAGT